>NC_073238.2:127812500-128412500 GCF_029281585.2 Gorilla gorilla gorilla
AATATATTGAATCTACAAATCCAAACCTCACAGATATGACTGTTCTCAGTCACTGTAAAGTAAAATAATTTTACTTAAAATGATTACATATTTTATTTATTTATTTATTTATTTATTTATTTTTGAGATAGAGTCTCGCTTTGTCCCCCAGGCTGGAGTACAGTGGCTCGATCATGGCTCACTGCAACCTCTGCCTCCTGGGCTCAAGCTATTCTCCTGCCTCAGCCTCCCGAGTAGCTGCGATTACAGGCACCTGCCACCACGCCCAGCTAATTTTTTGTATTTTTAGTAGAGATGGGGTTTCACCATATTGGCCAGGCTGATCTTGAACTCCTGACCTCAAGTGATCTGCCCACCTCAGCCTCCCAAAGTGCTGGGATGATTACGTATGTTTTTTAAACTCCAGGTTTGAAATTATACTATGGTGGACGTTATCTTCACTTCAAAAGAAATTTAGAACATTTTCTTAATATATTGTTTATAAGCCTTAGGTAAAGCTGATGGTAAATTATTTTATGAACAAAAGTTCTTTGAAAAGGAGTTTGGAGGAAAGAGACTTTATTCCAGTGAACAGTTTACAAACCTGGAAGCTGCAGCCTTTGGTGTGAAAGAAAGTGTATTCCAGAGAACTCAGGGAGGGTTTGGGTTTTATAGTGATGGGTCCTGCCCAGGTCCCATTCAGGTCCATTTATGCACATGAAGGATTCAAATTTGGTTAGTTCTGATTGGTTGATACAGCTAAGCCCTGATTGGGTGATGCAGCTGAGCCCTGATTAGCCAAGGCAGGTGAGCACTGATGTGCTGGTTCAGGTGAGCTCTGAGGGGTTGGTTCAGGTGAGCACTGATAAGTTGGTTCAGGTGTGCTCTGAGTGGTTGGTTCGGGTGAGCTCTGAGGTGTTGGTTCAGGTGAACTGTGATTGGTTGGTTCAGGTGAGTTCTGATTGGTTGGCTGGTTCATTCAGGTGATCTCTGAGTGGTTGGTTTATTCAGGTGATCTCCGAGTGGTTGGTTCAGGGAGCGCTAATTGGTTGGTTGGTTCAGGTGAGCTCTGAGGCATTGGTTCAGGGGAGTTCTGATGAGCTGGTTCAGGTGAGCTCTGATTGGTTGGTTCAGGTAAACTGTGATTGGTTGGTTCAAGTGAGTTCTGATGTGCTGGTTCAGGTGAGTTTTGATTGGTTGGTTGGTTCAGGTGATCTCTGAGTGGTTGGTTCATTCAGCTGATCTCTGAGTGGTTGGTTCAGGTGGGCTCTGAGTGGTTGGTTGGTTCAGGTGAAGCTCTGATGAGTTGGTTCAAGTGAGTGCTGATGGATTGGTTCAGGTGAGCCCTGATGGGCTGGTTCAGGTAAGCGCTGAGTGGCTGATTCAGGTGAGCTTTGATTGGTTGATTGGTTCAGGTGAGCGCTGAGGGTTTGGTTCAGGTGAGCACTGATGGGTTGGTTCAGGTGAGCTCTGATGAGTTGGTTCAGGTGAGCTCTGAGTGGTTGATTCAGGTGAGCTCTGAGTGGTTGGTTCAGGTGAGCCCTGAAAGTCCAGAAGTTGACTGGAAGTGCAAGTTCTGGGGGCTCAAAGCATGTGGCCTATTGTCAGCAAGTGGCCTCTTGGGGCTGTTTTAAACATAGGCCCAGTTGGGCACTCCGGGTGGGCTCTTTCGGGTCCACATTTGTTCACAATTTGTTTCATTGTGAAATGAAGGAATTGCAGGAATATGACTGCGGCAGCATTGACGGCAGATTTGGGACCTGAAACTGGGGTGTTAAGAGAAGAGGCTTTTTCTTTTGTTTTGTTTTTTAAACCAAAATGGTCAATTTGAAAATTGAACACATTTTTGTCCTCAGTTTTATCATGCTTATGTCAACTATTTAATATAAAAGACCTGCCTTTTGGGTAGCCTATGTAACAACCAAAGTTTGGGCGCTACCAGGGCAAGGTTGTGGGGAGCACACATTCACTAAACCCGGCTCCCACAACCACCGAGGCAGACGCTGTGGCCAGGCAGGAGAGCTGGGGCAACTTGGAGGGCAACAGGGCCAGCGCAGGGGGTGGGAGGTCTTGGGTTGGAGGCAGAGACCTCCTGCCTTGCCACACGGGGGCCAGGCAGGTTCTTCCAGCTTTGGAGTGAACCAGACATGTGGGCTGAGTTCTCAGGGCTGTGTGACAGCTGCCCCAAGTCCCTCTTGCACGAGGACAGGAAGAGCTATGAATATGTAAATAACATGGAATGTAAGCAGTGTAGCTTTTTAAGAAAGGAAAATTATTCACACAGAAGAAAGAAAAATGTCACTTTTGGGTTTCAATTTCCAGATACAACTGATGGTTCACTTTCGTCTGTGACACTTCACAGAACATCACATAAAGAATTTTGTTTTATAGTCTGAGCAAAGAAAGGTCAAAAGGTCTCCTTGGCATTTGAGGGCCTCCGGCAGGTTTCTCAGCCTCCCCGTCGTGGACATCTGGGGCTGGGTGGCTCTTGGTTTTGGGTCCCCAACCTGTGCAGTGTGAGGTCTCAGCAGCATCCCTGGACCCTACCCACTCCATGCCAGGACTTTTCCTCAGTGGCAACACCAAAATTGTCTCCAGAAATTGCCCAGTGCATGCCCCCACTGCCCCCACACCCGGGGACAAAGTTGTCTCTTGGTTATCAACCTCTGGTCTCTAATAAGAGAAATAAAAATCCAACCACAAACATACTCTCCAGGGATGTCTTGTATTGCTGGATGCGTGGACCCCATGTCTGCCTGGCTGTCAGTCACCTGAAGATCCACTGATGCTAACTCTGTACCTGGACACTTTGGGTAAAATGGAAAGCGTCCTATGGATGTGCAGCAGAGGGAGAGACACTCTTCTTAGTATCAAAAGTGCTAGGCAAGCCGGATGCAGTGGCTCACGCCTGTAATCCCAGCACTTTGGGAGGCTGAGGTGGGAAGATCACCAGAGGTCAGGAGTTCGAGACCAGCCGGGCCAACATGATGAAACCTCATCTCTATGCAAAAAATTAGCTGGGCATGTTGGCATGCCTGTAATCCCAGCTACGTGGGAGGCTGAGGCAGGAGATCACTTGAACTCAGGAGGTAGAGGTTGCAGTGAGCTGAGATGGTGCCACTGCATTCCAGCCTGGAAGACATAGTGAGACTCCATCTCAAAAAAAAAAATAGTTCTAGGCAGGTGCAGAGTGGGCTTACAGGGGATACTTGCAGCTGGGGGTGGTGATTGGGTCAGAGGCCTTCTTCAGGGCAGTTTATCAAGTTTTTATACAACGGGGGGTGGGGGCATCCATATCATTAAGTCGGTCCCTCTATAATGTTGAGGTGCGTCAGTTTCCTTACGCAAGAATTTCATTTCTCATTGTTTTCATAATAAATATTTTGTCTTTAAAAACATCTTGATACTTTTTCATGTAAATCTGTGTTTTATGACAAGTAATTTGTAACTGGTTTATTTGGACACCGCCAGAAACTCTAGTTGTTCATTTCACTGTCTCATCTGTCTGGAGACAGGGCGTTTCATGAATGCATCTCCAGTGCCAGCACGGGGAAGGTGCCCAGGCTTTGAATGGAACTGAATGCAGAATTCCGGGGGCGCCAGGCAAGCCAGATGGCCTTGTGGGCAGTCACTTCCCGTGGTTGGCTGGGGCGGGGAAGGCCCTGAGGCGCTGCCGGCTGTGTACCGCCTGGCCCAGCTCCCTACCCACTGCCTATGTGGGTCACCTCTCAGTGGGTTTCAGGGACACGGCAAAATAGACAACTTCCATTTTGACTTTGAAACCTCGTGTGCCAACACTTGAATATGAATCTTTTCGTAAACGTACGTGGCATTTAAAGCAGTTTTTGCAGTTAGAATATATTGTTTTGCAGTCAGTCTTCTGTATAGCTTTATGTGTGTTATTATAAACATAAATATAGCTACAAAAGTGGCATAATGTATTCACTGTGCACATATTTGTATATGTATGCCAAATATCAATGTTTCATTTCATGAGCACTTAAAAAAATCACATCTTCATGGGCTTGCTCTGTAGTTACTTAGCTACCTATGCAGACCCCAGCATTTGGGTGGCATGTGATTTAGAAGGCAGTCAGCACCTTTCTTTGCTCTGGGGTCATGATCGCTGAGCCCACCCTCCTCCTTGTACAGTCCCGGAAGAGGACTGCCTGGGAGCATGAAGCCCAGAGTGAGTGAATCAGACACATGGGCTCTGGATGTGAAATCCACCTGGCAGCCCCGCTGCGTCTGGCACCACCATAGGGAGCATATTTTTACCATCTTTTCCACAGGGTCAGAGTGGCCATCGTGCTTATCACATAAAAATGTAACCTACAAAAACTCAGGTCATCAGCCCGTAATGCCACCTTGTTTTATCTTGGTGCTATCTTGGTTTGCTTTAGAAACATAGTTCCTGGGATGTGTCCTGTTCACAAAGCCCAGGGTACAGGTCTGTGTGGTGTGTGTGGTGGCACTCTGGAAGCCCATAAGCCATATATATATATTTCATATTATATGTTATATATAATTCAAATAGAAATTATATCAAAATATATATATTTGGATATATTATATAATTTCTATTTGAAATAAAATTCCTTGTACATTTCCTTTAGGTGTAAAAGGAAAATAACTTATAGTAAAATGTAAATCTATTAGTATTGAGCACACTGTGTGTGTGGAGCATCTGAGTCAACACAGGTGTAGGTGGGCGCGGGTGTGGATGTCAGGTGATCGAGTTCACAAACAGCCTTGATGTTGTCATGGAGTTTTCTGAAACTGCAAAACCTCTGGATAAAGTTCCTAAAACCACGGTCCACTGTGGGCGGCAAGCCTTCCAGGTGCCGAGGCAAGAGACTGAGGGCACGAGCTGTTCCAGTGTAATAAAATATATAAAATAAGAATAGTTATACTAGATATAGATCTTAGATGTGATTATATATGAATATCAATCATTAGTTTGTAGCAATTACTCTTTATTCCAATATTATAATAATCCTCGCTCTACAATCATAACCTAGGAAAAACCAGGCCATACAGAGATAGGAACTGAGGGGACATAGTGAGAAGTGATCAGAAGACAAGAGTGCGAGCCTTCTGTTATGCCCGGACAGGGCCACCAGAGGGCTCCTTGGTCTAGCGGTAACGCCAGCGTCTGGGAAGACACCCGTTGCCAAGCGGACCGTGGTCTAGCGGTAGCATCAGTGTCAAGGAAAAACACCCACTACTTAGCAGACCGGGAAAGGGAGTCTCCTTTTCCGTGGGGGGATTTTAGAGAAGACTCTACTCCTCCACCTCTTGTGGAGGGCCTGTCAGGCCCGCCCACAGTTATCCGGAGGCCTAACCGTCTCCCTGTGATGCTGTGCTTCAGTGGTCATGCTTCATGTTCTATCCTGTACACCTGGCTTTCCCTTTTAGATAGCAGTAGCAAATTAGTGAAAGTACTAAAAGTCTCTGATAAGCAGAAATAATGGCGTAAGCTGTCTCTCTCTCTCCTCTCTCTCTCTGCCTCGGCTGCCAGGCAGGGAAGGGCCCCCTGTCCAGTAGACATGTGACCCACATGACCTTACCTATCATTGGAGATGGCTCACACTCCTTACCCTGTCCCTTTGTCTTGTATCCAATAAATATCAGTGCAGCCTGGCATTCGGGGCCACTACCGGTCTCCGTGTCTTGGTGGTAGTGGTCCCCCGGGCCCAGCTGTCTTTTCTTTTATCTCTTTGTCTTGTGTCTTTATTTCTATGCTCTCTCGTCTCCACACACGGGGAGAAAACCCACTGACCTTGTGGGGCTGGACCCTACAGTCCACCTGTTTGATTTACACAATAATTTATTCTAAGAAAATCTAGTCTAGTTTTAAATTAGTAAAAAAACTCTGTCTAGTCACGTGTAAAACGAAGTGAATGAGTTCAGATGCAGGTAACCAAGTTTTGCCTGCAGGACTGTGCAGCGGGCGCAGGCAGGGACATCTCTTGATGTGGTTCTGCTCCCCTATTGTGGGTGACTTAACATTCTCTCCACCCACCTGGTAGGCGTGGCCATGTCTTACTAAGTCCTTCTCTGCACCATCCCCACATGCCAGCAGAGGGTGCTGTTGGGCAGGAAAGGTGGGACAGCACCCCCGTGAGCTGCTGTTCTATTTTTCCTTCTGTATTTAGGATTGACATGTGTCCAAAGGATATGGTGTGTGAAGATAATGGGGACATTTTGGAATGCCATTTGGAAGAAATGGAAATGCAGAGCCAGGAAGGCGCTCAGAGAGGCCTGAGAGATTTCTAGCAAAAACCTGGTAAACTTTGAGGTGAAGACTGTCAGAAACAGCTGCAAGGAGCATCCGGCCTAGGGCTCAGCAGGTGTGACTTAAAGGATCGCAGGTGACCGCCCTCAGTGGACTCCTGTCCTCACCATGTTTCTCACTGACTTCTGGCTGGTTTGCAGGGAAAGTCTATGAGGGAAATTCATTCAAAAAGCCCCACTGTCATTGTCCACAAGGTGCTGGTGGATATGTGCAGATTGTCTGGTCCAGCATTCACTTTACTTTTAATAACAGCTTCATTTAGGCATAGCTCACACCATAACAATCCACCATACAGTGTGTACAATTGAGTGGTTTGGGCATATTCACAGAGTTGCACAGTGATCTCCACTATCTAATTTTAGAATATTTTCATCACCCCAAAAGCAAACACACCGATTAGCAGTTGCTCCCCATCCCCCCTTCTCTTCAATCCCTTGTAACCACGAATCTACTTTCTGTTGCTATGGTCGCCCATCCTGGACATGTCATGTAAATGGGATCATATGACTTGTGGCCTTTTGTGTCTGGCTGCCTTCCCTCAGCAGTTTTCAAGGTTCACCCATGTTGTAGCATGGATCAGAACCTCCCTCCTTTTTATGGCTGCCTAATAGTCCCTGTCTGGATAGAGCACACTTCATCCGTTCATCAGATGGTGGACATTTGGGATGTTTCTGCTATTGGCCATTGTGAATAGTGCTGCTGTGAGCATTCATGTACAAGTTTTAATGTGGATGTAAGTTGTTTTTATTTCTTTTAAGGATATATGTAAGAGTGGAATCGCCTGGTCATACGGTAACTGTATGTTTTTTTTTTTTTTTTTTTTTTAGTCTCGCTCTGTCACCCAGGCTGGAGTGCAGTGGTGCGATATCGGCTCACTGCAACCTCCATCTCCCAGGCTTAAGCAATTCTTCTGCCTCAGCCTCCCAAGTAGCTGGGACTACAGGTGCGCAGCACCAGATCCGGCTACTTTTTTGTATTTTTAGTAGAGAAAGGGTTTCACCATGTGCCTAGGCTGGTCTCAAACACCTGGACTCAAGCGATCCTCCAGCCTCGACCTCCCAAAGTGCTGGGATTATGGGCATGAGCCACCGCGCCCGGCCTTTGTTTAATTCTGTAAGGAACTGACAGACTGTCTTTCACAGCGGCTGCACTGTTCTGTGTTCCCAGCAGGCATGTGGGAAGGTTCTGATTTCTCTACATCCTCCCCAACAGCTGTTCTTATCTGTCTTGTCTGTCTTTTTTATTCTAGCCGTCCCAGTGCAGGTGAAGCGTATATCATTGTGGTTTTAATTTACATTTCCCTTACAACTAACGATGTTGACCATCTTTTCATATGCTTATTGGCCATTTTATCTTTAAGGGTTTACTCACACGTGAATACGGTTGTCTTTTTACTGTTGAGTTGTGGGAGTTCTTAATGTGTTTTGGAGGCAAATCGCTTATTAGATACAAATTTGCAAACATTCTCCCAATTGTGTAGGTTGTATTCACTTTCTTGATGGTGTTTTATAAAACATAAAAGTTTTACATTGTGATGAAGTTTAATTGATCTATTTTTTTTTGTTGTTGTTAGTTGTGCTTTTTGTGTGCTAAGAAGCCACCACCTAATCTAAGACTACAAGGACGGTTCTCCTGTGTCTCCTCCAAGGGTTTCTGTGGTGCTCCCTCGGCCTCATAGGGGCCCGCGGTTCCTTCTGAGTTTCTTGAGGGCCGGGGCGGCTCAGGAGTGGGGGCGCAGCGCGTCCGCCCGTTTGGTCCCTGCCGGCGCTGCCAGGACAGACGAGCTGGAGGAGGAATATGTATTTAGGGCTCATCGGATCTTCTATTGGGCAAAATCGTTTGCTTGTTCTACTATTTAAGCACAATGTTTGGAGCCCTCGGCTAGGTCAGGGCAAGGGCACTGCGAGCCTTGCTTCGCGGGCCTCGCGCGCGGCCTTCGTGCGTCTCGGGCTGCTCCGGTGCTCGCCGCCGCCTGCGTGGGCCCTGGGCTTTCGCACCGCGGGAGGCCTCGCCTCCTTGAGCAGCCCGAGTTCAGGTGGGGCGGCCACGCCTGTGCCCGCGGCGCCGGTGCTGAGTCCCGAGGCTGTGGTTGGGGGGTCGCGGTCGAGCTCTAGGGCCCCCGGCCGCAGAGCCCAGGCGCGGGGAGGGCGGCGGCTTCCAGCTCCCGGTTCCCGGCTCCGCGCCGCAGGCGTGAACGCCCAGCAGGCCCAACAGAGGGCGCCGGCGCCCGGGAGAGGCGCCGCCTTGGTTGCAGGGGCCGGGGCGCGGCGGCCCGGGCTTTGAGAGACGGGCCGCTCTTCCCGGCGCGGTGCCTTCCAGGGAGCCTGCCCCTGCGACACCGCGGCCAGAGCCGAGACTCCGCGCCTTTCAAGGAGGAGGCCCCGTGCAGGCGCCCAGGGCCTGGGGTCAGGGGCTTGGGGGCAGAGGAGGCGCGGGGGGCGGGACCCTGCCGGCCAGTCCCTTACCCGGGGACAGACGGGGAAGGCGGGAGCGCTCGCAGTTCCCTCCTGGAGGGACCACGCCGCCGGGAGCCCGAGCAGCCTCGGGCCGGCGGAGATCTGGGAGCATTTTCTGGAAGCCTCCACAGGCTTCAGGCGGACAGGAAGGACCTGGCGGGAGGCGTAGCAGGCGGGGTGAGGGGATCTCGGTGGCAGCGGGGACAGCGCGGCCCCGAGAACTGAGAACTGAGAGGGAGACGCTCTCGGGCCTCTCAGACCAGCATTGAGGAGCTGAGCCCTGCGGGCCAGGGGCGCAGAGAGGGTCCCGGGCTGTGAGGGGAGGGTCCCGGGTGAGGGAAGGGTTCCGGGCCGTGAGGGGAGGGGAAGATCCTAGGCCATGAAGGGAAGGTCCTGGACTATGAAGGGAGGCTCCTGGACTGTGAGGGGAGAGTCCCGGGCTGTGAGGGGAGGGTCCCGGGTGAAGAGCAAGCTCATGACCCTCATTTACTGGGAATCCATTGCTCTTGCCCCGTCATGAGTGGGGTTCGCAGACTGGGCCAATCCCTACAGCGTATGTGTGCTCTGGTGTCTGGGGGCAGCACAGACGTTGTTACTGCTCCATCTGGCCGGGGTGAACACCTGGGTCTCTCTGTGGAGTTGGGGGATGCCGCCTGCTCAAGGGTCGCGTTCCTAGTATGTGTTCCAGAAAGGCTATGCACCACCAGTGCTAAGCCGCAGAAGAGCTGTCAATCTGTCAGTCCTGTCCCGCTAAACCTGAACTTCTTTTTTTTTTTTTTGAGACGGAGTCTCGCTCTGTCGCCCAGGCTGGAGTGCAGTGGCGCAACCTCGGCTCACGGCTAATTTTTTGTATTTTTAGTAGAGACGGGGTTTCACTGTGTTAGCCAGGATGGTCTCGATCTCCTGACCTCGTGATCCGCCCGCCTCGGCCTCCCAAAGTGCTGGGATTACAGGCGTGAGCCACCGCGCCGGGCCAAACCTGAACTTCTGAAAGAGCCAGGGAATCAGCCTCTTAGGGAAGCCCCTCCACCCTACTTGCCTGGGCTTTCTTTGCAAGCTCTGTGCAGAAGGGAGCAAGGTCTGCCTGATGCCACCACCGTGGGCCCAGTGTTCATGGTGTCCTAATGGAAGCTTTGAAATCACTTTGTGTTAGTCCTGGCTCTTAAGAAAATCGATGCAATGCCAATTAGGCACCACTATTTTTTTTTTGTATAAAACATTTGAGGAAGATGGTGCAGGGTGGGCCCTGAAGGGAGTGGCGTCCTGCCTGGAGCTGCTGTTTAGGCTCAGTCTTGGTGCTCTATATACATATCTACCATTGCAGTGTCATACAGAATGTTCCATTGCCTTTTTGATTTTAAAAAGTGTTTATCACACAGGGGAGTTTTAGGGCAGTGCAACTATTCTGCATGATCCATGACATTATGCACTTCTCAAGACCCAAAACTGCATAACAGGAAGCATGAACCCTCAAGTAAATGATATGCTTTAGTTAGTAATGACGTATCAAATTGTAATGTATGGGCCACCAATGCAAGAAGTTATAATAACTGGAAGGAAGTGGGGCAGAGGGGGAGTATATGAGGACTCCCTGTACTTTCTGCTCAATGTTTCTGTAAAACCCAAAACTGCTCTAAAATATAAAGTCTATTAATGTTTTTTAAAGTGCTTATTATATAAAGAAATGATTTTGATTCACTATCTTTGGGATCTTTTTTTATGAGATTTGTTTAAAGTAGTGACTGCTTTGCAGTGATGGCACCATTCTTCTGGGATGCCTTTTTGACCTTGAGCAGCAGTTCCTGCCCTACTGAGCAGGAAGACACAGTGAGTGGGAGACAAGCCTGGATGCTCACATGGCCTCATGCCCTGGTCTGCGAAATGGGATGGCATCTTGCATCATGGCGGTTCTGTCTAGTGGGAGAATGATAAAGTGTGCCTGGCACAGTCTGTACCTTCAGTAAGTGTGGTTGTCAAAAGCAATAATTGGGTTGGCACTGACATTCATCATAGATGTACAAAAGTAACATGTAGATGGTGAATTGATGAGGAGGGGCCCATGGAGAGATGGGTTTGTGCCGTGTACTTTATTCTTCTAATTTTCTTATTCTCTTTGGGACTGTCCCTGTGGCTTCCATGTGGCTTCAGACAGGTGAGGAGCTGCTGCGTGTTCAGACCGGAAACCTGGGCTCATCAGCACGCGAGCCCGGGCTCTTCTGGGGTATCATGTTTTGAGAATATTTCTCTTTGAAATTTTAAACTCTCTTCCATTTGTATTTGTTGAAATTCTAGAGCTTTTGATAACTCATGCTAAAATTTTAAAATCACTTTTCGCTTTATCATCTTTTTATTTGAAATGTCAAAATTTATGTAGGAAGCATCATTTTGCCACCCTGCCAAAGTATTCTGACTAAAACTATCCAAGATCCTCCAAGAAATACATATGACTAAAGATAATGTTTCTCCCTTTCTGATAAAAAAAAAAACTATAGTAACTTTAATCCCTAAATAAATAAAGCACATGTGGTTGTGACCCACATGAGATAATCAGTAGCTAGATACCTTGTGGTAAACGTATTGCTTTGTTTAATTTTTAAAACCTATATTGAAGTACATGCCTTACTATAGGAAATTAAACATTGTACAAATGGGCTGGAAGTGGGAACTACAAAGACAAGTCAGGGTTGTATTCCAGAGGGCTCAGAGGGACTTAGAGTTCTGTGTCTGCTGATCCAGCCCCCTTGAGATTTTGCTGTGATGAAAATGGGTGTCACAGATGAGGTTTCCTCAAGGTCATTGTTTTCCTCTTAGGTGGTGAAACTGACACCTAACACTCCTTGTTGTCTTAGGACTTCCTTTTGAATGAATTCAGGTAGAGAACCTGAATAAAGGGTGTATTTAGGACTCGTAGTCAGAAGAGGCACTGTGAGGATGCCTATCCCGTGGCTTTACTTTAGAAACTAACCCACAAAAGACTTCATCCCAGGAAGGTGGAACAGACATACTTTTTCTTGCTCTTCCCATGAGTAAAACAAAGAACCCTGGACTCAATGTAGGAAGCACACACAGGACAACTCTGAGTGGGGGAGGAGGAGGCAGAATAGTCACGGGCCTGAGGACCCAGGGAGCAGTGGCAGGGTTAGTTCCCAGGGTTTCTTTTGGTCTCGTGCGTCCTAAACGCGGGGCTTGTCTACTGTGGTGTGTTTGTGCTCCTATAACAAAACATCACAGACTGGGTAATTTATTAAAACCAGAAATTTATTTCCTCATGGTTCCCAAGGCTGGGAAGTCCAAGATCAAGGAGCCAGCATCCCAGGGTGAAAGGCAGGAGGGCCAGTGAAGCCTCTGTTAGGGAGGAGCCCTTGTCCTAACCACCTACCAAAGACCCCGCCTGTTCACAGCATTGGCTATTAAGTTTCAACATGTGATTTTTGAGGGGACACATACAAACCATAGCATTCCACCCCCAGCTCCCCAAAATGCATGTTCTTTTCACATGCAAAATACATTTATTCCATCTCAATACCCCAAAAGTCTTAGCTCATTCCAACACCAACTCAAAAATCTAAATTCCAGAGTCTCCTCTAAATAAGGTGTTGCTGAGACTCACGGCACAATTCATCTGAGGCAAGTTCCTCTCCAGCCGTGGGCCTGTGAAATCGCACAAGTTCTGTGCTTCCACGGTACAATGGTGGGACAGGCATAGGACAGACATTTCCCTTCCAAAAGGAAAAATAGGCAAGAGAGAGTAACGGGCCCCAAGTAAGTCCAAAACTCAACAAGGCAAACAGCATTAAATCTTAAGGCTGCAGAATCATCTTCGACTCCATGCCCCACCTTCTGGACACCCTGGGGTGGGGTTGGGCACCCCAGGTCTCAGGCAGCCCTGCCCCCATGGGTTGCTGGGCTCAGTTCACCTCAGCAGTTCTCCCAGGCTGGGGCTACGCACTAGTGGCTCAGTAGGTCTGGAGTCTCAGGGGTGGCCCTACCTCCGCAGCTACACTAGGCATTGCCCTGGTGGAGACTCTCTGTGGTGGCTCTGTCCCTACAACAAGTCTCTGCCTGGGCACCCAGGCTATCCACAGCATACTTTGAAATCTGGGTGGAGGAGAAAGCCATGCCCCCACAGCTCTTGCACTCTGTGTGCCTGCAGAATTAGCACCACGTGGACTCTGCCAAGGATGACTGCTTGCATCCTCTGGACACCTGAGCCATAGCTGTGTGACCAAGGAGTGCTGTGCCAGAATGTGGAGAATAGAGACCTCAGATGGCTGTGGGCAGTGAGGTTGCATGGGTGTCCTGGGCTTCTCTCCCTAAACTATTCTGTGCTGTGATGGGCATGGCAACCCTGAAGATCTCCGAAATGCCCTTGGGGCCATTAGTCCATAATCTTTATGAATAACACCAGGCTTCCTTCAATCCATACTAATCTTCTTATGAAAGTAGGCCACACTGTTGGTTTTCTTCCCTAAATACTCTTTGTTGTTCTTTACATGGCCAAGCTGAGAATTTTTAAATCTTTATATTCTGCTTCCCTTTTAATTATAAATTTTGTCCTTAAATAATATTCTGTTCTCAAATTTTACCATAAGCAGTTAAGGAAAACTATTCTGAATACTTTGCTGCTTAGAGATTTCTTCTGCCAAATTATCTTAGTTCATCACTCTTAAGCTCTGCCTTCCACAAAGTCCTAGGACATGGACACAATTCAGTCAAGTTTTTTGCCACTTTGTAACAAAGAAAATGAAAATACAGCATATCAAAATTTATGGAACACATCTAAAGCAGTACTGAGAGGGGAATTTTTAGCACTAAAATGCATGCAATAGAAAATAGGAAAAGTCTCAAATCAATCTCAGCTTCTACCTCAAGAACTTCTTGTCTACCTCTCTAGAAAATGAAGAGCAAAATAAACCCAAAGAAAAAGCAGAAGGAAGGAAATAACTGAAATCAATGAAATAAAACACAGAGAAGTGGCTGGGTATGGTCACTCATGCCTGTAATCTCAGCACTTTGGGAGGCCAAGGTGGGTGGATCACCTGAGGCCAGGAGTTCGAGACCAGCCTGACCAATATGGTGAAACCCAGTCTCTACTAAAAATACAAAAATTAGCCAGGCGTGGTGGCATGCACCTGTAGTCCCAGCTACTCATGAGGCACAAGAGAATTGCCTGAACCTGGGAAGTGGAGGTTGCAGTGGGCCAAGATTGTGCTACTGCACTCCCACCTGGGTGAAAGAGCAAGACTCCCCAGAGGTATCACTACAGACTCTGCAGACATCAAAAGGATAATAAGGGAAAAAACTGCAAACAACTGTATACACATTAATTTGATAACTTAGACAAATTGGACTACTTTCTTAAAAAGCACAAACTACCACAACTCACCCAACAGGAAGTAGATCATTGAATAGCCCTATAGCTATTAAATGCATTGAATTCGTAATTTCAATAAAGAAACATTCAGGCCCAGATGGTTTTTCTAAAGAATTCTACGAAACATTTAAAAAATTAGCACCAATTCTACACAATCTTTTCCAAAAAATAGAGGAGGAGGCAATAGTTCTCAGTCATCTCATGAAGCCAGTATTACATTGATACCAAAACCAGACAAAAACAAGAAAGAAAGCTAGTGACTAGTATCCCTATGAATATAACACACAAGCCCATAACAAGATATTGGTAAATATATTAAGCAATAGAAAAAGAGAATTATCCACCATGACCAAGTTTTGGTTTATACCAAGGATGCAAAGCTGGATCAATATTTGAAAATTAATCAATGTAATCTACCACATTAATAGACTAATGGAGAAAAATCATATAATCATGTCAACCAGTGCAGAGAAAGTATTTGACAAAATTTAACACACATTCATGATTAAAAAAAAAAACAACAAAACTCTAGGACAGATAGGAGTAGAGGGGGGGACCGTCTTACTTATTAATGACTACCTACAAAAAATATCCACAACTAACATGACACTAAATGGTGAAAACTGTATACTTTCTCCATAATATCAGGTACAAGGTAAGGTTGTCTGCCTTCATCGCTTTTATTCAACATTGTACTGGAAGTTCTAGCTAGTGTAATAAATCAAGAAAAATAAAAGGCATATGGATTGGAACGAAATAATTGAAACAGTCTCTGGTTACAGATGACATGATCATCTGATTATAAAATCCCAAGGATTCTACAAAAAAAAAAAAAAAAAAACTAAAGCTAGCAAGTTCAAAAAGGTTGCAAGATACAGGATAAACATAGAAAAGTCAATTGTCTTTCTTTGTATAGCATAAATACCAAAATTATGTACACCAAAATTAAAAATACAATACCCTTTAAAATTACAGAAAAAAAAACACTTAAGTGTAAATTCACCCAAATATGTACAAGACTTTTGTGCTGGAACCTGCATGATGCTGATGAGAGAAATCAAGGAAGATCTAAATGCATGGAGAGGCATACCATGTTCAAGGATTGGAAGACACAATATAGAGTAAAGATGTCAGTTTTCCTCAAACAGATGAACAGAATTCTTATCAAAATCCCAACAGGATTTTTTTTGTAGGTATAGTCAAGATTATCCTAAAATTTGTATGGAAAGTCAGAGGAGCTAGAATACCTAAATCAATCTTGAAAAAGAAGAATAAAATGAGAGGAATCATTCTACCCAATACTAGGGCTTATTATTGCCACAGTAATCAGGGCAGTGTGGTCCTGGGCAGACTGACAGATAATGGAACAGAACAGAGAACTGAGAAACAGACCCACACAAATATGCGCAACTGATTTTTGACAGAGATGCAAAATCAATTCAGTGGAAGAAAGATAGTCTTTTCAACAAATAGTGCTGAAGTAATTGGACGTCCACAGGGAGACAAAAGAACCATGAGCTAAGTTTTACACCTTGTATTAGAATGATAAGTTCTAACAATGAATTACAAATTTAAACATGAAATATAAAACTATAAAAGTTTTAGGAAAAAATATGGTAGGCAACACTTAGGACCTAAAGCTGAACAAAGAGATCTTAGACTTGATGCCAAAAGCATGATCCATAAGAGGAAAAAATGATAGATTAGACCTTACCAGCACTGAAAACTTATGCTCTGTGAAAGCACCTGCGAAGTGGATGAAAAGACAAGCTACAAACTGAAGAAAATATGTGCAAACCACATAGCTGATAAAGGATTAAGAAATCTCAAATCTCACCAGTACAAAAAGAAACAATTCGCTTAGAAAATGGGCAACAGACATAGAGACATTCCACCAAAGATGCCACAGTGATGGCAGAAGAGCACACGGAAAGGTGTCAGTCAATAGCAGCCAGTGGAGAAGTGCAAGACCTGGGTACCACTGCACACCCTCAGGAGAGCTAAGATAAAAGATAGTGCCAACTTCGAATGCTGGCAGGGATGTGGATAAACTGGCTTACTCCTAAGTTGCTGGTGGGAATGTAAAATAGTATAGCCACTTTGGAAAACAATTTAGCAGTTTCTTTTAAAACAAAATATGCAACTCTCATATGACCCAGCAATTGCACTCCTGGGAATTTATCCCAGAGAAATCAAAATTTATGTGCACATAAATACAGGCATATGAATGTTTATATTCGTTTATTTGTCGCAGTCAAAAACCGGAAAGAACCCCAATGTCTTTCGGTGGGTGAAACGTTAAATTGTACGTCCGCACCATGAACTATTGATACGTGTGACAACCTGGATGAACTCTCCGGAGAATTATGCTGAGTGAAAAAAGGCAATTCCAAAAGGTTACTGTATGATTCCATTTACATAACATTCTTGAAATGGCAAAAGTGTAGCTGTGGAGAATAGTTCAGTGGTTGTGGGGGTCCATGAGGGGTGATCTGGGAGGAACGTGGGTGTGTCCAGGAGGGGCCACAAGAGGGCCCTGTGGGGGGAGACAGCCCGGGTCTGGCTGCATCGTTGTCAGTATGCTGGCTGCAGTCGTGTGCTGTAGTTTGGCAGGATGCTACCCCTGGAGGAACACGGTACACAAGACCTCTGTTTACTGTTTCTCACAACTGCATGTGAACCTACAGTTATCTAAAGCAAGAAAAATCAGTTCACACCTATTCACTCTCTGTCAACAAACCCACATACACGCACCGCATTACAAGGGCTTTACCAATATGTAGAATCATGTGAAGTGGGAAGAGGGAAAAGGGCTTTCCTTTTAGGGAATTATGACCTTGACTGACTTAAAATCAATATTTGCTCCAGATTTGCAGGTCCAGATCTAAAAGTTTAAATAGATGTCAAGGTAGGTTAACTCAATTTCAGTGACTTTGGTGTTGAGCCTTTGAAACACTGCCTCCCAGTTAAGGCTTGAATAAGTAACAGTTCTAAGGTTGAATCGGGTGTGTTTAAATATTCAGAGCCGGGCAGAGGGATGTGGAAGGCAGCAGGCTACACTGTGCTTCGGGCTCCCTCCTGCTGTCTGTGAGCCTGGACTGAAGCCTCCTCTGGTTCAGGCTCAGAGACCTTGCAGCCCCACCTCTCCCTCCAGCCAGGTGGGTGTGGGTGGCCCAGGGATGCTTCAAGTGGCAGGTTTGTTTTCTGGGGACCCCAATGTGATCGTGAACTTGCTGCATCACAGTTTCCTGCCAACCACCTCCCTGTAAAGGAGGGGTGAGGAGGAATCTCCGTTTTCTTCAAATGTTTCGGTCTCCCACAGACCAGTCACCGGATTCTCTTGGCAAAATGAGGACCCCAAGGGTTTAGAATCTGAATAACTTTGCCTTCCTTCTCCTTATCTTTTCAATCGTTTGTGGATTGTTTGGGGCATATCTGGTGGGGAGAATCTGAAAGTTGAAAATAAGCAATAAAATGAAGGGTAAATGCATTACTATTAGTAAATTTCTAAACAGGGCAATGAACACCAGCTAACTAGAAATTGGCGTGTCCCCAGCATTTGCTGTTTGGGGCTGGAGTCATGTGGAGCAGGAACATAGCATCAGTTGCATCAGCACTCAGGTGCCACTGTGCTGGAGCTCCCAAAACCTAGCATTTTATGGCCCCAGGGTGTCCATTGTTCCAGCTTCCTCTCCATCAAAATGTCAGAGCCACTGGCCAGAGAGAACACGGGGCGCCCCGTGTGATCAGCCACAAAGCAGGCGACACTAAATGCCCATTTTTGGAATGGACTGTTTATACGGGGGGCAGTTGGTTCTCAGAAGGTCTAAATGGGATGGGCCCGAGGGCTGCTGCTTCTGGGTGATCCTCTGTCCTGTGGCCTGGACTCAGGCCCCACTCCTCCTGGAGAGAGTGAAATGGCCTCTGTTTACTTCAAGAGTTAAATAAATACAGGCCTTCCTTGCTTGGAGCCGTGTTTTGGAATCAGTATTTACTTGGTGTGTTTTTGGTGAACTGGAAGGTACGTTTCCAGGTCTGCTTTTCTGTAGGAATGTGGGGAAGCTCTGGCCATCTGACAACTGTGTCAGCCTTGGCGTCCTCCTCCTCCAGCCCCCATGGACAAAGGGTGGGTGGGGTTGCCTGGCCCCCTTCTCACTGAAGGAGCTCCCAGAGAACATGGCCCAGACAACAGCACAGCTACGGGGAGGGGCTCCTCAGTGAGAGGTGGTCACTGGTGCTGAATTGATATGGTGTCCGCTCCCCTCTCAAAAACAAGCTAACAGGTATGCATGGAGCCACAGATATGCCAAGGGTGTTGGGAGCTCGAAGACCACAGTGCCTGCTCTTTTCCACGTAATTTACCTCTGCAGAGGCAGGAACAGAGGTCAGGCAGAAAGCAGGGGTGGGAAAGATCCTGCCTGAAGACTTCACCTGTGGCCGGTGGTTCTAGGGGCCTGGGCAGGAGACCAGCTCAGTCTATGTTGTGTCTGCCCCCGGCTGACCTGGGTTCCCAGCCACCTGAGGCCAGGCCTGCCTTGGTCCTGCATCAGAGCCCTCCCTGCCCAGGGGAAGCACAGACCTGGGGCTGAGCCTGACCCCAGCCAGACCCCAGCCTGACAGGAGCGTTCAGCCACCTGGTAGGGGCTGGGTCAGACGGGCAAAGGCAGGGAGGACGAGGAGGCTGTCAGGGCCCCGCTGTGGGCACTCGCTGCTTCACCTCTCCTCCCCCTGCATGTTTCCAGGTCGCATATGAGTGTCTAGGTTGGGAAAAGGGTCTCTGTGTGGCCAACGGAACTGTCTGCTCTGAGAACACTGTGGCATGCTGGGCTTGGCTTGTGCGCCACTGCCCTCAGAATGTCATTTGATTGTTGATCTTGTGCCTGATGTTGCGAAGTGAGGTGAGGCCATTGTGGAATGTGCACTCATCCTGGGACTTGCTATGCACTTGTCTTGTCACCCAAGGAGAGGGGAGGTGGCCTGGAGCCTGGGGCCTACTCTGTCTCCCTGGAACTCCTGTTTCCAGGCCTCACACAAAGCCACATTGGAAGAGAAAGTGTGCCCAGCTCTGCCCACCAAGCACTGTCCCGGGCTTTCTCAGCTGAGCCTTTTCACCTGTCCACACCCCTCCTCCCTGCTCCAGGACACCTCCTGGGGCTGGAAAGTGGCCGAGGCAACCACCCTTTCCTGAAACCTCAAGGAGGCAGCAACCCCGGCTTCTGCCAGCTGCATCCTGACGTGCTGTTGATGCCCTGCTTCCCATTGCGATGTGGAGGACCTGCGGTCATTTTCACTCCCTCCTCATTTAACTTCACTATCCTTTGGACTTAGTGGAGTCCACAGGGTGAAACCAGAGGAGGGTTTGCATGGAATGACTGCTTTGCTTGGAGCGAGCCTCCCTCTGTGGCATGGCCCTCAGTGGGCTCTTCCCACCAGGCTCTGACTGGCTCCCGAGGGGGCATGGGTGGGCTCAGGGTGTTTTCAGCCCCAGTGGCTCTAACCTGCCCCTTGGTGCAGAACAGCTGCTCCAGGACCTCTGGGGTGCTTTTTGCACTCTTTATGGAGCTTGGCACGTTGCTGTGTAAATAGCAGGTGCTCCTAGTTGCTGCTTTGCTGTGAAAAGAGAAAAGCAATCCTGAATATTTAGAGCTGTGTGTGCTACACCTTCCTACTGTCATCTGTGGGGCAAGTCCAGCACCTGGGGGGCCTGTGGTAGCCATGGGAACTCATGCTGTTTAGGGCGAGTTGGTCACGATGGCTGTGGCTGCAGGGTCCCAGCTATAGTGGATTCCAGCAGCCACAGTTTAATGTAGATGCTGTGCCGTTGGTGACATGGATACTTGCATGCATCAGACCTCCAGAGCTCTGCTGAGTGACAGGCAACATGGCCGGGACCCTGGTCCCAGGCGTAGTCTCTCTGGGGACTCAGGGACCTGAGGGAAAGCTGTCTGAGGCAGCAGGAGAGGAGTGAGGGGCTCATGAGGTGGGGACCCCATCCCATTGCTCAGTGCTGGGTCCCCAGCATGAAGTGTCTGACACAGAGGAGGGGGCCTCACATGTCCTAAACCTGCATCAGAGCAGGATGAGTGGAGCCCAGCCCTCCGTTCTGGGTCCCTTAGGCAGTAGCCTGAGGCTCCCAGCAGCCCCTCAGGAAGCTACCAGCAAATGGAGACATGGGAGCCGCACCCAATGGGTCTGATTGGGTGTGGCTATTTCCATGGCCCATTTTTGCGTTCGGGTTCTGATTGTCTGAACGTTGTGACATTGGCTGATATTTATTTATTGCTCACCACATGCCCGGTTACTGTTCAAATCAATTATATGCATTTAATCCTCGAAATAACCCACAAGGTGGGGACTTTGTGACCCCATTTTACAGATGGGGCTACTGAGGCAGAGAGATTGAGTAACTCCCTCAAGGTCACCCCCTGATAACTAGGATTGGAACCCAGGCAGGTGACTCTGGGACCCAGACTCTGAACCCCTTTGCCATAAGGCAGACTGCGCTGGAGGCTGTTTCCATTCCCCAAAAGAGCCCCTGTGCTCAGCATTTTGCGAGCTTTGAATGTGGAAGCTAAGATCGAGGGCTTGTCTGCTGTCGGAGAGTGGCCACCTACACACATCTTGAATGTGGGTGCCTTTAAAATACAGATATCCAGGAGATCCCCAGAAATGCTGGAGAATAAACGTCAGCTCAGGTTGCTAGCGTTTAGACGTTGCATTTAGGCCCAGAGGGTGGATGCCGCACCCAGGGGCCAGAGGCATTCTTCCCTCTGGCTTTTCATATGGTTTCTTTTCAGTATTTGAAACGTAGAAATCAAGTCTGGATGTCAGAGTATTGATTTAGTTTTCTTTTTTCCCAGGAGGCATGATTAACAAAGAGCCAAAATGGCAAACTGTGTGGAGGCCGTGGCGTGGGCTGTTCCTCGAGAGCCGTGCTTGTAGGGCTGGCCTGGGAGGGCATCCCTGGTCCGCAGAGGCCGGTCTGTGCTGCAAAGCCTGGGCGCAGGCACGGGGGTGACAGGAGGGTCCTGGAGTCAAGGGAGCAGCTAAATTTCAATGCAGCAGCTTCTTTTTGCCAGAGATCCAGGTTAAAAAAAGAAAATGTTTCACCTTTTAAAAAATATCATACTTAAGACCTGCATTTGTTCTATACCCAGATCATCTTTTTAGAGCCAAAACATCAAGAAATATGGCCTGAAAAAGGCTCATGAAAATACTGTTCTGAGAATTAAGTGTTAATGACATTCTGAAACCTCACTGTTTAAAGAGATCCACTGCTAGTATAACAGGACCCCTGATATATTTATGCATTTATAAATTTATAAAATTCATTGTTAAAATCGAGTAACGCTGGAAGCGTCTGGCCCACGGATGATGAGGAGCCATAGTTTTCAGAGGATACTGGAGGGCAGTGCAGCCCTGCCGGCGGCTGCGGCTTTCAGGCTGCTGGGACAGTGGCCGGATGCAGACCTGTGTGGTGCGGCATCTGCTGCTGCAGCAAGGGTGGCCGCATAGGTGACGCCCTGCTAGGCGCATCCAGGTCCAGCCTCGAGGTTGTCCACTTTGAGGCCAGGTCTCCTGGGAATCCGGGCCTGCTGTGTCTACACTCTCACACTCCTTAAACTCTCCTGACCGGGACACACGATGAGGTTTTCCTATCAAACTCTACATGCATTTCGTATGACATCTCTGGATTTCATCAGCTCCGAGTAAACCAAGCCTGACTTACAGCCAGGAAGGCATTCAATACCCAGATGTGGTCACATTCTGCCCATTGGTGCGTGTTTTAGAAGCATGCGTGTGTTTCTGCCCACCTCATGGCTGCTGAGGAGCAGTGGCTACTGCGTGTCGTTCTTGTGATGGCTTTGTGTCGTTCTTGTGATGGCTTCGTGATTTTGTGTGCAGGGCCTTATTTACAGGCCGCCCCCGAGAGCAAAGGATCATGGTGCATTATCTGTTGACGTGACCCTGGAGAGCTCTAATTGAACTGCACAAATGGAAGAATCCTCCCCCACCAGCCCCTGCTGCTCACAGACAGTACGCCCAGCTCAGCAGGGGCTGCTCTTACAAATGCCATTGCAGCACAGGCGGTCAATGCTTGGCATTTTCCGGGGCCCCTGGTTTCCTTTTAGAGGACGCAGTATTTTCAGAAATGGAGTTCACATGTGTGCTCATCAGTCAGCAGCGGTCAGCTGTGATGTCTCCAAACTGTAGAGGCTTTGGACTTTTTGGCCCACTTTCTTCATAGAACGATAGAGATTTAGGATCTTACAGCCCTAGTTTAATCTTGGTTTGCAGATGAGAGGCCGAGGCCCCGGGGTCCTGAGCCACGTGAGCTGGGCTTCCACCCTGGACTCCATGCCGCGCCTCCTCGCCAGATAGACGCCAGATAGACGCCAGATAGACGTGGCCAGTCATGCTGTTTCAAGGCCTTATTCCAGTCAGGCTTTGGTTTTATTGATTTTTTTGTTCATGAAGTAGAATATGGTTCATGTATTACGTACATTTCTGTGTGTTTTTATTACAATATCTCATTTTCATGGGTTTTTATAACTTAAGTTACCTCTAACCTGTGACCCTTGTAGTCTCTTCTTCCACCTTGTGTATCCTAATGTGGGAATTCTGCTTTGGTGGATGACTTTTGTGAAGTTAATTAACATACATTTCATTAGAATAATGCTTTGAGCAACTCAAAGAAAGTGAATTTAATTTTATCACTTAGTTTTTATTTTATACTTAAAGAGCTCTATTTGACTTATTCAGATTTTTGCTATCAGTGTTGTATATACACAAAGGGAAGCTAAGCAAAATAACTTGGTTAGATTTTCCTAAAATTTCTTCATTCAGCATCCAACTCTTCTGACTCCCTTACCTGGGACGTTCCCCAGCTGTCGCCGTCAGTCTTCCTCAGATGCCAGTTTGTTGAGGTGTTTCTCTTTCCCTGATGCCTCATGTGCCAACAAATAAAGACTTTCAGCTCTTCCTGGGCTCTCGAGACCAGGCCTGCTGCATTCTCAGAGAAGCAGAACCTTAGGAGATGCGTGGACGTGCGTGGTTCGTCTGTGCCCCGTGTCATGGGCTGGCTTATGTAATTGTGCGGCTGGCATGTCTGACCTCAGTAGTGCAGACACAGGCTGGAGACCCACGCAGGATTTCCATGTGACAGTCTGCAGGCAGGTGTCCGCTTCTCCGAGGGACCCTGTCCTATTCTCTTAAGGCCATGCAGGGATTGAATGAGGCCCAGCCCACTGTGGAGGGGCACATGCTCCGTTCGGAGCCAGCTGACCGCAGGTGTTAATCAACCACATCCCCACGACTCCCGCACAGCCCCCGACGAGGGTCGGACTGGGTGGCTGGGGCTGGGGCCTCAGCAGGCTGACCCCTGACCCACCCGAGACCAGGCTGCATCCTGACTCACCTTCCTCATTTCCCTGAAATGCATCATTCCTTCCTGGCCACCTGCCCGGCACACGCCCAGGCTGACCGCACGGACCATTTGCTGTCTCCTAGGGTTTGTTACTTCCCGTGCCTTCATTACCCCTGGGGCCTCTCCTCATGTGGCTCCTCAGGCCTGGAATGCCCCCAGCCCTGCTCGTGTGTGGGATACGTGTGCCAGGCACCTCCTGGTGGGATTCCAGGTTCTGCCTTGGGGCTAAGAGCACCTGGAGGCTCAAGGTGACTTCTTTGAGACCTTCCCGCACAGGGTCTGGATGGCTCGTGGGAGAGCCGTGAACACAGAAGCTGCCGTGGAAGCAAATCCTGGGCGGGAGGACGGCTGCACCTCCCCCCGGAGAGCACCGGGGTCCTGCAGGAAAAGCAGAGGTCTCCTATGGCCGCTATGCCTCTTCCAGAAACTTCCGTACGCACAGAATGAGCGTCGCATCCCAAATGCCTGGTAGTGCTATTGCGGATAAATGTTAACCTAGAGGTTTTTATCTGAAAAGTTCCAGTTTAATTTTTAAAGTCTTGTTTTTACCAATTCTGCTTGTTCAAGACATACCATATGCTTTTTTCCTCTAGTTTTTCTTTTAGAAAGAATTGAATGAATTGTGCTGGGATCACCCTCATGTCGTTCTCCCTCACCACCCCCCGTCCTCCGGGTCTCTCCACTCTGGCCCCAGCAGTTGGCGTGTCAGTTATATTTATATTATACATCCTGCCATCTGGGGCTCTCATCGAGAGTTTCTCGGACATGGTGTGACATCAGTGGGTCCTTTGTTTCAGAACAAGCGCGTTCTCCTTACTCTCTGGCACGGCCTCGGTGTTTAGGGGTTTCCTCTCTCTGGGAAGCTGTTCCTTCTCGAGAACACAGTGTGCTTTGTTCCTGCAGTGAGGGAGGTGGGTCATCCTGGGGGGAGAGCTCCTGGCAGCATACAGAACAATAGGACAGGAGGATACTGTCCACGGCTATCTAGGTCTGAGCTGTTCAAAGGTATTCTCCGTGTTTCCATGCGTTTGACTTCTAGGTTAGATTTTCTCCCTGTTAGAGGGAATATCTCATTCCCCTAGCATAGACAGAGGGGGAATATCTGTTGGCAAGAGGGATGTCAAAACCCAAAAGCGAATTATTGGTAGCAACCCACGTGCAGCACACACCCATGACAACCAAGCTGCACAGTGGCCTGGCATGGTGTGTCCACAGCAGCAGCGCACGGGTGCTGGAAACCGAATTTAGACTATTTGGAGTGCACACAGGCTCACGAGGCTTTCTGAATGGTCGGGCCTGTCTCCATCATGGGAGATGCACAGTGGACACGCCGTAGCCTGTCCTGTCTGTGACGGCAGCAGCGCCTCCTGCAGGTGTGGGGAAAGCCCTCTCTGTTCTCACACGTCGGGCTGCGGCAGAGGTGCCTGTGTCACCGAGGTCCCTCGGTAACTTCAGGGCAGAGGCCTTCTGTCCCGGACGCCTGCCCTCAGGGGCTGTGTCTTCGTCTGTTTTCTGCTGCTATAACAGAGTATCACAGATTGGGTAATTCACACACAATGGAAGTTTAGTTGGCTCATGGTCCTGGAGGCTTGGAAGCCCAAGATTGAGGGGCTGCATCTGGTGAGGGCCCCTGAGCTGCGTCTTTCCAAGAGACGGCCTCACCCGGCGAGAGAGCGGAGAGACCGAGAGGGGGCCAAGCGCGCTCTCACAACTGAAACAGCGCTCGTCCAGTCACGAGGGCAGGGTCCTCAGACCTGGTCACCTCTTCTTAGGCCCCATGTCCCAGCATGGCGGCATTGGGGGTGAGGTTTCCCACACACAGCCTTTGGGGGACACATTAAACCCCAGCAGACTGCCTTGTCCCCTGCTCATTTTGGTTGTTGCGTTGAAACGTGGGTATGATGGATGCTGGAGTTTCTCTCCAAGGGGGCGGGATAGGCCGTCATTCTGGGGAAGGGGGGCTTTGGGGTTTCGGTGTCCAGGGCTGTGTCAGTTTCCTATTGCAGTTGACAGATCACCGCAAACACTGGCTAACCACACACATTCATGGTCTATAGCTCTGGAGGCCAGAAGTTCTAACACCAAGGTGTGAGCAGGGCTAGTCCCTTCTGGAGGCTCCAGGAAGAATCCTTTCCTCGCCCTGTCCAGCCCCAGGTGCTGCCTGCATTCCTGGGCTCATGGCTGCACCACCCAGACCCCTGCATCCATCCTCACATCTCCTCCCTGCCTGAGCCTCCTGCTGCCCTGCTGGAAGGACCCTGGGATGACCCTGGATCTCCTGGATAGCCCCCAATGGCTCTCTGTGGTACGTGGGGGCCCAGGTTCTACCGTGAGTGACTGCAGGCCATGCTGCAGCTCAAGTGGGGACCCCTGAGGGGCCTCCAGTGTTTGGGCTGCAGTGACCAGGCATCGAAACACACACTTCCAGGGATGTTGGGGTCCTCCCTGCCCCTGCTCTTCCCATGCATTCCTACCAAGGGGAGTCTGCTATGCCTCCACGTTGCACCTGTTCTCCACGTGTGTCCATTTGAGCACACGGCAGAGCCCTGAAGACTTCTGAAGATGCAGGCTGCTAAGCTTTCTGCATATACCACGTCTTAAAATAATACAAAATGTGATGAAGTGACTCTGCTGTTATTGTATTGTCATTATAATAAAATACAACTGGGCACTAATTTGAAAGTGTCGAGTGATCTTTGCAGGTATTCACTGCTTTGTACTTGGGCAAGCATTTGCCTTCCCACGAGCAGTCTTCTGCCTTGGGGTTCGGTTGGCCCTGCGAGGAGATGCCTTGTTCCCCAGGGGCAATCGTGCAGCAGGGCTGGGGGACAGGGCCTCAAGTCTTCCTTTAAAATCTGAGGAGCTCTGGTTCCTCCTCAGGGAACATGGTCAGGCCTGGTGGGACTGGCCCTGCCGTTCCCTTCCTGCTGCTGTGGGCTTGGTGTGGGGTCCCAGGCCCAGGCCAGAGCCCACCCCTCTCGAGGCCCTTCCTGCCATGGCCTGGCCGGGACCTGCAGCCCTCCTTCCCATGTCTGTGGCCACACACACAGCTGGGCTGTTGAGGGCATCCCCACTGCTACTTCCCGGGAGCTGCAGTCACGCTCAGTGAGCCCTCTGTCCTCCTAGTTCAGGTCCTTCCGGAAGGTGCTTCCTGTGACACTGAGTCCTCGCCCCAGCCCAGCAGAGGCCACTGATGGATGGCCTGCTGGGGTACGGAATCAGAGGGGCCTCCTGCCTTGCTGTGACCACAAGAGGCCACTCATTCACCCTCACTCCCGCCCTCCCGCTCTGCTCCTCACTCACCTACCTCCTCCAGTTTCTGCCTGCACCAGCTTCTCCGTTGCACAGCGAGGGGACATGCACACACACATGCACACACAAACACACTCACACACGGGCTCACACCCAGGCATGCACACACACGCACGGACACGCACACACATGCGCACACTTTCATGCAGACATGCTCACACCTGTGCATGCACAGATGCACACACACGCATGCACAAACATGCTCACACACATGCACAAGTCACACTTACACATGCACACACACTTGCATGCAGACATGCTCACACGTGTAGGCACAGATGCTCACACGCATGCACACACACTCAGGCACATGCACACACACATACACACGTGCACACACACATACAAACACACATGTGGATTTATCATCTAGTGAGGTGGTGCTGTCTCCTCGGAGGCCTGCATGTGCTGGTGGATTGCGGTCCCTGTGTGGTGTCGGCTGGGCCTGCTGTGCTGTGAGGAGCCAGCCATGGGGGTGGGCCTCACTTCTAGCTGACCCAGTTGGTGGCCACATCCCTGGTGCCCAGGCCTGGTCCCTGGCCAGTGCAGCCTTCACACCTGACAGCATGGACAGACCCTTCTTGCCCAGACCGCAGCAGTCAGGCACTCCCTCTCCTTCAGCTTAGGGCTGCTGGGCAAAGCACAGGCCTAACTCCGGAGCAAAACCCCTGAAGGCCCCAGCTCCCTAGCCGTTCTCCTAGGACCTCCCCCCAGGCTCTGGGAGGGAAGGCCCCAACCCCTACCCAGAGAGGGTATGAGGAAGGAGCCCCCCGTGTGCACCGGCTCTGCCCCTTTCTCCAGGGTACAGGCAGGAGGGGAGCCCCCCAGGCAGCCGATGCCCTCAACACAGTAGTTTGCTGAACCCAGAATCCAGGCATCTTTGCCTTCATTTTGGCTCTTCCAGGAAGAATCCCGTTGGTACCCACTGCTCACCAAGCATCTGGCCTGCCCAGATGCGGGGTGTGCTTCCCCTCTCTGAGCAGCTAAAAGATGTTTGAAGGGGCGGGGCCCGTGGGTGAGAACCTGTCTGGGCCTGGAGCTCTGGGAGGTGGACGAAGGGGTTCTGGAATATTCCAGGCTGGTGCCAGATCTGTCACGGCAGCCTTCTCTCATGCCTGGCTCAGCTCTGCCCTGGGCACAGACATCCCCTCTGTAAGGGCCCGTGGCTCCCACCCACCTCCACCGCCCTCAGCAGGGAATGCTGCTGTCTCTTCACGTCCTCCTCCCAAACTGGGGCCCAGGCATGTCTCGTGGAATCTAAAGCTGCTTTTGAAGGAATTCTTCTTTCTCCATGGAGCAGATTCCTTCTCCTCCTCTGGCAGGGTCTGAGCGTGCTCCTCCTGGCCAGGATTCTGGGGCCTGGCATCAGAGCGAGTGGAGGGTCACTGAGCCTCCGCAGCTCCTCAGAGCGCTCTCTTTGCTCAGGACTCCACAGCACGGCATGGCTAGGAGGGAATGACTTGTGTGGGGACTGGGATAGGCACCAGGTGGAACCTCAGGTCTGTCAGCAAGGGCCCTCGGGGGTCCCCAGGGCCACTCACCTCCCTGCACCCATGTCTCCAGCCAGTCCTGCATGTTGCTGCTCCATAGCCTGTCTTGGTCCCTTTCCTGCTATTGTGGGTAGAATTGCGTCCCCTGAAAAGATGTGTTGAGTTCTAACCCCCAGCGCCTGTGGGTGTGACCTCATGTGGAGGTAGGGCCGCTGCCTCTGCGGATGTGTGAGCTCAGATGGACTCACCCTGGAGTAGGAACCATCATCCAACCACCGGTGTCCATGGAAGACGGGGAGAGATACAGGGAGACGGGCTCGCAGCTGGATGGGGCCACAGCCAAGAGTGCTGGCCCCCCAGAAGCTGGCAGAGGCAGGGCGGCTCCTCCACTGGCTTCAGTGTGCATGGCCACGCCAACCACCCACTTGCTCCAGGCCCCAGAGATTCCACCCCAAGGACGCAGGGGACTCAGAGAGGCTTGGCCTGCAGCCCCCACTGGAAGGGCTGTGGATGGGGTTCTGACACATTCCATGTAACTGAGAGAGGTTGGGTTAACCAGGCTGCCTGGGAGGAGACGGCATCCACTTGCAGGTGCACCTCAGTGCAGGGTTGCAGGGGGCGGGGGGGCCCAGCTGGGGCTGTGCATAGCCCACCTCGGATGGCCCCTGCCCACGGCGACAACTCTCGAGGTTCCCTTGAGGCGGCCCCGGCACCCCAGGTTCTACAGTTGCCCACGTTGATGTCAAGCTTTGAGCTGTGGTTCTTGCCTCAGAAGCAGGTCTCCCCACCATGCAGAAATGGTCTCTAGCTTAAGTGAGTTTGCCTTTTGTTTTTTAACCAAACAAACCCATCCTAGCAATACCCGGGCTGCCCCCAGGATGGCATGAACCCATCATGATGCTCCCTGCGACAGGGAACCCCTGCCAAGGAACAAGGTGCAGAATCCCACAGCGCCCTGTGTCTGCTCATGTGGATGCATGTTACCATAACACTGCACATATAAAAATCATGTACAGATTTCAGAAACTTTAAAATAGCCATACCCTTTGTCCTGTATCTCTGCTTGTAGGAAATTAACCCAGAGAAACAATCAGATGTGAGATAATGATTTGCCTGTGTGTTTCTTTGCCACAGTGTTTATGACAGTCAAGAATCACTAGAAAACCTGATTAAAATTTGAAACACACATCCCAGGAAATATTCACTCAGCTATTTAAAATCATGTAGAGTAGCAGCATCATGAAAAAACGTTTGAGTGAAAAATTTGTTACAAAGAATAGACATTGCTGTTACAATTTTGTATAAAAAGGCATCAGAAGGATAAAGACCTCTAGGTGATGCTGTTAAAGTATATTTTATTTTTATTTTCTATATTTTCCAAAGTGAACACAATGATTTTGTACTCAGACAAAAATACATATTAAGTTACTTGTTTTATGCATCACAACGTAACGGTCATTTGTGTGTGAGAACTTCAGGTGATGGAGTCCAGGTCAGCAATCCTGCCAGATTTTATCCCCAAAAGACCATCTCCTCACTAACTGTCCTTATCAACTGATTCTGCGTTTATAGTTTATGTTAATGTGAATTCCAGACTTCCTTGCTGGGCAAAGCCATAAAAAAAGTCAGAAGTCCAGCAGCTCCTCCTCTTCCTTCCTCTCCTGCCCCTCCCCTCCCTGTCCCCCACTTCAGAAGTGCAGTCCTTCAGTCGTCCGTGTGTGGACCAGGACCTGCTTGCTGCTGGGACACAGGGACCTGTTCACACGTCACACTGGCCCCGGAGGGGGAGGTGCCAGCAGGTGCCCTCCCGTCACCGCATGGAGGCTGTCACATACCCAGGTGCCATGTCACCTCCGCTGCAGCATGAGCTCTGGGCAGGCAGGAGTCACCAGCCTTGCTCAGTGCTGCACCTCAGAGCCAGCCCTGGTTGTCCGGAATCGAGGGTTCATTTCCAGATTTCTGGGGCCACAGCTCCAGTGCATCCCTGACATGCTGGGTGTTGTCCCGCGGGGCTCTCCCAGTCACAATGAGCTTGTGAATTTCCTCGCAGTGCTTTTCCAGTCTCTACCCTCTCTGATACCCCTCCCAAGACATGGAGTGAGGCTGTGCAGAAAACACCTATGCCTGCCCTTCTGTGGCCGGGGCCACTGTGCCACTCCATAGCCCCTGCTCCCCTAGCCTTGGGGTTGGCTCTGGGAGCCTGGCCCTGCCTGCTCCAGCTCCCATTTCTCACCTCCGCTTTGTGGCTGATCATCCAGAAAGGTCGCTATGAGGATGTTTGGTATCCAGGTGTCGCGTTACCTTCAGCCTCCCTCCTGGGGCGCCTCTGGTTCCAGGGAGAGAGGCCGAGCCAGGGATGGAAAGAAGCCCATCCCTTGGGACACACGGCTTGGGACCTTACCTAAGTGTCCTGGGTCTACCTGTCGGGAACTCTGTGGATGCCATTCCCCTTGCGACACTACAGGTGTCCCCGATGCAGACACCACAGGTCTGCATCTTTGTGCCTCTGTGTGGCCTGGGGCAAGTCGCTGAACCTCTCTGCATATTCTGTAAAATGCGAAAAACAGTGCCTTCTCCCAGCTCTTTGTAAAGACCAATAGTTTACAGCATGGGGAGCACTCTGGCAGGTACCTGGAGCGCCTAGTGCTCCCTAATGCCAGGTGTAATGGTGACGATCGTTCTTTAGGCAAGTATTAAATGATGTTTATGGAAAGATGGCATCATCTGTGCTATAATTTAAGGCAGAATAAAGACTTGACAGAGCTAGAGAGAGACTTAGTTGAACAAATCAGCTCCTGAAATTGTGGGTGTTGGAAGGTCCAGGGGCAGCTGGGGACTGGGGAGAGTTGGGTTGCAGTCCAGGCTGTCTGGGAGCAGAGCTCCCTCTTCCTCAGGGAACTTCTGTCTTTTTCTCTCAAGCCCCTTGATAGATTGGGTGAGGCGCACCTACGTTATGTCACACGCCTTACTCAAAGTCTACTGATATAAGCGCCAATCTCATCTAAACATACCTTCACAGAGACATCTAACCTAGCATTTGACCCAATATCTGGGCACGGTGGCCCAGCCAAGTTGACGAGTAATAAAGCCAATGACCACAGAGACCAAGGGTCTCCACCCTGGTGCCCCAACATGACATGGTGCCAGCCAGAGGATATTGGCCAGGGGACAGAGTGGATGGCACAGGGTTGAGGAAAGAAGCCAATAGCATGTGTGGAAATGCCCAAGGGGTGAAGAGGGAGATCGGAGAAGCGGGACAGGCCAGAGGGTGTGGCCCTTTCCTTTCATCTTGCTTTTAAGATGCAACAGATTTCAGCAGTGTTTCTCAAAGTGTGGACCAGCACATTCAACATCCCAGGAAATTTTGCTGGAAATGCACATCCTCGGGCCCCATCCCAGACCTCCTGGATCATCAAGGAGCCATCAGAGCCCAGCTGTGTGAGCTTAACAAGCCCTTGGTAGATCCTGACGCAGCCCAAGGCTGGGCAGGCTGGAGGGCACCTGCATGCCAGGAGAGCGGCCGGGAGAAGAGGGCAGGTGCTCAGAGGGAGTGTGGCCTAGGGCCGTGTGGGCTGAGGACCAGGGAGGGTGTTGTGCCTTAGACTAGTGGAAAGGGCAGGGCCTGCATTTCAGGACGCTTCTGCCTGATGACAGGCTTTCCCTGAAGCTGGAGGGGCAGGGTTGGGGTGGGGGGGCGGTGGGGGATGGGGAGTGGTGAAGGTTCCCTGAACTGACAGGGAATGAGTTAGGAGCAGACCCATTTGAGGGCACTTTTTGCAGACCATGTGTAGACAGGAGGTAGCAATTGTGCAGCCGTAGGCACCCTGGGCAGCCCAGGGAACGCTTGTCCACAGAGGGAGAGGCTTCCGTCCACTCTGAGGCCTTTCCAGAGTTCTCCTTTCACTGGTCTCCAAAGAGATTCTGTAGAACCAAGTGAAACTGCTGATACTCAATACGTTTCTCATGTTAAACAAAAACAAAAACAAAGCAGCCATTTCTTACAGATTTACTCAATACTTTCTATCTGGTTATTATGCCTCTTATTCTGTAATTATTTTTTATTTTGAATTATTTATTTCCAGATCTGTCTGGCCTATAAGGCCTGTAGGCACTATAAGGGGGAGTACTGCGTCACCTTCATCTTTTTATCCCTTTGGCCTTGCTCCGTGCCTGGAAAGCTCACCACACTGGAACGTCCAGGTGCACACGGGCCACTGGACAACGGGATGTTGGGGGACACACATGTTGCCGGATGCTGGAATGGTGCACGCATGCTCTTTTGGACGCTGGAATGCTGGTGCATTGTTGCCGGATGCTGGAATGGTGCACGCATGCTCTGTTGGATGCTGGAATGCTGGTGCATTGTTGCCGGATGCAGGAATGGTGCACGCATGCCCTGTTGGACGCTGGAATGCTGGTGCATTGTTGCCGGATGCCAGAATGGTGCACGCACGCTCTGTTGGACGCTGGAATGCTGGTACATTGTTGCCAAATGCCGGAATGGTACACGCATGCTCTGTCGGACGCTGGAATGCTGGTGCATTGTTGCCGGATGCTGGAATGGTACACGCATGCTCTGTTGGACGCTGGAATGCTGGTGCATGTGCACATGTTATTGGCATGAGCTGTAGTTCAAACCTCAGCCATATGATGCCTGAATTCCCAAACCATTCATGGAAATGTGTACTTCTTCCTGCTGGAATTCTCTCTCTCTCTCTCTCTTCTTTAACTGACTGGGGAGTGAGGTCGGGGGGGGCGGGTCTTGCTACATTGCCCAGGCTCAAACTTCTGGGCTCAAATGATCCTCCTGCTTCTGCCTCGGCCTCCGGAGTAGCTGGGACTACAGGCCTGAAATACTGTTTCTTTAAGGAAGGGCATGTTACCTATAATACCAAACCACAAAAGGATAGCCGCGGTTTTGGGCGAGGAGAGCTCAGAGAGTTTCTTGCACATGGCCCTGTGATGGCGGCCATGGCCCTGCATAGACACGAGCTGGAATCTGCAGGTGGCAGCCAGGACGCTGCGTGTGTCGAGTGCACAGTGTGGCTTGGTGCCAACCATGGCGAGGGTGGAGAGCCCCGTGCCTGCAACGCGCGCTTCCCTCACTGGGTCCTGCGTCCTTGGGCAGGCGATGCCCCTGCGGGGAGGGGCTGGTCCATCCCCGGCCAGCCACGGACCCACGCATGGACCCAGCGACCCACGGACCTGCTTACCTGGGCGCGGCGCGGGTGGCATGCTGCCACACGGAAGGGGCGCGCTGGGCTGCTGCGGCCTCTGCAGCTTCTGCACCTGCCACGGGGCGGCCGGAGGTAAAGGGAGGCGGCGGCCAGGCGCGGCCCCGCGGAGGCAGCTGCACTCGCGCTGTCCACTCGCGGCTTCGCGGCTGCCCGCAAACCAGGAGGGCGTGGAGACCCGGAACTGGGGGGAGGGGCGGGGGCACTTGTGCGGCACCCGCGGGGCTCCCAGGGGACCTCGGCGGTGACACGAATTTCTAGGTGACCTTGGCGGTGACACGAATTTCTAGGTGACCTAGTGACACAGGTGACACTTCCAGGTGACTGCGGCGGTGACCCGCGGGGCTCCCAGGTGACCTCGTTGGTGAGCCCCGGGGCTCCCCGACGACCGCGGCGGTGACACGCGGGGCTCCCAGGTGACCTCGGCGGTGACCCGCGGGGCTCCCAGGTGACCTCGGCGGTGCACTCACGGGACTCCCAGGTGACCCGCGGTGGTGACACACCGGGGCGGGCGCGCGCCGCTTCCGCTTCCGCCGAGCCGCCCCCCGCCCCCCGCGGCGCAGCGCGCGCCCCCCTCCCGGTGGCGCGGAACCAATCCTGGGCAGGGAGGCGGTGGCTCGAGGCTGAAAGCGCTGCCGTGGCCCCCTCCCCGCCTCCGCCGCGCCCCCTCCCCACTCGCACGGCCCCACCCGCAGGCGCCCCCCGTGCGGAGGAAGCGGATCTGCCAGGATCATTTTTGTTGTGTCGGAGGATGAGGTTTTGGCTGAGGACTGAAGAGATGGCCTTGGAAGAAATGGTGCAGAGATTAAATGCGGTTTCCAAGCACACGGGTAGGAGGAGCTGCTGGCCGTCAGTGATCTGTGCTTAAGCTTGACATCATGGGCTGAAATGTGGGGAAATGCGTCTGATTTTTGTAAGCCGCCCTCGTGTTCCTTTCTAGCCGTGGTAGCTGTGACATGGGGGGCACTGGTTGGTAGCTGGTGTGTTTTCAGAGGCTGTCGGCGATCGTATGCTGCCCGGGATAGTCAAAATGACTGCACGTTGGTGACACTGGCTCTCTCAGGGTTGCTGGGTCTGCATGCGGAGCCATTTGTGTGTCTGAAATCTGCGCATCAACCTGCCTGTCCGCAGCCCTCGCAATGGAGAATGCATTGCGAATGGAGAATGATCTGAGCCAAGGGCTTTCAGAGCTTGGGGTTTCAGAGCCAGGGGTAGGGATGGTGAAGCTACCTGGAAGCTCGTTTTGAGGATGAAAAAACCTGGACTAATCAGGTGGTTCTTTTCTTCATTAAATGCAATTTAAACCTAAGACAAATGTTTAAGACGGTATGGATAAAGAGTGGACTGGACGTTCATTTTCAGTATTAATGGAAATATTACTTCAAATAAGCTTTGAAGAGCAGTTCAGATCGATTCTTTTAGGTGTAAGCAGAGACTGGGCTGACAGCTTGCATCTGGCCGTGGCTTTCAGGCTGTCGCATCTGAGTTCTCAGGCTGTGTTATGCAGAAGGGAGAGCCATCCTTAACTAGTTTTCCTTGAAATGAAGAGGAAATAATGATATATCATTAAAAGTAAGTTGCCAAGTGTTTTGCCTGATGTTGCCATATGTTATGTCATATATGCCATTACTAGTTGTCTAACTAGTACTTGCCTGGGAGATTAAAACGTCAGTTGCTTGGTTTGGGTGTGGTTCTCTTTCTCTACCCACCCCGATGGATTCTGAGAGTGAACCAGTGATTAAATCAGCATAAGCACCACCGTATGGGATGGTCTAATCAAGATGTTTTTAATGGGGGCTTTTATGATCAAAGCTGCTGGGTTTATTGTATGTGGGTCGAAAGAAAACAAAACCATTTTCATGCCGTCTGCTCCCTGATTCTTAGAGAATCAGCTCTTTTTCTGAAGCTTGAGTGGAGCTTTTCCGTGCAGGGTTTGCAGGGTTTGAGTGTGGCGAAGGGCTGCGTGGATGCCAGGTTCACAGGGAGGCTTCCGATCGGCTGTGGGGGTGGAGGAGAAAGCCCCCCTTGCTCCGCGTGCCTCTGCGTGCCGTTCGGTGTCAGAGTCACAGAGTGGGAACCGCTCCAGAGGCTGATGTCATTCCCCAGGTTTTTAGGGATTGGGGTTTCTTCATGAGCTCCGAGAGACGTGTGCGCATTTTTAATTGGAAAAAGGCTATCTCAGAAGAGCAGCAGTGACACTGGCTGCTCACTGAATGTCGTGCGAGCCGGGCGCTCGGTGTGGGCCATCGTCTCTTCTGGAACAGGCAGTGAGATGTGCGTCCTCCCACACATCTGCATTACCGATAATTGCATGCTTCACCAGGACTTTCAAATCCAGCTTACCAGATATCCTCGGTTGTGAGCACCCTGTAGTGTTTAGTTAGGGGAGGTGACCCTGCATCATACTCCACTTACCACCCATTAACACTGGCCTCTTCCTTCAGCACAAACCCATTTTCTGCTCACGCTGTGTGAGGTACTGCTCAGCGGAGGCAAGTTATTAGGTTGAAGGCTGTAAAACCATCATGAGGCGGGTTTATGATGCAGTATTGACATGATGCTACCACAGAGTGTAGGGGTGTGTGGTGCACATTCTCTGGTAGGGGTGAAGGTCAAGGTAAACCTGATCCCCACCTCGGGTTTAAATTCCAAGCACTTCCTCAGGAGAGTTCCCCACCTGCAGCCAAACACTCTTCAGCGGGAGGTCATGGAGCTGCTTCTCCTTCCAGGGTCATGCTAGGATCCGTGCCAGGTAAAAGCTGATGGCAACAGGACACTGATGTGGCAGCTGGCATAGGTCCTCAGGGCAGTGGCGGGGCTAGGTCACAGCTGAGGGATTGCGTACAGCGGCTGGCCTTAGAGCAGCTGCCTCATTCAGCTGTGCAGAGCTTCACCCTCTGTAGATTCACCCCCAACCCACAGGCATTTTATCTTTGCTGCTGTCCAGGACATGCTGCTGTGTTTTAATTTCAGATTTATGCATTTCTTCTGTCACCTAGAACCTTCATTATCTAGGCTAATCTGCATGTAAAGAAGGATAATGTGTGCTGTCCATATGGTCTGTGAATCTGTAGCCTTTGACCTTGAGAATTGACATTTTATATACTCTTCTGAACCTGATCTTCAGTAACAAGGCCAGCACTTTACAGTGGCAACTTCCCCCGGGCCCCCCTTCTATGTGATAGGGCTCATTTTCATCTGTTTTGGTTTTCTCTTTGGAATTTTAGTCATTGGTGAAAAGGTAGAAGACATTCGAGGGAGCAATGCTATGGATCTAGTTGATTTAAGCATTCGATGAAACAGAACAGTGGTCCTCCAACTACAGCATGTATATGCATCACCTTGGGGGCTTGTTAAAGCACAGGCTGCTGGGCCCACCCTCAGAGTTTCTGATTCAGGAAGTCTGGGGTAGGGTCTGATAATTGACATTTCTTAAGTTCTTGATGAAGTTCTTCAGGAATCAAACTTGGGGAACTACTGTAGTAGAAGAATCTTTAAATCTAGCCCCACCTTTTCCATTAGTTGACCTAATACTAACTCTTGTCATAGACAGATGATGATAGATGGATAATGCATGGATAAATGAGTGGATGGATGGATGAATGGGTAGATGGGTGGGTGGGTGGATGGATGGGTGGGTGGATGAATGTAGGGGTGGATGAATGGATGTGTGGGTGGGTGGATGGATGGATGGATGATGATGGATGGATGGATGTGTAAGTGGATGGATGGATGTGTGGGTGGATGGATGGATGTGTGGGTGGATGGATGGATAAATGGATAAATGGAGGATGATGAATGGATGGATGGATGAGTGGATGCTTGGATGGATGAGTAGATGGATGGATGGATGGATAAATGAGTTAGTAGATAGTGGATAAGTGGGTGGATGGATGGGTGGGTGGATGAATGTAAGGGTGGATGAGTGGATGTGTGGGTGGATGGATGGATGGATGATGATGGATGGATGGATGTGTGAGTGGATGGATGGATGTGTAGGTGGATGGATGGATAAATAGATAAATGGAGGATGATGAATGGGTAGATGGATGGATGAGTGGATGCTTGGATGGATGAGTGGATGGATGGATGGATGAATGAGTTGGTAGATAGATGGATGAGTGGATGTGTGTATGTAAGGTAGATGGAGGGGTAGGTGGATGGGTGTATGGATGGATGGATGACTGGATGACTGGATAGATGAATGGGTGGGTGGATGGATGGAGGGAGGGAGGGATGGATGCATAGATGAGTGGATGCATGGATGGATGACTGGGTGACTGGATGGATGGGTAGGTGGAGGATGGATGGATGGATGGATGGATGGATGGATAGATGGGTGGGTAGATGGGTGGGTGGATGCATCAATGAGCAGATAGATGGATGAGTGGATGGATGGATGCATAGATGAATGGGTGGATGAATGGGTAGATGGGTAGCTGGATGGATGTGTGGGTGGGTGGATGAGTAGATGTGTGGGTGGGTGAGTGGATGGATGATGATGGATGGATAGATGGATGGGTGGCTGGATGGATGAATGAGTGAGTGGGTGGATGGATGGGTGAGTGAATGGATGGATGATGGATGGATGGAAGGTGGATGGATGAATGGGTAGATAGATGGGTGGATGGATGGATGGATGGATGAGTGGATGAATGGATGTAAGGTAGATGGATGGATGGGTGAGTGGGTGAATGGGTATGTGAACAGATGGATGACTAGACAAATGGGTGGGTGGATGGGTGGATGGATGGATGAATAGGTGGGTGGTAGATGGGTGGGTGAGTGGGTGGATGGATGACTGGATGGATGGATGGATGATGATGGGTGGGTGGGTGGGTGGATGGATGGATAGATGGATGTGTGGGTGGATGGACAGAATGACTGGATGGACAGGTGGGTGGATGCATAGATGAATGGATGCATGGATGAGTGGATGGATGGATGGGTAGATGGATGGGTGGGTGGGTAGATAAATAAGTGGATGGATGGATGGATGGATGACCGGATGGATGGATGATGATGGATGGGTGGATGACTGGATGGATGGATGAATGATGATGGATGAATGGATGGGTAGGTAGATGGATGGATGAATGGATGGGTGGATGTGTAGGTGGATGAGTGATTGGATGTATGGATGATTGGGTGGGTGGGTGGGTGGATGGATGGAGGAGTGGAGGAGTGGATGGATGGATGGAAGGTGGGTGGATGGATGAGTGGATGGATGGATGGATGAGCAAAAGCTGTGTGCTGCCTCCTGTCCTTAAGCTCTTCCTGGGAAGGGGCCTGTGGCCTGAGCAATGGGCCGAGGGACACAGCAGCACGGAGGGGCTTTGGGGGGTGAGGGGGCTTCCCAGGACCACCACACAGGCACAGCTGTTCGGCACCACCCAGTTGCAGGTCTCAGAGGAAAAGCTCTGGGGGGACGCGCCCAGGAGGCAGGGGCACGCATTTCTGTGTGGAATTGAAGAGCTCTCAGTGGAGTAGGTGTGGCTCCCTGGCAAAATGCCACCTGCTCATTAGCCAGCCCAGCGGTTTCTGACGGACGCCTTAGCACTCCCCTCTCACGCCTCTGCCTTCGGCCTCAGTGATTGGCGTCTCCTCAAGGAGCCATGATTTCTTTGTCCATTTTTTAAATGTGCTGAGGCCCTTTAGGAGAAAAACCATGCAGCCAAATGAGGTACGTCTGTGTGGGTTGCTGACTATTTTGTAACATGAAATTTAGGTCTCTAATTAGATAGGTGTGACTATAAAGTACGGAAACATTTAAAAAACAATTAGCTTTCATGGGATGTTGTTATGGATCTTGTTAGTAGGGATTCCGGAGCAGGTTTTAGAGATTTGAGCAGAGGGAGGCTTGTGAGGAAACAGTGAGTCCTCTGAGCATCCTTGGTGTCCCGTGTTGCTGACCTTCTGTGATCTGATGCCACGGCTCAGTGCTTCCCGAGAGCTCCTGAGAACGCAGCGCTCAGGCCTCCCAGCTGGGTGAGTCCGACGCCCTCCATGCGAAGACGGCGCGAGCACGGCTTCACCTGTGGAACCAGGGGCAGACTTATGAGCTCCCGGGGATTTCAGTTCCAGCCTGCTCTGAGGACACTGGGGGGCCGGCCCTGTGTTTGCTTGGAGCGCCCTTCAGGGAGACACGTGGCTCCAGGGGCTGGCGCTGAGTGACCACAGGCAAGGCCTCAGGAGTGAGTGATGCCAGGCAGCACCTGAGAAGGGGATGCCTGTGAGGTGCGTTCCGAGTTTCGTGGGGACTTGTGTTGGCCACCGCCTCCTGAGTCGCTGGCCCCTTTTCACGCTGCACCTGTGCCTTGGGATGGTGGCCGCCTTCCAGCATCTTCCTGATCTCTGTCTTCAAAGCCACTCCTGACTCTTCCACTGCCGCCTCTGACCTCATCCCCCACTGTGTCATCAGCTTCCATCCTGGCGCTTCCTCACCTGGTGCCTCATTGCCCGGCACTTCCTTATCTGGCATTTCATCACCTGCTGCTCCACGTCACCTGCTGGCTTCCTCCTCCTTTAGTCTTACGTTTGGAGTTCCCTGCATTTGGCTTCCCTAAGGGTAAGACCACCTTCCATAGTGGTGCAAACTCCCCCTCAGAACTAGGGGCACCAGTTCTGCAAAGGCACCTGGGCATGGCTAACCTCTGAGTCTGCAAAGCCTCTTGCGTGGCTGACTTCAGGTCTGCAAGGGCCCCCGGCGTGGCCAACCTCTGAGTCTGCAAAGCCCCTGGCATGGCCAGCCTCTGAGTCCATGAAGCCCCCGGCGTGGCCAACCTCATTGGATGAGTTTGCTTGGACTTTTGCACCCCTGGCATGCTGCTGTTCTGCTGCTTTTCATAAGCCTGGCCCCTTGGGTGTAGAAAGTGCATGGATTTTAGGGGTTCCACTCATTTTGCAGACGTTCTGGAGAAAATCACATTTGTTGATCATCGATACCAGCTGAATACCAGAGGGTGCACTCCAGAATTAGACCTTCAGGGACTAGTAAATATGAGAGATACTGGAGGGTGAACTCCAGAATTAGAACTTTAGGGACTAGTAAATATGAGAGAAGCTGGCTCGGGAGACCTGCTTTCGCCGTAATAAAAAACAAGTCATAAGCCTCACAATCAGAAGTTCTCCAAGCTTCAGCTGCTCATGAAAGGCATGCTATGTCTGATAAACACATTTTCATGAGTAGAGAATAATTTTAACAGACCTTAGGGTCTACTGATTCATAATTTAACCAAATACAGTTTCTGGAGCCAAGTTAGTTCTGCAGCCTAATTATGGAAAGCTCGGCTGCCTTTTCTGTGTGTTTCGTTTCCTCCGCCACCCACGACATGCAGGCAGCACTCTCAACATAGCCCCTTCGTTCACCAGAACTATCGTTTCCACGTCAGCTCATGTCACCATCCGTAGAGTTGGAAGGATACCACTGTAAGTAGTATTTTCACACTTCTACCTTTCGGATTAACTCAGAATGTATCTGGTCACATTCATTTTATAACTCTGGGTGTGGAGAAAGAAGCATCTGTTACGCCTTTCGGAATGTTTACAAGCTAACTGCCCTTGTCTGATACACACACAAAAATGGAGCTGCCTACATTGGAATTCTAGTGAAGTACTGAAGTTAGAATGTCTAATGTCCTGTGGTCATATGTGGATAAGATGTGGGATGAGGTTTGCACCTAGTGAGGTTAGCGGGGCCCCTGTGAAGGGTTGCATTGACTATTAGGTTAAAATCACTGGTGCTGGACCCGTGACCTGTGAGGTCAAACCCCAGCTCTGCCGTCTGTGGCTGTGTGATGCCTCGGTTTCCTCTTCTGCAGAATGGACTCAGGAGAGCACCTACCTGCCAGGGTTGATGTGACGATCAAATGAGTTAAATCTGCATGAAAAGCACTGAGAAGCACCCAGCAGGCAGGAAGCTGTGGGGACCCGTTTGCTGTTAGGGTCACTTGTGCACACGGTTAGTGCCAGCGGGTGCCCGCCATGAGCGCCCGTGCACAGCAGGGAGCCACGCCGTGGTCATCCTCACATACAGTTAGGTGTGTGACCACACTGACGATCCCGGTAATGAAGTATGTGGGGACTTTCCAGGTAAATGAGAAGGAAAAGGAAGGTTCTGAGAGGAAGGGTCTGTGGTTGACCTCGTTGCGGTCGCACGGTGATAGAGGTGACATCCGTGGTCACTGTTCTCCCAGACGCCCATGGTCGCAGAGAGCACGAGCCCGGGCTTCAGCACGCAGCACCTCACAGGCCCCTCTGCCATAGCGAGCTCCTGCCCTCCCTCCTTCCTTCCACCCCAGGAGCCTTTGTCCAGTGTAAATACCAGGAGATGCGCAGTGCTGAGAAGAAACTGAACCTTTGGGAAGAGACACTCAAGAAAACTTACAGTTGCAAGTTTGAAAATACAACAGATCCGATTGTTCCTTCTACATTATGGGATTGCCTGGCATTTGCATCTAAATTGGGCTCTCAGCGAATGTTCCGGGTTTTTTTTGTTTGCTTGTTTTGTGTGTGTGTGTGTGTGTGTGTGTGTGTGTGTGTGTGTTTGCTTTACTCCTTTATTAATAATGTTAAAGAAATGAGACAAATCCCCAAAGCATGAAAACCAATTTCTCAGCATTAGTCATATTACATAATTGTGCTACTTAATTCACTGAAGGAAAGAACTAGTATTAAGTTTCATTAATGGCATTTTTGGCAATATATTAGAGATGGTGAGCTAATGCCCCAAACAAGACTTCGTCTCTGTAAGAATGCCTTATCTTTTAAAACGAAACTTGTCATGGACAATGAAGAGAAGCATTCCAGCTGGAGCACCTGTTAAACGCTGCACAGGGGACCACACGCGGCTCTGGGCTCGGCCTTCAGGTCGCTCATGGGGCGGCAAGGCTGTGGCGGAGGGCAGTGTGTGATGCTCACGCGGGGAGCAGCACTGGGTCACCTGCATCTCTGAGGCAGAGCTGTGTGGCCTTCCCAGCCATTCACCAAAGGTGCCTCCGCCAGACCGGAGCCACGACCTTCCCTGGCGGGTCCCGGGCTGGGACTGAAGGAGAGGAGGGGCTGCTCGGTGAGTGGCCTCTCAGACACCAAGGTGGGAAGACGACAGAGCTGTGAGGAGACACACACCAAACCGGACACACAGGCCTCCTGGGCAGCGGGAAACCCGGAGACAAGGACCTGGTCCAGCAGGGCTGGCGCAGAGGGGTTGGGGTCGCCCAGTCGGACAGTGCGGGGCTTCCCAGTGCTGCTGTCACTACCCTGTGGGGGCTGCATGGGGGAGTCATCGGTTTCCACAAGCACGCTCTGTCCTTCCCTGCACCCCACGCTTTACTGAGAGAGGAAATGAGACACCTTCGTCTGTGCCGCAACCCAGGTATGCACGGCGGCTCCCACCCACATCAGCCCAGGAGCGCTGAATTTTAAATCACCCAACAGCTCATTTAAGACCGGCCCTAAACAACTCCCTACTCCACGACTAATGGAGTGGTTAATGTAAGACTCTTTTACTGCCAAAAATGATACCACTTACTGATATGGATTTCTTAACAGTAGCTTGGGGCCACATTGTATAAAATAGACTCCCGGGGTTCACAAAAGTCAACCCACTTCTCAGGGGCCCAACCATTCTCGAGCCTCCCTGAGGCCAACCAGCGGGGTGACAGGAAGAACTTGGATCTCACATGGGTTTTTTGTGTTTTCTCATGGAGGGGCTACCAAGGAGCTTAGGGAGGAAGTGGCCCCCACCAGCCAGGAGAGGACGGCCGCGTTTTCACGATGGTCGCTGAAGCCAAAGCTTGTATGCGCTACATATGAGAAGAAATTAGCAGATCGTGAGCGAGGTTCATATCTCAGGATTAATTTTTGAAAAATGGTTTTAATTAGTAACATCTTTAGAACTATTTAGATGTTTAGGACATTGAATGATGAACGTGTGTGCACATCCAATCTGCTCAGCTGGAAGTGGCCCTGCCATTCCAATTTCCTTGACTTTCCTCAGCACCTTACCACGCACAAGGGAAGGAAAGGCAGAGAGAGAGGTTTGGTGTTGACCCCAGAGGCGACCCTGATGGCTCCCGTGCGCACCGCTCACTGCTTCCGTGAATACAAAGCCTGTCTGCGTCTGTCTTTGTGGATGAAACCAACATTTAGGGCTTGATTTCCTGGTTATTCAGAGGCCCTTGGAGGATCACCTTAGGTCAGGAGTTGGAGACCAGCCTGGCCAACATGGTGAAACCTGGTCTCTACTAAAAATACAAAAATTAGCCGGGTGTGGTGGCAGGGGTCTGTAATCCCAGCTACTTGGGAGGCTGAGGCAGGAGAATTGCTTGAACCCAGGAGGTGGAGGTTGCAGTGAGCTGGGATCATGCCACTGCACTCCAACCTGGGGGATAGAGCAAGACTCTGTCTCCAAACAAACAAACAAACAAAACCAAAGAGGCCTGAGCTCTGGAAACACCACGCGAAATGCACCATCTGTTTCCCCATTTTCATGTGAGTCAGGTTAGGGCTGACCTGTCCTGGGCTCGCACACAAGCCCCCAACAAAACGGGGTTCGTGGTCTCTGCTCCTGGGTGGCTGAGACATCGATCCCCTCACCCTGCTTTCCTCTGTAGCTGTTTTGGGGGATGCAGCACAGACAGCAAGCTTCCAGCTGCTTCAGGGGACGGCAGCCTTGGGACCACCTTGTTGCGTCTGGCAGGTGGGTGTGGAAGGCAGGAGGGGGATGGTATGTGGAGCTCTGTCTTTCCTGGCAGAAGCTGGCTCTCAACACCTGTAGCTCTCAGAGGAGCAAACCCAGCACAGAACACTTTGAACAGAATCACTGTATTTGTGGAGGCTAATAGGACACCAAGGCGCCACCTCTCAGGCTGTGGAAGCAGCCTTTTCCTCTTGATGTCCCCGATGCCAGTGGGAGGACATGGTAGGCCGTTCTGGGAGCGCCTGTGCAGGGTGGCGGGACGGGTGTGCACTCAGTAAACGATGTTGAATAAATGTATTCTTTTGCTGCAAACCAGATGCATACTCTAATCACATCAGCTCACAGAAGGGCACATGTGGTGCTCCAGACAGCATGTGGGCTTTCACAAGCAGGCCTGAGCGCCAGCCTTGCCACCTTCTCTTCCTGTGGCCTGGAGCATATAATAATGAGTTAAAATGGCACTAGGCCATTTGCACGGCCTTGCACATCAGCTATGAGGCCTGGAGCCCTGTGTGTGCCCAGCACGGTGCCCAGGGACTCTGAGAGCCTGAGGGTGGCACATCACCTCGGGGGCCATTGGGAGCCCTGGACGCTGTCACCTCTCACCCCTCGGAAGCAGCCATGGGGCAGAGGGTGGGAGCTGCTGGCTTGGGACCGGCTCAACACCTCTTGGGGAAAAGCATCTCCGGCCACGCAAAGCAACCTCATCACTTCCTCCCTTGAGGAGCTCGGCAGCAGACGGGGGCCACAGGCGTGGAACTTCCCACTTTGTTTCAGGACAGCCGGCAGCACGTCCCTCCCTTCCTCTGGGTTTGTAGTTGTTTGTTTGAACTTGAGACTTCCTGAGGCCTGGAAGGTGTTTTTGGCTTGCTCCATAAGGCGAGGAGGTCCAGCCCACGCAGGCCCCCACCCTGTTCGAGGAAGGAAAGGCCCAGAACTTGCACACAGCAGGGCAGGCGCGGCGGCTGGGTTTCTCTAGCACCTCGGCATTGTCTGCCTGCTCTTCCAGGCGTGCAGGGCGGTGGTGGCTTGGGCCAGGCTCTGGGAGGCCGGGCACTCTGAGGAGGTGGCTCAGCCCTCTTGGGTTCTTTCTCATGACTTGATGAAGCCCAGAGTCACCAGAGTCCTGAGCACCTGTCTCTTGTGACCATGAGGCACCCGCCCGGCTTTTAGCTGTCGCAGCAGAGACCCGAAGGCTGTGGCTCCAGCATCAGGGGGTCGCCTGTGGTCCCTGCGTGAAGAACCAGAGCTGCCTCCGCTTTGTAGCAGCCTTTGTGACAGGGCGGTTCGATGGCCGAGAAGGGAGCATCCCGGGGAACCCTGCGGCGGCTGTGGTCACTGCCCAGGAGGCGCCGCGGAACTGCAGGGCGCTCGAGGCCAGGTGAGATACAATGGGGTCGCAGGGTGTGGGGGCAGGGGCTGTGTCCCCTCTGCAGGTGTCCTCTCTGCGGGCAGGTGCCTCCCTGGGGTATTTCTCTCACCACTTGACGAGCAAAAACCTGTGCAGCTCGGAGACTTTTTAAAAAGGTGGAGATGACTGCTGGGCGTCCCGCTCCAGGTCTGTGGGTCCAGTTTTCTTTGTTCATCTCTGGGTCGGCCGTGTCCTGCAGTTCTGGAACCTGGGCTTACGAATTTCCGCTCCGATTGGAAAGACGAGTGGACTCAAAGCCAGGGAAGCGGCAGTGGTGGGTTTAATGAGGCTCCCCGGGCACACGCGGTCTGTGGGCAGGTGGGTGTCCTTTGCATCACAAGAGGTGTGTTTTGGGTGGGACGAGGGTGCAGAGCTGTCACAGGCGTGGCCCAGGCCAGGTGGACCAACAATGCAGGCTCGAAGCGCCACAAACAGAGGAGCTCAGGCCGCCCGGGCCCCTCCCAGCCATTCAGGAACAGCACGTTTGCTCGGCCCGATGGCACAGCCTAAACTCTCACAAGTCACAGCCAGTGCTTTTGTTCACTTCAGAGGAGCAAGGGCATTCTGCTGGCTTGAGGGGGAGAAAGGAGCTTGTTGCTGATTTCCGCTCCCTCCTGCCCTTTCCCCTGTCTGGCGACCTGGAACCACGGTGGGCTGTGGAACGTGGGGCAGAAGTTGGCTGCAGCCAGCCCCCGCCCCTGCTTTGACCTGGCTCCCCACGGAGTTTGGGAGCGTTTATTTCAGAGATGGATGGGCGGCAGCTGGGCATTGGCAGGTGGGCGTCAGGGAGAGGAAAGGGAGGCAGCGAACACATCCAGGCGATGCCTGACTGTCCTGGGGCTGAGCGGTGCCACCATGCGCAGGAGAGCCTCTCAGGCTGCCGCCTTCCCCTTTCCCCTGCCTTCCCCTTTCCCCCACCTTCCCCTTTCCCCCGCTTTCCCCTTTCCCCTGCCTTTCCCTTTCCCCTGCCTTTCCCTTTCCCCTGCCTTCCCCTTTCCCCTGCCTTCCCCTTTCCCCTGCCTTCCCCTTTCCCCCGCCTTTCCCTTTCCCCTGCCTTTCCCTTTCCCCTGCCTTTCCCTTTCCCCCGCCTTGGGCACGGACAGAGCCTGTAACACTGAGGAGGGTTGTGTCACTCACTGCCGGTCAGCTGAGCGTGAGCCGTGTGGGTGCAAGTACCCCAGGGCTAAAATAACAGATCCCAGCCTCCCTCCGAGTCCACTGACATCCACCACAGCACAGTGTGAGGGAGGCAGCCAGGGACTGTGCGTGAATCCCGCACACGCCAGGGTGACCAGCGCTCCATTCACGCCCCACCACCCTCCCAAAGCTGAAGTCTTAAGACCCTGGACATGAGCACAGTGGGGGCTTGGAGATGGGGACCCCAACACATCCCCTTCCTGTGCACTGGGGACCCTGACACATCCCCTTCCTGTGCACTGGGGACCCCGACACGTCCCCTTCCTGTGCACTGGGGACCCCAAGATGTCCCTTCCTGTGCACTGGAGACCCTGACATGTCCCCTTCCTGTGCACTGGGGACCCTGACATGTCCCCTTCCTGTGCACTGGGGACCCCGACACGTCCCCTTCCTGTGCCTGAGAACTCCTGAGACATCCCCTCACTGTACATAAGGACCCCCGAGATGTCTCCACACCATGGGGTACCACCCTGTTCCTTGTGGGAGCAGGAGAATGCAGGAGCTACAGTGAACTTGTCCCTGTAACTCTCACAGCGGCAGGGCCCCTCTGCGGTGGCAGTGTTGGGAGACAAGGCGATGAGAGTGTTATCCGCTGTGAGTTCTGCGGTGCTCTGGTCCCCCGTGAAGACATTGTCCACGACGTTCACACTCACTGAGCCACGTCCTGCCCTTGGCTGGAATGTGAGGGCGGTGACACACCCCCATCCTGTAAGGAAGTGTGCACCGAGCCCTGGTCCCGTGGCATCTGGGTGGAGCGGCCTCCGCGGCACAGATCACCTGGGTGTAGTGAGAGGCAGACTCTGGGTTCCTGGGCCTGCGAGCCTGAGACTGGATGACCACCAGCTCCCGGCAGGGTCCACACCCCGAGGCACAGGCAGGGGGACGCATAGCCCAGGTGTGGGGCCTCCTCCTCCAGGCCGGGCGGTGCGGGTGCGGCTCAGAGCCCAGTGCCCTCTGCCTCCTGTTGCCTGGGCCGCCAGCGTGACCCACCTGGCATGGGCGCCTGGGGACTGAGCCTTGTCCGGCCCCTCCCAGCCCTGGCTGTCTCCCTCGGCAGGAGCTCGGCACCCCGCAGGTTTTCTTCCCAGGATGTGTGTCTCCGATTGGAAGGTGGAGGAGTCATAGATGCTCCTTTGTGTTTCCAGGCCTGGACCGGGCAGGCCCCGGTCAGGGCTGGGGGAAGATGCTCAGCTCGCATTGGACCTGAAGATTGTGGGAAACTAGGCCCGGAGTGCAGCAGTGGAGGCCTTGTCTGAGGGGTCGGGCAGTGGGGTCCCCAGCAGAGAGCATGGGGCCGACGAGGGGGACAAAGGGACAAGAGCTCGGGAGCTTTGGAAAGAGGTCTAGGGGCCTGGTGGGCTCCAAGGAGGGCAGAGAAGCCCCACGTACTCCTAGTAATAGAGGCCGTGCCCACCTCGTGAAGGGGATTTCTGAGCTGGGGCTGAAGGCACAGGATGTGACGGCGTAGGAAGAGCAGGTGATGGAGGCTTTCTCCAAGATGTTGGCCATGCAGTGGAGAGGACTGGACGCTGGGCCAAGGGTGGCCGCATCCATGGGGCCTGGAGCCTGCGGCCTGCAGGAAGCCACAGAGTGGGTGGCAGCAAGGGACCTAGGGATGGAGCAAGCCCAGGCTCCGTGTCAGGTGGCCGGGGGCATCTCCCCAAGGCTCTGCCCCCTCTGCCCATCAGGTGGGAGGTGCGGCAGACGGGGAGTCCGGGGGGCCTCCTGCAGAGGAGGGTGTGCGCCACGGAAGGCTGCTGAGTCCTCAATGTGTCTGGTGGCAGGCGGGCGTCACAGCTGTGCCGAGAGGCCTGCTCTCGCGTGCTGTGGGAGGGGGGAGACGTGGTGAGGGAGAGCTGGGCAGGGACCGTGCCACGGACCCTCAGGACAGGGTGAGCTGTCCCAGCAGTGGCTGAGCCCGTGCTGCATAAGGGGCTTGGCGTGATGTCTGTGATCGTGTCTGTGGTTGGAAGTGACGTCTGGGCTGGAGCTGACACCCAGCTGGAGCCGTGACAAAGGACAGGATGATCAGGGAAATTGCAGAGAACAAGGGCGAGGATGGAAGCTTGAGGGGCGCCGAGGTGTGGAGGGGGTGTCGGTGGAAGAACCCTCAGGAGCTGGGCTGGGGCTGGGGCTGAGGCGCAGCTCGTCCCCGAGTCCATGGTGGTGATGCTCAGGAGGCGCTGGTTCCGGTGGGGAGGTTGGGGAAAGCACTTCCTGATGCCTTTGGGCGTGGAAAGTGGTGGGGGCAGCCAGGCCGGTTCAGTGCAAGGCCTGAGGTGAGGTTCAGGTGCGGCCCACGGGCTGTGGCAGGGACGCAGCACTCAGCAGTTGCCTCAGGGTTTGTTGGAGGTGAGGGGGTAGCAGGGCCCCTCACACAGGTCTAGGGTTGCAGGTTCATGGCAGCTGGGTAGGGACGGGAAGCTCCAGTAAGATTCACCATGGGATTTTTCACCAGAAACTCCTAGAAGTTAATTCTGTGTCGTGAGAATAAAAAAGTTAAGATGACTTTGGCTTCCCATCTGCTGGGGAGCGTGCCCAGTGGCACTGCGGAAACCCAGGCCAGACCTCACAATTGCAGGATGAGCCTCCTCCCTTCTATCCGGCAGGTGGCCTTCTCCAGGCATTGCCCTGCACCTCGAGGGGCAGTGGGGCTTAAGTCAAGCTCTGTAAATGCGGCACCCGACATCTGAGGCCCGCCACGCTGCAGGTTCCCATCTCCAAAGCCCGTGGTGCTGGGCACGGCAGAGCCGTAGGCGGAGATAGAGAGCCAGGAGGAGCGTTGGATGCCTGTGGCCTCTTTACAGCTCTGTCGCCTGCCTTATCTCGCTGGCTCTGCCCTTGGTCATCAGGATGTGAGGCGGGTGACGGACACTTGAGTGCTCTGACGCATTGTGGCCCTGGGGAAGCGTGGTGTCTGCAGCCTCCTGGGCCTTCCCTTCTGCCTGGCTTCCTCCTCCTCCACCCGTCCACCCGTGTGTCTGGGTCAGGCTGGCTTCTGCATCTCTGTGGACAGACCTCTCCCCGTGCTGCAGCTGTTTTCCTTGGGTTGAGCACTGAAAAGAGCCCCTTTGGGTTAGGAGGCAGGTGGACTTCCACTCACATGGAGGAGGAGCCTCCTCTGCCTGGAGGAGACGGAGGTGGGAGAAAATGTAGCTGCAGGTGGAGATTTCCTGATAACCAAGAGTGGATGTTGTCTGTTTACTGAGTGGAGGTTGGGGCCGGTGCCAGGGTTGTCCACCTCCCCTCTGTCCTGCATGGCATGGTGGCAGAGATACCACCATACTTCAGAGACAGCAGCACCCTCGCTGGGTGCCGGATCTCCCAGGGTCCACCTGTGCTGCTCTGCCCTGGGGTATTTGGAGCTGAGTTCCAATTAAGCCAAGAAAAACAGATTGTTTCACTTAGAATTTAGAAATTCTCCTTTTTTTTTTTTTCTTTTTTTTTTTTGAGATGGAGTCTCGCTTTGTCACCCAGGCTGGAGTGCAATGGTGTGATCTTGGCTCACTGCAACCCTGCCTCCTGGGTTCAAGCGATTCTCCTGCCTCAGCCTCCCGAGTAGCTGGAATTACGGGTGTGTGCTACTGCACCTGGCTAATTTTTTTTGGTATTTTTAGTAGAGATGGAGTTTCGCCATGTTGGCCAGGCTGGTCTCAAACTTCTGACCTTATGTGATCCGCCCGCCTCAGCCTCCCAAAGTACTGGGATTACAGGCGTGAGCCACTGCACCTGGCCTAGAAATTCTCTTCATAAAACGTGTTTGAAATTGGCACAGGAAGTTTCAAACAGAATCAGGATTCACCATAAGAAGCAGATAAATACATTTGAGGCACCCGGGGTGAGTGATCTCAGCGGAATTCCCCTTTAAGCTTCCTGGTAGCGCGTGCAAAAAGGAAAACGTGGATCTAAGATCGTGCACAGACAAAAGCCGTTCTTCTGGGAGGAACCAATCCCTCGGCCATCACACTTGACTCCCTCGACGGAAAGCTGGAAGGGGAGAGGGCGTCAGGATGCGGGTCCCGGTGTCTCTGTGCAGCTCATCCTCCTTCAGAGGCCCCTCTGCTTCTGTCCATCCCTCCAATTGCCAGTGGTGTCAGCATTTGGGGCCGTGATCAGATGGAGGAAGACTGGCAAGCAGTCACCCCCGACAGGACTCTCTGGCTCAGCCTCCCCGGGAATATGCTGCTCCCCAGGCACAGCGGAAGACCTGCTGTGTTTCATCTTCCGGCTGCCTGTTTAAAGCAAGGGAGGCCATGCCCCCAGCGGGGTCCCTTGTGCCTGGACCCAAGGCAAGAATAGCTCAGGCTTGTTCCTTTTTCCTCAAGTTCCTCTCGGGCGGGCGCGGTGTGTCGCCTGGACCTGCATGTAAACATCAGGGCGGAGCAGGAATCAGCCTCCAGGAGGGTAATTGCCTGGCGTACTCTGTCCCAGGTAGTGGGTGAAATGAAAGTAAAAAGCCAGCTGGTCCCTCATGCAGATTTTAGGGGACAAAGTTCAGCATAGAAAGGTCCTGTTACAAGGAGAGGGTTGTGGCGAGCCCAGGGCAGCGGGCGTCCTCCCCGGCAGCTGATCCTCGCCATGGGGGACGGAAAGGCTGTCCGGATTTCCGTGGCGGAAATGAAGAGCTACTACCTGTATTCTGAGTGGTGCTCCTGGCTGCTGTCCGTGGCTGAGGGTGAGTCTCCTCGTCCCCTGTGAGTCCCTCGCAGGTGGTGTGCTTGGAGCAGTCGAGGAGGCCTCTGGGTGAGGCGGCGTGGAGGTGCCCTCTGTGGATGCCCCGTGCTCCACAGGGCAGTCTGTGTCCCCTGTGGAATTTGCAGTAGCTCAGGGAGTGGGGACGAGAAGCAAATGAGCTTTTCACCCTAAAGTTATCATCTGACCCTAATTTATGTCACAGTTACCAAAAGCAAATAACCTCCTTTTGTCTGGCAAGCCTGAGCCTCACACCACTGTGCAAACAGCTGGGGGCTCAGCCTGCACCAGGCTGCCCGGCGTCTTGAGAGCTCTGATGTCCGGGGGCCACGGCTGCAGGTGCAGGACAGAGACAAGGCCGTGACCAAACACTTTGCTGGTCCCCTTGACTATGGGACACCCGGTGACATGCCTGAGGATCGGCCCCAGCACACCGAAGCCCGGTTTATGCAGAGCTTCCCACGGTCAGCCGTGCAGGGAGCTGTGAGCCCCGGGCACTCTTCCTCTTCCCGTCCCGTGGTCAGTGAGCCCCCAGGGCCATGCGTGGGGCTGAGCAGGTCTCCTGCCTCAGAAGGCATTTCCTTCATTCCACCTTGAAATCCAGAAAATGCCCTGGAACGAGGGCTCACCCCTTCACTGGCTGAATGCCATCTGTGTGTCTGCCTGGCATGACCTGCGGTCGGGGTCTGATCCTGCCTGTGAAGACACAGTCTCTGTGAGGATGGGGCCGCGGCCGGATGCCATGTGGCGCTTTCCCGGGGCCCAGAGTGCTGAGTCCTTGTCCTCAGAGTCGCAGCTTTGCTGTTTATAAAACTGCATCCACTGTGTTCTGAACTCACCCGTTCTGCAGATGAGGAGAGTCAGGAAGTCACGGAGAGAAATGCGCATCACAGGGTTGTCAGAGCGTCCCATGAACGGCGCGGGAGGACACAGCAGGAACTTAGTAGACGTCAGCACCACCACCGCCCCATTCACACCTGGGCTTCCCCCAAACCTCCCACCTCCCCACGGTCCCACTGCCCTCGGAGGACCCACCGCACAGGGGTGTTTAAGACAGTGGCGCGCTCCCGGGAGACCACGGGGTGTCTCTGAGGACAGGCGGTCCCCTGGGCCCCCTGGTTAGGACAGAAACGCAGGAGCCACGCAAACCTCCCTGTGACACTGAGGACCCCCTGAGGGAGGGAAGCCCCATCGGAGGGTCTGCTGGGCGGGCCTGCCTGCCTGTGGGTGGACACTGGGCCGAGGGTGCCAACCCTGCCTGCGGGGCCTCAGTCCTGCAGCTGGGTCTGCACTGCGCCCTCACTCCCCTGCCTGCCTCACAGACCGTGGGGGCTCCCCCGACAGTGGCGCGTACGCTGCACTCTGCCAGGGCCATCTAGGGTTCTCTCAGGACTGTGGGGATGCCTCAGGGGTGGTGGGAGCCACTCTTAGCCAATATGCAGTTAGATTTGATAAGAAAACGAGCTGGCGTCCTGCCCAAGGCTCCGGGGAGGCTTCAGGTGGGACTCGGAGCCAGCGCCGGAGCTGGAGCACATGAGGTCGCGGGACCACAGCCACCCTGGGCTGCCGCATTTCCATCTCGGTGGGTCCTTTTACGCAGATGGCACCCGGTGAACTCACTCAGTGGAGCTGCCTTTCCCTGAAGCCATTCCTTCACCCGGCTGCAGGGCCGCAGACAGCAAGGGCCGCAGGGTCTCTGCAGCTTGTTCAGGTTCAGGTTGGATGGGGTCCCAGAAGGCATCTCCCTCCACCTGCCCCTTCCAGCGCTTTCCCGAAACGCTGTTGTCTGCAGCCACGCAGAGGGTGGCGTGGGCCTGGAGCACCTGCAGCCCCCGGTGGGGGGCAGGGACCTTGTGGACGCAGCCCAGGGCTCGTTGTCTGCCCCCTGATCCACCCAGCACAAGGTCAGCACCAGCACCCATTGGTCTTTTTCCTCTCTTGCTTTTCACTCACTGCTCACACTCCCTTCCTCAGACAAATTAAAACCAACTCGGAGAGGCCCAGCAGGGGAAGCAGAGTTGGCCTTCTGCAGCTGCACAATTGAGTCCTGGAGTTCAGAGATTTTAGCTGCTCTGCCCAAAACAGTCTGGCAGACTAAGGAGGAGGCCGGGTGTGAGGTCTCGGCCTGCGCTGCATGCAATGTTTTCACTTCCATGGTAGTGGCAGGGGAAAGGGAAGTCCTCCATACTGTGGCTTCCTGGTCTTTGCACGGTGGTGAGAGGGTTGGGCGTTGGGCTCCCTCGCCCCCATCCGGCCTCTCATCCCTGTCCAGGGCCTGGAAGGGGCCAGTGTGTGTCTGGAAAGTGTGAAGTCTGGCAGAGGTGTGGGAAGTACCCATGAGCACCATCACTGTGGGCGGACAGTGGTGGGATTGTCCCCCTTGTCACAGTGGACCTGTGAGAAATGACCAGAACTGACCCTGCCCAGCCCGCAAGGGGACAGCCTCATCCAAGCAACACACACCCATTGTCACAGTTACTTGGAATCCTGCTCTATATTTTTGTTCTTCAAGAAGGGGAAAAGGGCTGGGCATCAGAAGATTGCTCTGAATAAACAGTGTGTTTAGAAGAGAGTCACAGGGTCAGGCTGCGGGGCGAGGAGGCCTCCTTCTGGAGGTGCACACGCCACTCGTCTTGGGGCTGAGACCAGGAGTTTGCACCGATTCAGAGGGAAGTCGACGGCGTCTGTGGCAGCGCACATGCACACACCGTGTGTGGTGGTGCAGCTGCCTCTGCCCGGGATGCATGATGCTCTCTGTGGTCCTCGTCTACTGCGTGTTTTTTTTTAATTCTACATGGCGAGCCAAAAAGGTTGTTAAGCACCTTTGGGGTACAGCCCTGCCATGATAAGAATGTATTTCTAAAATAGTGGAAAGGAAAGTCGTGGAGGCCAGCACCTGCCTGGTGTGGGGAGCAGGGCCCGGGCACGTGAACCTTTCCCTGCGGAGCTGGTGCCTGTGGGTGCAGGGGTGTGGTGCGTTTTAATTCTCGGCAGCTCTGTGCGGCCTGGAGGGATGTTCTGTCCTAAGCAGGGGATGGAGCTACCACACCCGAGTCCTCCCTGAGCAGGACATGGAGCTACCACGCCCAAGTCCTCCCTGAGCAGGACATGGAGCTATCACGCCCGAGTCCTCCCTGAGCAGGACATGGAGCTACCACGCCTGACTCCTCCCTGAGCAGGGGATGGAGCTACCACGCCCGAGTCCTCCCTGAGCAGGGGATGGAGCTACCATGCCCCAGTCCTCCCTGAGCAGGGGATGGAGCTACCATGCCCCAGTCCTCCCTGAGCAGGGGATGGAGCTACCACACCGGAGTCTTCCCTGAGCAGGGGATGGAGCTACCATGCCCCAGTCCTCCCTGAGCAGGGGATGGAGCTACCATGCCCGAGTCCTTCCTGAGAAGGACATGGAGCTACCACACCGGAGTCCTCCCTCAGCAGGGGATGGAGCTACCACGCCCGAGTCCTCCCTGAGCAGGGGATGGAGCTACCACGCCCGAGTCCTCCCTGAGCAGGGGATGGAGCTACCACACTGGAGTCCTCCCTGAGCAGGGGATGGAGCTACCACGCCCGAGTCCTCCCTGAGCAGGACATGGAGCTACCACGCCCGAGTCCTCCCTGAGCAGGGGATGGAGCTGCCACACCAGAGTCCTCCCTGAGCAGGGGATGGAGCTACCACACTGGAGTCCTTCCTGAGCAGGGGATGGAGCTACCACGCCCGAGTCCTTCCTGAGCTCTTAGACTCCATGCGAGTTCAGTGATGCTTTCTTTTCTAATTTGCCAATCTCTTAAACCAGCAGTCCCCAATCTTTCTGGCACCGGGGACCAGTTTCATGGAAGATAACTTTTCCACAGATCAGGGGTAGGGATGGTTTCAGGGTGAAACTGTTCACCTCAGATCACATTAGGTTCTCATAAGGAGCTCACAGCCTAGATCCCTCGCATGCACAGTTCACCGTAGGTTCGCTCCTAGGAGAATCAAACGCCACTGCTGATCTGACAGGAGGCGGAGCTCAGGCAGTCCTCACTCACCCGCCACTCACCTCCTGCTTACCCCCTGTTCACTCACCTGCCGCTCACCTCCTGCTGTGCAGCCCGACCAGTACCGGTCTGTGGCTCGGGGCTTGGAGACCCCTGTGTTAAACCATTCAGATTTGTGGGAACCTTGTCTATCCTGAAAGTGCAGGAACTACCACACCCTTCATCACTTTCTTATGTTTAAAGACCCCTGAAACTTACAGAATGTGGTAGCTACACCAGGTCCAGCCCTGTCGTGGGATATTTGTTCCAAACCCTGCAGTGTCAGGTAAGTTCGGGGACAGGAGACCACTTTGTCTTCACCATAGAGAAGCCTGTTTTTTCAAGGACAAAGTAAAGAGTGTGCTAAGCAAACCCAATGCAAGTGCTTATCCCAAATACGGTGCCTTGAGAAGTGTGACATAATAAACCACCCGGTGGCCGAGGCGGGGAGCAGTGGCTGGCAGAGACCCTCCACAGTTTCCTTCAGAATCACATGGAGGGGTCTGCTCTTGCAAGGAGACCTTTGCTTTCCATGATTGCCAAGAGCAGTTCAGAGGACTTTCCACAACTTCTATGTACAGGCACGAATTTTCAGAAAACCAAACTGTTTTCTGTGTGGAGCTAAGAACAAATGAATTAGCAGAAGATGACAAAGGTCCCAGGGGTGCTTTTCTTCATCCCGTCCTTCTTCACTTACTTGGGAAGTGTGTGCCCAGCGTCTGCTCTGTGCCAGGCCAGGCCAGGCCAGGCCAGGCCCAATGCTGCAGGGAAAGCAAAGAATCAGCCCCTGTTCCCTAAACAACGGGCAGGGATGATCTGGGGTAAGGAGAACTGGTGTGCTTATCAGCTTTGAGGAGAGCGCAGCTGGCTGAACGCGCTCCTGAAAACCCGCTGCCTCCTCCCCTGAGCCACCACCCTGCAGCCATGTGACAGTAAACTAGGTGTTTGCTGGCACAATGTTGCCACAGAGACAAAAACAAAGAAAGCCTGCTCGGCCTCCGCCACCTGGCTTTGCACCTGGGGCTCTGTACCTGGGTCCAGCTGCTCTGTGGGGCCTGCAGGAGGGGACGGGACAGGATCTTTCCTTCCAGGAAGCAGTCTCAGCTGAACCTGTGTGTGGCCACAGCACTGCCCTCACTGAGGCTTTCTGCGAAATCCGGCCGCCTGCCACCTGCTTCTGTTAACTTTGTACACGTTGTGTGGGACCTGATTCGCTGTGTTTTGGGGGGCATCTCCCGGGACCTGATTTGCTGTGTTTTGGGGGGCGTCTCCCAGGACCTGATTTGCTGTGTTTTGGGGGGCATCTCCCAGGACCTGATTCTCTGTGTTTTGGGGGGTGTCACCCGGGACCTGATTTGCTGTGTTTTGGGGGGCATCTCCCAGGACCTGATTTGCTGTGTTTTGGGGGGCGTCTCCCAGGACCTGATTTGCTGTGTTTTGGGGGGCATCTCCCAGGACCTGATTCGCTGTGTTTTGGGGGGTGTCTCTCAGGATACGAACACCTTTCAGACACATTATCCAGTTACAGTACTCATTCCACAAGGAAATAATAGCAGATTTTTAAAGTGTGACTTCATTAGAACATTGGAAATTTTATTAGAAGTTGCTAAGTATTTCAAAAATCTATCAGAAGTTTGCAAATGATTTTATAAAGACAGACCCTCAAGATGACAGCTCAGGATGCAACTGAAATTTGCTTTTTTGAGTGTATTTGGCGTTTGCTGTTTGTGACCCTGATTTTCATGCTCTGCAGCAGGCTGTGCTCCCTGGCCGGGAAAGGGGGTCATTTGCTCAGAGCCAGGAGCCCTTCCCTGCGGGTTAAGTTACCGGAAGTCATGTCTGGCAGGGCAGGATTTGGCTGGTTTTGGTCTCAACCACAGCCGACTCCACAGGGCTTGGCCTATGTGGGATTCAGCCCACAAAAACAATTTCTTGTTAAAAGCACCTGTCTTACCCTCCCTAGTGATCTCACTGTATTTAAAATATTTATTTAAACAAGGCAAGTATTCCCTTTTTATTACAGGTTGAGTGCCCCAATTAGAAAATCCAAAATGCTCCAAAACCTGAAACTTTTGAGCTCTGACATGACATCACAGGTGGAAAATCCACACATGAACCAACAGTCACAGTAAAAACTTATTTCATGCACAAAATTAAAACAGTGTATAAAATTACCTTCAAGCTACGTGTATGAGGTGTGCGTGAAACATAAATGAATTTCGTGTTTGGACTCGGGTCACGTCCCAAATGTTTCATTATGTATATGCAAATAGTCCAAACTCTGAAAAAAATCCAAAATCCGAAACATTTCTGGCTTTAAGCATTTTGGATACGGGATACCCAGCCTGTAGGAGATACTTGGCCATGTTTAGTAGGAGCCAATGGATGTGTATCTAAGAATGTGCCTAAACCTGGACCATGCTTCCTGATGTCATGAGGCCCAGTCGGAATTTGCCCGACTTCCCCGTCTCAGTGAGGGCGGTGGAAGGGGAAGCTGTGCTCCTATGGGGAGAGCCACCACCCGCCCAGGGCGCTCCAGACATTCCCGCCGTGCGTCTGTGGTGGCCACTTCTCATCCTCAGTGGCTGCACGTCTGTTCCTTGGGAGTGGATTAGGGAAATAAGCGTGGCCTGTAGGAAGTTGAGTTTGAAGCAGTGAGCTGGGCCCACTGAATAATGATGTGGAAGCTTCTCAGCCCAGTCTCGTTTTTGTGAAATGGACACCGAATATTCTAGTTGGGGAAAGGTGGAACTTGGCACTTACGTAAGTTACCCTTCTCCCCTTAGTGTTTCGTAGCCAATCATTTTTATTGCATTAGGTCTCCTATACTGTAAATCTACAGAACATTGGGAACACTGAAAAGTTCACCTCAGTTCTGGCTTTAAAAGCACTGACTTTCACATTATATTTGAGCTGGGACAAAAGAAAACATTTCTCTGCGATGTGTGTTCATCTCGTAAGGGTGTCTACACTGAGGTCAGACCCTGGTGCAAACCCCAAAATACTTAAAGTGGCAGCCCCGGCTCAGTCTCTGCCAAACGTGCCCAGGCATCAGGCAGGAGTCCATGGGCCATGGGGGTGAGGAGAGAGCGGCTTGCTGCCTTGAGAAGCTCCCGCTTCTGCAGTAAGGTGGCTTTTAAGCCAGAGATTACCACGTGCTGCCGCGGAGGGAGAGGTAGCGCGGGGCGTGGGGAGGCCACAGAGAAGCTGTACTGACAGAGGCAGGGGGAGGATCTGGTGATGGAGACATGGATGGCACAGCCCCGGTAAAGCCACGTAATGTCTTCGTGTGAACATGGCGGCGGGGGAGCGCCGGGCACACAACATGGAGGGTGTTCCAGGGCAGAGGCTTGGTGGGCAGTAGGGGCTGACCTGAGGGCTCTGGTGTCAACACCGGTCCAGGAATTTGACTGTTAGCCACAGAGACCGCCAGGAGGGCTTTTAGCAGATGTGTGAAATGAGACTCCGCTTTCAGCAAGGAAATCAGGGAGCAGGTGGCAGTCGGGAGGGACTGCATGGAAACAAGTGGCTTAGGACCACCCTAGTCGTTCAGGCGTGGGATGAGGCTCCAGGATCGCAGCCACAGAAGTGGCAGTGGGAGGGGAGGGGGAGGGTGCCTGGAGAGAGGTTTCAGGGCAGGAGGGACGGGGCTTAGGGATGTTTCTTGGAGAGAGGGAGCGAGAAGTCATCGTCAATGGCCCCACGATGTCGGGCTTGGAATTTGGGGTGGACGGTGGTGCCATCAGTCAAGACAGACTTCAGAGGGAGAGGTTAGGTGATCCCGTCCCATTTTAGCACCAGAAGTGGCTGTGTGAGCTGGGAATGGGGTCCTGGGTGAAGATGACACCACAGATACCTTGGAGATCTGCCTCCAGTTAAGAGACGTGTTTGCCTCCTGGGTGGGTAGGATTTTCCCCTCCCTTAGATCGGAAGGCGAAGAAGGTGAGATCCACAGCTCGATTTCCCTTCAGATAAAAGGCACAATCACAACAGCAGCAAACACACCTTCATTTTAAAGACAGCAGAGGAGGGGTGGGGTGGGAGGGCAGTACCCAGGACAGGGTCCCAGCCGACCCTCCACCTTCGTCTTTTTCCTGATTAAAAAAAAAGCACCTTCATGCGGGGTGCGGCGCTTGGGATCCCCAAGCTGATGTCACTGTCTGCGCCGGTGTCTCGGGCAGGGGCAGGTGTGGACGCCAAGCTGACGTCACTGTCTGTGCCGGTGTCTGAGGCAGGGGCGTGGCTGCCAACGGGGCGCGGCACGTGGGACGCCAAGCTGACGTCACTGTACCGGTGTCTTGGGCAGGGGCTGGCGTGGCTGCCAACGGGGCGTGGCGCGTGGGACGCCAAGCTGACGTCACTATGCAGGTGTCTCGGGCGGGGGCTGGCGTGGCTGCCGGCGGGGCGCGGCACGTGGGACGCCAAGCTGACCTCACTGTCTGTGCCAGTGTCTTGGGCAGGGGCTGGCAGGGCTGCCCAGGAGGCTGTCGGTGGGGCAGTTCCTCATGAATCTCTGAGCTGAGTTTGTAAAAGTGTGTGAGAGTGGGGAAAATATGGGTGAAAATATTTTCAGACATTTGGATTCCCCTTTGGTGAGCTGTCTCGTTTCTTCCCGCTGGTCAGGGATGTGGCTGCTTGAACAGCTGGGCTGGGTGACCAATGTGTGGAGAGCCGGGAAGCCTGCAGTGAGGCCGTGCGATGTCCTTCATCCGGAGCAGTAAATCCAGCCCCGAGGGTGGGGCATCCTCCCGGGCACACGCTCTCCTGCCTGGGGTCGCCGCTGCGGGCAGGACATATGGGCCTCCCAAGCCGTCCCATCTACACAGGTCGGGTAGAGTGAGTCGGAAAGGCCACCGAGGTTGGGGGCTGTGCAGCCAGCAGGCTGGGCTCAAACCCAGGCCTGCACTTCCCCTGTGAGCCCAGGCAGCCCTCGACCTGTGTGTGGCTCGGTTTTATCGCCCAAAAAGGGGAACAACGCCAGCGTCCGTGTGTGCCGGGCTGCGGAGACTTCCCCAGGTTCGGCTCCAGGACGGTCCCCAGGGGCGCCTCCCTCCATCCCCTCCTGTCCTGTCACCTTTCTGCACATGGTACCGCATCCTCTGACCTGCGTGGCACTCACGTGTGTCTGCCCCTCCCGTGTTCTCCTCTCCAGGATGCGGCTGTTTGGTGGCACACCGCTGTGTCGAGGCACTGTGCCCGTGCCCCGGGCTCACCTCGTTTTACAGACTCGCTCACGGAGGCTCAGAGCGTCTCTGAGGGCACAAAGCTCGTGTCAGCCAGCAGAATGGGGATGTAGACCGGGGCTCGCTCTCGAGCCTGTCCGTCTCCTGAACATGCCTGTTTGCTGAGCATATGATTAAGAGAAAGAAGGAAAGAGGGTCCATTTGAGAGCTTAGGGCAGTGCCCAGTATACCGTCAGCACTAAGCTGTATGAGAGCTTAGGGCAGCATCCAGTATACAGTTGGTGCTTAGTACGTGTTGGCACTGCAACTGCTGTCCTTGCCGCTGTGTGAGCTGCTGCTGGGTGGCAGTGTCTCGGGGCTGCCACTTCTGCCCCAGGAGAGCAGAGGGGAGCTGGCGGCCGAGGTGGGGTCGGTGGTGGGGTGAGCCTGCGGCGTTGTGGCTCCAAGGCCTGCTGGCCTGAAGTCACCCCCGGGATGTGCCCCGTGTGGGACCGTGCGGGACGCAGGGAGGAGTGTGGCTCTGGGGGTGGAGGTGGCGGGCTGCTGGCATCCTGTCACCGAACCTTCCTTCCACAGGAACGGGGGGATGAGTGGGAGAGCAGTGGGAGAGTGTGCCCTCTCCCCCAGACTCCTCTCTCCCTGTGGTATCAGAAGGGTGGGATCTGACTTACCAGGTGAGTGAGCAGGCGTGGCCCGGAAGTCCGTTCAGTCCTGGGCGCACCCACAGGAACTGACATCCCCATGCCAAGCAGCACCTGGGGGCCACCGGGGAGTGATGCCGGGCGCAGCCTTTACATTCATCCCAAGCACAGTACAGCCCTGCCCTCACCCCACGCCAGGCTGACCTTCACCAGATCCAAGCCTGACGTGTTCTCCCCACATAGTCCCGAGTTCCCCTCCCAGGGCCCCATTTAGAGACCTCCCCTGTTCCCGAAGCCACCAGACTCATGCAGTCTCCAACGCTGGGCCAACCCTCACCATCTTCTAAGGTTATCCTACATCACAAAGGTAAACGGCATTTAAAATAAAATGTAGGCCAGGCTTGGAGGCGTGCACCTGTAACCCCAGGAGACTAAGGCGGGAGGACCACTTGAGCTCCGGAGATCAAGGCTGCAGTGAGCCGAGATCGCATTATTCCACTCCAGCCTGGGTGACACAGCGAGGCCTTGCCTAGAAAAAATAAATAAAAGGCGTTGACTTTAGAGAGTTTTTGACAAAAGAATGGAAATATTTCTGGTCCCTGCATCTAGCCAGCTGTAGTGACCCCGACACGCCAGGATGGGCCGTGCTACCCTGGGCTATGTGTGCAGCGGGGCTGGGACGGGCCAGGCTCGACCTGTGCTGTGATTTTCCACCCAGAACGTCGCAAATGTTTCCCACCATGTGGAACGTCTGTTGGGGAAATGGTGTTCCAGAGTGTGCAGTGCCCTTCAGAGGCCCTGCGTCTCCATCTTTTCTCCACGGCATCCTGCGACCGTGCTCCTCAGGTGTGCCCCACGGGCCCGGGAATGCCCTTCTCGGATGCGCCCGATGGTCCCGAGACTGTCGTCCTCAGATGGGTTCATGGCCCAGAATGGCATCCAGGCTCCTGGTGAGCCCTGTGGGTGGAGACCTGGTGCCGCCCCTCCTCTCTCCTGAGTCCTGATGGCTGGCAGTGCCACCCACGGCACCTGGACGGGGGCTGTGTTGTGTTGTCTGCGTCTGTGCACAGCTGAGCCCCTGCCTAGGATCCTCAGCTGCTTTCTCTGGCTTCGCCACCCCCATGAAACTCCTGCACAGATCTGGACACACCCTGGCAGCCGCTGGGCCAGTCCCGCCCTCGCTATCTCAGGTGTGGCCGGGCAGCTGCGGGAGCTGGGCCTAGGCGGGTGCTGCTGCCAGCCCCGGGCCGCCCTCGCCTGCACTGCTTTCCCAGCTGAGCGGCCGCTTCCCGTGAACGGAGGGACTCTGAGATCATCTCGTCCTCACGTCTCCATCTGGGGAGAGCAACTTCCCAGCTCAGTGGCAGACCTAGAGCCCCGAATTCCCATTGAGAGCCTCGGGTGAGTCTTGAGACGCAGACCACTGTGGGTCTGGCCCAGGAAAACACACTGCCCTCTCTCTGCTGCACTGAACCCAGGCAGCAGATGCCATCTGCACTTCCAGGTTTGCGATGGGATTGCTGCTGACGCCCCTGCGCAGGGTGGGAGCCGAGGAGCTGGCAGACAGACTCTCGGAGCAGTGTTACACAGGCAGCTCCTGCAGACACCTGTGTAGACATCCATGTCACCCATAGCTGGGACCCCGTACGTGGACAGCAGGGTGGGGGGCATGGGTGTCACTGACCCTTGCCCCGTGTCCACTGTCCCTTCAGCCCCAGCCACCTGGTGAGCCGCGCCCTCTGCATCTGCTGCTACAGAGGTGTTTTATTTGACTTAAGGTTTAGCTGTTTGCTTTGTGCAGCAGGTCCCACCCCACAGCCTGATGGCTCCAGACAGGGCTGACCAGGTTTGTAAAATGAAATTATCCATCCGGGAGGAGGAGAAAGCAACCCCCCATCCAGGTCGGTCACCCCACCCTCGTCCGTCACACCTGGTGCCATCACTCCCACAGCTCCTGGGGGTGGGAAGCGATGGGTCGAGTTCCTGCTGGACACGGGCCTCAGGCCCCCCGGGTGTCCCCAAGGTGCAGGGACCAACGTGGTGACGCTCATTGTTCAGAGCTGCTGATCCGGGGCTGGCGTGTGTGGTTTCCTCTCCAGGCAGGGAGCACCTTCCTGTTTAACTGATTGGGACAGGGCAGGAGTGGGCTCTTGGCTGAGGTGCTGGGCCTGCCCGCAGCAGCAGCTGTCTGAAGCCGGTGCGTCGGCTCTGTGCCCTGCGTGAGCCCATGTGTGCGGGGCCTTTGTGTTGCACTTCACTGAGGGCCCCGGGGTCCACTGGGCGCCTGCTGGGCTTAAACTGCAGTGCCTGGGCCACTTTCCATCCTGTGTTCCAAACCCCGTGCACAGCGCAGCTCCTAGACACGGTCATTCATGTAATTTCTAGGCACATTTGTAAAGCACAACACACAAATAAAAGGTAAGGGCCAAATAAAGCACCAAGTCTCCTCACTGCTGTTCTTGGGAAGGCAGAACTTAAATGTGTAAAAAAGCTGGAAAACAGCATACCAAATACAACAACTAGAAACCCGGGGCTCTGGCATGTCAGGGAACAGGGAGCTCAGAGCCAGGCCAAGCGTGAGGAGGCTGTGAGCCACAGGCCTGGCCGGGGCTGTTGGGGAAATGGGCTGGGGACATTTCTGGAGGGTTCCGGAGGGTCCTGGAGGCCTCACCAAGGAGGCTGGAGTGATTGGTTACATCATTCACGGAGCTGACTGGGCTCCCAGGACGGGTCTGAAACCACACCAAAGGGAAGCCTGCAAGAAATCACAAGAAATGTGCTTTCCTGGGGGATGGGATGGCCGTGTATCCAAAATGTGTGTCCCTGGGGAACGGCTGTGTGTCTGGCATCGACTTGGCCTGGTCTTGGCTTCTCCACTGGGCTCCCGATCCCAGGTGTGGGGTCGATTCTGTCTTGCGCCGATTGGAGGCCTCTGCTGTGGGTGTGGTTTCACGTGCACTGTCTCTGGCTAAAGGTCCAGGTGCTTGGAACAGCTTTTATGAATCGGAAACTGGACAGAAACCAGCCTGAGGCCGTGCGAGCTCCCACGGCCCTTGGAGGAAAGCTGTTTCCCATCTCCAGCCAGAGAAGCTGCAGGGATGCCTTCGGCCTTGACTTGGTCAGCAGGGAGCTGGAAGGGTCAAGAGCTGTGGGTGGGGAGCCCTCAGTCTCCTAGACTGAGTGAGAAACGGTGGGTGAGCAGCCATGGCCACAGCGATGAGCCCGGGATGGTTTCCCGTGTGTGGTTCGGGCCACGTGTTCCGGCCTCTGATGGGCATTACTGTGGCCCCCCAGGGACACAGAGCAGGGCCAGCCCTCCCTGGCACAGGGCCATTGTGAGCCAGTCCCTCCTGAAGATGGCCAAGTCCTCCCCGGCTTGGGGCCAGACCGCCTGGGTCTGCCCTGTGGTGACTGTTGCGTGCCCCCCTTGCTTGTTGAGCAAATCCGTGAGACTCCACTGTGTACCCTGAAGGAGCACGGCCTTTGCCCACCAGAAACTTCAGCGTGACAAGACATCGGGGGCCAGGAGAGACGCACAGAAGAGGGGAGCAGCTGATTTCTCGGGGTCCTTGCATCTGCACCAGGGGCCCCTCCTTCCCCACACGACGCCCTCTCCTTGGAGGACAGCCTCTGGCACCGCTCGCTGTCCCTCTGTTTAAAAACTGAGGCCCTTCTGTGAGAGCCTCCTGCTCAGAACACAGTCCTCTTTTTCGGCTGATCTTTGCTCACTCCATCTGCATCGGCCGCTGTGCGGCTGGCTGCCTGAGACGTCCCAGCCCTCCATGTCCTCCAGTGCTGGGAGCACCGAGGGAGGAGGTGGGCCTTGGGCCTCGGGGGTCTCTGCAGGCCTTGAGCACATTGTGGGAGAGGGGGTGTTTGGTACGTGTGTCCCAAGCCTGAGGCCTCTGGGCGTGCTTTGCTGTTGGGGGTTGGAAGCTGGAGGTGAGGACACGTTGGACTGTGCTCAGCTGTAAGGGGACCCACCGTGTGGCACCGTGATCTGCTCCTGTGCCCCTGCCGGCTGATAATGTAGGAGTTGTGCCTGCAAAACATGCTTCGGACATTAGAGTCGGCTGGGAATGAAGATGCTGGCTGGCCCCGGAGCACAGGCAGGGCTGAAGTGCGGGCAGCGAGTGGGCTGGGAATGAAGACACCGGAGGGCCCCAGAGTGGAGGCAGGGCTGAAGTGCGGGCAGCGAGTGGGCTGGGAATGAAGATGCCGGCTGGCCCCAGAGCACAGGCAGGGCTGAAGTGCGGGCGGCGAGTGGGCTGGGAATGAAGACACCGGAGGGCCCCAGAGTGGAGGCAGGGCTGAAGTGCGGGCAGCGAGTGGGCTGGGAATGAAGACACTGGAGGGCCCCAGAGTGGAAGCAGGGCTGAGGCACAGGTGGCGAGTGGGCCGGGAATGAAGACGCCGGCAGGCCCCAGAGCGGAGGCAGGGCTGAGGTGCCGGTGGCAGGTGCATCGGCTGGTACCGTGGTGACGGCGTGAGGGGCCATGATGCTGTGGCCTCCCCCGGGGCTCGTGTTCCAGGGATAGCTCATCTGGGATGCGTTCTGACGGCAGAAGGTAGGAACACAGAGATCCCAGACACAGGAGGTCTGGGTCAAAGTGCAGAGCCCAAACCTGCTGTGGCTCAGGGGGCAGCTCACACCGTGGGCACCAGCCAGCCCTAGGTCCAAACTTACAGGGAAGGATGGCTGGGCTGGGGAGGACAAATAATTATGAATGGACATCACAGCCCCTCTGTGGTCGTGAGTGGGTGCAGAGGGGCTTACAGAAGCGACATTCCTGCCCCAGGGATGAGGCTGCCTCTCAGAGGACCCTGGTGTGGAGGAAGCAGTGGCCCCTCTTAGGCATCCCTCCCCTAAGTGTGTGCAGGGTGGAGATGAGAGTCTTGGCCCAGGAGGAAGAGTGAGCTTCCAGACTTAGCTTTGGTGCTTGTCAGCGCAATCATGGCTGCAAGAAAAGCCTCCATGGCTGATGTTCCCAGAGGCAGGGCCTGGTGAGGCCACACTTTCCTCTCCAGCAAGCGTTTGGACCTGAGGGAGCCGAGGTTTCCAGAGGCAGGAGCCAGGTGTCTGGCGTTTGGGGTCAGCCACTCCCAGAAGCCGGTGTTCCCAGCGGGAGAAGCTGAAGCCTGGAGGGCCGGCTGTGCTGTGCTGGGCACACGCAGGGCAGGAGTCAGTGCACATGTGAGGCTCAGCAGAGAAAGGCGACTGAAGAGGCCGGGGCCAGCAGGGACATAGCAGGCCGGGGTCCCACCCAAACCCAGCACCCCTCCCAGGCCTTCTCCGCTGGGGCTGACTCCAGCAGTGGGTGTGATATTCTCAGGAGATGCGCGTTGACTCCAGCACTGGGTGTGATATTCTCAGGAGATGCGCGTGGACTCCAGCACTGGGTGTGATATTCTCAGGAGATGCGCGTGGACTCCAGCACTGGGTGTGATATTCTCAGGAGATGCGCGTGGACTCCAGCACTGGGTGTGATATTCTCAGGAGATGCGCGTGGACTCCAGCACTGGGTGTGATATTCTCAGGAGATGCGCGTGGACTCCAGCACTGGGTGTGATATTCTCAGGAGATGCGCGTTGACTCCAGCACTGGGTGTGATATTCTCAGGAGATGCGCGTTGACTCCAGCACTGGGTGTGATATTCTCAGGAGATGCGCGTTGACTCCAGCACTGGGTGTGATATTCTCAGGAGATGTGCGTGGACTCCAGCACTGGGTGTGATATTCTCAGGAGATGTGCGTGGACTCCAGCACTGGGTGTGATATTCTCAGGAGATGTGCGTGGACTCCAGCACTGGGTGTGATATTCTCAGGAGATGTGCGTGGACTCCAGCACTGGGTGTGATATTCTCAGGAGATGCGCGTGGACTCCAGCACTGGGTGTGATATTCTCAGGAGATGTGCGTGGACTCCAGCACTGGGTGTGATATTCTCAGGAGATGCGCGTGGACTCCAGTACTGGGTGTGATATTCTCAGGAGATGCGCGTGGACTCCAGCACTGGGTGTGATATTCTCAGGAGATGCGCGTGGACTCCAGTACTGGGTGTGATATTCTCAGGAGATGCGCGTTGACTCCAGCACTGGGTGTGATATTCTCAGGAGATGCGCGTTGACTCCAGCACTGGGTGTGATATTCTCAGGAGATGTGCGTGGACTCCAGCACTGGGTGTGATATTCTCAGGAGATGCGCGTTGACTCCAGCACTGGGTGTGATATTCTCAGGAGATGTGCGTTGACTCCAGCACTGGGTGTGATATTCTCAGGAGATGCGCGTTGACTCCAGCACTGGGTGTGATATTCTCAGGAGATGTGCGTGGACTCCAGCACTGGGTGTGATATTCTCAGGAGATGTGCGTGGACTCCAGTACTGGGTGTGATACTCTCAGGAGATGTGCGTTGGTTCCCTTAGCTCCTTGGGATTTTCGGCTCAAACTCTGGGCCTGGACAAATGGTCTCAGGTAACTTGGGAGCTCGTCAGGGACAGAACCTGAGTTTGAACGAGCTCTCTGTGGGACTCCCACCCAGGGCAGCGGTTAGGAGCCCCCTCCTGGACTGCCAGTTTTCAAGTGACGTATTTAAGTATCCCCCTCCCGGTCCTGGAAAAGTAGAGAGGCAGCTGGGAGCCTGCCTTCTGTGTTCTCAGTGCAGGGGTATTCTGAGAACGGCCCTGCTCACACAGGTTTAAAAGGAACTCAGTGACCACAGACGGATGAGAACAGCAGACGCAGCTGCCTCCCGGGCACTCGAAGGCTCAACTCCCCACGGGCGTGTGTTGCCGGGGGCAGAAGGCTTGGCCCCCGGGTCAGCATACTCTCCGGACAGCTCATCCCCGCCAGCCCAGGTCCCTGCAGCCCTGGGGCTAGCACAGGGGATGCGGACCTCAGCCTAGGTCCCCACAGCTGTGGGGCTGGCTCAGGGGATGGATCTCTGCTAAGCATGGCCCCTGCCAGCTCAGGTCCCTGCCACTCAGTGGATGGGACTTTGGCAGAGTGTGGGGCCCCTGCAGGGAGGGTCTAGACAAGCAACACCAGGAACCTGAAGCCTCCCCGGCCGGGGCTCAGCTGTCGCCAGGATCGCAACAGTTAAGCTGCCTGCAGCAGGATAAGTGAGCCGATGCTGCTCCTTAATCAGGGACATAGAATCGGAGGCCCTGGGAGGAGCAGCCGGCTGGCTGCCCTGCAGAGGCCAGGTCTGCGCAGCAAACCCAGGAAGGTGTGGCGTCCCCGCTTCGCAGCCAAGATGGTGCTGGTGCTGCGCCATCCTTTGTGTGCCTGGGAAGGGCGTTCCGGGAGCCGGGTCGGGGGCTCCTGACTCGCATTGGGCAGCATGACGGTGAGCCGGCTGTCACTGCTGTGCCAGGACCTCTGGGCGCTGTGGCTGCTGCTGAAGGCCGGCGCAGGTGTGTGGGGCGCGGGCGGGTCCTCGCCTCCCCGGAAGGTGTTGTAGGGCGACAGTGCGGGGACGCAGGGCGGGGGTGGACGTTCTGGGCCCAGCCCTGTCCTCAGAGGCTGCTGGGGCAGAAGCCCGGGGCTGGGGGATGCCGGGTATGGATGTTGGGGTGGGTGTCTCCGAGACCAGAGGAGCCCTGTTCCTTGGCAGGGAAGGTGTGCACGGGCCTTGCCCGATGGATGGTTTAGGGCCGTGGCCCTGGGGTCCCTGGTGAGCAGTGGGGGCCGCCTCTGCCCTTGGCCTGTGAGGGACTGTCTGTGCTGGTCCCAGAAGGCTGGGATCACCTTTCCACTGGCTCCTTTGTTCGAGGTTTTTCATAGACAGGCTATGTGGACAAATGAGGGCAGCGCCCACGTCTGGCTGGTGGAGGGGCTGCGGCTCCTCCTTGGAGGGGACGCCCGGCCACTGCTGTCCCCACAGCGGGGCCACCCGTGGTGCAAGGCGTAACAAGCTGCCCTCTCTAGGTAAGCAGGACTTGGGAGGTCCCTGGCCAAGCCTGTGGACCCGGCTGGGCGGCCTCTGTGGTCTCAGGTTTGGGTGCGTTTGGTCTGGTCAGGGCTCAGGGGCTGCTGGTCCACACTGGCCCCATCCTGACAATTGGAGCTTTGGGGCAAGGTCCCTGGAGAAGGGGCCACGTGAGGAGGAAACAGCCTGGGTTTTGTTGATGCTTTTCTAAGAATGGAGTACTCATTTTCAAGAGATTTGTCCTAATTATATTTTCCAGTGGGTACTTATGCCAAGTATTGATGAATAATTCATAAAATAAGCATCTTTGTGAATTTTACTGAATCAGACCTTAACTATCAATGGCAATGAATAAACATCTAAAGTTTCCAATTTTAAAGTAAAGAACTGGCTGGGTACAGCAGTTCACGCCTGTAATCCCAGCACTTTGGGAGGCCAAGGCTAGAGGATCGCTTGAGCCCAGGAGTTTGAGACCAGCCTGGGCAACATAGCAAGACCTCATCTGTAAAAAAAAAAATAATAATAAATGTAATAGGCTGGGTGTGGTGGCGTGTGCCTGTAGTCCCAGCCACTTGGGGGGCTGAGAGGGGAGAATCATTTGAGCCCAGGAGGTCAAAGCTACAATAAGGTATGATTGCACAACTGTACTCTAGCCTGGGTGAGGGCATGAGCAGGTGCAGGTGGCCGCCCCAGGTTATGGGGTTGGCTGTGGAGCACTGGGGAAGGCTCCAGGGTGAGCAGGGGCAGGTGGCCCCCGTGGGTTTTGGGGTTGGCTTTGGGGCACCATGGAAGGCTTCGGGGTGAGTAGGGGCAGGTGGCCCCCTGGGTGATGGGGTTGGCTGTGGAGCACCGTGGAAGGCTCTGGGTTGAGTAGGGCCAGGTGGCCCCCTGGGTTTTGGGGTTGGCTGTGGGGCACCGTGGAAGGCTCTGGTGTGAGCAGGGGCAGGTGGCTGCTTTAAGAGAGGTTGCGTCCCCTGGGTGCCCCCTGGTTTCACACCCCTGATGCCCTGGCCACCCCATCCTGCAGTTCCCTCCTGAAGGACCAGGCAAAGCCAGGACCACCCTGGACAAGAGGAGGAATTGTCCTTCTGAGCCCTGACGGTTCCTTGATCAGACCTGGGACCTGCTCCAGGCTCTGTTTTAGTGTCTCACGTCCTCTTAGGGTACATTGAAGAAGCATTGTCGGTGCCAGGGTCAGCCAGGGTCAGCCAGGCCTGTGTTCCTCACTGTGCCCCTCCTCACTCCTGCAGAGGCCTAGGGACCTGGAAGGAACTTGCCACCTGTGGGTGACCTTTCTCAGAAGGTAAAATGCAGGGTGGGGCGAGCCCCACTGGCCTTGGAGAGTCTGTCCTCGGGCCCAGAGGGTGCCAGTTGGGGGAGGCGCAGAAGGACTGAGACACTTGGATTCCACAGAGAGGTCACCGTGGTACAGTCCAGACTGTTGTTTTTAATTTTAAAGGAAAGAATTTGTTATGACGACTGTTCTCATTCTCCTTTAGGCATTTTTAACATGTGTTCCAGGCAGACCAGGCTGTGGCCCTTCCCTCGTGGCTGGTGCAGGCCATGCCTCCCCCCGGCCCAGCGAGTAGGGAGGTTTGGCTCTGGCATGACCCTCCGGGGCACAAGTGTCCTCGGGGAGCTGGTCCCTACTACATAGAGGCCACCTGGCGTCACTTGGCAGAGGAGGACGGGGCACCACCCTTCAGAGAAGCGTCCATCTGCCCGTCAGTGTGCGGCCACACTTGGTGGTCCTCTTCACCTTGGCCTCTTGTTGGGCCCACCTCCCACCTGCACAGCATCCTGCGTCGTAGCCAACACCACCTCCTCCATGGACCTCAGTCTGCAGCCGCCACTCCATGTCTGCAGCTGGGGCCCTGGCCAGCCCCCATGGCGCAGTGCTGGGGAGTTCCTCTGGGTCCCTGTAGCCTCCCTAACATAACCTGGGGGCAGGAAGATCCCCCGGGTCTGCTCACCTGGTGGGGGGCAGCCATCACCAAAGCCGTCTGCCTGCATCACCGGCTGGATTGCAGCCATGGTCCCACAAGCGAGCCTTGTCTCAGCTTTACAGGGGAGGAGGAGGCCCAGAGAGAGAAAGCAACTGCCCAGAGTCACACAGCTCAGGGAGGTTGTGTTCAGGGTGAGGTCTGTGCTCCCGCAGGGCCAGTGAGTGTCTTTCCTGTGGCAGCTGCTGGCCCACGTGTGTGGTGATGACACCAAGCCCACGGACCACGTGTGTGTTCAGATGCTGCCTGGGCTTCATGTTGGTGCCCATTTCTCTCTGGACCTTACAAAGATGAGTTTGCGGAGGCATGGCAGCCCGTGCATGCTGTTGGTGGGCACGTAAGTTGGTGCAGGTATCACGGAAAACAGTGTGGGGTATGGAGGTTCCTCAAGAAATTGAAAAGAGCACTGTCGTTGGAGCCAGGAGTCCCCACTGTGGGTGGGTATCAGGGGAAAGGAGTGAGCGTGTTAAAGAGCTGCCCACCCTCCGGAGCTCGCCCCCCACACGTGGAATCGATCCCAGTGGCCGTTAGCGGATGGGCACGTAAAGATGACGTGGGGCACACACAATGGAGTGCTGCTGGGTCTTTGTTAAAAAGGAAATCCTGTCATTCGAGACAACACGGATGAGCCTGGAGGACAGTGCTGAGCAAAATCAGCCACAGGCAAAGCCACGGCCTGCTGAGTAAAATCAGCTGCAGGCACAGAAAGGCAAAGCCACGGCCCCACTCATGTGGGGTGTCAGAGACGCCGACAAGCACGGTGGCTACTGGGGGCTGGGGTGGGGAAGCCTGGGGAGATGCTGGCCGGAGGACACAGAGTTTCCGTTGTGCCAAATGAGTGAAGTCTGGGGGTCTGTTTGTGGTGGGCCATGGACTGTTCGTGGTGACTGACTGTGGTCTGTTCATGGTGGCCGTGGTTGTTCATGGTGGCCGTGGTTGTTCATGGTGGCCATGGTCAGTTTGTGGTGGCCGTGGCGTGTTTGTTGTGGCCATGGTTGGTTTGTGGTGGCCGTGGTCTGTTTGTGGTGGCCGTGGTTGGTTCATGGTGGCTGTGGTTAGTCTGTGGTGGCCGTGGGCTGTTTGTGCTGTCTGTGGTTAGTCTGTGGTGGCCGTGGGCTCTTCGTGGTGGCTGTGGTTGGTTTGTGGTGGCCATGGTCAGTTCACGGTGGCTGTGATCTGTTCAAGGTGGCTGTGGCCTGTTTGTGGTGACTGTGGTTAACGCTGTATTTGTACCTGAGGTTTGCTGGGAGTGGATGTTGGGTATTCTAACTGTAAAAGGAAATGGCAGCTGTGGGAGGTGACAGTCAGTCACCAGTGAGTTTGGTGGTGGCTATGGTTTCACAACGTGAACTATATCAAAACAGCACGTGTGCATCTTAAACATATACAATTATTTTTCTCAATATAGCTGGAAAAAATAGCCAGAAGCTGTAAGCTCAGGAAGTGATGAGCCAGCCAAGGGCTCCGTTCACAACACCCTGCACAGTGAACAGAGCTGAGTAAATGGGGCTGCTTAGTGAAAATCATCGGACTCGAAGCTCCCTGATGGCTCCAACATCTTCCGTGACTCTGGGCAACTCCTGTGCAATGGGAGGCCGTGCCCTGCCATGTCCCCGCCTTCCTGCCCACAAGCCTGCCCTGTCCCAGCCACAGGGGTCTCACTCACCCATCAGCCTGGAAACAGACGCATGTCGGCACCCTCCCAGCCCCTCTGCGAGAGCCTCTCCATAGCCTCGCTGTTGAGCCCGTGGCAGTGAAGGTCCCAGGCGCTGGAGCAGACGGCGTGGGCTCAGTCCTGGCACTGCCCGCCCTGCAGTCCTGGGCTGCTCACAGCTGAGCCTGACCTTGAATTCCCCGTCTTTAAAACAAGGATGATGAGGCTTCCTGCTCCCTAGGTCCTTGCGAGGACTCACTCAATGCACTGGAGCCAGGTGTGAGTAGGAAACCTGCCTTTCTGGCCTGATCCTCCCCCCAGGAGCACAGGGTGGTCCTCATCTGAACCCCGAGGGGGTCTCCCTGGCATGCCCTTTCTCCCTGGACCCCCAGCCATTCCAGGTGCAGCTGCCAGTGCGACCCCTCCTGCGGACAGGAGGTCCGTGTGACGGCTCAGCTGCCTCTGAACCGGAAAGGCGCTGGCGGGCAGTGGCTGGGAGAGCAGGCGCACCCTGGGCGGCCTCCAGGAGAGAAAGGGAGACGTGTGCTTCTCAGTGGGGGCTGGCGGGAGACACTAAGGTGTTCAAGACCCTCGGGTCTGGGCCCTGTGGAAATGCTCCCTGCGGGTGCCACCAGCCCTGCCCACTCAGCAGTCACTTAAGAACGCCCCGAGCATCTGGCCCAGGAGGCTCGGCCCGGAGCCTCACATGTGCGGAGGTTTGGCTCAGCCCCCAAGGGCAGGCCCAGGTCTGTGGCGGGGTGTGGGGAGGCAGCGGAGCCATGGGTACTGTGTAGCGGGTATGGCTGTGACCGGAGGTGGCAAAGCCGGCAGCCAGCCCGGCCCTTGGGGGAGAGGGTGGCAGGGCCAGGGTCTCTGAACTCTGGAAGGACCTGTGTCCCTCATCCTGAAACCCAGCCTCCTGTGTCACTCAGACAGTGGCTCTCAGTCACTTTGGTCTCTGGTCCCTCTGCCCCATGATTTTTTAAGTTGTTCTAGCTCAGAAGCCATTGCGTGTATGGTGTGACTACACCCCAGCCAGGGCATGAGTGCACACAGATCCAGGGTCCGTGCAGAGCCCGCCAGGTGTAGGGTGGATGCTGAGGCCCACGTGGCTGAAACTGCACTCAGGCCATTTTACTGATATCAGGAAACGTTCATGAAAATGCAAGCTGGTGAACAGGCAAGTGCCCCCCTTCATGACAGACCCTCCTGGTGCCCCTGGCTCAGACAGTGTGACCTTGAGAACAGCGGGGGTCTGACCCCTGACCCCAGCGTCCGTGTCCCCTGGGAGCCTCACCTTGAGACCCCTGCGTTGTGGTTCTGAAATCACTTGAGTGGGCCGTGGCCACCGTGAGGCAGAGAAAGAGGAAATACCTGCCAGAAGATCAAATTGCAATCCGTGTAATTTAAAGATCTCACTGGGCTGTGCTGGCGATTCTAGAGTGAGGCAGCACTTCATTCCATGAACTAGAATAAGAGCTCCAGTGAAACAGGCGGTGCGGGGCCGGCTGTACGGACAGGGCTGAAGAAAGCAGAAACTGTGCAAACGCGGTTCGGCGGCCTCAGTCACCGTCCTTTGTAAGCTTGGGGAGTCGGCGGGAGAAACGTGACCGACTGGCCACTTCAGGCGGCTCTATGTCGTAAGGATCAGTTTCACATTAGGTGATTGCCGGACTTACATCAAGCTTGAAGAAGCAGAAGATCCCTGCACACGCGTGTGGCCCAGACCAAGAGCTGTCACGTGACAAACTTTGTGCTTAAATGGGTTTTTAGTATGTGTATCTTTTCTTTTTCTCTTTTTTTTTTTTTTTTTTTGAGATGGAGTCTCGCTCTGTCACCCAGGCTGGAGTGCAGTGGCACAATCTCAGCTCACAGCAACATCCACCTCCCAGGTTCAAGAGATTCTCCAGCCTCAGCCCCCTGAGTACCTGGGACTACAGGCACCTGCCACCATGCCCAGCTAATTTTTGTATCTTTAGTAGGGAGGGGGTTTCGCCATGTTGACCAGGCTGGTCTTGAACTCCTGACCTCAAGTGATTTGTCCACCTTGGCCTCCCAAAGTTTTGGCATTTATAGGCGTGAGCCACTGTGCCCGGCCAAATACGTGTATCTTTTTGGCAGTGTGAAGAATTTATTTAGGCTTGACTGTTTTAAAGCACCATAATGAATGTATAATTAAGTTATGATAAAGTCTTAACCCTTTGTTACAGGGGAACGGTAATGTTGTGAGTGGCTGTGTCTCAGCCCCTGGACTCCAGCAGTCACCCTCATAGGAGTCCCACCTCTGCGGGCAGCTCAGAGCCTCCATGTTTTTATATTTAATTCTCATGGTTAAATTCAGTGCCGTAACTCATGGAATTAAGTCTTTTTAAAATGTAAGCAAACTATCTTTAAGACAGAAAAAGTTGGGTAATTCTTCATCTATTTGAAGTGATGCTCTCTGGATGGGCTGCATCCTAAGAATGTATCAAAAGTGGAAATTCTGACCACTGTTTTGATTGTCTTTTTACATATTAAACAAGTTGAGAACAAGAACAACAAAAAGAGGGACCTCCGTGACCACGCCGAGGAAGACAGAGCCTGGCCTGGTTGGAAGATTGGCCTCTCCTCTGTCTCCTGTTTTCTCCAAGGTCCGATAACAACTCAGCTCCCTTGGAGTGTGGGGACTTCATTTTGATTTTCAGTCTGATCTGTTGGGGTCTAGGCAGGAGCTTGGTCCCAAACAACACACCCACGTGTGCTGAGGACACGCTCCAGGGGATTCTTACGCCCGCCTGCATCAGAGAACCCAGGGCTTGTGGGCGAGGCAGCGTGGAGAGGGAGCGCAGCTCTGGAGACGGCCCCCAGGGCTTGCGGGCGGGCGGGAGGCAGCGTGGAGAGCGGAGAGCGAAGCTCTGGAGACGACCCCAGAGGAGATTGGCCAAGTGCGGATGTGCGAGTCCTCCCTGCCCGAGGCGCAAACTGTCTCACTCCAAAGGGGATCCGGAGGGTTCTGCGGGGCGGCTGTGCACTGACACCTGCCCCCCACGTGGGAGTCCGCCGGCTCCTGGCCCTTGCCGGTTGGTGTTGCGGGTCTGAGATGACGCCCCCGCGGTAGGAGCGGGGTTTCCCTGATCACCGCTTCTTTTGACCATCTTTTCTGGCAGGGCCTTGTATTTTTAAAATGTGTAAAGGTTAAGCTTTCTGAGATCAGAAAAAGAATATTTAGTGAACCATGTGATTTAAGTCACTGTGTATGTGACATGAAATATTTATACCTAACCCACTAGCAAATGGCTCGTTAAACATATTTGAGATTTAACGTAAGTGAGAATTCTGCCAACCAAGTCAGGATAAACCTTAAACATCGGGAATGCAAGATCAAACAGATCCTTTAACACACATCACAAACAGAGGTGTGGACGCCCCTTTTGTCCCAATGGCAGGGACGGGGCGCTGGCCCCCAGGGTATCCTGTTTCTCCTCCCTGGCCCACACGGTGTCAGGAGCTTGTCTGGAGGGGACGGGGATGCTGGCCTCCTGGGGTGTCCTTATCTGAAGGCTGTGGTTTCAAGCATCCTCCTTACTGAATTTAGATTTTGTTCCGATTTTGTGGCCTGCGTTTCTTCTTACTGCCCTGCTCTGTGGCCCTGCTCTTCCTGGGTTTGGAGATCCTCATGGATGGGCTTGGGGAAGGCCTCCGGCCGGATGATCTGGTGACGTAATCCCATCTGATGCTCAGCCTTGGACTTTGAAAAGGCACGACTGTGCTGTCTGATGGACAGGATGCAGAAGCCTTTGGGAATGGGCTTTTTGCCAGAATAAATAAAAGAAGACAATTGGCAAAAGATGGACTGTACCCCACGGCCCCAGGCTGCTGTGTGGAGAGACTTGTCCTCTCCTCTGCCCACGGTCACCAGTGAGCACCAGGGACGGGGTTTCCTGCTGCACCTGGGCCTCTTCCTGCTGCCAGGAGCTGCCTTGCTGCCTCCACCTGCGACAGTCCACCCCCCACACCCCCGCCACCCCCACCATGAGAGGATTTCCAGGGCCCACCCGCCTCCAGTCCCCGTTCTCTCTGCTGCTTTCGAGGTCACCCTGGGCTGGAAGGGGTGCCTGGGATGCCGCTCAGACGTCTTGGCCGCCCTCCCACCCCCCACACCCCACTCCTGGTTTTCAGGATGAAATTGTCCTCAAATAAAGCAAGCTTTTGAGTCAACTTGCAAGAGGAAGGAAGTTTGCTTCAGTCGTCTGGTTTTGTTGGAACGAAGAGATCTAAAGATAGACACATGGTCCCCCTCCCTGGACTGCCATTGCCAGGACCCTGTTTCTGTGAGGAAAACTCAGTGGGGGGGGCCTCACCTGTGTATCAAGTGAGCCAAGGGCACCTCTGCCCTTCCCACGCTTGGGAAGTCTCACCACGTCGTCCCCGTAGTGGCCAGAAGAGATTGGCCCTCCCAGGTGGGGCTACTGTGGTCGGTGCTGCGGATGGGCAGGGGCAGGCCTGGCCAGCCCCTCGTCGGCCCCACCTGCTGCCTCTGCCCGCGTGGCAGGGGAATGGACGGGGCAGCCTCTGCCCACACGGCAGGGGAATGGACGGGGCAGCCTCTGCCCACACGGCAGGGGAATGGACGGGGCAGCCTCTGCCCACACGGCAGGGGAATGGACGGGGCAGCCTCTGCCCACACGGCAGGGGAATGGACGGGGCAGCCTCTGCCCACACGGCAGGGGAATGGACGGGGCAGCCTCTGCCCACACGGCAGGGGAATGGACGGGGCAGCCTCTGCCCACACGGCAGGGGAATGGACGGGGCAGCCTCTGCCCGGCCTCAGATGTGAGGCCCTAACCCTCCCCTCTCAGACCCACCTCCAAGCAATGGGGTCATCACTGGGGAGTTGTTTGGGGCGGGGCTCAGTGAGGGAGCTGGGCCTGGCCTGGCCTTGGGTGGAACAGACGGGTCAGGGGTCCACCACCTCCCAGACATCTGACAGCACAGAGCCCCACAGAGGCCATGCTCGCCTGCCTGCGTCTCCTCTGGGGACCTGTCTCCTGAACTGAGTGGTCACTATTGTTCCTCCGTGCGCTTCTTAGTCTTACCGCTGCAAAATTAAGTAGACTGGAACTTTTAAAGAAACTATGATCATAAAGGGCAGATTTTGCCATCATTCTTGAGTGGGTTCAAAAAATCAAGAAGAATGAAAACTTACACACATAAACGGAAGAAATGCCCAGCACCCTGAAAATCCCAGGGCCCCGCCTGCAGAAGGCCTCCATGAAGAACGGGAGAAGGCCAACACTCTGGTGTGGGTCAGAGAGCATCCACAGGCCTCTTCAGGTTCACAGAGTGGCCAGTGACCACTTCAGATGTAGCGATATTTTAGAGTTTATTTGTATGAGGGCTTAGCTGTGTGCAGTTTCTGATCACACACAGGGGAACCCTGCTTTTCAAACCCAAAATGAGGCATTTGATCTGAGGGACAATATTTAGAGTTTGTCCTGGCCCAGAGAGTCCAGAGGCACTGGGGGCTGCCAGCAGGTAGACACTGCAGTGCGGATGGTGGACAGGTGGTGTGGACGATGGACAGGCGGTGTGGCTGGTGGACACTGCAGTGCAGATGATGGACAGGTGGTGTGGATGGTGGACAGGCGGTGTGGACGGTGGACAGGCGGGGTGGACGGTGGACACTGCAATGAGGACGGTGGACACTGCGATGAGGACGGTGGACAGGCGGTGTGGACAGTGGACAGGCGGTGTGGACGGTGGACAGGCGTTGCTTTGCCCCCCATGGGCCTGTGACGCCCAGAGAGTGGGAACCCGCCTGTGAGGGGTCGGGGCGTTGGCACTGGATTCCACAGGATGCTCTGGGAAGGCACCCCCTCCCTTCCTCTGCTATGTTAGCAGGGGCAGCTGCTGGGCCAGGCCCTGTGGGGAGGGTGGGGAACCCCAGGCATGGTCCCTGCAGCCTCGAGTGGGGGCTTGCAGGCGCCCATGGAGGGTGCAGGCTGCCGTGAGGGCCCCTGCCTGGTGAGGAGGTGGAGAAAGGCCTCCCTGAGGCGGCATCTGGATAGGAAATTGGGTGGGGTCAGACTGGCCACAAGAGGAGCGGCTGAGCAAGGGCCCCAGGCCCGGACCTCGCTCATCCGAGGAACTCCGAGTGTGTGGCAGCCCCTGGAGGGGTGGACCAGGAGGCTACAGTGGGCAGCCTGTCCCAGAGGCAGCTTCACACCTACAGGCACCACTCTCTCAGAACGTGGAGGGACGGCGGGCAGTTCCATCCATCTCTAACACACAGGAAAGACATCTGCTGTCAGCAGGGCCCCAGAGCAGGCACCGGTGAGGTCCAGAGCCTGGTCAAAAACGCCCGAGCTCATAGGGAACAGGCCAAACACCCCGCCTCTCAGAGCTGCCAGAACGGAGTCTGGGAGTCATGGTGGAAGTGTCCACATCGATGCCTGACTCTCACGGTCGATAGCGTCTGGAAGTTGAGGTGGGGAGAGGGAGCCACAGACATGGGTTGATGCTTCCCCATTTGTGGCCCCAGTGAGCCTGGGTCACCAGCATCCTGCAGCCATCACCGACCTTGGCACCCCCCTCCAAACCGTCCCCCCCGTGATGAACCTGCCAGCTCACAGTATCCATAGTCTTTTTTGTAGCTCCCAGAATTTCTCAAAACTCCAGGGAGACCCTTCTCCTGTGCTCCGTGTCGGCGATGTGCTTCTCCGGGGTGAGCGGGTGTTGGATTTGAGGACAGTGCCTCCTGGTTTCCTCTCAGGTTACAGTCGCTCCTGGTGAGAGAGAAAAACTTACCGTAAAATCTGAACGTCCAACTGCGCAGTCTAGGCTGCCGTCGGCTGCACCAGACACACATTCCAGAGAGGTGTGCACCAGTGGAAGTCACCTTGCCAGGAGCATGAGATAGTATTTCATGCTTTACTGATTGACTGTTTCTGTCTTTCTCCCACAAAAGAAGCCATCGCTGAGACATGGTTGCGTACTGGGAATGGGTCTGTGCCCTGAGCTCGCCCTGCAAGGCTCTGCGGAAGGGCCTTGACATCTGCTTGGCTCTGGCAGGTGCCGTGACACCGTGGCCCTGCTGCTTCCCCCCCAACACCAGGGTTGTCTCTGGCTGGGAGGCAAAGCAGTCCCATAGCTGGCAGGGCCGCAGCCAGCACAGCCTAGGAGGGGCCCCTTTGTGTTCCACTGTGTCCCGTGTTTACACTTGTTTGTCTGCAAGACTGGAAGAGCAAGATTTAAGTCTGATGCCAGGTAGATATTATCTTGCAGCCTCCGCTGGGAATTTCCAGGTACAAACACCTCTGTCCCATATCTTCAGGCTGTTAGTGGCCTGGGTCCTCAGGTGTGGAAAAATTGAGCGTTTAAGCCATTCTCAGGTCATCAGCATGAGTCCTGCATCTTTTAGAGAGAAATTGTGTGGATGTTCAAGACTGCAAATGTGGCTATATGATGAGAGCATTGGCCAGAAATCGTGTCTGCTCCGTGGTCAGTGGTCAGTGTCCCCCAGGCACAGTGGCCTGGCAGCCGCTCTGTGGCAGAGACCACCAGCCTGTCAGTCCGTACAGCTTTCCCTGGAGGGTCTTGCTGGCCCTGTGCTCCCGGCTGGTGCTGGCTCCATGCTCCTAGCTGGTGCTAACCCCATGCTCCCAGCTGATGCTGGCCCCGTGCTCCTGGCTGGTGCTGGCCCCATGCTCCCAGCTGATGCTGGCCCCGTGCTCCTGGCTGGTGCTGACCCCATGCTCCTAGCTGATGCTGGCCTAGTGCTCCCAGCTGGTGCTGGCCCCATGCTCCCCCCGTGCTCCCAGCCAGTACTGGCCTGGTGGCTGCAGGTGCTGCAGTGCGTCCAGAGCCATCTGGAACCTGCTGGGTGGGGGGATGGGTGTGGGGGTCGACCCTGCTGTTGCCATCCTGCCTCATTTGTGTCCGTCTAATGGCGAGGCCAGGGATGTGGCACAGACCCCCAAGGGTCCTGTGTGTGTGGAGGCAGAGGCCCATTCCGTGGCCAGGTTTTCCTCCTGGGCCACAAGTTACTGCACCTGCAACAGGTGCAGGGCAGGGGTCGCCTGAACATTTTCCCTAATGTGGGTGGGACTCAGACCAAAGCGTATTTATCCGAGGAGCCAGGACCAAGCCCTTTCCCACTGCTCCCCTGCCTCCCCTCTGCCCAGGTCTCTCTCTTTGTCCCTCCCTCTCTCTGTCTCTCAGTCCCTCTCTCTGAACCTCTTATACCACACTTTCAAAATTGATGTGAATCACTCAACACACAGCTTTTGTGCGCTGAGAAACAAAGGCCTCCACATATTGGAAACTGAAAAGCCTTTTTCCGGCCACGTGACGCCGCTCCCGTAGGTGCCTGTGGATGTGCCAGCTCCGCGTGGGATGGGGTGGGCGCTCCCGTAGGTGCCTGTGGATGTGCCAGCTCCGTGTGGGATCGGGTGGGCGCTTGCAGGGTGAGGCAGCTTCCTGGGACTGACACGTGCCGTCTGCTCTTTCCGTGCAGATGAAATCATGCACCAGGACATCGTCCCGCTCTGCGCTGCCGACATCCAGGACCAGCTAAAGAAGCGCTTTGCTTACCTGTCCGGTGAGTTCCAGAAGCCAGGATGGGGTGGAGAGGGAGGTGTCTGGGGCCGGGTGTGGGCCGAGCAGCCCCCGTGGCCTGGCCCGGGCTGGAGCTGGGAAGGGTCATGCGAGGGGCTGCGTATTCACTGCCTTGGGTCTGACCTGTGACCTGGCTCTCCCCATCTCTGTGAAGTGGGCAGCTCCATGCCAGTTGGCACATGGCCACTGGGAGGGGGTGCGTGGAGGAGGGTCAGGGTCCCCAGGGGGATGTGGCCTGGGCAACCCTGACAGCAGCCTCCAGGGACAGATGGAGTGGTGTGTGGGTGGCCGAGCCCATGGGCCTCAGTGAACCCCAGTCCCTGCCGCATCTGGGCACCTCCCAGGCCACGCCTCTGTCCACTGTGGCCTCCAGCCCTGCGTCTGGCACACCTGTGGAGGTGGTGCCTGCAGCCATGGGGACATAATGAGGCTCCCAGCACCCCTGTGTGGGTATAGCAAGGGCACCTGCAGTGGCCCCGAGCTGTGCAGATGCCGTTCTTATGTGAACAAATCTGCCCAACAGGACCCGTCAGAAAAAAAACCATGCACATGTATGCCCACCCTGGGCCATCAGGGTGCCCCGATGCTGAGGAGGGTGCCCCGATGCCGAGGAGGGTGCCCCAATGCTGAGGAGGGTGCCCCGATGCCGAGGACGCGGTGCTCTTGGGAGCTCAGCCTCTGCCCCTCTGCATTCCCGTCAGCATCCCGGCCCCCAATCCATGGCTGGCACGGTGGGGCCTCCATCCCGCACCTGCACCTACAGAGCCAGCCCGCACCCCAGGCCGGGCCTTGGGGTCTGAGGGAGGCTGACTGCGAGGTGCAGCTGGTGAGTTTTATGAGACCAAAATCGAAGAGACAGCCAGCAACATGATGGCCAGAGGAGAAGTGCTGTGCAGTGACTTGGTCCCTGCTTCCCATGGCCAAGTGGCCCAGGAGGAGGAAGGAGAGAAAGCAGGGGGTCTCTGGAGAACTGAAAACTCCCAGAGGACAAGGGCTCCAATCCCCCTGTGTCGGGGACCAGGCGTGGTGATGGCTCAGGAGAGGCGCCGTGGTTTCTGCCGGTTCCTCCTGCGTCCCCAGCCTCTCCCCACCCCTTTCATGACCCCAAAGAGGCACACAGCTTTGCCACCAGGAGGGCCCCGACCTGGGCCTCCAGCCTTGACCTTCCTCCAGTTGCCAGGCAGTGCCCCCACCCCAGCGGTGCCTGGGAGGGCAGAGTCCCAGGACGGCCCCAGCCACCCACCTTTTCTCAATCGTTCCTCAGACGCCAGCCCAGGAGCTCTGGGGGGGGATTTTGCAGATGAATTTAAGGCCCCAAATCAGCTAACTTTAAGATCTTCCTTGGTGGGCCTGACCCACTCAGCTAAGCCCTTAGAAGAGATGGGTCTCTTCCTGGCATGAGGGATCCCAGGTGCAAGAAGGATTTGACACAAGGGGGTTCTCTGTGTGGCCCCGAAGGAGGCAGAGGCCGCCTGACCAGGACAAGAGCCGCCCCACGGGCAGCTGCCAGGAACCCGGGGCCTCAACACTGTAGCTGGGGGCAGAGCTCTGCCAAGCCCCTGGGGGAGCTGGAGAGACTGGGCTCAGGATCACAGCCCGGCAACCCCTCCACGTGGGTCCAGAGACCCTGAGCAGAGACCCGCAAGCTGATAAGTGCCTGAGCGTCAATGGTCTTGGGAGCCACACCAAAGCCTCCGTCGGCTCCTCTCCCTCCTGGAATATAAGCTGGAGTCCCCTGTGGTACTGCTGCCCCCGCATCGTATCCTGCCCACCCCCTGGAGGCAGGCTGCCTCCCCATCCCCCTGCCTCCCGCCAACCTCGGGGCCTTTGCACAGCCGGCCCTCTCCATGCAGCGAATTTCTTCCGCGGGGCTCGTGGCTGGCCCGGCCCCTCAGGCCCTTGCTCAGAGGCACGCCCTCGTGCATGCCCTCTCCCTCCTCGCCTGCGCTCTGCTCCGCCCCCTTCGTTACACCACCTCACGTCCTCCTGTGTGTGGCGTGGGTCCCTCCTGAGGGCTGGGCTTGTTCGCAGCTGCCTCCTGGCTTCTAGAGGTGCACCCAGCCTCAGAGCCACGTACTGAGGGCTCAGCCATGGGCCCATCTGGGGTGGGACCCTGGCACACCACGCTGTTCTCAGGATCCAGGTCTTAGCAGCAGTACCACGTCTGAGACGGATCAGTGTCGGCTGGCGCTTCTCCTGCAGATGTGCGCGGATTTGGATGAAGCCTGTGGCAGCCTCGGGTGTGTGCGTTTCCAATCGCCCCATCCCCTCCTCACCGCATCCAGCACTGCTGTGTCCTGAGGCTGCGCCTGCACTCCGGGTTCCTGCCATGAAGCCCCCTTTTGTGTCCTCATGACAAAGGCCGTGCACTGGGGGGCCAAAACAACTGGGGCTCGTCTCTCAGGTTCCGTGGGGCTGTGCCCCTTCCGGAGGCTCCTCCTGCTTTGGGGACGCAGGTGTTCCTTGGTGTCCCTTGGCATCTTCATGCAGCCGCCTCACCTGTACGTCGGTGTCTCCTCTTCTGCCTCAAAGCCCCTCTGCCTCTCTCCCAGGACACCCATCACGAGATTTAGGGCCCACCGCATAATCCATTATGGTCTCACCCTGAAAACTTTGTTACCTCTGCTGCAAAGACTTCTCCAAACAAAGTCACGTTTACAGGCTCCTGGGACAGGGAGTGGACGTGCCTTTCAGGGGCCGCCTTGGACTCAGGGTAAATCTGGCTCAGAGGTTTGCTGTCTTGACAGCTGCCCTCAAGGGGGCTCCCCTCCCGCCCCAGCATCACCCATGGGACTCGCTCTCCCTGTCTCGCTCCACTCGAAGGAAACACAGACTCCCCCGCCCGCCACTCCTGCACACTGACCACCATGGGGCTGGGGCCCAGCTGGGTGAGGCCCCTCATTGTGACTGGAGCCCACAGGTCGACGCCCCAGCCTGTTCCGTGGACTTTTGCTTAATTCCCTGGTCTTTGGATGCCTGGAATGGCTTCCGTGAAGTGCCGGAGCAAAAAACTAAAGATGTCAGGAAGGAACGGCTCCGAATTTTCCTTTTCAAGAGGAGACTGCGTTTCTTTCCACTTGCCCTGCTGATTTCCCCTCCCTGCGACGTTCGCTTCGCGCCAGCCCTGTGCTGTCTGCCGTGGAGCCAGGGCTGCCCCTGTGACATGTGCAGTCCCGTCTTCTCCCTCCATTGTCTGTAGACGCACAGGTGCCGCACAGAACCCTACAGCTCTGTCCGGATCCTGGATCCAAATGAGGCAGCTTTTGAAAGGCGGCCAAGTGAGGGATGCGTAAACCTCAGGGGCTCCGGACTCCTGTACGTTGCCGCCCAAAGTCAGGACGAGCTGCGGAAGTCACACCTGGACTCTGTGTCTGTCATCCGCAGACAGCAGCTCCCCGTTCAGCCTGCGTCCCTCGTAATCCACACCCTCTACTCACAGTGACGTCTGCCCCAAAAGCGCTTCGCTTAACCCTGAAGCTACGAGACCTGCCACCCTACTGTCCCCTCTAGTTTTCTGATATTTGAGGAACAAGGAATTGGGTGTAAAATCAGGAAATATCCTACATGTAAATTCTTGATTATTCTTGTCCTTCCGGGCAGAGCTGCCTCCTGAGTCATCCGTTTGACTCTTTCTTACTGAAGGCTGAGGGTTGGGGGGGTGCATGGGGGCTCCAAACCCAGAGGCAATGGCGCGTCCCCTGGCATGGCAGTCGGAGCAGGCCCCGAGGAGGTCGTGGGCTCAGAACTCAGTCCTTGTGTCATCCTAGAAAAGATGCTTCAACTTGCCGACCGTCAGCAAGAGCTAAAAACAGGGCGGGAGAATTTACCACTGAGGAACTTATGATCTGAAGTGAAAAACGCAGAGAACAGACTTGCCACCGGTCAAAACCACAAAGCTGAAATGGAGGCCCTGCCCGGAACGCAGAGGCCACCGCCACTGTGTGTCTCACTCCCTGCAATGGACGGCGGCCCCCCTCCCACTGCCCGGGCGGCTCCTGGGAATTTCGTTTTGCTTTTACGGGAATGTGGCATTGTCAGAGGTGGCCATCAGCCATCCAGGGACCTGGATTTGACAGGATTGTTCCATCCCATGTCCAGGCAGCCTCAGGTGTGTGGAGACAGGGCAGACTTAGGAGACCCTCCCCCTGGCCTGTGCTCTCCTCCCAGGAAGAACGCTGGAGACCTTCGTCTCTTCTCTTTTCCTCACCTTCCCCAAGTGCTCGCTGCACAAGCCCCCTCCCGCCTTGCCCCTTCTCCCACCCCATTTCGGTTTTGGTCCCAGCTTACATCTCGTCCTAAGGATTAAGTGTTTGTGCAGCTGAGCTGCAGTTCTCAGGTGAGCGGCAGGGCTCCAGCATGGCACCTGCCTGGGCAGTCCTGAGAGAGGGATTCGAAGTGGGGAAGGACCCCGGAGTCTCCCTGGCACATGGTCTGAGGCTCCAGCCACCAGACCCGAAGCTCAGTCTACACTCACCAAGGCCCGACGGCTGCTCCAACCTGGGAGGACCGATCCGATCCTGCGCTCCCTGAGGCTGATGGCTTTTTGACACCCAGGCTTCAGCCACAGACAGACAGACGTTCCCTGCCCGTGGGGGTTTGCCCTTGCTGGAGAGAAACAGAAATGGACAGAAGGTCACTGGGGTGGCCCTGGGTGTTCTGCGGAGAATCAAAGTCATGAGACGGAGACAGGAATCCTGTTAGGTTTGGGCCGAGTCGCATGTGCTCCTTTCTGGACCTGCTTCAAGGAATCCCGTTAGGTTTGGGCAGATCATGAGACGGAGACAGGAATCCCGCTAGGTTTGGGCAGAGTCGCATGTGCTCCTTTCTGGACCTGCTTCAAGGAATCCGATGGTTGCACGACATCCAACCAGTTGCTATAGGATAAATGTTTGTGTCCCTCCTAACTCAGATGTTGAAACCCTAACCCCAGAGGTGATGTTTGGGGAGGTGAGGCCTTTGGGAGGAGATTAGGTCATGAAGGTGGAGCTCCCAGGTGGGATCAGTGCCTTTATAAGGGGCTGAAGAGACCAGATCTCCTTCCGCAGCGTGGCCATGCCTCAAGGAGACCTCTGAATGGGGAAGCCGCCATCACCAGACACCAAGTCTATGGGCACCTTCATCTTGGACTTACCTGGCCAGAGCTGTGAGATAAATTTCTGTTGTTTGGGCCTCCCGGCCTATGGTGGTTTGTTATGGCCGCCCAGACAGACCAACCTGTGTGAAAATGCGAGCCATAAACGAGTGGTGTTGACAAAGGCATCCTGTCCAGGTAGGAGTTCCGCGTGGCTAAGTAGTGTCTAGTTTCAGAATGTGACGCCTTCTTGATGTCATCTCCACGTTGGCAGGAGGAGGTTTTTATTTAGTTCTTATTTTAAGATTTTTCTATCCGACAGTTAACTTAGGATACAGATGTCATAGTAAATTAACCACAGGAATGCTTTCATTCCTCAGCAGCTCATGTGGGTGAGTTTCTAAAGCCACGTTTGGGCCGAGGCATCACACAAGAGGGTGTCCCTAAAATGCATCACGTCCATGGAGAAAACAAAGCAGGACACACGTGTGAGTCGTCACACCCCTGGTCACCCGGCTTGGCCGTCACACATGCCTCCTGCCCAGGATGCGTGTGTGTGTGTGTGTCTACCTGTGTGTCTCAACTCAGGCTGCTTGCTGTGACAAAGTCCCCAGACTGAGTGGTTTAAGCCACAGGAGTTTATTTCTCTTGGTTCTGGGGCAGGAAGTCCCGGATGAAGGCACCGGCCGATGTGCTGCCTGGTGAGGGCTCACTTCCTGATTTACAGACTGCCGCCTTCTCACTGTCCTCATGTGGCCAGGCGAGCAGAGCAAGCCCACGGAATCCCATTCACGGGAGCCCCACTCCCATGGCCTCCTCCCCTCCCACAAGCCCCACCTCCCAGCACTGTCCCCGTGGGGGTCAGCATTTCAACACATGAATTCAGGGGAAGACAGATATCCAGTCCATAACAGTGTATATGTGTAGCTGTGTGTATGTGTAGATGTGTGTATGTATACTGTGTGTGCGTGTGAATGTGTAGCTATGTATGTTTGCATGTGTGTATGTGTAGTGTGTATATGTGTGTATGTGTAGATGTGTGTATGTGTGTATGTGTGTATGTGTGTATGTGTAGTGTGTATGTGTGTGCATGTGTAGCTGTGTATGTGTATATGTGTGTACTTGTAGATGTGTATGTGTGTATATGTGTAGCTGTGTATCTGTATGGTAGCTGTGTATGTGCGTGTAGCTGTGTGTGTATATCCATGTGTGTATGTATAGGTGTGTATGTTTGTACATATGTGTACATATACATACCTACACATCCACATGCATATGTGTGTAGCTGTGTACACGTGTGTGTAGGTGTGTGTCTAGCTGTGTGTGTAGCTGTGTATCTGTGTATAGCTGTGTACGTATGTGTGTCTGTGTTTATAAGTAGCTGTGTGTGTAACTGTATGTGTATATGTACATGTATGTGTGTATAGGTAGCTGTGTGTAGCTGTGTGTGTATTTAACTGAGTGTGTATCTCACACTAAAGCAGATCCTGTAGGAACCACACTTCTTTCTGGTGATGGGGATGAGAGGGAGTTGCATCTGCCTTCTGCCCCTAGCGAGTGGATGTAGGCCCAGTTGCTTGGGTGCGAGAGTTCACGTGCAGGTGTGACAGGTCTCAGCCAGGACAGTGGTTTTTGGACGTGGGTGGGGACCGGAGGCTGCCCCTGGTGCTGTGTGGACAGGGTGCTGTTCTGAACCACAGAGGAGCTTCGGAGCCCTCTGTCCTCTGCGGCGTTCAGTCCGCCTCCAGTTACTAGGCCGGGTGTAGACACAGAAGTAGAGCCTGTTCTTGGTGCCATTGGCCCCGGGTCCTGGCACTGCCCACCTTGGTGGGGAGGGTTTCTCCAGAGAGGGGCTGCGCCCCCAGCTCCGCGTCCAGCGGTGTTTTGCTGCCTCGTAACCTGCAGGTACTGGGAGCTTTGGCACCTGCTTTTCAGTCTCAGTGGACAGACTGGGATTTCCACTCCTGACTTGGGGAGAAAGAACAGGGTCTTTGCTTTGCATTGAGGCTGCGGTGGAGCACAGAGAGTTCAGAGATACCCAGGGTAGCAGCAGCCTGAGACCAGCAGCAGCTACCAACTGAACCAGGCTGTGCGGCCCAGGCCAGGCCCCCCGTGCGATTTCAGCTCCGGGTCACCTGGCCCCCATCGTCTCCCCTGGGCAGCTGGAGGCTCCAGGCCTTCCTGTGGATAGCTCCTGCCCCAAGGCTGCCCTGCTGACTGCACCCTCGACCCTGTGGCTCAGGCTGGCCTCTGGGGGTCCCCGGTCTCTGTGGTTCCAGTGAGGCAGCAGCTCCCAGATGCCACCTCCACACTGTGGGTGGGCCAGCCAGTGCTGAGAGGGAGCCACTCTCCACCTCTGTGTCCACCGTCCACTCCAAGCTCCCAGGCTGCCTCCACGTTTGGGCATGAGGGGATCTCGTTGCATCCGCTCCTCTTCCTAGCTGGGCCCTCCACAGCCAGTGTACCCCAAGGAGCAGCTTCTACCTCCCACCCACCCCCGCCGGCCAGGGGTCCTCATGCCATGGCCCGTGCCCATTTGCACAGGGACGCAGGGGGTCTCACACACAGGCAGGGTCCGCCCCCAGCTGCCATCGGTGTCACTCCACACACATAGGCTTCTGGGCGGTGCTGGAAGCTTCTGGCCCCTGAACGTTCCCCCCAGGCCCCGTTTCAGGGAAAGGAAAGGCAGGCGCAGGCTGCGGCCGTTTCCACGATCTGTCTCGCGAAAGGCAGGCGCAGGCTGCGGCTGTTTCCACGATCCACCTCGTAGCTGGGGCGTGCGGCTTGCCTTGCCTTGTCCTAGCAGAACACTCCTACCTTTAATGGTGACTGAAAAGTTGCCACGAGTTCCTGATCATTGTGGTAGGTGCTGCGTGAAGCTGAGACGTGCGTGAGCCACATCCCAGGGGGCTTTGAGCCCCCACCACGGCGGCGGCTGAGGGGAGGCTTGTTGTACTCGCACAGGAGGACACAGGGCTGCAGTGTTCACTCCAGGGCCTCTTATCATTGGGATCCGAGGAATTTTCCGAGAGGAAGTGCGAATTAACAATGATGAAAGGTTTGTGAGTGAGTGACAGGCACGTTCTATTGAGCACTGCATGGGGCATTGTGTGCCACCAGAGACGGGGGCAGAGGTCAAGAGCCCTCGAGGGCTGGGAGAGTTCGGAGGACAGAAGTCCTCAGAGCACAATGAAGCCAGACCCTGCAGCCGCCTTCCCATTCGCGGGCTTCCTTAGAATGCAGCATTGCAGGGACTGAGCTGTCCCAGGTAAAGGGGGGCCGTCACGGTGTGTGGACGCCCCTCGGCTCAGCCCTCTAAGAGACTCAGCAGCCAGGATGGGCTCAAGGCATGAGCCCTCAAAGGAGGTTAGGAAGGAGCGAGGGAGAAGAGATATGCTCGTGTGACGTCCTGGCCGAAGTGAGAACAATTGTATCAGATAATGAGCCATGTCCCATTGAGGGGTGCCCACAAGGACTCGGGGGAGGCCACGGAGCCCTGTACTGAGGAGACGCCCACAGGGAGCCTCGAGGGCCCAGCGTCCCGGGATCACTGGATGGTAAAGCCGCCCTGCCTGGCGTGGCTGGGCTTGGCCAAGACCCAGAAGCAGAAGTTCCGGAAGCTGGAGGCAGTGGCTGTGGGGGGCGCAAGGCGGCGGGGGACTGTCGCTGTTGAGAGACAAAGCTGCAGTTGTCGTAGGCTGTGTGCACCCTGGGCCTTCTCAGTGAGGACGTGGATGAGGGCGGCGAACCCACCAGGATCTGTTCTCCATAAAAAGCTGCCGTAAACTGAGTTAGCTTGAACAGCCCTATTTTACAGATTTATTCTTCAGTTAGTGGCTCAGAAGTTCCGAAAGGGCTCAGCCAGGTGGTTCTTCACTCCGCGGGGCACTGACTGTGTCCTCTGCTCAGCTGTGTCCTCATGGGGGCTGGGCTGGAAGGTCCTGGGGGCTGCAGTCCCGCACCTCCACCTCCCTGCCCTTTCACAAAGTCCACCCTCAACCCTGGGTACTGGGCCTCCTCAGAGCAGGTGGATGCAGGGTCGTGGGACCACCTGCCCAATGACTACAGGGCATGAGAGGGCAGCTGCAGTGTCCTGAGTCCCAAGCTCACTTCCGCTGAGTCCTGTGGGCACAACAGATCGCAAGGCCAGACCCGGGCTCGGGGGAGGGAAATGGACTCCGTCCGGCCAAGGCAGTGTGGCAGGGTCAGTGGCCGGCTCCAGCAGGCAGACCTGGAGCCCAGCCCGTGTGACTCCAAAGTCAGTGTTTGAATGGAGCTCTTTGGAATTGAATTGCTTAAAAGGTGCCAATGTCGGAGAAGCTAGACGATACCCACAAACAGCACAGTTAGGCAGGTTATTAGTGCACATGCATATATGGAATATTATGCAATATTTAAAATAATGGTTACATTGTTTAAAAGCATGGAAACGGTTTGTTCTCAGTGTCAGGAAGGAGGCAGGAGACAAGCTTCTCTATGCAGTATCACCTCAACAAGGTTAAAAAAGCCCATAGAAAAAGGCTTGGAAAGAAACATGTTGAATTGTCACAGTAGCTGTCCCATGGTGGCCAAAATAACGAGTGATTGTCTAAATTCACATCACTTTTGTGTACTTTCCAAATATTTTCTTCAAGCAGCACACATTTCTTTCAAATAAAAATTATGTAACGATGAAGAACATGCCTCAGTTTTAACTGAAATACTGGGTGCTGATGAAAACGGGCCGACATCTGTGGAACCCCCCGGGGGCATGGAGCCCTCGGCTAAGGGTCTGCCTCTGGTCTCTCCCCAGGTGGGCGGGGGCAGGACGGAAGCCCGGTTATCACCTTCCCTGACTACCCGGCCTTCAGCGAGATTCCGGACAAGGAGTTCCAGAATGTCATGACCTACCTCACCAGCATCCCCAGGTACGTGCGCTCAGAGCCCGGCAGACATTGTGGTTTGGGGCAGAGTCCCTGTGAGATTTCACCAGGGTGGGGTCCCTGCAACTATGGGATGAGGCAGAGTCCCTGTAAGATTTCCCTGTCATGGGGTCCCCGTGACTGTGGGTCGGGGCAGAGTCCCTGTGAGATTTCCCCATCATGGGGTCCCCGTGACTGTGGGTCGGGGCAGAGTCTCTGTGAGGTTTCACCAGGGTGGGGTCCCCGTGACCGTGGGACGGGGCAGAGTCTCTGTGAGGTTTCCCCATTATGGGGTCCCCGTGACTGTGGGACGGGGCAGAGTCCCTGTGAGATTTCCCCTTTGTGGGGTCCCCTTGACGGTGGGACGGGGCAGAGTCCCTGTGAAGTTTCTCCGTCGTGGGGTCCCTGCGACTATGGGATGGGGCAGAGTCTCTGTGAGGTTTCCCCATTGTGGGGTCCCTGTGACTTTGGGACAGGGCAGAGTCTCTGTGAGGTTCCACCATGGTGGGGTCCCCGTGACTGTGGGTCGGGGCAGAGTCCCTGTGAGGTTTCCCCGTTATGGGGTCCCCGTGACCGTGGGACGGGGCAGAGTCTCTGTGAGGTTCCACCAGGCTGGGGTCCCCGTGACTGTGGGACGGGGCAGAGTCTCTGTGAGTTTCCACCAGGCTGGGGTCCCCGTGACTGCAGGATGAATTAGGGTCTCTGGGAGCCATCGTTGAGTTCCCCGTGGCTTTGCTGAGGGGTTAGAGCTTCGTCAGCATCACGGCTCTGAGGAGCTCAGGAGTCTGCCTCGGATCTGATCTGGGGTCCGAATCCAGCTTTTTCGCTCCCGAGCTGCCGTTCTTTCCTGGAGCTCGGAGGCCCACCTGGAGGCCCAGTTGCTCAGCAGTCGGGATCTGACTTAGCCTGAGCGCTGCTGTGCTCCCTCGTATACCGTCACTGCGCATGCCTGTTCGATCAGCAGAGTTCTGTGGTGCGAGGGCTTCTGTGTTCTTAATGCCGAGGAGCCCGTCTGCACGGGGCCTGATGCTCATGGGAGTGGAGCCCGTCCACGTGGCCTCTCTGTGTCGTGGTCAGGCCCTGGGTGCGTGGCCGCTTCCTGCCCTTTCCAGGAGAGAACTGACCCCAGAGGTACCAGAAAATCCGGTTAACAAAAATGGTTCCCTCAGGCTGCAGTTTTTTGTTTTGTTCCAGGCAGAGCTGGGTCCCCGTCCTCTGAAAAGGTAGGGAGCCCAGTTCTGTGTCTCCCCAGCGGCCAGCAGGAGAGCAGCGTCAGGCCGGTGAGCTGCAGGCTGACTTGGGAGGGGTGCCTCGGGGGTCTCCCATCTGATGTGCTCATCCCAGCCTCCAGGAAGATGCTGAGAATGTCAGCCTCACACCAGACAGTGTAGTTGCTGCTTCCATTTGGGGTATAGTGAACACACACCAAGTAAAAACAGAAATATCCTTAAATATGGCATCTGTATCCCTCACATTACATAAGGTGGCAAAACACAGAGGAGATGTTTAACCGTCAGCATGAAAGTGCAGCCGTGGCCATTACCGTGAATGTTCTTCATTCTTCAGTCTTTAAAGACAACAGCGCACTGGGCCTGGTAACTGAGAGCTCAACGCGTCGGCCTGACCTGGAAAACAGCACATTGATCCCCTGATAAATATCACATAACCACCAGTTGGCAGCAGCCAGCCTCTGCAGTCATGCCTCAAGGAGAGGGAGAGCGGTGGGCACCTCTGTCCACTTGGCGGGTTGAGGTGGGAGCTGGCGGAGCGGGGAGCCTCACCGGTGGGCCTTTCGGGGGCAGGATGTCTTGGTGGGCAGAAAGAAGGGGGCTCGTGACTGACTATGGTCAAAGCCCTGGACATGGCGGTGTCCTGGTAGCCCCAAATCACTGTGTGTTGTGTTTGTGGTTTTGACCTCAGTCTCTTGTCTTTTGTGAGAATCTTGCACCCCCCATGCGCCAGGCTCTGCTGGCTGAGCTGAGTGCACGGAGGAGGGGCTGGGTCTCGGGCCGAGCGGCCGAGCTCCCTGAGGGGCTGATGGGACCGGCTTGGTGGGGCAAGGCTGCGATGCTGCAGATGGTTTCCACACATTCCTCCCTGGTTCTCAGCCACACTGTGGCAGGAAGGCAGTTATTGAGCCCATGTTATAGATGAGGCTTAATAACGCGGTGATGGCTGGAGAAAGGGGATGGCTGGGCAGGGGAGCGCCCGAAGGCTCAGACCACATGGCCGTACCCCGAGGATGTAGGCTCCAGGTGTGCTGTGGTCAGAGGGGTGTCCTGGGGAGGGTGGTCATCTCCAAGCCTCCAGGCCTTTGTCTGTCACCTGCACAGGAGGAAGGGCCTGTGTCCCAGGGGACGGCCGGCCTGACAGGTACATCCGCCCCCTGATGGCACCTCCTGGCATGGGGCTAAATGAGATTCTGTGGTGTCCACACTGAATGCTGACTGGTCAGACTCATGCTCAGAAATCAGGGCTGTTGTCAGTGCTTGCTACTTGGAGCCATGAGCTGGGGCACCTCCTGTTTGTTGAACCTTCCTGTCTCTTTTGTCTTAGAAACTTCATGGAGTCCCTTAGCTACCCACATCCCTTTTCTCAAGATTTTTCTAGAATCTGTGGAGTTCCTTAGCTACCCACATCCCTTTTCTCAAGATTTTTCTAGAATCTGCGGAGTTCCTTAGCTACCCACAACCCTTTTCTTGAGATTTGTCTAGAATCTGCAGCACTCAAAGGCCACCCATCAAGGCCATGAGTGTGGTAGGCGGCACGTGTTCATGTGTGCACGCCTCTGTTTATCTGATGTTCTGGAACCTTCCATGGCCTCCTTGCTGCTACTCCACTTGTCAGTCTGCTTCTCCTGAGATCCAGGAATCTCAGATGGGTCCAGACTCCTGCAGGACAAGACCCACTCAGCCACCTCTGTAGATTGCGCGTCTGTGAGTCGCACAGCCTGGTCTGGCTGAAGGTGGCCGGAGCGCAGGCCCAGTCCCCGCTGTGGACACGCGGGCCCCAGGTTGCTCAGAGGCAGCTCCATGGATCCCCACTGTTCACCTGTGTATGGAAACTCAGGTTTTCTGGTCACACTTAGATAATAAAAAGTGGAAGAGGCCTTTGTATCACCAAACGCTCTAAATCAGATCCTGGAAATGCCAGTTTCATTCAGCCGTGAGCAGTGCTGCTGACCGTGGAGCTGTTTCCCCCACCAGACTCAGTGTGGGTGTCCGAGTGTGTGGGGTCAGTGTGTGGTATGTGTAGTGTGAACGTGTGGCGTGTCTGAGTGTGTGGTGTGAGTGTGTGTAATGTGAGCCTGTGGTGTGTGTGGGGTGAGTGTGTGGTGTGTGTGGCGTGTGCGGGGTGTGTGTGGGGTATGTGTGGTGTGTGGTGTGTGGGGTGTGTGGTGTCTGTGTGGTGTGTGGTGTCTGTGAGCGTGAATGTATGCGTGCATTCTACCCACATTTCCTTTCTTCTTCCCTGTGTGGTGTGTGTGTAATGTGAGCATGTAGTGTGTGGGGTGAGTGTGGTGTGTGGTGTGTGTGGGGTGAGTGTGTGGTGTATGTGGTGTGTGTGTAATGTGAGCATGTGGCATGTGTGGGGTGAGTGTGGTGTGTGGTGTGTGTGGGGTGAGCACGTGGCGTGTGTGGGGTGTGTGGTGTGTGTGGGGTGAGCACGTGGCATGTGTGGGGTGAGTGTGTGGTGTGTGGTGTGTGGAGTATGTGTGGCGTGTGTGGGGTGAGTGTGAGGTGTGTGTGGTGTGTGTGTAATGTGAGCATGTGGCATGTGTGGGGTGAGTGGTGTGTGTGGTATGTGTGCACTATGTGAGGCATGTGTGGGGTGTGTGTGGGGGGTGTGTGGCGTGTGTGGGGTGTGTGTGAGCGCGAGTGTATGCGTGCATTCTACCCACGTTTCCTTTCTTCCCAGGTAGGTCTCATCAGTGTCAGACCCAATGCTCCCTTTCTATCTGGAAATAAAACTCTTTGATAACAAAACCCAACCTGTGTGAATTTGGGAGGACACCCGTGTGCCCTGATCAGAAGGACCCACAGAAGGGAAGCTGCGGGCCTGTAAGAGCCACCTGTCCCCTGGCTGTCCCGGCTTCCTGGGGTGCAGCAGCCGCGGCAGCTCCCCTGGATTTCTGTGAGCACGGGGGCTGCAGGCGTGCTGTGGGGACCCCGTGCCTCCAGGGTGTTGCCATTGAGGGTGTCCTTCCAAAGAGAGTGAACAATTCTTGACACATTTCTAAGGGAAATCTTCTTCCTAAGGGCATCTACGGGATGCCTTCTTGAGAAGTACAGAGTGTGTTAAAAACGTGGGGGTCAATCATGGCCTCTGCAGATACAACCAGGGTCCCCGCAAGCCTTGCAGGTGCAGCTTGGCGGAGGGGACCGTCCCAGAGGAAGTCTCTGCATCCCTGGCGAGCAAAATTGCCAGGCTAGTGACAAGGAGGAGACCTGCCCACGGCGCCCTGAGGGTGCTGTGTCCCCGGGAAGTACCCTCTGCAGGGGACCCTCTTCCCAAGATGGGGGTGGGGCTGCCCTCTGCTGGAGACACGGAGCATTGCGGCTCGGTCCCGGGACATCCCTGGGAGACCAAGAGAGGGAGGGGAGCTTGGACCTTTTCTTCCAGGAGAAGGTGGGCGAGACCCTGGCACAGGCGGTTCCCCAGCACGCAGTTTCCAGACAGCTGCACAGCCAGCACATTCTTTAAGTGGGAAAAAAGTGAAATTGACCAGGCCTGTTCTTTCACATGTCAATGCAAATTAAATGGACAAATCTCTCATGAAGGCTGCTTTTAAGGGGTTGCAACTGTTACATTCTAAACCAAGCATCACTTTTATCAATTTAGAAAGAATGTGGTATTCTAATTTTAACTTTCCTTCTGTTTTCATATGCAAATGCCAGGTGTCCCAATTTAAGCACCACATCTGACTATACTCATCATTTTTGGAATATTAGACTGAAATAGGTTTGCCCCGAATGGTTTGGGACACCTGTTAATATAAACCAAGTTTTTGGTCCTTGGAAAGATGACTCATCAGGGCAAAGGGGGTGACCTCGTGCTTTGCTGACTCAGGTGTCCGCCGATGCCTGATGTGTACCCTCAGGTGTCTGCCGACGCCCGGTGTGGACTCTCAGGTGTCCGCCGATGCAGGTGTGGGCCCTCGGGTCTCCGCCGACGCAGGTGTGGACCCTCGGGTGTCCGCCGACGCAGGTGTGGACCCTCGGGTGTCCGCCAACGCAGGTGTGGGCCCTCGTTCGTCAGAGGGCAGGTTCGGATCTCTGAAAACCCTATAGCCCTTCCTACTCCTAATGGAGCTCCATTTAACCAACATCGGCCAGGCCTTGATAGGAGCCAAGGTCTCAGAGAGGCGATAGAGACCAGCGACAAGCAGATTCCAGACCCTGTATGGCCCCCTTAGAGCCACATGGCCAGGGAGGAGATGCACAGGTAGACGGTCAGACCTGTGTGTCCAGGCACTGCTTGTTGAGAAGTCTCAGTGGTCAGCGCACACTGGGAACACAACAGCAAATAAACAGAGAAAATTGTGGTGCCGAGACAATATGTCAGCTATGGAGGGCGTACAGGGCAGCAGGGCTGTGGGAAAACAATGTGAGAAAGAAAGAGAGACAGAGAGACAGATACAGACAGAGAGAGACAGAGACAGAGAGAGAGACAGAGTGACAGAGACAGAGAGACAGAGACAGAGAGAGACAGAGAGAAGAGACAGAGAGTGACAGAGATAGAGACAGAGACACGGAGACACAGAGATAAAGAGAGCACGAGGGAGGCAGAGGGCAGGGGCGGCAGCATCACTGCAGACAAGGAACTTAATGTAAACTGGGAGGCATTCGTCACAGAGACCCCAGGAGGGAGCCAGCGGCATCTTTGGGGGCAGCAAACGCACCAGGGGGCAGGACAGAGTGCCGGGGAGTCGGGGGCTTTAGGGACAGAGTCTGGGAGGTGAGACAGGGTCTGTGGAGCCTTTTCTGAGGGGCTGTGTTTTCTGTGAAGTGGGTGCCAAAGAGTTCATGAGCTGCCAGAATGCAGGGTGGAGGGAGAATGCAGGGTGGAGGGAGAATGCAGGGTGGAGGGAGAATGCGGGGTGGAGGGAGGAGCTGGGAGATGGGGAGGAGGGTGGCGGCCCTCAGAGAAGGGACGAGGTGGGAAGCCTGGAGCTTGCTGGAGGAGCGGTGTGGAAGGAATTCACTGAAGCTGATGATGACGCTTACTTTCCATGGGCCTGGCTCAAAGCTCCCAGCTCCTTGGGAGGTAGGGACTCTATCTACCAGCCAGCTTGCCGGGACAGGGGTCACATTCAGCCCATAAGAGGCATGTACACATACAGATGCACACAGGCACCTACACAGGCTTGCACATGCCACACACACACACACACACACACAGATGCATGCAGACACGCAGGCACTCATGCACTTACATACACAGATGTGCATGTCTATAACCACACACGTGCACACACACACACACATGCAAGTGCATGCATACCCCCCCACAGACCTGCACACGTACACACCACATGCATGCACAGTTTGTGTGGACTGTATGGGGAGGGTGCGTGTGGGACGCAACAGAAACACGAATGTAATCATTAGGCTCCCAGTCAAGAGGAGAGTCCTCCTATCTCGCTGATTCTAAGATGAGCACCTGGAGCCAGCTTGGTTTGTTGTCCCCCTGCGGTGACCTGAGCACCCTGTCCTGCTGTCTGAGCTGGAGGGCAGCTGGACCCCAGCCCTTGGAAGAGCCCCAGTTCTCACTGTGGGTTTGATTTCCTATTGAACTTTGAATTGGCTTTTGAATATAAGGACAGGAAGTGTCTGTGAGTGTGTGTGAGCGTGCTAAACAATTTAATACGTGTGCATTAAAAAGTGAAGCTTCTGCTTCACCTCCTGCTTCCCTCCCCCACAGCTAACTGTGGAGCTGCATTGGGGTGACACCCAGGCTGTTCATCCACGTGTGGTGGGACAGCACAGGACATGCCGCCTCGCAGCTTGCTGCTTCTGTTCAGCGGTGTGTCGTGGCGCCCTTCTACCTTGGCGCCATTTGCTGCTGCCTTTCATTTTATATATATTTTTTCATGTTTTGAGACAGGGTCTTGCTCTGTCACCCAGGCTGGAGTGCAGTGGCAGGATCTCAGCTCACTGCCACCTCAACCTCCTGGGCCCAAGGTGATCCTCCTGCCTCAGTCTCCTGAGTAGCTGGGACTGCAGGCATGAGCCACCACACCCAGCTAATTTGGGTATTTTCTGTAGAAATGGAGTCTCGCCATGTTACCCAGGCTGATCTAGAATTCTTGGGTTCGAGTGATCCACCCACCTTGGCCTCCGAAGTGCTGGGATTACAGATGTGAGCCACCGCGCCCGCCTGTGCCTTCCTTTTAAAGGCTTCCTGGCCCCTGTGATGTAAGCGGACCCGGGGACCCGGTGTGCTCACTTGGGCTGGCCCCCGTGACATGAGTGGACCCCGTGACGTGAGTGGCCCCCGTGACGTGAGTGGACCCGGTGTGCTCACTTGGGCTGGCCCCCGTGACGTGAGTGGCCCCCATGACGTTAGTGGACCCCGTGGCGTGAGTGGCCCCCGTGACGTGAGTGGCCCCCGTGTGCTCGCTTGGGCCTGTTTGCGGGCATTTCGTGGTCCCCACTGTTTCCCTGTTAGGGTCACTGCTGTAAAGGGTCGCCCCGCCATGGTGTTCTGTCTGTGAGATTGTGCCCTGTTTCTGGCAGTTCTCAAATGCTCCAGCTGGGTGATTTTCCCCCCCCACCCCCACCCCAACGGAGTTGGCAGTTTCAGGGCCGCCCTTGTCTGCCATCCCTGGCTGGCCTGAGGCTGTGCTGGCCCCGGTCGCCCTGCATGGTCTGAAGCCCTGAGTGGAAGCTCTGCCACCCACAGCCAGCCTCGTTAGGAGGAACCGGGAGACATCGCGCGGCCCAGGTGTCTGCGTGCTGCGCTGGGTGGGAAGCCACCTCTCAGGTGTGTTTCCCGTCTCCACATCTGCATTTTGTTCATGGAGTCTGCTGCTTCTGAGCACTGGGGACACGTCGCGGAGGCCCTGCCATTCCTTCCTCCGGGTTCTGCACGCACCGCGGTGACCACCTCCCCCGAGGTCCTCTCCCCGCACCTTCCCAAAACGTGTTCTCCAGGTCCTTTTCTGTTACTGCTGTTGAATTCAACAGCTACTGACCACCTGTGGCCATTTAAATGTAAAATGAAAGCAAAATAAAATTAAAAATCCAGCCCATGGCAGGCAGGGCTGCCTCTATTTTTTTTTTTTTTTTTTTTTTTTTTGGAGATGCGTCTGGCTCTGTCACCCAGGCTGGAGTGCGGTGGCGCGATCTTGGCTCACTGCAGCCTCAACCTCCCCAGCTCAGGTGATCCTCCCACCTCAGCCTCCCGAGTAGCTGGGATGACAGGCGCATGCCACCACGCCCGGCTAATTTTTGTATTTTTTGTAGAGATGGGGTTTCACCATGTTGCCGAGGTTGGTCTCGAACTCCTGGGCTCAAATGATCCACCTGCCTCGGCCTCCCAAAGTGCTGGGATTACTGGTGTGAGCCACCATGCCTGGCCAGGCAGCCTCATTTTCATTCACACATGACCAATGGCTGCTTATTGGGCTGCACGATGGTTATGCTGGCTCCGTCCTGGAGGAGTGAGTGCCCTCACCCTCACCCTCGCCCTCGCCCTGGTCTCACCCTCGCCCTGGTCTCACCCGCGCCCTCGCCCTGGTCTCACCGGCATGAGCAGAAAGACAAGGCCCGGGGTTGCAGTGTCTGTGCTCAGGGTCCAGGACACAGCTCAGGACCGACCTTCCTTGGGGAGTGACAGTCCCCGGAGGTTAGGGGCTGCTGTGGCCAAAGAGCCACAGATCGGAGGTGAGGAAGGCCTGCCTGAGGCAAGGCAGGCCCGCAGTCCCGGGCAGTGGCATCAGGGTGGGCGCCCTGATAGCAAGGGACCTATGGCGCCCACACCGGAGGGCGGGAAAAGGAGGAAGAGCATGGCCCCCGTGAAGCCCCTCGGGAGGAAGGGTTCCTGTCCACGTTCAGCACCCCCGTGCAGACCTCACCATTCCCGACGGGAACACTTGCGATATTCACTTCCAACCACACGAGGGCGCAGTTGGGCAACCGCAGCTTTTGGAAAAATGTTGAAACTGGGGCGGCTTCTCTGGGTGACTCTGACGCTCTCATTGCTTCACGTTTAATTTTTGTGTCCTGCTATAACTACCATGTAGTGCACTTATGAATCGTGCATATTTTACTCTAAGGCCTGTCTGTAAACCCTAATAAATGACCCTACTCAGGTAAGACGTCCTGACAGTGAGGTTTTTAATATTTACAAGCCACAGAATTATTTCCTGCAGCCACAGAGACTTCCTTGGCGGGAAACCAGGTCCTCTGACCTCACCCGGCTCTGCAGTCTGTTTTGCCGTTTTCCGCCTCAAACCCCCTCTGCGGTGTGCAGCTCTGGGTGTCTGATCCCTCAGGGGTCCTGTCTCCCCTCCTCCGGCCCCCTCCCTGGCTCCTTCGCCTGCTGCCTTTTTCTTCCATGGGGATGCGGTTCCAGTGTCCCCCAGGACAGCTTCGTGGCCAGCCGCCTCTGTGGATTCGGGTGGGCACAGGTCCTGCAGGGAGCTCCTGTGTTATCTGCCCTCCGCGCGAAGCTCCTTGGAGGATGGCGATTTTAAGGTCTTACTGTGGTGTGAGCGATCAGAGACCCCAGTGCTTACCAGGTAGGCTCTGGGCTCAGACCCCAGCGCCCCACTTGTTAGCTGTTTGACCCTGGATATGTCATTCACTTCTGTGTTCCTCAGTTTCTGCACGTTTAAAATGGCAGAGGCCCCTTCGGTAGTGAGTTTGTGTGACGGGCGATGGGGCCTTCCTCTCTGGTACAGCAGGGGCCTGAGGGATGTTTGGCCTCAGCAGGTGGAGGATCCTCTCCGTGGTACAGCAGGGTCCTGAGGGATGTTTGGCCTCAGCAGGTGGAGGATGGCTGCAGGTCAGGATTTTGCATCACAAACAACACTGCTGCGGTCACATTAGTGGATTTTGTTATTATAGAGGACACTTGTGTCTATAATTCCAAGGACCCATTCTCCATGCCCAGAGGCACCTCAGTCCCACAGACCCCAGCCTGATTCTGGGTTCGCAGTTGGCCAGTGTTGCAGAAGCTCACAGAGGAGTCTTTGGAAATGAGAATGACGCCACCATTCTCTTTTAATTGTGTCATAGGTCTTCCTTCCTTTTATACATAAGTTAACTGAGGCTGGTTTGCTTTCCACAGCCAGAGTTCTAAGACAATTTTAAGTAACACTTTTCTTTCACCATTTCTTTATGAATGCGTTGGGTTTTAGGGATCACAGATGTGCTTGGGCAACCAAGGCCGCCTGTGTCTCTGTGCTCTGGGGGGCTTTTCCTACGAGCTTTGCGTGAGATGCCAGCTGCCCACAGGCAACTGGGCACGGAGGGCAGGAGAATAAAGCAGGCCAGGGCATCAGGTGGGGCTGATTCCATGGAGGGCAACAGCAGTGGTGGGGGCAGGTACGGGGTGGGTGAGCGCCAGCAGCCACCCACAGAAGGACGCGCTGTCCCAGCCCCGCATCCCCAGGAGTGCGTGTGTCGCAGGCGACCCTGTCCTCTCACCCAGGAGCCCTCTGAGCTCGCGCCTTTCTTCTTCAGGTGTCTGCGATATCGTGCTCCCCTTGTGTTCCTCCTGCCTCCTGGCTGCTGCCAGTGGGTGGCCCCCCAACTCCTCCACCAGACCCTGACTCTCAGAGGACCCCCAGCCTCTATTTGTGTTATTCCTATCCAGTCCATGGGGTTCAGATACCAAGTGGAACTTTTAACAACCATGAACTCCTAGGCCTCACTCTCAAATCATCACATCAGAATATCCAGGAGTGGCCCGAGAAGACCTGTGTTGTAGCAAGCTCCCGGATGTTTCTCTTGCATCCATCTGGCACTGGTCTGCACACTGGTGTTTGGAACCCCCAGACTTGAACTTAGTGCCATGCGGTCCAGCGGCCCTCCTGTCCATCTCAGTGCAGAGAGGGGCTGGGGGAGGTGCAAACGTGTCATCCTAGAAGAATTCCTCTCAACTAACAGCCTGCCGTGTTCTTGGCATCTGTGCACAGTGGAGCCCCACAGGCTGGTTCAACCCTTGGCTTGCATCCTAAGCTCTGTGTGCTGTTAGGATGATGATAATGACCACGATAGAAAGCACCTTGCTGAGCCCCTAGGAGTAGAAGGTGGAGGGCAGGCCAGGGCAGAGTTGAGCTAGACAGAGTGAAGAACACAAGTTCTGGGGAAGCAGGGAATTGTAACCAAAGATGAAACCACCCCTGCCCAGCGGCACCATTTGTAGGGACCTTGGAGAGTTGGTTGAACATCTGCAGAGCATGGGGTCGGAGACTCAGGTCAGACTAAACTGGTTCAGAGCCAGGATACCCCTTTCGACCTGGGTTACATTTGTCATCATTCATGTAAATGTTTCTGTTACATGGAAACAGGTTCAAAACCCACTACCTACTTCCATTCTGGCTCTAATAGAGTATCTTGTAGCCAACTGATATTTCCACCAAGAGCAACTGTAAAACCTGGGTAAAATTTTGTTTAAAAATATGTTTGAGGAATTGAGAGGCTGCAGAGGCAGCCAGGACTTGGGGAGCCAGGTTCTGGAATTTTACAGAGGTGAGCCCCACTTTCTGCATTTCATGGTGAAGTGTTGAACGCTTTGCCCCTGAGGTCAGGAACACTGTTCTCATTTCTATTCAGGATTGTGCTTGGAGGTACCAGGCAGACAACAAGACAAGAAAAGAAAAGTCTTAAGGATTGAAACAGTAAGAAACACAGGTATCATTCATTATTTGTAGACAATGTGGTTGTATATGAAGAAAATCCAAATTAAGTAACAGTCAAAGTCTTAAGCTGAGTAAGTAATTTAGCAAGATCAATGGCCAGGGGTCAATATACTAAACTTAATTGTATTTTAGTATTTTTATATATATCAATGATGTACAATTGGAAAATGAAATTTATAGATATCACTTATAATCACATCAAAATTGAGTACATAGGAATAAAATCATATCTATTAAAAGACGTGCAAGACTTCTAAGCAGAAAACTGCAAAATGTTATTGAAAGTAATTAAAGTGGCCAGGCACAGTGGCTCATGCCTGTAATCCCAGCACTTTGGGAGGCCGAGGTGGGCAGATCACAAGGTCAGGAGATAGAGATCATCCTGGCTAACATGGTGAAACCCTGTCTCTACTAAAAATACAAAAAATTAGCGGGGTGTGGTGGTGGGCACCTGTAGTCCCAGCTACTCGGGAGGCTGAGGCAGGAGAATGGCCTGAACCCGGAAGGCAGAGCTTGCAGTGAGCTGATATCGCACCACTGCACTCCAGCCTGGGTGACAGAGCGAGCCTCCATCTCAAAAAAAAAAAAAAAAAAAAAGAAATTAAAGTAGCATGAATAAATGGAAGAATATTTTAGCTCACAGATTAGAAGACAATTAGTATTATAACAATGTTAATTCTCTCTAAATAAACATATAGATCGAATGCAGTTCCCAAATAAAATTCTAGCAGGTTTTTCTTTATTTAGGTGTGAACATTGGCAGGCTGCCTTTACATTTTATATGAAAATGCAAGGGGTGAGGAATAGTCACCCAACTTTGAAGAAAAAAGTTGAAAGCTGATACTGCCAAATATTAAGACATTATTAAAGTGACAGTGATTAACACAGATGGTGTAAACAGAAGAGCAGCAGCACAGAATATCAAATCCAGACAGACCACACATCTGCAGTCTCCTGATGTATTTACTGATTTATTGATTTATTTTTGAGGCAGAGTCTCGCTGTGTCGCCCAGGCTGGAGTGCAATGGTGCTATCTCGGCTCACTGCAAGCTCCGCCTCCCGGGTTCACGCCATTCTCCTGCCTTAGCCTCCCACGTAGCTGGGACTATAGGTGCCTGCCACCATGCCCCACTCATTTTTTTTTGTATTTTTAGTAGAGACGGGGTTTCACTGTGTTAGCCTGGATGGTCTCGATCTCCTGACCTCGTGATCCGCCCTCCTCAGCCTCCCAAAGTGCTAGGATTACAGGCGTGAGCCACCACACCCGGCCATTGCAGTCTCTCGATTTATTTCTTAAGTGATACTGTAGCACAGAGGGGGATGGACGTCCTCAGTAAGAGGAGTGGATGTGATTGGCTGTCTGTGTGGGAAATTATGAACGCTGATACCTGCCTCACACCATATACAAAAGTTAATTCCAAATAGATCACAGGTGTAAATGTGAACTCTAAAGTAATATAGTCTCTATTCTTGACAAACATAGGAAAATGCCTATCTCAGAGTAAGAAAAGATTTCTTACGCAAGGTTTAAAAAGCAGTTATCAAAAAAGCAATTATCAGAAAGGAAAAGGTCAGTAAGTTGGGCTACGTTAAAGTTAAGTTACTCTTTTCATCAAAATGAACCATGAAGGGATCGACACGGAAAGCCACAGTGTGGAAGCAGATGTTTGCAATATGCACATCCAATAAGAAACTTGTTTCTAGCTTATACAGAGAACTACACACCAACAAGATAAAGGAGAATCTAGTAGAAAAACAACCAAAAGATGTGAACAGGCATATCATAAAAGAGGATAGCCACTAAACACAGAAGGCTTCCTGCCTCTGGGAAATGCCAATTAAAGCCATATCAGGACGCCACTCTGTACCCACAAGAATGGCTAAAATTCTACTGACAGACAGTATCCAGTGCTGACAAAACCATGGAGCAACCAGAAGTCACGTGCATTTCTGGCAGGTGTATATTTGTCCACATCTACATAATTACAGCAATTCCTAAGAATATGTCCAAATGTCCAACGGGAGTGTGTATTGTGTGCACTAGAAGACATGTATAAGAAGCCCATTGTCTTATGTTCAGTTTAGCCCCAAACTGGAAACAACCCAAATGTCCATTAAGAGTAGAATTTATTAATAAATCATATTTCATCATATATGTATACCATAACCCAGCAACAAGAATGAACAGACACCATACTGCAACAACATGGGTGAATCCCACAATGTTGAAAGAAGCCGGGCAGCAAAAAAGCACATATTGTATATTTTTATTTGGACAGAATTCAACGGCAGGCAAAACTAATTTATGGTGACAGGAGTCGGGATGGGGCACCCTGGATGGTGGGAACGGCCTCTCCGTCTGGGCACTCGCTGCCGTCACTCACACTCTGTGCTTCTGCATAATGTGCATTATAATTGGACAAAGTATTCACATAAAGAAAGGTGTCCTCCAAGGAAAAGAACTTAGGTGCCACCTACTCTATCCCAGATGGGCCAAGGTAACCGAGTTGCATTGTGCAGGGAGGGCCTTCCTGTGTGTGTGTGTGTGTGTGTGTGTGTGTGTGTGTGTGTGTGTGTGTGTTTTCTTTTCCTGAGGACACAGCCACCCTGCTGTGCAGGGACCTTTCTCCCAGACTCCTCTTCCCGTCTTGGGTGCAGGTTGACGTTTGAGAAGCAAAGACACCAAGGGTCCCCTTCCTCCCACCCAGGCCTCACGTCCCCTCAGCCCCTCCTGGCCACCCACTGTTGATTCCTAAGGTCTGCCGCCCTCTGCAAGCACTGCTCCTCCCGTGTCCTGGCCTCCACCTGCCCCTGCCCTGGGACAAAGCATCCTCCTCGCCCCCACCATGTCCACGCAGCAGAGGCAGATGGCCAGGCACTGGGGGAACGTGGTGCTGGGGCCTCCCCGCCCCACTGGTAGAGAGGAGCCAGCCTCTGCTTGCAGACCATCCCTCACGCTCTGCTCCTGTCCAGTGAGCTGTGGTTGCACCTGCAGGCCAGTGGGCTGTCTGCCCACATGGGTGGGGGACCATGGGGCTCCCAAGGTCACGAGCCCTGAGCGGTTTGGGTCTCTGTCACAGAAGACGCAGCCAGTTGGAACATTCCTGAAACTTTATGAGACCGCTGGGCCTTTTTTACTTATTTGGGCCAAAAGTGAGCTCATTGGCCTCAAACTCAGCTGCTGGGAAACTGGCCAGGGCAGCCCCTCCAAGGCCAACTGTTGCAGAGTTGGCAGCTGATGGGGCATCTATGGGCTGTGTTTGTGCCCTGGGTGCGAGGGACATTTCTGGGGTGGCTGCCAGCTTGAGTTATTCTACCCCAACTCCTCCGGCACCATCACCTTCATCCCTCTGGTGACTCTGGGGACTGTTTCCTGCTGAAACTGGGCAGAAGCCACACCACCCTCTCCCTCAGACACAGGCCACAGATGTGGGCATAGATCCGAGCTCCGTGAGCCTTGGGTCCTCACTCCTGTGAGCAGATCCAGGTCCTGCCTCACGGTTTTGGGCAGTGCAGCCTCGGGAATGCCATGGGCCATGGGGGGGCGGGGAATCACGTGGCCCTGCCCTCGTGACCACAGTCAGCATGGGGGATCATGTGGCCCTGCCCCCGTGACCACAGTCAGTATGGGGGATCACGTGGCCCTGCCCTTGTGACCACAGTCAGTATGGGTAGAGGAGCCTCAGGAATGCCGTGGACCGTGGTGGGGGATCACGTGGCCATGCCCTCATGACCACAGTCAGTAAGGGGGATCACGTGGCCCTGCCCCCGTGACCACAGTCAGTATGGGGGAATCACATGGCCCTGCCCCCGTGACCACAGTCAGTATCGGGGATCACGTGGCCCTGCCCCCATGACCACAGTCAGTATGGGGGATCACATGGCCCTGCCCCCATGACCACAGTCAGTATGGGGGATCACGTGGCCCTGCCCTCGTGACCACAGTATGGGGGATCACGTGGCCCTGCCCTCGTGACCACAGTCAGTATGGGTAGAGGAGGTGCCAGGGGCTCTTTACATCCTCACGTCAGAGGCTTTTTTAGTCCAGGCTTTGCACCTTCTGAGTCAGTGTTCCCAAAATGTGGTAGGAGAGGAGACATGGGGCTGAGGGGGTGTGGATGAGCATCCACCTGGGCCCTGCATAGGGGGCAAGGTCGTGGTGGGGGCTGCGCAGGGCAGGAGGCTGAGTGCTGGTGTGTGGGCGTCTGGGGTCAGGTCCCTGCTTGGTGGGAACATTAGGAGGCCGCCAGGGTGGACGTGGCCTTAGGGGCAGCACACGTGGTGTCTGAGCCAGGTTCCCCTGTCTGTGCTCACAGCTATGTGACTTTGGGCAAGTGACCAAAGCTCTCTGTGCCTGGAGAGGATCATAGCACCAGCCTCATGGGATGGTCGCTGGAGCTTGATGAATAGCTGTAGGGCTGTTGGCACAGCGCCTGGTCCGTAGCACAGCTGAGGATAGTCTCTAACCCTGAAGAAGCATGCCTCCTGCCTGCACCCCGTTCCCACACACGCCCTGTGCCCGCACCGCGTTCCCACGCGCGCCCTGGTCCCGCACCGCGTTCCCACATGTGCCCCATGCCCGCACCCACGGTGGTGAGCATGGCTGGGGCAGGAGGAACCAGCGCTGTCGTCCTGCCCAGGACCCACACCTTCTGCAGCTGAGCGACAGTGACTGCCCCGTTAACACCACCTGGAAACCAGTCCGTCCTTCTCGTTGAGAAACTGATTTTCTAGTATGCATTTTTTGAATCGAATAAATTTATGACACCTTATATTTCACTTGCAATTTTGACTTCTAAAAAATGTTTTAGTCGTTGGTAACTGGTTTCTCATTGAAAACGGATGCCTATTTGTGATACTGGTGTTCCCGTTACAATGTAACACAAAGATTTAAACGTAGAGTGAGTGGAAGCCCCACACGGGCAGGCCGGGCGGCATCCAGTGGCATCGGGCACCTTTTTCGTGGCTGCAGCGTCAGCCTGCACTGCCGGGTGTGAGACAGACACGCACCTAACAGTGTGAGAAGCCAGATGTGGGAGGCACTGGGCACTGTGGGCAGTGAGGCAGGAGCTTGGCCGCGTGTGGGGCAGAAGCTCCATGGCTAGAATGGGATGTGTTTGGGTCACGGGTCTGGGGGAGGGTGCGTTCTGGCTATAACTGGATGTGTTTGGGCCACAGAGGTCTGGGGGGTGCATTCTGCATCCAGCAGCTCTCACATGGCAGTCGTGGTCCCCGTTGCTGGTCCGGCCTGTTGTGGAGTAGCGGGGGCATTCGTGGGCGAACCCAGAGGCTGAAATTCCACCCCAATCAGAGCTCTATTCCAGGGAAAAGGGGAGAAATTGAGTCAGGCTTTGTTGTTCTGCAAAACAGTGACACCGCTCAGCCAGCGCTGCGGGTTACAGCATACTCAGTGGCTTCATTTCACTCTCACAGTAACCGCTGGGGGTGGATTCTACGATTATCCTCATTTTTACAGAAAAGGAAGCAGAGATGGTTCACAGCCGAGTCACCTGTCCAGGGTGATGCCTTTGTGGGGTCCACCAGAGCCCACCAGTGTCGCAGAGGCGGTGAGCCCCTCCCGCCCAACACACAGCCCCTTGGCAGGGGCTCTTTAGCAAACCTGCAGGTGGGCAGCTTGGGGCGTTTCTCAGCTAGCATCACGCCCGCTTCAGGACTTGAAAGCACTCGACTGGGCTCGCTGGTCTGAGGATTATGTGCTCGGTGGAAATTAGTCATTCTGGGCTCTTCTCTCCTTCACTCTAGGAGGACTGGGACCCAGAGAGCTCCGGGATCAGCTCCCTGGCTTGGAGTCCAAAGCCAGCTCTGACCACGCCGCCTGGGGCAAGAGGGAGGGGAGCTGGGTTCCGTCTCCGTGGCCTGGCACATCCAAGGTCCCTTTGTGGAAAAGGCACGTGTAGCACCCGTTACTAGAGGATAATCTGTAACTTGGTGCCTCTCCCAAGGGAGCACACACGTCTACACGGGAAGTAAGATTCCCTGTACCCACTGTGTCTCACAGTTCAGAAAAAGTTGTCAAAGTGCTCAGACTCAAGAAGTAAATAAGGAAATATGAAAACATGACTTTATTTCTTTCTTTTTTTGAGACAGTCTCGCTGTGTTGCCCAGGCTGGAGTGCAGTGGCACGATCGCAGCTCACTGCAACCTCAAACTCCTGGGCCAAGCAATCTTCCCACCTCAGCCTCCCAAGTAGCTGGGACCACAGGCATGCGCCACCACACTCAGCTAATCTTTGTATTTTTCGTAGAGACAGGGTCTCATCATGTTACCCAGGCTGATCTCGAACTCCTGGGCTCCAGTAATCCACCCACCTTAGCCTCCCAAAGTGCTGGGATTGCAGGCATGAACCACCATGCCCAGCTGAAAATATAACTTTAAAAAAAATCTTAGCTCCGTAAGAACTAAGCCAGATCAGAAAACGAATTCTGTCTGTGGCCCCCACAGCTGTGAAATGGAGTCGCTGACTCGCCATGCTCGTGCACGTGCTTAGTGCCCACTGCAGAAGGCTGCTTTGAATGAAAGCTAGTGTTTATTCGTGCACTCACCCAGAAGGTTTCTGCTGTTATTGAATCAAATTACCCTACATGTGAGGCATTTTTCACAGCCAGATGCAGACAGGGACACAGACGCAGCAGCACCCACCACACATGAACGTTCGGGGGTCACTGCCTCGTCTTCATGTCTTGGGAGTTGCTGTTTCTGTCTTTAAATCCGAGCGTCAGAAGGATCTGAGACACCCGATATAAATCCCTGGCTTGTTAATGATGCTCACAGAGAGCAGCCACGCCCACAGACTGCATAATTTATCTCCATCCTGCAGAAGTCTGATTTTCATGTAAACCTAGGACACGTTCAGAGACTTGGAAGTTAGCGATTCTAGCCCCTGCCTTAGGCATGCCCGTGTGGTTGTTTCTGCTTTGGATTGGCTGGTGGTAGCAGCTGCTGGCATCACGCAGTTGGCTTGGCTGCAGAGTGAGCCCGCGGAAGAGGGCTCTCCGCATCTACTCTGTGACTCAGGCTTCTCCTACCAGGCTCATCCGAGGACGGAGGCTGTCGCTATACAACGCGCAAGTGTGGTTTCTGTCACAGATGTGGCTGTCGCAGAGAGTGCTGCCTCCTCTCCCGTTTCCAGCAGATGCTTGGGAACCTTCAGAAGTCTTGGGGATTTTCTCCCAGCACCGTAGCCATGCCACCACGAGTGAATCCTTAACGTGGACCAGCACGGGCACCTCAGATGCCAGGACCGGCGTGATGTATGCGCCATAAGACTGTTTTGGAGGGTTCAGTCAGCTGGTCACCCAGGAAAGGAAAATGACTCGGCTCTTACTGTGGAATAGCAAATGACTGAGCTCGGGAGAGATGGTTCTGCCTCAATCTGTGACTCGAGGTGGTTGGTGTTAGGCTGAGAAATAAGAACACACCGAAAGTGCCTGCCCTTCTGTAGATGAGAGCAGGTTCTGGGTCTGCGGGGGTGCGGCTGCCGGGGCCCCCGTGTGCCATGCCTCTCACCTGGTATTGCAGAAATGGCATCATGAATACGGGGGATCGCTCTCCCAAGAGGTTTTCTGAGGGATTTCGTGGGCAGCTGGCTTCCCACCTGCACACATTAACGGCGGCGTCTCTTCCTCACTGCAGCCTGCAGGACGCTGGCATCGGATTCATCCTGGTGATAGACCGGCGACGGGACAAATGGACCTCTGTGAAGGCGTCCGTCCTGCGCATCGCAGTAAGTGCCACCCGGGGCTCTGCCCTGAGCCCGGCCCCTCCCTGGGCTGCATGACCGCATGGTGCCCTTCCTCTGTGTCTGCCGCAGTTCCTGCTTTGTGCTGAGTGGGACAGAGCCCAGTCCCGGCGGGTGGAGGCTGGCGCCAAGGCCCCCCCTGCTTGGGCTCCCAAGGCACTGGTGCCTGGGTGTGAGTTTTCCCAGATGAGGGAACTCTTAGGGAGCCCAGTGTGACTTGAAAACAATTTCCCCAGGCAGGGCAGCCCATATGTTTCCGAACACCAAGTCTGAGATGCTCGGGACTGAATATGCCTCTTACATATTTATACATTAGTGGTTTTCTCCTTTCCAAATCGGGCCATCTATCTTTAGCTGTGACACTGAACGAGCCACCACCGCCTCCCTTCCCCAGTGGGATCGAACATGCACTTCCTCTTACACAAAGCACAACAGTCCTGACCAGGCAGGACGGGGGCTGTGTGCAGAGACGCTCCAGGCTGGAAGTTGGAAGTGGTACTGCACAGCTTTTCTACGTGATTTTCTCCTTTCCAAATCGGGCCGTCTATCTTTAGCTGTGACACTGAACGAGCCACCACCGCCTCCCTTCCCCAGTAACCCAGCCTCGCAGGCAGCCACCCTCCTTTCCAAGGACTTTCCCTTGGCGTCTGAGAGTCTGTTTGCAGATTCTGCACGCTGCCTTCCGTAGCAGAAGGGGAGCTGGGTTTGCTGTTGGTTTTAACCCAGAGTAATCATTTAAGAGGGAAGAGATTAAGTCAGCAGAAGCCCCCAAATCTTATTTTTGTCGGTAGCTCCCACCAGTATGCATGACCCCGGCATGGAGCATTTTTCACCCACGCTCGCTCTCCCCGCCTGTCAGTCCAAATTTCATTGCTGCCAAAGGACCAAAAAAGGCTGCCTGTCTGCCAGGAGGTGACCCAGAGCCTGGGTCCAAGCACCTGCATGTTTGCACGCCTGCCACAGCCCATCCCTCCCAGGCTCTGGGACCCTGGGTCCTCAGCTGTGATGGCACAATTGCTCCAAGCATCCCCCAGCACCAAACCCCAGTGAAGTCAGATTCTCCCAGTGAAGTCTGATTCTCCTGGCCTTTCCTGGCTCCCGCGTTCAGACTACCTTTGGGTTCCCCAGCCTCTCGGTGGCTGCTGGCTGGTGCTCCAACGTTCGAGGTATAGTGAAAAAAGTCATTCCTTTCCCCGCACATTGCCTCATTCCTTCATCTTTTACAAGAATTAGAGGCCCCATATCTGCTCCGATGCCCACAACCTTCATCGTTTGGTGCGAGCCTGTCCTTGAGCCGCTGGTTCTCATCGAAGTCTTTAGGATGAGGCATCTCCTTGCACCCTCACGGCACCTCTCTGCCCCTCGCCGCGGCGGATCCCCGTTCCTGACCCTGCCTCAACCTGGCACACACCGCCTATGGCATCGTTATCTGAAATAATTCAAAACGCTTCAGGATGCTTCCAAAAAAGTAGACATGTATAGAATCTGTCTTCCTTTGTTTTAACAGTGCGTTCGTTTGCTTTTGCGTCACTATAAAGACGTACTTGAGCTGGGTAATTGATAAAGAAAGAGGCATAATTGGCTCACAGTTCTGCAGGCTGCACAGGCTTAGCACCTGCATCTTCTCAGCTTCTGGGGGGGCCTCAGGGAGCTGCCAGTCGTGGTGGAAGGCAGCGGGGAGCCGGCATCACATGGTGAGAGAGGGAGCTAGAGAGAAGGGGGAGGTCCCAGACTTTTGAACAGCCAGATCTCCAGTGAACTTACTGAGCGAGAACTCACCCGTCACCAAGGGGATGGCGTTGAGCCATTCATGAGGGGTCACGCCCATGACTTAATCACCTCCCGCCAGGCCCCACCTCAGCACTGGGAATCGCATTTCAACATGAGACTTGGAGGGGACAAAAATCCCATCCATATCAAGCATCCCCAGAAATGCAGAAAGTTCTTTAGATAAAAGCCATCACCAGCTAACAGCAATGTGTGCCTTTCATTATTGTACATTTTAAATGACTTTGCACATGAAGTCATAGGCAACTCTAAAAATTAAATCATAAGAACCCACGGGGTCAGACCCACATGGACGGGCAACAGTTACTCTTGGGAAGCACCCATCAATCGTGGGCGGGTCCCACAATGCTCCCAGCAGGCACGTCATCGTTTAAACAGCAGACAACACCGTTACAGCCGCATCTTTTACACTTACCTGCCGCTGATATAAACCAGCCATCAGGACGACTCTTAGCAACACGTGGGTGGTAGGAGTCGGCCTCCCTGCCAGGGCACTTGCGGTGTCAGGACGCACCTGGGTGCCTTTCATGCCCGTGGGGTCCAGGCACCTGCATCTTCACACGCCTGCCACAGCCCGTCCCTCACACGGCTCACGCCTCACTACATGTGCCCCGGAGCCTCTGCTCACGCCTCACTACGTGTGCCCCGGAGCCTCTGCTCATGCCTCACTACATGTGCCCCGTCCCCTCTGCTCACGCCTCGCTACACGTGCCCCGTCCCCTCTGCTCACGCCTCGCTACACGTGCCCCGGCCCCTCTGCTCACGCCTCGCTACGCGTGCTCCGGCCCCTCTGCTCACGCCTTACTATGTGTGCCCCAGTGCCCTCACACACACATCACTACGTGTGTGTCTCAGATTAATCAGTCATTCCCGGGTGAGATGACAAGAGCTTCCCCAGATACGAGGTTACTTTTTAAGAAATACAAAAATCATTTTCTAAAAGCAAAGTATTTCTGCGAGGTCACCCTACAGGATAGCGAAGCAGCCCACAGCAGACCCGTGATTTGGGTGTCGATCTTCAGCTGCCGAGCGTCCTGTTCCGTTCACCGAGTGTGTGATCGGATGAATTTCTTAAGCAGGTTGGCTCATCTTGAAAGCTCTGTCTTGTGAACATCATAACTGAACAGTTAGTGTTTGAGTTTTTATTTTTGCATTGATTCTTACACCATAAAAATATGGCTTTTTCTGTCCTTCAATTCTCAGAGTTGACCGACATTGGTTTGGAAGTAACAGAAGCCAGCATTTTCCAGCAAAATCACCCAGAATTCTCTCTGAACACCAGTGCTTTCTTGCTATAATAATTTACGGTCTTTTTTTTTTTTTTTTTTTTTGAGACGGAGTCTCACTCTTTCGCCCAGGCCGGACTGCAGTGGCGTGATCTCGGCTCACTGCAAGCTCTGCCTCCCAGGTTCACGCCATTCTCCTGCCTCAGCCTCCCAAGTAGCTGGGACTACAGGCACCTGCCACCGCGCCCAGCTAATTTTTTATATTTTTGGTAGAGATGGGATTTCACCCACGTTAGCCAGGATGGTCTCAATCTCCTGACCTCGTGATCTGCCCGCCTTGGCCTCCCAAAGTGCTGGGATTACAGGTGTGAGCCACCGCACCCGGCTTATGGTCATATTAATACACAGACTCTGTGTAGTCAGCACGTCCTGAGGCTTTTCTCTGTCCCAGGCACTGCCCGGGCATCACAGATATGAGGGAGGAAGTGAGCAAGGCTCACCGCCAGCTGGGTGAGGACAGTTGAGGGGCATCACAATGGGGTCACAGGCAGGGGCGGCAGGGAGCAGCCAGGAGGGTGGCTGAGCCATGGGGAGGGGGCAGAGTCAGGCCCCACATGCCAGGCCCCATCCATCTGGGCTGTGACCCGGGAGAGGGCGTCTTCCTGTCCCCAGGCCCCTGCTACCCAGGAGCCCAGCCGCCTCCAGAAGGGTTTGGTGCAGGAGGGGCATGAGCAACCGGCAGGAGACGATGATGGTAGACATTGGATGGGCCAGGAGACATGGAGCTCACAGCCCTGGTTTCATGAAGGAGAAGTGGGCCACAAGGCCAAGGAGGCAGGAGGCGGGCAGTGGTGGCACTGTCATAGGAGCTGGCGGTGCATGTGCTGAGGCTTAGAGGGTCACTGGTCAAGGGAGTGAGGGCAGCTGTGGACCCGGCCAAGCCTGGGTCCTGGGCAGATCAGGAGGGGTGAGGGTCTCTGCAGTGGGGAAGGGGTGGGTGGTGGGGCTGAGGGGGAGGCCCCAGGCTCTGTCCATGGGCCACACACTCCTTGGAGAGGGCAGACCAGGGATGACCCCTTGGGCATCTTGATTCAGTTTTTTGGAGATGGTGCAGTTGACCTGATGTGGGGACACCAAGTAGTGGCTGCAGCGGGGCACCTGGACACCAACCCCTGGGCTCCAGGCCTTGACAGCAAGCTTTGGCTGGCCTAGGCTTCCACCTAAAGTGGCTTTGGGAAAACTAGCACTTAGCAACAGCCCAGGCCAGCCGAGCCCTCAAGCAGGTTTCCAAACAGGCACAGGCTCCAGCTGCCCGACCCCACCAGGGTGCCCAGCTCATGGTGCTGCGGGCGCCACAAAGCAAGCCCGTGGCAGAGACTTGCCTCCAAGCGCTCGGCCACCGAGGAAGATGCAGCGCTTACATAATGTGCCGGGATCCGGGGCTATTTTTAGCCACCGTATGTGCTGTCTTAAGAGCTGAGCTCTCCCTAATTTGGGGTGTTCTTTTTTCTTCTTTGGATGCCTTCAGCATGGCTTGGAATAGAAAAATTAGACATTGGAAGAGCCAAAATCCAGTGTTCCTAAAACCAGGCTCACAATCCAGAGCAAGACCCATGTGATGCTGAGGGCGTGTGGGAGCAGGATAGGTTCACAGCTACCCACCCGGGGGCAGAAAGACGAGATCCTCTGAGAACTCACACGTCTCTTCTCCCTTAGGCAGTTGTGCGGTCCTCAGATAGAAGCATCTTTTATAAAATGCTGTTGCAAAATCTATCCCTCTTCCACTGTACTGCATGTGTGAGTGTGTGAGTGTGAGTGTGAGACTGCGAGTGTGAGTGTGACTGAGTGTGTGTGCGAGTGTGTGTGTGTGCGCGAGTGGGAGTGTAAGTGAATGTGTGTGAGGCTGTGTGAGTGTGTGTGTGTGTGTGTGTGCGTGTTCACATTTTGGGAATTTGTAATAGAGTATATATATTCATGTTTAGAGCTAGCCTAAATCAAACTAAATCTAGATCCTCAAGTAGGTGGCTGGAGAAAGTGAATCTGATTTTTAGACTGCATGGGGCCAGAACTCTCTTTCCTGTAACACCGGTGCAGTCTGTGTGTGCAGGAAAGGTAGAAAACAAGGTGTCTGAGGGACCCCGGACTTCTAGGTCGTCCAGCAAATCCTTCACATTTGCAAAGTACGATTGTATGCGGCCCCGCGACCAGATTCCTCCCCTGTGCCAGCTACTGGGGCTCTGCGGAGGAGCTTACCGTGGGGGCGGTGGGGGCGGTGGGAGCCGTGGGGGCCAGGGCGGTGGAGGCGGGGGGTGGCTGGGGAAGCGGGGAGGCGGGAGGAGCGGTGGGGGCGGGGGCGGGGGGGGCGGGGGGAGCAGGGGCGGTGTGGGGGGAGGGGGGCGGCAGGGGGCGGTGGGAGCGGTGCTAACTCCAGGAGGACTTCCCGGCAGAGGTGATGCTTGGTGAGAGCCTGACGGGAGGAGGAGTTGTCCAGATGGAGCGGGGCGAGGAGCTTCCCCTGGGAACACAAAGCAGCTGGCTGCCGAGGGAGAGAGGGCCAGGTCCGTGTGCCCCTCTCTGAAGAGGCGAGACCGTCCCCCAGGGCAGGGAACTGAAATGCGCGCTGCATAACTGTGGCGACATGGGGGTGGGGGACCCAGCTCTTCCCAGTGTGGCTGAGCTTTCTCAGAACACCGCTGCTGTGTGCAGCAAGCACCTGCCCAGGTGAGCACAGTCCCACCGTGGTGGACAGAAGGGGACCAGGATCTGCAGGCTGTCTCCTACGCACCAGCTGCTGTGGCAAATGCATTTCAGCGCACCCTGCGCGTTCATCAACCGCCGATTACGGGGGAGGAGCTGGGCTTCGGGGCGACGAGGGAAGCTGCCGATGGGGTGGGGCGGCTCTGGGGGCGGCCTGGGCCTTTCTGTCTCTGAAGCCCGAGCTCTCTCCCTACTCCGGTGGTCCCAGGGCCACGGCGGTGGGCGGTGCCGGTCATGCAGAATATTGCAGGGGGAGGCAGCCCGTGAGGCTTCCACGACGCTGAGAGCGTCTATTTAAACGACTGTCCTTCATCCGAGGGTTCGCTCCTCCCACCTAAGGGTGGATTTAACAGCCTTGAGGTATCTAGCAGGGGTGGGAGATCCAGAGGCCCCAAGCCCTTCTTCACTGTGTATTTCCTGGAACATGGAATCCAAGGATCCAATAACGGGCGGCACGAGCCACTTTGCTTCTCTCTCTAAAGACCTCGGAGGCGACACAGTGAATAACAAGGTTGTCTCAGTCCGGGTCTGCTGCTTATATGTCAAGAGTATCTGAAACTGGGCACTTTACAACGAAAAAGAATTCATGCCTTACAGTTGAGGGGCCTCATCTGGTGAGATCCCTCTTGCTGGTGGGTCCTGAGGCGGTGGGGGGACCTCACCTGGCGAGGGGAGAGTGAGCCAGCCCAGGGCTGCCCCCGCTGCTTACAAAGCCACCAGGCCCCCACCCACCCCCACGACAGCCCATTAATCCGAGAATCCGTGAATGGATGAATCCATTCATGAGGGTGGGGCCGTCCTGACCCAGTCACCTCTGAAAGGTACTGCCTCTCAATGCTGCCATGAGTTTCGAAGTTTGGTAGGGATGAACATTCCAGCCACACCAAATGTATATTTCAGAATTGCTAAAAGAATCCATTTTAAATGTTCTCAGCACAGAAAACTGGTGAGTGGGTGAGGTGACGGATCGGTTAATTGGCTTGATTTAATCATTCCACTGAGGATACCTATAGCAAAACATCACTGGGTGCCCTGTAAGTAGATACAATCATGATTTGTCAGTTAAATGTAGAAACATTTTTTTAAAAAGATAAACAGAGAAAAAGAAAGAGCTCTGAGACCCGGGCTCACTCAGCGGTTTTTTCTCGCAGAGAAGAGGAAGGAGCCCAGGGGTCCCTGGGACCAGGTGCCTCATGAGGCTCCGTATGGGCCGTGGACCCTGCAGGCCACGCCGGCTTCCCTGACTGATAAACCCAGAGCCAGGCCTTGCTGGTGAGAGGCCAGGGACTGCTGGCTGAGCTGCTCCAGCGCTGCTCTTCACTCCCCTTGATGCCTGGAGCGAGACTATTTGCCTGGTTTATTTTTTTCAGCTTAGAGCTCGTTGCACGGAGTCAGAACCCCTGCATCCCGGTGGCTCAGGCATTTGAGTGAAGGTTGGATCAGGAGGGAGGGGAGATGCAGCTGCCCCACGCATGGAGGAGAAGAGCTGTGAGCTGCAGCAGCCTCGTGTCTTTTTCCTCTCAACTTTCAGTTCAGAAAAATTTCAGACCTACAGAAAACTTGGGAGAGTCTCACAGTGAACAAACCTCAGCTGTGGTCATAAACAAAGTGCCCATTCGTGTGTGTGTGTGTGTGTGTACAAAAACACACAGACATAGACACAGACATGTACACACATCACACAGACACATCACACAGACACAAAACGCATCACATAGACACATACACAGACACACACATATATATACACATATACCCACACATACATCACATAAACACACACACATCACACAGACATGCATACACTCAGAGACATACATCACACAGGCACAGAGACACACATCACACACACAGACACACAAACACACAATATATGCACATATACACACATCACATAAACACAGACACACACACACACATTTTGCTGATGAGAGCCGGCTCTGCCATCGTGTCAGTTCATCCCGGATTGCTGACATGGTGTCTCCTGAGCGGAGCTGCCTTCTGCATAACCATAGGCGAGTCTGCATCGCGGCCACACTGCCCTCTGGACGCCCACACATGGGGCTTTCTCCACGTGCCCCGTCATGTCCTTCCTGTATTTGTTAAAATCCAGGTCCAGTGAAGGACGGTGCCCCTGTCAGCTGTCCACCCTTCTCGGTCGTCTCTAATAAATCCAGGTCCAGTGAAGGACGGCGCCCCCGTCAGCTGTCCACCCTTCTCAGTCGTCACTAATCCACCCAGTTGTTGGTTTTTGTTTTGCTTTCTGTCTTTTGTGAGATAGAGATTTGCGAAGGGTTGAAGCCGGTTGCTTTGTGGAATATCCTTTCATCTGGTTTCCTTGTAATTAGGTTCCACGTGGTCCTTTGGGGCGGGAATCCTGGTGGGTGAGCTTCTGGGGCAGCCCGTGGAGGCCCAGGATGTCCATGTGTCCCGTGATTGGGGCGGTGTTGTGTGCTCAGACGGCCAAGGAGGCGTCCGGATTTCCCCAGGAGAAGGTGCCTCTCCTCTTGGTAATCAGTGGGTCATGTGTGGTGATGCTCAGGACGGGGCGAAGGTCCCGTGGCTGAGGTGTCCACTGACCGTTTCTGCCTGAATGGGTGGTTCGGTGGTGGTTGCCACAGGGCTGTGTTTTCAAGGGGAGCAGCAGGTGCCTGGCGTCTGCATCCACACCTGCCTGGAGCCTCCTTCCATTTGTTACTCTGTCTCCTCCTGTGTCCCTGCAACTGTGTCTCCAGTGATCTTCCCTGTACTCTCTGCCTCTGCAGAGTGAGGTTTTGCACTGATTGCAAAGTAAACATGCACGCCCCTTCAGGGTCCTGGTCCTTGGGGAGCTGGTTAACAAGTTGACCAGAAAAACAACCCAAATACTCCTCAACTCTTGATGGGAGCTCAGTTCACACGGCTCCGAATCGGCGAAATGCAACCAATGCTGGGCAGAACCTTGGCAGAACTTTGCTAGTGTCTGCTGAGAAGCCAAGGGGAGGTTCTGGGGCTTGGCTTGGCTGTGGGGTGAGTGTGGGAGAGACGGCGAGCTCCCTCCCATCAATCAATCAGCAGACTGTCCTATGTTCATAGTAGTCCCCGCCCAAATGTCATTCGAGTCCAATCTCAGGATCCTGGATGTACGCCTGTTCTCCAGGTCTGCTTCCTGTGAAATTCGTGGAGATTATTGTACATTCTGGAGTGGGAGTGCGATTGGATGTGTGTCTGCAGATTCTCCCTGTGTTTTCTCCCAGGCTTTCTAGAGGACCATTTGCTAGGGGACCAGTCCCCAAACGGCCGCACTTTTAGGATTGGTTTTAGGAGTGATGGCCTCACGCACACGGCAGCGGCCATCCTGAGCACCCGTGTCTGAACATCTGCAGGAACAGGGTCCACGCCCATTGTTTTCCTCACCCGGTCCAGCGTCTCTGATTCCGGCTCTAACGTCTTCTTCATCTGTTAACACAGAGACACAAACAAACTTTCAAATGCATATTTTTATATAAACTTGTGTTTACTGTTTGGCTACTGTCAGACAAATGTAATTGGTGAGGTTTCAGCTGCTCTGAAATTAAATATATAATGTCAAGCTGGATAGGTGTGGCTTGGAGCAGACCTTAAGGAAGGTGATTTGAACTTGGGGAGGGTTTTTCAAACAGGGTTCCCCAAAGTACCCAGTTCTACAAAGTTCCCAGCATGTCCTGTTGCTTTAGCTGCATTGGTAAATACATGCAGTGATTGTTTTGTGAGTCTCTAAGAATATTAACTCAGAAACCAGTGAACTCTTTTTCTATCTCCAGACTACAGTGCTGTGGTCATCACACATATCTGTTCCTAGGTTCATCCAGGTCAGCCCAGAAAATGAGCAATATTGTTTTCATATTAGATAGAAACCTATAGGATTACTTTACTGTTGAGTAATTTACAAAAAGACTTGACAGCCTCCATCCCAAATTCTTCATCCAGTTACCATTTATACTTACCCCCATCTTTTAAAATAAAGTTTTTATTTTAGAACTTTCCCCAGCTTTTAATACAAATGGTCGACTCCAATTCAGAGAAAATTTAATTTGCTGTTATATTTATTCAGAGTATGTGTTTGTGTACATCGTTAGCACCTTCTCACTCAGCTAGGATCTTCCAATTTATTCTATTTAATATAATGATCCAATAACTTAAAATACGAAACCCTAAAACTGAGCCAAGGAAGAGGGGGTCATGTTTGATGCTGGCAGAGCCTCAGGGACCAGCCTTGCTGCAGGGGTACGCTTCACTCCCAGAGGCTTTAGGGGCAAATAGCTGCACCTGCTGGAGACGTGGACCCCCCCCCCGCCACACACACACACACACACACACACACACACACACACACACACACACACACACACACACACACACACACCTGGCTTCATCTCCGAGCTTCAGGCTCTCAGCTTGTCCTTAAAGATCCAGGTGATAAAAACTACAGTGAAATGTAGAAGAGCATGACTCATCGCACCCTCAGAAAAAGACTGGTTTTCCGTAAATAGTGGTGTCCAATTTCACAGCAGTGTGAGGGATTTTCAGTCCGCCCCTTGCTGAGACACAGAATCTGCCCTGAGGCGTCCCACTCTTTGGGGCTTGCTTCTCAAGGAGAACTGCCCAGGCGCCTCTACCACCAGGATCGCACTCGCGGCAGATGCTCAGCTCACGATTCCCTGCTTGTAATTCAGCCTGTCCGTCACAGCATCTCACCCACACGTGCTCCCTGCAGAAGGTGAATGGCCGTGGCCTTAGTCTATGTCCAGGCGTCGTGCGAGATGGTGGGGCAGAGAGGCTGCAGATGCAGGGCCCCTCCAGAGCACTTCCCTGGGGGCCGCGGCTGGAGAGAATGGGTGTGGAGAGCAGCAGAGACAGGAGAGTCCCCCGGAAGCCATCAGCCTCCCCTCCCTCATCCACTCTGCAGCAGACACCCGCAGAGGACCTGCCAAGTGTGCCGGCCACTGAGGGCCGTGGTCCCTGCCCTCCCCACGCAATGCAGATGAAGCAGAGGTCTCCATGGGAGGGGTCCTGTGGGAAAGGTGTGCAGTGTCCACCCAGCGACAGGACATTGTCCACCTGCCCTGGACGGGGAGGGCAGTGACCGAGCCCTTAGTTTATGCACATGGGGCAGGGGCACATCTCTGGTTTTAATTCCTACAAGGCAGGTGACCTGGTCCATGTTTGGGTGCTGAGTGTTTGGGTGCTGTGTGTTTGGGTGCTGACTGTTTGGGTGCTGTGTGTTTGGGTGCTGAGTGGGTGCTGTGTGGGTGTGGAGTGTTTCAGCGCTGAGTGTTTGGGTGCTGTGTGTTTGGGTGCTGAGTGTTTTGGCGCTGAGTGGGTGCTGAGTGGGTGCTGTGTGTTTGGGTGCTGAGTGTTTGGGTGCTGTGTGTTTGGGTGCTGATTGGGTGCTGTGTTTGGGTGCTGAGTGGGTGCTGAGTGTTTCGGCGCTGAGTGGGTGCTGTGTGTTTGGGTGCTGAGTGGGCAGTGAGTGGGCGCTGTTTGGGTGCTGTGTGTTTGGGTGCTGAGTGTTTTGGCGCTGAGTGGGTGCTGAGTGTTTGGGTGCTGAGTGCTTGGGTGCTGTGTGTTTGGGTGCTGAGTGGGTGCTGAGTGTTTCAGCACTGAGTGGGTGCTGAATGGGTGCTGAGTAGGTGCTGTGTGTTTTGGTGCTGAGTGTTTAGGTGCTGTGTGTTTGGGTGCTGAGTGTTTGGGTGCTGTGTTTAGGTGCTGTGTGTTTGGGTGCTGAGTGGGTGCTGTGTTTGGGTGCTGTGGGTGCTGAATGTTTGGGTGCTGTTTTGGCACTGAGTGGGTGCTGAGTGGGTGCTGTGTGGGCGCTGAGTGTTTGGGGGCTGAGTGGGCACTGAGTGTGTGCTGAGTGTTTGGGTGCTGTGTGAGTGCTGTGTGTTTGGGTACGGAGTGTTTGGGTGCTGAGTGTTTAGGTGCTGTGTGTTTGGGTGCTGAGTGTTGGGCACTGAGTGGGTGCTGAGTGTTTTGGCACTGGGTGCTGAGTGTTGGGTGCTGAGTGGGCGCTGAGTGGGTGCTGAGTGTTTGGGTGCTGAGTGTTTAGTAGCTGTGTGTTTGCTGTGTGTTTGGGTGCTGTGTGTTTGGGTGCTGAGTGTTTGGGTGCTGAGTGTTTAGGTGCTGTGTTTGGGTGCTGAGTGTTGGGTGCTGAGTGTTTGGGTGCTGAGTGTTGGGTGCTGAGTGGGTGCTGAGTGTTTGGGTGCTGAGTGTTTAGTAGCTGCGTGTTTGCTGTGTGTTTGGGTGCTGAGTGTTTGGGCACTGTGTGGGCGCTGAGTGGGCGCTGTGTGTTTGGGCACTGAGTGTTTGGGTGCTGTGTGTTTGGGTGCTGTGTGTTTGGGTGCTGAGTGTTGGGTGCTGAGTGTTTGGGTGCTGAGTGTTTTGGCACTGTTTGGGTGCTGAGTGGGTGCTGAGTGTTGGGTGCTGAGTGGGCGCTGAATGTTTGGACACTGAATGGGTGCTGAGTGTTTAGGTGCTGAGTGTTTGGGTGCTGAGTGTTTCGGTGCTGTTTGGGTGCTGAGTGTTTGGGCGCTGAGTGTTTGGGTGCTGAGTGTTTAGGTGCTGAGTGGGCGCTGTGTGTTTGGGTGCTGAGTGGGCACTGAGTGGGCACTATGTGGGCATTGAGTTTTTGGGCACTGTGTGTTTGGGTGCTGAGTGTTTGGGCGCTGAGTGTGTGGGCACTGAGTGGGCACTGAGTGGGTGCTGTGTGGGCGTTGAGTAGGCGCTGAGTGTTTGGGCGCTGAGTGTTTGGGCATTGAGTGTTCGGGCACTTTGTGTTTGGGTGCTGAGTGGGTGCTGTGTGTTTGGTCACTGAGTGGGCGTTAAGGGGGTGCTGAGTGTTTCGGTGCTGAGTATTTGGGTGCTGAGTGGGTGCTGTGTGTTTGAGTGCTGTGTGTTTGGGTGCTGAGTGGGTGCTGAGTGCTTAGGTGCTGTGTGTTTGGGTGCTGAGTGGTGGGAGCTGAGTGTTTGGATGCTGAGTGTTTTGTCGCTGTTTGGGTGCTGAGTGTTTAGTAGCTGTGTGTTTGCTATGTGGTTGCTGAGTGTTTGGGTGCTGAGTGTTTAGTAGCTGTGTGTTTGCTGTGTGTTTGGGTGCTGAGTGTTTGGGCACTGAGTGGGCGCTGTGTGTTTAGGCGCTGAGTGTTTGGGCACTGAATGGGCGCTGTTTGGGCACCAAGTGTTTGGGTGCTGTGTGGGCGCTGTATGGGCGCTGAGTGGGCACTGTGTGTTTGGGGGCTGAGTGTTTGGGGGCTGAGTGGGCACTGTGTGTTAGGGGGCTGAGTGTTTGGGGGCTGAGTGGGCACTGTGTATTTGGGCACTGTGTGTTTGGGCGCTGAGTGTTTGGGTGCTGAGTGTTTGGGTGATGTGTGGGTGCTGTGTGTTTGGGCGCTGAGTGGGGGCTGAGTGTTTAGGTGCTGAGTGTTTGGGTGCTGAGTGTTTCGGCACTGTTTAGGTGCTGAGTGTTTGGGTGCTGAGTGTTTCAGCACTGTTTGGGTGCTGAGTGTTTCAGTGCCATTTGGGTGCTGAGTGGGCGCTGAGTGTTTGGGTGCTGAGGACAGACTTGTCAAGGTCTTGCTACTAGGATTCCACAACTGTGGAAAAGGCATTGTATAATCCTAAGTGAGGTCCCAGCCACTTATGTTGCAATCCCAGAGCTGGGTTGGAACTTGGGGTGCGCGATCTAGAATTCCCGCCTGAGACCGTGTTGTCAGCAGTAGAGATGAGTCCAGGTGTCCCTGCAGCCAGCGTGGCCGGAGGGCCCAGCCTTGGCCCACGCGCCACGCGTCCCCTGACTTCAGACCCTACCCCAGCTTCCTAACCTCAGGGCCCTCTTCTTATGGTCCTCGCTAGGCCAGCCTGAACATTGGAGTGTGGCTGGGGCAGTGCCCAGGCAGGACATCCTGGCGAGTCGGTCACTCCTCCTCTAGTCCTTGCTGCTATATTCCTTTCGGGCTTTAGGGCCATGCCATTCTTTTCTATATGTCATATTTTAGGTGCATTTAACTTATTTATCCAGAAATCAAACTCAGTTGCTTCACAGTTTCTTTTTTGGTGATGGGGTCTCCCTGGATTTCAGCATCTGGACATAACTTGGCGTCGAGAGCAGCCGTCACTGCACGTCTGTCATCGCGGCTTTTGAGCGCTTCCTTGGTGCAGGTGCCCACTGAACGCCACGCACGCCTTGGTCCATTTCATCTTCGAAAGGGTGTCATGAGTAGGCACTGCCGGTCTCCCCACTTTCCCAATGGAGAAGCTGAGACACAGAGAAGGGGAGTGACCTACCCAAGTTCCCACGCCTTGTAAGAGGCAGAGCCGGTTTCCAAATAAATTCATGTAACTGTGTCCAAGGCTGTGTATGCACACCAGGGCACAAGATTATTTTTATTTTTGTAGGTAACACACACATGTGTCTATGTTGCTTTTATAAAATTTGACAAGTGTCTTGGTTTCCTGGGGCCATGGTAACAAAGTAACTACAGACTGGCCACTGGACGCACAGAAGCTGTTCCCTCCCAGCCCTGGAGGCGGAGTCTGAACTCAGGTGTGGCCGGAGGGGGCTCCTTCCAAGGCTATGGGGAGCGTCTCTCTGCTCGAGGCCTCTCCCCAGCTTCTGGCCTGGCTGCCTCCTGGGTCTCCCTGGGTGTGGAAGCACCGCCCCGGCCTCCACCAGCAAATTCTCTGGGAGCTCTCCACGGGGTGCTGGGATCAGGGCCTGCCCTAATGACCTCGCTTTAGCTTGGTTACCTCTGTAAAGACCCCGTCACCAGCCAAGGTCACGTTCGGAGGCACTGGGAGTTAGGCTTCAACATCATAATTTGGGGGGACACAGCTCAGCCCCTAACAACTGTCGTAAGCTTTGGACTTTTACATTTGTAAGCAGCATAACGTTCTGCCAAGACATGAGGCTTTTCCTCTTTTCTTTTAGAAAAGGGTGATGCCTTTCACAGAGGCCAGCATCTCTACCATGTTTATCTCAGCATAAACCTGCCGCGTTGAGGATGCCTGGCCGTGAGCTGCGCCTCCCCGGTCAGCCCAGCGTGCAGGCACCGTGCTAGGGGGGCTGCTGTCCGCAGAGCACGCTGCAGGCTCTTGTCTCTCGCCCTCTCTCACAGGCATCTTTCCCGGCAAACCTGCAGCTCGTCCTCGTGCTTCGCCCGACGGGTTTTTTCCAAAGGACTCTCTCCGACATCGCTTTCAAATTCAATAGAGATGACTTTAAGATGAAGGTGCCGGTAAGTGCCCCCCGCTTCCATCCTGCGGTAGCAGAACGGAACTCATTGCCGTCCTGGCCCATCTGTGACCATCGAAATCCTCAAGGAGCTGACTTCAGGGCCACACGGTCAACAAAACCCCGCAGGACCTGGTGGGAAGTTGCACCTCCTCAATGCTGTCAGAAGCAGCACAATCCTTTCTTCCCCCACCCCTGCCCCCAGCCCCCACCCCGCCAGAGCATCAACCTCAGACAGGCCACCGTGTGGGCGTCCCATCAGGACGCGGGTCACGCGACATTCATACCCCCAGGAAAACTGCAGAACTTGAGACCCTAAGGGCTGAGAGTCCCCCTGGCCCACCCGCGAGGAACTCAGCCCAGGCCCTGCCTGCACCCCAGGGATGAGAGAAGGGCTGGGGAGGGGGCTGTAAGCATCTCTGGACCTGGGAGGGAGCACCCACTGCTGACAGGGATGGGCCGGACCTGTCCTGGAGCAGCCAACAGGGTGACCCCTGCCCCATCGCCACCACACTATCCCGGCACAGGGCAGCGTCTCCCAACACTGCCCACTGAGAAAGCACCTTCAGTCCTGATCTGCTGTCCTTTAAAGAACAAAGGCTTCACAAAGTCCCTTAGAGCCTGTGGAGCCCCGTCACCAGCCCAAGCTGTGTAGCTCCCCCCGGAGAGCCCTGGTCAGCTGCCTCGGCGAGCTCACATCTTCTCTGCCACAAAGAGAACAGAGACATATGGGCCAGCACCAGGCACCTCAGAGCCCCCCATGGCACCAGCCAGATGCTGCTGGAAACCAGGCAATCTGGGGTGCAGGTCGCTCACTGTGAAGCTACTCCCTGTGCGCTGGGAATCAGGTGGCACCAGCCCACCGTCCCCACCCTCATTGTGCTACAGCCTCAATGCCAAACGTGCAAGAGCCCTTCTCTGACAGGGAAGAAAACAGCCTGAGGCCTTTCCCCATGTACTGCCCCCTTCCCCTCCCCTCCCCTCCCCCTTCCCCTCCCCTCCCTCTCCCCCTTCCCCTCCCTTCCCTCTCCCCCTTCCCCTCCCCTCCCTCTCCCCCTTCCCGTCTTTTCCCTCCCCTCCGCCTCCCTCCTCCTCCCCTCCCCTCTTTCCCCCCCCTCCCCTTCCCCCTCCTCTCCCCCTGCCCGAGACAGCCCTGGGGGTCACAAGGCCCCATCCACTCTGCCCACCCCCATGCAGTCCACTCCGGGTGTCGCCCATGACCCTGGTGCCTGGCCTGGAGCAGTAACTGCAGGTGCAGGGTGTTCTGCATGGCACCCATGGGGCTCTGTGCCATCGTGCTTTGGTGGCCCCAGAACCACCAGCTTCCAAGCCATTGGGAAGCTCTGTGCATGTACCGTTTTTTGTAGCCTTGGAGAAGCCTTAGTGTCTGAACAGTCCATTCCCTAGAGACGACCAGCGACAAAACCGTGCAGAGCAGGGACTCGTGGGCAGTGGGAGGCTCATGTCCTGACACCAGGATGAGCTAGGCATTGCGTGTGCAGCTCAGCACCCCGCAGACAGCTCCTCTCTTGGTGGCGTGTGCAGCTCAGCACCCCGCAGACAGCTCCTCTCGTGGTGGCGTGTGCAGCTCAGCACCCTGCAGACAGCATCTCTCTCGGTGGCGTGTGCAGCTCAGCACCCCGCAGACAGCTCCTCTCTTGGTGGCGTGTGCAGCTCAGCACCCCGCAGACAGCTCCTCTCTTGGTGGCGTGTGCAGCTCAGCACCCCGCAGACAGCTCCTCTCGTGGTGGCGTGTGCAGCTCAGCACCCCGCAGACAGCTCCTCTCTTGGTGGCATGTGCAGCTCAGCACCCCGCAGACAGCTCCTCTCGTGGTGGCGGGTGCAGCTCAGCGCCCTGCAGACAGCACCTCTCGTGGTGGCGTGTGTGTGTTATGGCCATTATGATGGAGAGAACCCCGTGCGCCCGCCTTCCCTGCTATTTGGCAGGCACTGCACACTAGCCATAGGCTTTGTGACCACAGACGTGTCACGGGGAGCAAGACCGACCTCACGGGTCATCCACGCCACAGGCTCCCCTGCACAATGGCTCCACAGCAAGCTGTCAAAATGGGTTTCACAGAAATCACCAGCATCTTCAAACTCACAGCCCCACTTAGATAATTCTTGAAATTAGAGTGGATGATGTGAAGGATGCAGTTGTTGACACGTGTGTGTCCGTGTTTCAGTGCCGTGTGCTGAACTCAGCCGTAGAAAGGAGACATGAGGGAGAACAGTGGCCCTGGCACCTCTGCTGCCGTGACTGACTATCCAAACCCATGGATGGAGTGACCTCAAAAAGGGCAAGAGAAATGCAGAAAGATGAAGACAAGGCATGTGTAGAGGAGCTTATGCGGCCGTCGCAACCACAGGTTTTCCACATAACCATAACTGTGTGGGAACTGCCAGCCACTCTCCCCGTCCGGCCTCAGTGGTGGTGTGTTGATTTCAACTGGTGTCTACAATGACCGCGGGTTATTTTTGGCAGGAACAGGGACAAAAATGATCATCTTTCCCGTCAGAGCACTGTCTGATGATGTTGCTGGAGGAGGCGTGTTGCGTGTCCTTGGCCATCACAGGCCGCACTCGTGCTGAGTTTTGCGCACCTCCAGCAGCGCCATTTGCTGCTCACCGTGGCATGACGAGCTCAGGCACAATGTGCCCATTTACGAAGGAGGCAGCTGAGACACAGAGTGGGCGGCTGGCCTGCGGGTGAGTGGGACCCACATCCGGGTCCACACAGGTCCGAAGCCAGGCGCCCATGTCCGCACAGCCGCCCACAATGTCCAGGCGCCCCCATCCGCTCAGCTGCCCACGGTGTCCAGATACCCCCGCCTGTACAGCCGCCCACAGCGTTCAGGCGTCCCTGTCCACACAACCGCCCACAGCATTCAGGCGTCCCTGTCCACACAGCCACCCACAGCATTCAAGCGTCCCTGTCCACACAGCCACCCACAGTGTCCAGGTGCCCCTGTCCACACAGCTGCCCACGGTGTCCAGATACCCCCGCCTGTACAGCCGCCCACAGCATTCAGGCATCCCTGTCCACACAACCGCCCACAGCATTCAGGCATCCCTGTCCACACAGCTGCCCACAGCATTCAGGCATCCCTGTCCACACAACCGCCCACAGCATTCAGGCGTCCCTGTCCACACAGCTGCCCACGGTGTCCAGGTGCCCCTGCCTGCACAGCCGCCCACAGCATTCAGGCGTCCCTGTCCACACAACCGCCCACAGCATTCAGGCGTCCCTGTCCACACAACCGCCCACAGCATTCAGGCGTCCCTGTCCACACAACCGCCCACAGCATTCAAGCGTCCCTGTCCACACAGCCACCCACGGTGTCCAGGGTTTGGATAAAATCTAGGCTTTGCTTTGCAAGCTGTCAGATGGGACCACAAAATGGGTCTCCTGAGGTTTAGCTCAGGGGTTATTTGACACCACATCATGTTTTATTAAATACCGTATCAGTCTAGAGTGGGGACTCCACTGGGGGTGATTTTGCCAGATAGTCACGGCAGCAGAGGTGCCGGGGCCACTGTTCTCCCTCATGTCTCCTTTCTACGGCTGAGTTCAGCACACGGCACTGAAACACGGACACACACGTATCAACAACTGCATCCTTCACATCATCCACTCTAATTTCAAGAATTATCTAAGTGGGGCTGTGAGTTTGAAGATGCTGGTGATTTCTGTGAAACCCATTTTGACGGCTTGCTGCGGAGCCATTGTGCAGGGGAGCCTGTGGCATGGATGACCCGTGAGGTCGGTCTTGCTCCCCGTGACACGTCTGTGGTCACAAAGCCTATGGCTAGTGTGCAGTGCCTGCCAAATAGCAGGGAAGGAGAGCGCACGGGGTTCTCTCCATCATAATGGCCATAACACACACATGCCACCACGAGAGGTGCTGTCTGCAGGGCGCTGAGCTGCATCCCATCCACACAGCCACCCACAGCGTCCACGTGCCCCCATCCACACAGCCACCCACAGCGTCCACGTGCCCCCATCCGCACAGCCACCCACAGCGTCCACGTGCCCCCATCCGCACAGCTGCCCACAGCATCCAGGCAGACGTGGTCCTCTCTGTGCTGCTGGGTGTTCTGCTGATGGGGCAGCTCTTTTGGGAGCCAACAATAATCCCAAACACTACCACGCATTCCCTTTCTCCTCCAGGTCATAATGCTGAGCTCCGTACCAGACTTACACGGTTACATCGATAAGTCGCAGCTGACCGAGGACCTGGGTGGGACCCTGGACTACTGCCACTCCCGGTGGCTGTGCCAGCGCACGGTGAGCCGCGTCGAGCTGGCTGATACCAGCTCGAGTACTTCCACAGAATTGCTCTTGCATTACAACACGGCCCTTTCCAAAAACATGTTCACATTAACAGTCGTTTTCTTTCCCAAGAATGAGGAGATGGTCTCAGTGGACCTTAGTCATTGTAAAGAAGTAACGTGAGTCATAAGTTTGGGAGTGGCTTTCTCTGGGCTTGGAGACCAAAAAAAAAAAATCCTTTGCGTTGTGCTTTGCAACACTCACTGCTCTCAACAGGGAGAGGCAGCGCAGGCACAGGCGACTCTAGGTGACGGGCACACGTGTAGAGTGTGCCTGGTATGTTTCTGAAGAGGTCGAGGAGGGCAGGACGCTATGGGAGGGCGTTCACCATCCTCGCGTCAGCCGGTCTCGCCTGATGGGTCTGTGTGGGAACGGTTTCCGCCGGTGTCTGCTTTCAGGGCAGCAGGAGGTGGGTGCAGTGCACAAGGCATGCAATTGTGTTTTCTCTGTCCCCAAGGCCATCGAAAGTTTTGCCCTCATGGTGAAGCAGACGGCTCAGATGCTGCAGTCCTTCGGGACCGAGCTGGCCGAAACAGAGCTGCCCAATGACGTCCAGTCGACAAGCTCAGTGCTGTGTGCGCACACAGAGAAGAAGGACAAGGCGAAGGTACATGGGGGGGGGGCTCCGGTCGGAAGCTGCGGGGGGTCTTTCGTCCCAGCAGGAGTTTGTGTCAGCAGCACGTAAGATCAAGAAGTCAGCAGGCTTGAGATGCCTTTTGACGGCAATTAGCTCGGCAACCTCTCCGATGAGAACGGAATAAAAGGAGTGTAAATGAACCCTGTAGATTGCTGGCTGCGCCTGCCATTCTGGCGTTGGGTCAACCATTGGCCCTGGGTGGCCGTGGCTTCAGGAGTGGGACCAGGGGTGGCTCCTCTCAGGAGCGCTTTTGGCTGTCTGTGCGGGGAGCTCCCGAATAGACATCTCTTGCTTCTGAGTGTGACCGAGGCAGGATGTCTGTGCCGGTTTTTCATGCCGAGCAGGTGATGAAGTGGCGGTTGGAATTCCTGTTTGCAGAACACTCCCAGTGCTCACGTGTCCACAGCGCTTGCTGGAACAAACGTATTCTGAGGAGCACGTGCTCCCTGCTCTGTGCTGCCCCTGGCCCACCGGCACGCTGCTGGCTTTGCAGCAATGGTAGCCCAGGGCCATGACCTGCTGGTGTGTCCCCGAGGACTGTGCCTCTGTGCTCACCGGGCCGCTCCACCGTGAGGACACTGAGGACCAGGAGCAGGCACCATGAGAAAGCCTGGTCTCCAGTGACTCTTTCACCTTAACCCGTTGCCCTGAGTGACCTGTAATGGCAGCTCTGCCCCGGGGCACACAGGAGTGAGGGAGTCCCCCACATCACCCCGCCTGCCCGCACAACCCCACAGAAGAGACTGGGAAGACTCAGGGGTCGGGGATTGACCCCTTCCTCAGTCCCCGCCCCCTCAAGAGCAAGGCCCCACGAGGCCTCACCACCGGCCTGCGCTGTGTGCCTGGACGGGGCCGGGACGTGAGGCTGCATTCTCTCCACAGGAGGATTTGAGGCTGGCACTGAAAGAGGGGCACAGTGTCCTGGAGAGCCTCAGGGAGCTGCAGGCTGAGGGCTCAGAGCCCAGTGTGAACCAGGACCAGCTTGACAACCAGGCCACAGTGCAGAGGTGAGGCCCGGCTGCCTTCCTGCCCTCATCCTGTCCCAGTCCAGGGCAGGATCCTCTCAGGCACACAGCTTCTGCAAAAGAAAGAGGCCATGGAAATAGCAAGCAGCGTGGCAGGCATTCCTGGCCAGGGCCAGCACAGCAGCCAGCCTCCGAGCCTCTGTGTGGACCTGGCTCCTCCTGCTGAAATGCTTTTCTCTCGAACCCCACAGAAAGCCACTGTTTTGGGGACAATTTCCTAGAGCAAACGCCCTTTTGCCGGCATGAAGGAGGCGTTAGGGGAAGCAGAGGCGATGGAGTGCCTTAGACCTGGGGCTTCTGCATTCCAAGCGGGGCTTCCACGGACAGGGAGAAAGCCTGGGGTTCTCCTTGCTGCAGCTAGTGTTTCTTACTTTCATTGTGAAAGGTGTGATGCTCATATTTCTCCCTTGGGCTTCCAGCTTTATAGCAGCACAGGGTCGGGCACTCGTGTGGTCGGCATGGTGCTCTAGGGTGTCCAGAACTCCCTGAGCATCCCCCTCACCCCCCCAGAACTCCCTGAGCCTCCCCCTTCCCAGACTCCCCAAGATTCCCCAAGCCTCCCCTGTCCCATCTCGCGGTGGGTGCTATCAGCCCCGCCTCCCAGCTGAGGAGCAGGGCCCACACAGCTGGACAGCGGCTTGTCCGGCAGGGCCGTGCGGGGCGCACCCAGGCCTGGACCAAGTTGGTCCTTTTGACTCTCAGCTGCCTTTGACTCCCACGCAGCGTGGCCCACACCCTGAGCTGCCTTCTCTGCCAGGGACACGCCAGAGGCCCCGGGGACTCAACGGCGCATCCTTGAGGGGCTCCTCGTAGCTGGGGTGCCGTGACCCACGAGGCAGAGGCTGCAGCACAGCCCATGAGGGTGGGCCCTGCCCTGGCCTGTGTCGGGCACCTTGTCAGCTTCCCAAAGACTCAGTTTCCTCATCTGTAAAGTGACGCTGATCCGTGCACACGCCTGGCAGGGTGGGCGTGGGGCTGACTGGGTGGTGCACAGCTGGAGTCCCAGCTACGCGGAGGCAGAGGTTGCAGTGAGCCGAGATTGCACCTGGGTGGTGCACAGCTGGAGTCCCAGCTACGTGGAGGCAGAGGTCGCAGTGAGCCGAGATTGCACCTGGGTGGTGCACAGCTGGAGTCCCAGCTACTCGGAGGCAGAGGTTGCAGTGAGCCGAGATTGCACCACTGCACCCAGCCCAGGTGATGGAACCAGACCCTATCTCAAAAAATAAATTTAAAAAAAAGTTTTTAAACTTTTAAAAAATAAAAATGAACAAACTCGGTGGCTCAGCCTAGTCGCAGTGACCTAGAGGGAGAGAAGCAGGAAGAAAAGGACACAGCCCCTGATGCTTTCTCCAGGGCCTCCCTCCCATGCTGACGGCCCTGAGTGCCCGCGCCCGCGGATCCCAGGTTTAGGTGCAGGGAGTGAGCGGAGTCCAGGATCTCAGGAAGGCCCGAGGTGGAGATGAGCCTTGGGGTCGCTTGAACACCCACCGCGCTCCACGTTGCGTGGGGCGCCGTGGGCCACACAGACGGTCAACTCCTCCTCTTTTCCAGGCTCCTGGCCCAGCTGAACGAAACCGAGGCTGCCTTCGATGAATTCTGGGCAAAGCATCAGCAGAAACTGGAACAATGTCTGCAGCTCCGGCACTTTGAGCAGGGCTTCCGGGAGGTGAGTGGCCCTGGGTGGAGCCGGCAGCCGCCCTGATGCCCACGGGGCCTCCTGTGCCTGCGCCCTGGTCCCAGTGCCGGGAGCTGAGCCGTGCCACCCACTTGACTTTGGCTTAATGCAGGAAAGTCTCCACTTGCCAGGTGGAGCCTGTGAGATTAAGTCAGGCTGAGCCTTGAAATGCACGATTGATGACTGCGTCATTGCATAGAAAGGTGATTGAAGATCAGCTCACTGGGATGCACTTACACTGCATTATTCGTAAAGTAGCAGGAAGCCTTTGCTCTCCCTTCATAGTCATTTGCATGCCCTTTTATTCAACATGCATGTAGGATGTGCCTGCTGTGTGCCAGACTGTAGGATGGCGTCAGTCGTGAGGTGCACAGTGACACGGCCAGTGCAGCCAGACCCAGACGTCTCCCTCCTGCAGCCCTTCGTGGACTCACCCATGTTCCTCCCAGTCCACCCCTCCTCAGCCCCCGGCAACCACTCATCTGTTTCCGTGGCTGTACTTTTGCCATTTCAAGAATGTGACATAAATGAATCCCACAGAATGTCACTCTCAGGATTGGTTTGTTTGCTCAGCACAGCTCTCTGCAGACCCCCAGGTGCCAGTGGCTCACTCATTGTGTTCCCCGGTGTGGACGGACCACAGTTCTTTCAATCATTCACCTGTTGAAGGGTATCTGGGTTGTTTCCGGATTTGAGTATTACAGATAAAGCTGTTACAAACATTGATATACTGATGTTGGTGTAAATGTAAGTTTTCATTTCTTGGACTTAAGTGCCCAGAATGTAATTGCAGGGTTATACAGTAGTTGCATGTTTCGTTTAAGAAGGTGCCAAACGGTTCTCAGTGTATGAGAGACTAGTTGCTTCCCCTTTCCCCAGCACATGGTGGGGTAGTGATTCTTCATATTATGCTCACATCCTGATGTGTGTGCCATCTCACGGTGGTTTTCCGTTGCGTTTCCCCAGTGTTGATGGTGCTAAACACCTTTCCATGTGCTTATTTGCCATTCGCATATCCTCTTTGGTAAAATGTCTTATTTCTGTAGCCCATTTTCTAACTGGATTGTTTGGTATTTATTGTGCTTTTGTTTTACAGTTTTGTTACATTTTGAGAATTCCTTATATGCTGCAGATACTAGTTCTTTGTCACATATGTGGTTTCCTGGTCTGTAACTTGTCTTCTCATCCTCTTAACAGGGTTTTTCACGTAGCCAAAGCATTTAATTTTGACGAACTCCAATTTGTCAATTTCTCCTTTTAAGGATTATACTTTTGGTCCTAGATTCCAAGTATATTCCCCTAAGCCTTTTTCCCCTCAAATTTCATAGTTTTACATTGAAGTCTATGACCTAATTTGAGCTAATTTTTGTATAAGGTATGAGAATTAGATCATGATTTGTTTTACCTCTGGATGTCCAATTGCTGTAGCACTGTTTGTTGAAAAGGCCCTTTCTTCCACTGGATTTCTTCTCCACCGTTGTCAAAGCTCTGGGCACATTTGTGTGGGTCTGTTCTGGAGACTCTCTATTCAATTACGTTTATCTACATACCTCTTCCTCTGTCTGTACCACAAGGTCTTAATTGCTGCAACTATATAATGTCTTGAAATCAAGTACCCTCATTCTTCCCTCTTTGTTTTCTTTTTCAAAATTGTGTTAGCTTCTAGTTCTTTTGCCTTTTCATGCCAATTTTAAAATTATCTTGTCTACATATATGAAAACAAATTTCCTGGGGTTTTCATAGGAGTTGTGTTAAACCTATATTTTAAGGAGAATCAATGTCTTTACTGTGTTGACTCTTCTAGTCAACAAACATGGTATTCTCAACATTTGATTTCTTTCATCAGTGTCAAGTAGTTCTCAGCACACAAGTTCAGTACGTATTTTGTTTGACTTACCTTTAATATTCCATTTTAAGAAGTCATCACAGTATTATATTTTTAATTTTGGCATTTATGTATTCATTGCTGCATATAGAAACACGATTGATTTTTGTATATTTATCTTGTCTCCTGCGACCTTGCTGAGCACACGTATTTGAGATGGTTTTTTGTGAAGTCCTTGAAATTTTCCATATAAACCATCATGTCATGTGCAAATAAGGACAGTTTGGTTTCTTCCTTTTTGAAGATACGCCTTTTATTCTACCCCCCACCCGCAACACCCTGCCCCACTGCGTACTGCCCCAACTAGAGCTTCCACCATATGATAAGAGTGGCGAGACTGGACATCTCTGCCTTGTCCCCAACCTTAGGAGGAAAGTGTTTAGTTTTTCACTATCAGGTGTAATGTTAGTTGTAGAATTGCTGTAGATGCTCAATAAAACTATCTGGGCCTAGAGATTTCTTTGGGAGACTTTTAAAATTATGAATTCAGTGTCCTTAATAGTTATGCAACTATTTATCTGTTTCACAATGAGATATAGTAGTGTGTTTTTCAAGGCAATGTGTAGGGTTGTTTATAGTATTCTTTTTTTATCTTTTTGACGTCTGCAGGGTCTGTAGTGATATTCCCTGTTTCATTTCTGATATTTGTAATTTGCATCTTTTCCTTTTTTCTTTGTCAATCTAGATTGAGATGTATCACTCCTCATCTTTCCAGAGAACGAGTTCTTTGTTTCATTAGTTTTCTCTGTTGTTTTCTGTTCTCAGTTTAATTGATTTCTGGTCCTACCTTTATTATTTCTACAAATTGCTTTGGTGGGAACTTACATTCTTTATTTGAGACTATTCCTCTTTTCTAACATACATATTTAATAAGAACACTATAAATTTCCCTCTCATCACTGATTTAGCTGTGTTCCACAAATGTTGATGTATTTTCTTTTTCATTTAGTCCAGCTTTTTTTTTTTCCAATTTCCCTTGGAACTTCCTCTTTGGCCCATCGATTATTTAAATGTATGTTGCTTGGCTTCCAGTGTTCAGAGATTTTCCTGTTGTCTTTCCATTCTTGATTTCAAGTTTGATTCATTGTGATCAGAGAACATACTCTGTATGATTTCAGTTCTTATAAATGTGTTGAGATTTGTTTTACAGCCCAAGAATATGGTCTTTCTTGGTATATGTTCCTCGCTTGAAAAGAATGTGTATTCTGCTATTGTTAGGTGAAGTTTTATACATATCAGTTAGATCCTGTTGGTTGATGGTATTGAGTTCTTCTATATCCGAGCTAGTTTCTGAGGGTGGTGCATTATCCATAACTCAGTGGCTGTGCGTAACATGGAGAGAAGTCTCACTCATCAGCTGTGCCAGATGCAGGGGGTTCAAGGATGGACAAGAATCCTGCCTTCCTGGACTTCAACCCCAGGCCATCTGAACTACCACCCCCTTGGCACTGGGATGTCTGCGTACACACCCATTCTCAGGATCATTTCCAATAACAAAAATTAAAAGCTTTTGTATTTAAAGGAATAAGTGGTTATATGTTTTAAAAATCAGGCCAGGCATGGTGGCTCACGCCTGTAATCCCAGCACTGTGGGAGGCCAAGACGGGTGGATCACCTGTGGTCAGGAGTTCAAGACCAACCTGGCCAACATGGTGAAACCCCATCTCTACTAAAAATGCAAAAATTAGCTGGGCGTGATGGCTGGTGCCTGTAATCCCAGCTACTTGGGAGGCCGAGGCAGGAAAATCACTTGAACCAGAAAGGCAGAGGTTACAGTGAGCCAAGATCACGCCATTGCACTCCAGCCTGGGCAACAAGAACAAAACTCCGTCTCAAAAAAAAAAATTAAAAATTAAAATAAAAATCATTTCTATGACACCCGTTGTCTTCCTGCCAACAGCAGAAATCGTAGACATTAGAAGTTAGTAGCAAGCTAGAAGGGACTGAGTTACATAACTCTCCACGCCTAGGATCCAGTAGGAATGCTGACAATTCCAGTGTCCATATTGCTGCTGGCTTTCGGCTCCCAGGGCCTTTGTCCTTGCGTGATCTCATCTTCTCCTCATGCTGTTTTCAGGCGTGTGGTTGATAAACGGAGGCACACACAAGCCACAGAGAAACAATTGTTCTGCCAGTGAAGTCACTGGTGGGTAGCGTCGACCCAGAGGCCCCATGGTCCCCGCTTGATTGGTGACCACTCGGGGCCGACTTTGCACCTGTCTGACTGTGGTCCCTGCTTGATTGATGACCACTTGGCCCGACTTTGAATTCTGTCATTTCCCTGATCTGGAGAGCTGGAGTGGGTTCTCTCTGTTCAGGTGAGGGAGACACCCCCCTGAGATGGGCCCTCCTCTGTTCCAGGTCAAAGCCATCTTGGACGCAGCGTCCCAGAAGATAGCAACCTTCACAGACATCGGCAACAGCCTGGCGCATGTGGAGCACCTGCTGAGGGACCTGGCCAGCTTCGAGGAGAAATCAGGCGTAAGGCGGGGTCCCGGCGGGGGCGGCGGGAGAATGTGGGCGGCATCATCAAGTGCTGCTCAGGAAGGCGCAGGAATGGGCCTCCCGCCTACGGAGAACGGACCCCACAGCCCCCCGGGGATGTCCACGGGGTGGGGGGGCTGCTGCCTGTACCCCTCCCCTCCCACACCCCACCCACAGCATGTGGCCCTGCCCGGCCTCCTCTGGGTCAGGTCCCTGCAGACGGTCAATGCCTTTGCTGGGACCACCACAGCCCCCAGAAGCACTTGCCACAGAACAGCTTCGGGGATTAGGCAGCATCTCAGGCATCCGCAGCAGTAAACAAAGAAAGCAAGAGACACACGTGTGCCCCGGGACACACGTCCTGTACAGCAAGGCACTGTCTGCCTCAAACAGAAAGAGGCCTGAGCTGGTCCTCTGGGTGGCCGTCCACAGGTGGCCGTGGAGAGGGCCCGGGCCCTGTCTCTGGACGGCGAGCAGCTCATTGGGAACAAGCACTACGCAGTAGACTCCATCCGCCCAAAGTGCCAGGAGCTCCGGCACCTCTGTGACCAGTTCTCTGCGGAGATCGCAAGGAGGAGGGGGCTGCTCAGCAAGTCCCTGGAGCTGCACCGCCGCCTGGAGACGGTAGGCCGAGCCGGACCCCACCCCACTCCACCCCAGCTGCGGAACCAGCCTCTTCCTCCCACATCCACCACCGGCTGACCCTTGTCGTGGGGAGGGCAGCTCTTTGGCTGGAAAATGTCCTTGCACCCTTCATTTCTGGTCTTGTTGGCCTAGCGGGTCTTTTTCTAGAATTCATTTGCCACAGTTTTATTTCTTTTTTTTTTCTTTTTTTTTTTTCTCACTGCAACCTCTGGTTCCTGGGCTCAAGGGATCCTCCCACCTCAGCCCCCAAGTAGCTGGGACTGTAGGTGCATGCCACCGTACCCAGCTAATTCTTGTATTTTGTGTGTGTGTGATAGAGATGGGGTCTCACTATGTTGCCCAGGCTGGTCTCGAACTCCTGGGCTCAGGTGATCCTCCCACCTTCACCTCTCAAAGTGCTGGGATTACAGGCGTGAGCCACCCTGCCCAGCCAATAATGATTTATTTAAAAGATCCAGAAGCTTAAGGCCTGGTTGATCCTACTGCACTTTCCCTGCCTCTCCAGGCCCCGCCCTGGGTACTTCACTGGTGTTGTCCAGCACTGTGTCCCCTTGGGATTGGCCTTGTCCAGCACTGTGTCCCCTTGGGATTGGCCTTGTCCAGCACTGTATCCCCTTGGGGTGCTTTGGACAGGGTGGTGGGAGCATGAGGAGTCGGTGGCCCAGGATCTGTCGGGAGGACACCCCGGCAGTGTGTGCCTGGACAGGGTGACGCGCTCACCCTCTCACGGCGTCCTGCCCTTGGCAATGCTCTGTGTTTCCAGTCCATGAAGTGGTGTGATGAAGGGATTTACCTGCTGGCCTCACAACCTGTGGACAAGTGCCAGTCTCAGGATGGCGCGGAGGCTGCCCTCCAGGAAATCGAGAAGTTTTTGGAGACCGGTGCGGAAAATAAGATCCAGGAGCTCAACGCGATTTACAAGGAATACGAATCCATCCTCAACCAAGATCTCATGGTAACGCTGACTCAGGCTCTCCATTTGCAGCTTGCTGTCCCGAGCAGTGAGGCATTCCTCTGTGGGAAGTTTGAAAGAATCATTTAATGAATTATTTTTATTTATTTATTATTATTTTTTTTTGAGACGGAATCTCGCTCTTGTCGCCCAGGCTGGAGTGCAGTGGCATGATCTTGGCTCACTGCAATCTCCGCCTCCCAGGTTCAAGTGATTCTCCTGCCTCAGCCTCCTGAGTAGCTGGGATTACAGGCACCCACCACCAAGCCTGGCTAATTTTTGTATTTTTATTAGAGACGGGTTTTCACCATGTTGGCCAGGCTGGTCTCGAACTCCTGACCTCAGGTGATCCACCCAGCTCGACCTCCCAAAGTGCTGGAATGACAGGTGTGAGCCACCGCACCTGGCCCATTTAATGAATTACTACCAAATAATGGGCATATGAGAGAAACACACAGTTGGGAGGTCAAGCTGAATTTTCCTTTCAACACAGAAATTATTTCCACGCCAACCCTGCAAGGTGGCCATCCCGCCTCCGCTGGCAGACTTTGTGGCATGGGTGTGTTCTTCAGGAAGGGCCTGGCCCTGGGACCTGGTGATGCCCTTGAGACCAGGCTCCTCCTGAGCCCTCCACATGCCTGGAGAAGGCTGCAGTCCCCTCCCTCGCATGGAGCTGCCCTTTCCCGAGGCCGGGGCCCCGTCCCGTGGGGGGGGCTGCATCCCCCTCTCCGTCCGTAGTGGCCAGGGCTGGACACAGCTGCGCTGAGCTGACAGACCCCGCATGGAGAACATTTAAAGCGGGGGTTGGGCGTGCCCCGGCACATTCTGCGCCTGACCGTGTATTTTTAGTGATGATGCCAACATGTGCAAGGCACCTTACTGAGCATGCCGTTTCAGGAGCACGTGCGAAAGGTCTTCCAGAAGCAGGCAAGCATGGAGGAGGTGTTCCACCGCAGGCAGGCCAGCCTGAAGAAGCTGGCGGCCAGGCAGACGCGGCCCGTGCAGCCAGTGGCCCCCAGACCCGAGGCACTGGCAAAGTCGCCCTGCCCCTCCCCAGGTCTGTGTGGCTGCCCGGTGCCCCGGGTGCTGTGGGACCCTCGGGGGAGCCCCGGGCGTTGAGAGCTTGGTACATCTGAGGCAGCCACCTGCAAAAACTGTCTCCACACGCCTCCTCCCCTTCCACCTCCGGGCCCCAGTTCAGGGCCTGAGGGCCGGTTCCTGCCACCCCTCACCCATGTTTATAAATGGAGTTTTGTCAGGACCTGGCCATGCCCATCCTGTGCCACGCACATCCTGTGCCACGCACATCCTGTGCCACGCACATCTCGTAGGCATTGTTGTGGCTGCTTTTCCATGAGGCTGGCAGGGTTCAGTGGTCTCAGTGAAGCCCACGTGGCTCAAAACTGGAAACACAGAGCTCCCACAGAGGAACCACCTCCGGCTTTCCCAGCTCCAGCCTCTCCACAGTCCGTCCTTTCCCGGTGCTATTGCCAAGCAACATTCCTCACACACGGCCCAGACCCTGGGCTCCAGGAGCCCTGAAGAGCCACGTCTGCGCGCCTCAGTCCGGCCCGCATTGCTGGTCCCAAACCCACCCTCTATGCTGAGCCAGGCACCGCGCCGTTTCCCAGAGACTTTCCCGCCACCTCCGTGTCTCAAAACGAACCCTCTTCCCATCCTTGCTGGTTTCTCACACACAAACCCACCAGGCGAGCTGCTGCCCCAACTTTGGCGAAAGTCAGCTGTCAATCTCAGGGGCCCCGGGGGCCAGGCTCTTGCCTTCCTGTGCTGGGTCCCAGGCGACCTTATTTTCTGCCTGTCGGGAGCTCTCCCAGGTCGGAGCCCACAGGCGCTGTGTCCCGTGGGCTGTGGGAACATGGGGTGACTCAGGGCAGTGAGGCCCCACCGTCCTCCCCCTTCCCGCACCACCACCTGTGACCTCAGAGGCTGAGTCCTGCCCACGCCACCACCTGTGGCCTCAGAGGCCAAGTCCTGCCCACGCCACCACCTGTGGCCTCAGAGGCCGAGTCCTACCCTCTCCTCAGGGCCTTTTCCCGCTGGACGCACGTCGCCTCTCCAGAGGGTCAGAGGGGACTTCATGCCCCGCTCCCCTTCTTCCCAACAGGCATCCGGCGAGGCTCTGAGAACTCCAGCTCCGAGGGCGGTGCGCTCCGGAGAGGGCCCTACCGGAGGGCCAAGGTGAGGCTTGCCCAAGACAACCCCGCCATCCACACCCCCCTCCTCGGTTCACGCCGGGCCTGGTTCTCCGTGTGGCCCCCCGTCCCGGGCACTGCCCAGCTACCTGGCCAGCTCCCCATCATGGGAACTCAGCCCTGTCCCCATACGGGAACTGGTGGGCTCTGGCCTTGAGAGTTGGCCCTTGAGGTTCCGTCCCGCCTTTCAGACCTGATGCTGTTTTTCTCCCCAGAGTGAGATGAGTGAGAGCCGGCAGGGCCGCGGCTCAGCGGGGGAGGAGGAGGAAAGCCTGGCCATCCTGCGCAGGTGGGTGCGCTGCCCTTCTGTCCTCACAGGGGCCCTCCGACCGCAGCCTGAACCACCAGGTGCCGTCAGGCACTCGAGTAGATGCCTCACAGATAGAAGGCTGGTGCAGAAGTCATTGTGGTTCTTACTTTCGCACCAACCGATACCCAGAGGGCCTGCCGTGGCTCGAGCGTGTGTCCTGGTCCCCACCGCGTGAAGCACACACATGCCGCACACACACCACTCAGGGGATTCAGGAGGGAAGAGAGGGCGATGGCTGAAAGCAACAGTGAAGGGGCATCTTCGGCCCAGCGAGAGCCTCCACCCACCACTGCCATTCACAGGAGACACCACTCAAAGGCCCCAACCAGCACCGGCTGCAGCAGCAGTCACCAGCTGCTCAGGGCTCAGTGTGGCAGGCAGTGGTGCCAGGCAGCTGGTGTGGGAGACGGCATTGTCTCCAGCCCTCCTTTTCCCCTGGAATTCCTGGACCCTCAAACTCAGGGAGTGTTGTGCAAACAAAAGCAGTTTTCTTTCCTCCTTCACCTTTGAGAAAGAAAGACCTCACTGGTGCAGGGCCAGGGAATGCAGGTCCCCAGAGCAAAACTGGGAAGGAGCCAAACACCCACGAGGCACACGGGGCTCCCTCCCAGAGGCCCTTGAGGAACAGGAGGAGGCCACACACCGACCAGGCACCCACCACTGGCTTCACACTTTGCACTGTCTCCATTTTTAGTATTTGCACTGAATATGTTTGCAAGAGACGCTTGGAACCACGTCTCCCCCTTTCACCATCAAAACTCCAAAATCAGGAAGAAGAAAAGGCTCTTCCTGATGTGTTGACAAGCAGGTGTCCGCAGGCAGCACCAGTGTGACTCTGCAGGGTTGGGAGACGGAGCAAAATTGGGAATTACAGTAAACTGAGCTTGATGTGAAAGTTGAGTCTGTCACTTCCGGCTTCTGATGGAAGCTGGTGAAACAGGATGGGAAGGAAGAGGGGCTTACCAAGAAGCGTCCAGGCAGAGGATTGTCCACACGGAGGAGGGTCCAAGCAGAGGGGCGTCTGCACGGAGGAGGGTCCAGGCAGAGGAACGTCCAGGCAAGGGAGCGTCCACACAGAAGAGAGTCCAGGTAGAAGGGTATCCGCGTGGAGGAGGGTCCAGGCAGAGGAGTGTCCATACGGAGGAGAGTCCAGGCAGAGGAGTGTCCATACCGAGGAGAGTCCAGGCAGAGGAACGTCTGAATGGAGGAGGGTCCAGGCAGAGGAGAGTCCATACGGAAGAGGGTCCAGGCAGAGGGGCATCCGCACAGAGGAGGGTCCAGGCAGGGGAGTGTTCGTATGGAGGAGGGTCCAGACAGAGGAGTGTCTGTACGGAGGAGGGTCCAGGCAGAGGAGTGTCCATACGGAGGAGAGTCCAGGCAGAGGAACGTCTGAATGGAGGAGGGTCCAGGCAGGGGAGTGTCTGTACGGAGGAGGGTCCAGGCAGAGGAGTGTCTGTATGGAGGAGGGTCCAGGCAGAGGAGTGTCCATACGGAGGAGAGTCCAGGCAGAGGAACGTCTGAATGGAGGAGGGTCCAGGCAGAGGAGAGTCCATACGGAAGAGGGTCCAGGCAGAGGGGCATCCACACAGAGGAGGGTCCAGGCAGGGGAGTGTTCGTATGGAGGAGGGTCCAGGCAGAGGAGTGTCCATACGGAGGAGAGTCCAGGCAGAGGAGTGTCCATACGGAGGAGAGTCCAGGCAGAGGAACGTCTGAATGGAGGAGGGTCCAGGCAGAGGAGAGTCCATACGGAAGAGGGTCCAGGCAGAGGGGCATCCACACAGAGGAGGGTCCAGGCAGGGGAGTGTTCGTACGGAGGAGGGTCCAGGCAGAGGAGTGTCTGTACGGAGGAGGGTCCAGGCAGAGGAGTGTCTGTACGGAGGAGGGTCCAGGCAGAGGAGTGTCTGTACGGAGGAGGGTCCAGGCAGAGGAGTGTCTGTACGGAGGAGGGTCCAGGCAGAGGAGTGTCTGTATGGAGGAGGGTCCAGGCAGAGGAGTGTCCACACGGAGGAGGGTCCAGGCAGAGGGGCATCCACACAGAGGAGGGTCCAGGCAGGGGAGTGTTCGTACGGAGGAGGGTCCAGGCAGAGGAGTGTCTGTACGGAGGAGGGTCCAGGCAGAGGAGTGTCTGTACGGAGGAGGGTCCAGGCAGAGGAGTGTCTGTACGGAGGAGGGTCCAGACAGAGGAGTGTCCATACGGAGGAGGGTCCAGGCAGAGGAGTGTCCACACGGAGGAGGGTCCAGGCAGAGGAGTGTCTGTACGGAGGAGGGTCCAGGCAGAGGAGTGTCCACACGGAGGAGGGTCCAGGCAGAGGAGTGTCTGTACGGAGGAGGGTCCAGGCAGAGGAGTGTCCGTACGGAGGAGGGTCCAGGCAGAGGAGTGTCTGTACGGAGGAGGGTCCAGGCAGAGGAGTGTCCATACGGAGGAGAGTCCAGGCAGAGGAACGTCTGAATGGAGGAGGGTCCAGGCAGAGGAGAGTCCATACGGAAGAGGGTCCAGGCAGAGGGGCATCCACACAGAGGAGGGTCCAGGCAGGGGAGTGTTCGTACGGAGGAGGGTCCAGGCAGAGGAGTGTCTGTACGGAGGAGGGTCCAGGCAGAGGAGTGTCTGTACGGAGGAGGGTCCAGGCAGAGGAGTGTCCACACGGAGGAGGGTCCAGGCAGAGGAGTGTCCACACGGAGGAGGGTCCAGGCAGAGGAGTGTCCGTACGGAGGAGGGTCCAGGCAGAGGAGTGTCCGTACGGAGGAGGGTCCAGGCAGAGGAGTGTCCGTACGGAGGAGGGTCCAGGCAGAGGAGTGTCCGTACGGAGGAGGGTCCAGGCAGAGGAGTGTCCGTACGGAGGAGGGTCCAGGCAGGGGAGTGTCCGTACGGAGGAGGGTCCAGGCAGGGGAGTGTCCACACGGAGGAGGGTCCAGGCAGAGGAGTGTCCATACGGAGGAGGGTCCAGGCAGAGGAGTGTCCACACGGAGGAGGGTCCAGGCAGAGGAGTGTCCACACGGAGGAGGGTCCAGGCAGAGGAGTGTCCATACGGAGGAGAGTCCAGGCAGAGGAGTGTCCATACGGAGGAGAGTCCAGGCAGAGGAGTGTCCATACGGAGGAGGGTCCAGGCAGAGGAGAGTCCATACGGAAGAGGGTCCAGGCAGAGGGGCATCCGCACAGAGGAGGGTCCAGGCAGGGGAGTGTTTGTATGGAGGAGGGTCCAGGCAGAGGAGTGTCTGTACGGAGGAGGGTCCAGGCAGAGGAGTGTCTGTATGGAGGAGGGTCCAGGCAGACGAGTGTCCATACAGAGGAGGGTCCAGGCAGACGAGTGTCCATACGGAGGAGGGTCCAGGCAGAGGAGTGTCTGTACGGAGGAGGGTCCAGGCAGAGGAGTGTCCTGTACAGAGAAGGGTCCAGGCAGAGGAGTGTCTGTATGGAGGAGGGTCCAGGCAGAGGAGTGTCTGTATGGAGGAGGGTCCAGGCAGAGGAGTGTCTGTATGGAGGAGGGTCCAGGCAGAGGAGTGTCCACACAGAGGAGGGTCCAGGCAGAGGAGTGTCTGTACGGAGGAGGGTCTAGGCAGAGGGGCGTCCGCAGGGAGGAGCAGCAAGTGCTCGGCCCTGAGACGCAGAAGGAGTGGCCCTCGGCTGGCGGTTCCCGGGTTGTGAGAGGGAGTCCAGAGCCCTCTTGCTCCCCACTCCTCTCCCCTGTGCCGAGGCAGGGGCCTCTGCGGGCCGACAGCTGTTTTAGAACAAAGTTGCTGAACAACCTCAACCCAGGACCAGCCCCCTGGCTCCAGTTTCTGTGCATCACATAAGCAGGCAGGGCCGTAGGCTGCTGAAAGGTGCTCACATCCACAGCAAGACCTGCGCAGCCAGCTTGTGCACCCTCCCCTTCTGGATCCAGTGTGGCGGTTGCAGGGTCACTCCCCGGACCACCACTGCCCACCTGCTGTGTGTGAGGCCGTGGGCAGGGGGCAGCTCCGGTGATGCCAGACCCCCGCCCTGGCCACGAGGGGCCACACAGATACCCACCACGAGGAAGGCTCAGGGAGGCCAGGCAGCAGGTGGGTGTCTTCTTGGCAGAAGAGACTCGGGTGGATTCTAGGGATGGATCCTAGGAGTAGGATGACTTGCCCATGAGCATGAGGAACTGAGCTCATTTTGCGCAGGTGGGACCCAAAAGCCCAGGAGGCGAGTCGGGGAATCCCTCCTACCAGGCGGTGTGTGCCAGGCCAGGGGCAAGACACTGCTGGCCAGTCTGGGAACCAGGGAGGCTTCAGCCGCCATCTGCAGGGTCTGAGGCCGCGAGCTGGGAGGGGAACCCCGAGGAACGTCCAGCCCGTGGGCTTTGGGTCGCCGCCAGTCCCCTCTTGCTGGGCAGGCCATCATTCTAGGTGGCACCTGTGAGACTGTGGAGCAGACCATTCCTGCTCTCCCAGTGCTAACCTTTTTTGCTCTCCACATGACCTGCCACCAGGCACGTGATGAGCGAGCTCCTGGACACAGAACGGGCCTACGTGGAGGAGCTGCTGTGCGTCCTGGAGGTGAGGCTGGACTCGGGGAGGGCCGACTGCCACGCGGACTCACCTGGGCCAGCTGGTGGGGCTTCCTCTGACAACTGCTGCTCGGAGCAGCCTGCTGTCCACCAAATGCATGTGAGAGAGCGCCCACAGCAGCCTGGTCACAGCAGCCCCAGACGGGGAGCCCCTCGGGGCCTATCAACACGACACAGACCAGGCAGCTCAGGGGAGTCCACACAGGGGACAAGTGTAGTGATAAGAAAGAGGAGCTGACACACAACAGAGGCACGAACCATACACACATCGTCACCAACACAGGCCACAGGGTGCGTGCGATTCCCGGCACGGGGCACTCCAGGGCAAGCAAAACTCGTCTGAGGTGGGAAGCAGATTAGAGGTGACCTTGGCAGTGGGCTGTTGCCTGGGTGAGCTTGGTGTGAGTGGTGGTCACCTGAGTGTAGACAGGCGTCTCATTCACCCAGTGTGCACAGGTAGTGATCACCTGAGTGTAGACAGCGAGTGTGCACAGGTGGTGGTCACTTGAGTGTAGACAGCGAGTGTGCGCAGGTGGTGGTCACCTGAGTGTAGACAGCGAGTGTGCGCAGGTGGTGGTCACCTGAGTGTAGACAGCGAGTGTGCGCAGGTGGTGGTCACCTGAGTGTAGACAGCGAGTGTGCGCAGGTGGTGGTCACCTGAGTGTAGACAGCGAGTGTGCGCAGGTGGTGGTCACCTGAGTGTAGACAGCGAGTGTGCGCAGGTGGTGGTCACCTGAGTGTAGACAGCGAGTGTGCGCAGGTGGTGGTCACCTGAGTGTAGACAGCGAGTGTGCGCAGGTGGTGACCACCTGAGTGTAGACAGCGAGTGTGCACAGGTGGTGGTCACTTGAGTGTAGATGGGTCTCTGATTCACTGAGTGTGCACAGGTGGTGGTCACCTGAGTGTAGTCGGATGTCTGATTTACTGAGTGTGAGCAGGTCACCCGAGTGTAGACATAAGATTTGTGCCCTCTGTTTCAGTTACACCTGAATCATAAAAGGTTAAAAGGGAGAAGGGTAGAACCTCCACCCCATTCCCCCAAACTGGTGCTGTTCATAATGCTTTTGCTTTGATGGATGCCTGTCCTGGTAACTTAGAAATCACCCGAGAATAAAGATGAAGGGATGGCCTGGCCCACAGATGAGCCGGCATCCCTGGCCCACCTGCCCCCCAACAGCCTGATGCTGTGGGGGGGCTGCAGCCCAGGACCCCCGCCGACCTCTGCGCTCTCCCTGCAGGGCTACGCCGCGGAGATGGATAACCCGCTGATGGCTCACCTCCTGTCAACAGGCCTTCACAACAAGAAGGATGTTTTGTTTGGAAACATGGAGGAAATCTATCACTTCCACAACAGGTGGGCCCTTCCCCCCGACACAGGCACGCACCCATGATCTCTTGCAGCTAATGGTGCTGGCTTCAGGGGGCTGGAATGGGGGTGGAGGCCAGGCCATGCCTGGCTAGGGAGGGGCACCCAAGGGGTGGACTCACAGAGGCACAGGCATGAGTGTGGGTACATGGGGCCATCTCTGAGCGCCCACGTGGCACCGTACCTGGTGGCTTGCGTCTAGGCAGCCGAGTTGTAAGTGAGCCGCCAGCCGTGAGGAGAGGGCTCTGAGCCCGAGTGCGCCCTGTTTTGTGGTGCAGGAAATGGGACCCGCCTGCCCCTCATCCCCTCCTCATCCTGCTGGGCAGGTGGAAGCCGGAACCCCCTCCCAGGTGTGTATTCAGCCCTTTAGGGGGTCACCGAAGGCCATACCACATAGCAAGGCCTATTTTGTTCCCAAGCTCTTGAAAAGGACGGCAAACTAGGCGTTCCTTACCCATCATGGGGGCTGCTTGTCCCCCGAGCGACCCGTGGCCTCTCCAGTGCGGGTGGCCTGTCTGGCCTCTTGTCCTCCACTCCTCTGAGCTGTTTGGCTGCTTTAACACAGTTTTGGGGAGCTCATGGGAAGGTGTAGGGTGCACACGCAGTGCAGAATGCCAGGGAGGCTGCAGTGGACGGCCCCCGCTGCATGTCCTGGAAGGAACCCATGTGAGTGGCTCCCGTGCGGCCATGTGCTTGGGGACCAGCGTGCCCCACTGGCCATGGGAATCGCCAGTGCTTGGGACATTGTTCTGACACCTGTTTCTTGCCCCCTCATCACCTCACCTGCCACTTACAAGGAGGCAGCAGGTCTGCAGTTGACCACCAAGGAGCCTTCCACGTCCACGGAGCTTGGGCAGAACCTTAGTGTCCCTTAGTATCTGTCCTCATGGCCCCCAGGGTCTCAGCCAGTCCTGAACACAGGGGTCCCCATAGCTTTCAGCTGTTGTGCTCATGCCCCAAATCCATCCCCCAGACGGTTTTCCCCTCCAGCCGGACTTCCTCCAGGGGACAGATGCAACAGAAAACAGCCCAGGAGCCTGGGGGCGGCGCTGCCTAGGGCCAGGGCTCAGGGTGTGTCTGCAGAGAACCCACAGACCCACGGCCAGTTATGGGGGTGGCGCCTCCAGGGCCCTGAAAGGTCCCATCTCTGTCTTTGCCTGCGGCCCTGTGAGCCGTGTGTGTGCTGAGGGAAAAGCAGCTCTCTCCAACTTCTGTGTGCAGCCAAGGCCAGAAATATAAAGAGACTCAGCCTGGGGCTGCACCTGCTGGCGCCTGAGAGCTTGGTGCTCAGGACAGGTGTGGCTGCAGCGTCCCCAAGTGATGCGGGGCAGATTGCCCAGAGCAAGGCGTAACAGGCTTCTGAAAAATGACGTCCGTCCACTTGTTACTGGTCCACGTGACTCGGCCTGTCTTTCATACTACTTAAAAACCTTCTTTGTCTAGGATATTCCTCAGGGAGCTGGAAAACTACACTGACTGCCCAGAACTGGTTGGAAGATGCTTTCTGGAGAGGGTAGGTGGTGTTTTGACGTGTATTTTGTCACAACTTCTTAAAATTACTGAATAATGACTTCAGATTCTACTGCAAGTTCCTATTCTAACCAACTGAAATCACAAAATACGATGTTTTCAATGTGGCTGAGATACCATGATGCTCCTGTACCCCTAGAACCTCCTGAACCCCGAGAACCTCCTGAACCCCAGAAAACCTCCTGAACCCCAGAACCTTCTGTACCCCCAGAACCTCCTGAACCCCCAGAACCTCCTGTACCCCAGAACCTCCTGAACCCCCAGAACCTCCTGAACCCCAGAACCTCCTGAACCCCCAGAACCTCCTGTACCCCAGAACCTCCTGAACCCCCAGAACCTCCTGAACCCCAGAAAACCTCCTGTACCCCCAGAACCTCCTGTACCCCAGAACCTCCTGAACCCCAGAACCTCCTGAACCCCAGAACCTTCTGTACCCCCAGAACCTCCTGAACCCCCAGAACCTCCTGTACCCCAGAACCTCCTGTATCCCCAGAACCTCCTGAACCCCAGAACCTTCTGTACCCCCAGAACCTCCTTTGCCCCCAGAACTTCCTGTGCCCTTAGAAACTTCTGAGTCCTGTGCCTTAAAACCTTCTGTGCCCCTAGAACCATCTGTGCCCTAGAGGCACCCAGGAGCAATTGCACTTCACAGTGGGGCTAGGGTCTGTTTTTTGCTAAATAACAGGTAATTTGTAAAACTGCCAGAGAAAATGCTAGAAGTTCTATTATATAAATAAATCAACAAACTACACCATAAACGGCCTTCTAAGAATGGCTGCGTTGGAACCCCGTCTCCACTCCACGCCTGTGCTCTGGGAAGTCAGGGGCTCTGGGACAGGGAGCCCCATTAATGGAGGGCAGGCCCCCCAGCGGAGCCTGGGAGCCAGTGCCAGCCCTCGGAAGCTGTGGGGCCAGCAGCAATGCCTCGCAGGGCCGGGAAGACGCTGCGTGATGCGGTGCCCGTCACTCACCGCGTGATGCGCCGCCCGTCCCTCACCGTGTGATGCGGTGCCCGTCCCTCACTGCGTGATGCGGTGCCTGTCCCTCGGTGCAGATGGAGGATTTCCAGATCTACGAGAAGTACTGTCAGAACAAGCCCCGCTCCGAGAGCCTGTGGAGACAGTGCTCCGACTGCCCGTTTTTCCAGGTTTGTCCCCGGACCTTCCTTTAGAACGTTACTCCCTTTCCTAGCCGACTCCTGAGGAATAATGAAAATTGTGCAAACCAAAGGCTCTGGGTTGGTTCCAGGAATGCCAGAGAAAGCTGGACCACAAGCTGAGCCTGGACTCCTACCTGCTGAAGCCAGTGCAGAGGATCACCAAGTACCAGCTGCTGCTCAAGGTGGGCTCCGTGGTGACCGTGGCCCGGCCTCCCCAGCACCTGCTGGCCAGGTGTCTGTGCCGCCCTGGGGCCCCGTCCCCATCACGCCCTGCCCCTCCCAGGCCAAGGGCACCTCCTCTGAGCCTGTGCTGAGGCTGGGATGCCTTTCGAGGTCCTACTGTGTGCCACTGTTAGGGGTCTGAGGACGCAGGTGAGCAGACGAGTCCCCGTCCCCATGGGTTGGCTCACAGCCCAGCCCACATGGGATTCTGTGTGATGTGCTGACCCGTCCCTCCAGGGTGGAGCCGTGCCCGGATTATCTGGCACACAGCAGGGATGTGGGGCGGCCTAGACTGGGGATTCCAGCTATCAGTTTGCCATGTGGGTCCCTCTCACCTTCAGGCAGGAAACTGCAACTCCATGCATTTGGCCAGGGTTAGGGTGGCGAGAGGAAACTCCCTAGGGAGCAGGTGTGAGGGGTTTGCACCTGGGCATCAGGGTGGCAGGAGGGAGCTCCCCGGGGAGCAGGTGCGAGGGGTTTGCACCTGGCATCAGAGTGGCAGGAGGGAGCTCCCCGGGGAGCAGGTGCGAGGGGTTTGCACCTGGCATCAGGGTGGCAGGAGGGAGCTCCCCGGGGAGCAGGTGCGAGGGGTTTGCACCTGGCATCAGGGTGGCAAGAGGGAGCTCCCCGGGGAGCAGGTGCGAGGGGTTTGCACCTGGCATCCGCGTGGCAGGAGGGAGCTCCCCGGGGAGCAGGTGCGAGGGGTTTGCACCTGGCATCAGGGTGGCAGGAGGAAACTCCCCGGGGAGCAGGTGCCAAGGGTCTGCACCTGGCAGGGGTGCTGCCCCATCTGCAGCACCACTCAGTCTGTCCCAGCTGCAGGAGGGCAGGCAGGGCAGCTCCCCACAGACCAGGGGATGGTGAGCAGCATCCCTACCTCGTGCCAAGCTCCTGAGGGGTCTGTTCCAGGGGAGCCGGAGCTCTCCATGTCCCGACGCGGTTGCCTCACCCCATGCCCCTCAGGAAATGCTGAAATACAGCAGGAACTGCGAGGGGGCTGAGGACCTGCAGGAGGCGCTGAGCTCTATCCTGGGCATCCTGAAGGCCGTGAACGACTCCATGCACCTCATCGCTATCACCGGCTATGACGTAAGGCGCCCAGACGCCCGGTCTTCCCCGCCGCCTCCGTGGAATACACCAGCCCAGCAACTCGGCGGCCTCCCTGCACATCCCCCACGCTTTGGTGTGAATGTGCAGGTTCTGGGCAGGAGGTCTGGGGTGGTCCCTAGATGAGCCCACTCCCAGGCCCCACAGCCGGGTCCACAGACCCCACAGCCGGGTCCACAGACCCCACTGGGCTCTCTGGGACGTGGAGAAAATCAGGAAGCGTCCCTTGCTTGGAGGGCACGCATCTCCAGCAGGAATGCAGCTCGGACCTCCTCACTCCTTGTCTTCTCCTGGGGAGGAGGCGTGGCTCGGAGCAGACGTGACTTCTGTTTTCTGGGCTGCGATTTGCAGGCTGGTGACTTAGAGCAAGTGGCCCCAGAAGACAGATGTCACTTTCCCCGTAGAGCCCCACATCAGGTCACAGCTTATTCATCTTCTGCCCGTCTTTATGTCCACCCAGCACTCATTCTCAGGTTTTTTTTTTTAACTAATAGAGTTGATTTATTGCAGCAATCTTTGGTTTGTGAGATAATTGAGTATAAATCAGAGGCCCTGAGGCTTCCCCTAGTGTTGACATCTAGCATGGGTGCCACACCTGCCACACGTGGTGAACCAGCGCTGATGCTGATTAGTGACTGAGGCCGTTCCCCTCGGAGCTCACTCTGGGTGCTGTGCATTCTGCGGTTTGGACAGGCGTGTAACATCCTACACCCAGCGCTAGAGCATCACACAGAGCAGCTTCACTGTCCTAGAAGCCCATGTGCCCCGCCAGTCCATCCCTCCTCCCCCAGCCCCTGGCACCCGCTGACCTGTCACGGTCTCCACGAGCTTGCCTTTCCTGGGACGCCCTGCAGCTGGAATCCCACCGTGGGTGTGCTTTGCAGAGTGGCTGCTTTCACTCAGCGATGCGCGTCCATGGCCCCAGGCCCATCCCGTTCTGAACACACTCCTGCTGTCGCACATTTAGGGGAATCTCGGCGACCTGGGCAAGCTGCTGATGCAGGGCTCGTTCAGCGTCTGGACCGACCACAAGAGGGGCCACACCAAGGTGAAGGAGCTGGCCAGGTTCAAGCCCATGCAGCGGCACCTGTTCCTGCACGAGAAGGCAGTGCTCTTCTGCAAGAAGCGGGAGGAGAATGGGGAGGGGTATGAGAAAGCACCCTCCTACAGCTACAAGCAGTCCTTAAACGTAAGTGAGGCCGGGTCTGCAGCAGCACGCTCCTGGCCACAGACCCCGACGGGGGGAAGTCTGTAACTGGGTCTCTGTTGCCACAAACCTCGGTCTCAGGTGGCCACGCTGACACCCAGCTCTCAGCCTTAGGTGTAGGGGTGGGGTATTCTGCCATTCTTAGCCCTCACCCCCAAAGTATTTCCATCATTTCGTGCCTGCACCGACACCTTTTAAAAACCAGGCGGTGCGTTCACTGTGCACGCGAACCCCGTCTCCACTCTCTGCTCGCAGATGGCTGCCGTCGGCATTACGGAGAACGTGAAGGGAGATGCTAAGAAGTTCGAGATCTGGTACAACGCGCGGGAGGAGGTCTACATCGTCCAGGTGGGCCGCCCACCCTACCCCGGCCTCTTACACATTGCCACGAATGGTTTCTCATGGGAGCCAGTGCAAGAATCTGCCATGAAGTTGCATCGAGGCCAGGAGCAGCCGCTGTACACTTCGGGATGCTGCCCTGGGCTGTCTTCACCCTGAGCTGGACCCAGGATGAAATGTGGGGAAAAGTACACATCAGAGGGGGTGCTGCGAGGAAACGGGCTCGCCCTCCCCAGGGGAGCTCCTGTGTCCCTGGACGGTGCAAGTGTGCATCCGGCACGCAGGGCCGATTCTCACAGTGGGGAGGGTGCCGTGCCCTGGGTGCCAGGCACAGTTCTTCAGTCAGTCCCGTGCATGGGGCACAGAGGGTCCCGCAACGCGGGGCCACCCACGGTGCTTTCCTGCTCTCCCCTCACACGCAGCCATCTGACCTTTGACTCCTAAGATTATCTCTGGATGTTCCGAGAGTGAAACCAAAGCGTGTTTCCTCGGGGGCCTGAGTACTCACCTCCTGGCGTTTCTTTTGGGGAAACAGGCGCCAACTCCTGAGATTAAAGCCGCGTGGGTGAATGAAATTCGGAAAGTGCTGACCAGCCAGCTGCAGGCTTGTAGAGGTGAGGCCGTCTTCAAGCGATCGTTTCCCGTAGCTTCCGCTCCAGGTGCATTTTTACCTATGTTCAGAGAACCACACAGTCCCCGCATGTGCAAGGTGCATCGGCGTTGAAGTAAAGACGCTCGTTCACGTGGTTTGTCTGCTCCCTCCTCGCAGAAGCCAGCCAGCACCGGGCGCTGGAGCAGTCACAGAGCCTGCCCCTGCCGGCCCCGACCAGCACCAGGTGAGAGTGGACACGCTGCCGCAGGCCTGCATTTCTGGAGCAGTCCCGAGCAGGGCATTTGCACGCCAGGGTCCTCGGCCTCTGTCAGTGGGACCCTGTGGTTATTGGGGTTTTCCTTGAGGCCCCTGGTGTTTATGTGCTGACGGGTCTGTCCCAGAGGGTGCACTTCACAGATGTGTGCCTCCAGCAATGCCCAGTCCCTCTCCAGCTCTTCCCAGGGTGGGCTGTTCCACAGCACGGCAGTGCGCACGCGGCCTGTCCAGATCACAGCCACGCCCCAGCACTCCTCAGACAGTCGGGGCTCAGCTGGGAGCCGGCACTGATGGCCCAGCACACGCGTGGGCACGTTTCAGACTCCGACCCTGACCGTGGCTTCGTCGTGTCTCTTCTGCCCTTGTTTTTTCTTTATTTTGTTTATCCACTTATTTTTTTCACTTTATCCTGTTTCTTATATAAGCTACCTTTAATCATTCATGGAACAGGATATGGCCTAAATAAATAATCCGTGGAATAGTAGTTTTAAAAAAGAAACACTCCCCCGCCCCACCCCCCGAAAAAAAAAGCCTCATACTTCAGAGCAAGTAGGGTGGGCGTCTGTTCTCATCCAGCCCATCCGGGTTTAACTTAGAAGTGTGTGGCCCCTCAGAAGCAGGAGGGTGGGCGTCTGCTCTCATCCAGCCCGTCCAGGTTTAACTTAGAAACACGTGCAGAAGATGCTGCTTTAGGATCAGGCCGGGAGCTCAGAGATATCTGAATGCCTCAGGTCCTCAGGGCGTTCTGAAAGACTAACCAGGCAACACACTATTTCCTTTTTGATTTGTCTGATGTCATCAGTCCCTCAAGAGGAAACTCAAGGAACATAAAGAAGCTGGAAGAAAGGAAAACAGACCCCCTAAGCCTGGAGGGATACGTCAGCTCAGTGCCATTGACAAAGCCCCCCGAAAAGGGCAAAGGTGGGTATGTGCAGGGACCGGCCCTCACACGGAGGCCTCACACGGAGCTGCTCATGGAGTGCTCACTGCATCCGAGAAACCTGCGCTTCCTGCAGTGTGAAGAAGCTTTGCAGAGCGTTCAGGGCCCCTTGCTCCCCCCGTAACAGAGCCCTAGGACCCCACAGAAGAGCCCCTCCCTCTCTGTTGCTCTGCACCCCTGCGTCAGCAAGGCCAGCCCCAGAAGGAGCCTCGGCCGAGCGTGCAACCCGGAGCCACCCTGGGCCCTTCCTACGACAGCCGGACCTGCCTCCGCATCGGGTTGTGATGCCCTCTGCATAGTTTCTTTCTCTTCCTTCATAGATGACACGGTCACTAGCTCTGCCTCAGAAAGCTCTGCGCTTTCCAGAAAGCGCTTTACCCTGCAGGGCTTTGCTAACCTCAAAGGTCAGAAAGGTAAAAGTAGTGCCTGCCCGAAACCCACCCTCAACCGTGGTAGCGTCTGTCATGCATCGTGTGTGACCATTCGTGCCTCCTTCGTCACAAGGGCGGCCACGCAAAAGCGTTTCTTTCCACCCAATCACGTGTTCCCTGACGCTGTGTCTCGCGCACAGACACCAGAGTCATTTAGAGGTGGCTTTCCTTCGGGAAAATGAAGGCGAGGTTTTCAAATGGAGGCTTGCTCAGAAACGGAGCTGTCCTTGGCTTTCCAGGCCCCCTCCTTCCTCTCCCTGCCCCCCACCTCCGCCTTCTCCCGCCTTCTCAGGTGAGTTCCCTGCAGGGTGCTGACCTTGCCGGCTGTGTGTCTCTGCTCCGCCTGGTGGCAGAGGCCGCTCAGCCATCTTCTGGGGCATCCGCTAGTGAACAGGGCTGATGGGACCCTTGAGACGGAGACGTCTAATGCCCTGCTCACCTGCGAGAGCTCCATGATGGGAAATACATGGCGGGAAAATGGGTCCAGGAGGCCCTGGAAGCCGGCCCTGGCGTGCAGGCGGCTCTTCTGGGAAGCCCTGAAGGCCAGCGTGGACAAGGGCTCTTTCCAGAGAAGTAGGAGTGTTTTCCAATTTATAAAATGCTTTTAAGTTGGCCTGAAACTTGAAACAAACAAACAAACAACAGATTCTGATGCTGCAAACTCTGCTAGCACAGAACTAAGAAAACGTCCCTAGAGACGGGCCCCGAAAGGACGCCTCTGAGTGCCGCAGCCCCCACTCCCATGCCCTCCCGGCCCCTCCTTCACTGCGCGGCCCCTCGGCTCCCTGCGTTTTGCTCACAGAAGCTCCTTTTTCATCGGTGGAAAGGGGCCACAACGTGGGTGTCCCCTTCCAGCACGAGCGCGGGTCAGCCTCCTCGCCGCCTCCCTCCGTCCTTCACACTCTCTCTCCCGTTGTATTTCTGCCTCCTCCTCCTCTCTGCCGTTCCTCATGCTCTCTCTCCGGTTGTATTTCTGCCTCCTCCTCCTCTTGCAGCTTCTCCTACCAGTCCTGACAAAAAAGCCAAGCGGCATGAAGTAAAGAGCGACCCGACTCCCTTTGGTGTGCGAGGTAGAGTGGCACCCTCGGGCACGGCACCCACTCTGCGTCGGCAGGAAGCATGGCCCAGCTGGCTGTCAGGTGGCCGTCAAGGCCACCTAAGGGGGATGCTCGCGTGGGTCTTTATGCTGTGGAGGCAGACACGTGGTTGTGTTCAATGTGTGATGCTCTGGTGACAGGTCCTCAAGGACAGCACGCCTCTCAGCCAACTCCTCACAGCAGGTCTATCTGGAGCCTGCGGAACTGCCCACCCTGTCGGTGGCTGCTGGCCATGGCTGCTGCGCTGGTCACCTGGCCGTGCTGGGTGGAGCTGGGTGGGGTCTCACTGCCCAGTGGCTGCTGTCGGCTATAGGGCACCCTGTTCCCTGCCCTTCCCTGTGGCACAGTTTGCCCCGACACTTCCTGCTGGGAACACAGAGCATAGCAACTGGCAGGGCCGACCCAGACCCTCCTTTCCTGGGGCTGACGAGGCCGAGCTCCCTGTCCGACCCGGACCCTCCTTTCCCGGGCCGACGAGGCTGAGCTCCCTGTGGAATCTGGCCCTTCTCGTTTCCTGCCTCCCTTATATTCTGAGGGTGAAAACTGCCCTGCGAAGCCCAGAGACCTCCCCTGGCCTGTTGAGGACCTTCAAGTGCAGGGAGGGGGCTCATGTTTGCAATCTTGAGTTTTCAAAAATTTGCAAAGGTTCCCAGGGGTGTAAGCAGAACCAGCCTTCCCATCCCGCCTGCCTCCACAGCCTCCTCACATGACACGGCGAGCCTCACGGATCCAGGCAGAAGCTGTGGCCACCCTGGGCGTGAGTTCAGAGGCAGGGAGCTGGCCCAGCGTTACTGACTGTCCTGCCTGCAAGTGGGTGGGCGCCCGGCTTGCTGCTTCGAGGCCCCAGGAGTGCTTGGGATAAGGGAGTCATTTCCCTGTTGACAGTCTCCTGGGAGAGGCTATTCTTGTCTGTCAAACCCTCTCTGCTTGTGAACTGGAGTCGGCAGAGCCGGTCCCTGGTGGAGAAGGTGGGCCGGGCGGGCCCTGTGGGCCAAACGCCGCTTCTGCTGCACTTTGGCCAAGCTCAGCCTCTACTTCTGTCTCGTCATCCATGAATGAAGACAGTATAGCCTTGCAGGGTCTCAAGGAAGCCAGTGTGGTGTCGAAGCTGGGCCACTGCCCGTGGGTCATTTCCACCCTGGTCAGTGTGGCGTCGAAGCCGGGCCACTGCCCGTGGGTCATTTCCACCGTGGCCAGTGTGGTGTCAAAGCCGGGCCACTGCCCGTGGGTCATTTCCACCGTGGCCAGTGTGGCGTCGAAGCCGGGCCACTGCCCGTGGGTCATTTCCACCGTGGCCAGTGTGGCGTCGAAGCTGGGCCACTGCCGTGGGTCATTTCCACCGTGGCCAGTGTGGCGTCGAAGCCGGGCCACTGCCCGTGGGTCATTTCCACAGTGGCCAGTGTGGCGTCAAAGCCGGGCCACTGCCCGTGGGTCATTTCCACCGTGGCCAGTGTGGCGTCGAAGCCGGGCCACTGCCCGTGGGTCATTTCCACTGTGGCCAGTGTGGTGTTGAAGCCGGGCCACTGTCGTGGGTCATTTCCACCGTGGCCAGTGTGGCGTGGATGCCGGGCCACTGCCGTGGGTCATTTCTGCTGTGGTCGGTGGTAGTGAGCCCAGGTGGTTCTGGGTGGCCTGAGTGCTGCCCAGCACCCACTCCCCAAGCCCTACAGGTGGTGACTCCATCGAGCAAAGGCCAATGGCTGTTTTACAGAAAACAGAGGGCACCTTCCTGGCCATCACCCGGCCTTCTGCCTTCACACAGAATCCCCCAGCTCCTGGTGCAGCAGTGCTGGCCTGGCCTGTGGCTGCCCGCTCCCAGGCACTGCCGTTCCCATCACTGTCAGACCTCTGCGTTTTGCTGCTGGCCTCCCCCGCGCCCTGTTCCAGCACGGCACTCTTGACGGCCCGCAGAGAGGCTCTGGGGAGCACTGAGCACCCACGGCCAGGGCAGCTCAAGAATCCTTTTGTGTCTCTGGTGGTGCCAGGGGCGGAGTCGCTTGGGTTTCACCCCGCACAGGCCAGCCTCGCTGCCCCTGTGGACAGGTTGGTGTGTAAGGTCCTGCCCGTGCCACGCCAGCTCCTGTGCACACACAGCAGCCACCCTTTTTTTGTTCCCACTGTCCTCAATCAGATTTTTGGTTCTGTCTGGCCAGAGGCCCCACGTGCGGTGCCTCAGAGCGACTGGGGGCCTGGACGGGGAGGGCACGCTGGCAGCCAGGCCCCACAGGCCAGTCCCTGCTGCTGTAGAGGAGGCACCTGGGCCCCCACCCTTGCTGTGTCTCAGCCTCCCTTGCTGGGGGCAGCTGCAGGTGCACCCAGGAGGCCAAGCTGCAGGTCTGCAACCAGAAAATCACAGGCCTCAATTCTCACACAGATGCAGGCCTGGTGTGGTGCCTGGAAGGCTCAACTGCCTCCAGCTGTGACCCCAAGAAGGCAAAGCACCCGGGTGGGGTGGAGGGAGCAGCCCCGTGCTCTGCTGGCTGACGGTGGTGACGAGGCCCAGCTCCCTTCTCTGCACAGACAGCAGAGTTCTGCTTAGCACAGGCTTTTCCTTGCCAGCGCAGACGCTGTCAGCCATTGGAACTGGCCTGCAAGACAGCTTGCCGTGGCGGCTTTGCAGGCACAGGGCACACAGGCATCCGTGCACGCAGCTCCTCTGTCCTCCCATGCCCCGCACCCTCCATGGCAAGGAAACGCTTGCTTCTAGGATTGCACCAAATAGGATTTGGAACCAGTTTGTGCCCAAGCTCAAATCTCGTTAGCATCTGCCTGTTTCCCTGGTGTGCATGTGTCCTGCCTCGATGCATTTGGCACCAGGTGGGATGCACTGGGCCTGCTGCCTGGTTGCTGCCTTTGCGTGTTTATTTAGCCCCAATGGCGTCTCCCATCTCCCCCGCATGGGAAAGGCAGGTGCTGCCCTCTGGGAACCTGGCAGGAGGAACACTGGGTTGGGGAGGGGGGCATGTGTGGTCCCAAGTCTGGAAGAAGCTCCTTCCTCTTCTCCCGCTGGGAGCTGCGTGGCCGATGGGAGCCCATCTCCACCGCGGCACCTGCATGGTCTCAGCCTTCCGGTTTGGTGCCGCTGTGCCGGGGGCTACTCTCTTGCCAGTGGGGACCACAGCCCTCGGTATCCCATAGGTGAAGGGCGTCAGGCCCTCTCAGTGAGCCTCAGTCATTCACTTTAGAAACTGCTTCCCGGCTCGGTCTGCTAGGTGTTGAACATGACCGTGGCACTCACTGAAAACACCTGCCTGGGAGGGCATCTGCGGCAGGAAGGCTGCTTCCCTCCTGGCTGAGGGGCACTGCCCTGCCTGACAAGGGCGTGGCTTCCCAGGGCCTGGGGATCGAGGTCTCCCACAGGGTGGCCCAGCAATTGGAAGCAGATGGTCTCAAACCCTGAAACGTGCCAGGCATTCTGGAAGTTTGCAGGGGTGTCTTGCTCAGCTCTTTATGAACCCGGGATGATGACAGGCTCTGTTGGGGGCCCACGGCACACATTTCAGGGGGTCTGTGGGACTTAGCTGACCCCACCTCAGACAGATGCAGACAGCGGCTCATCACCGGGGGGTCCCTCACGGGTGTCTGTCTCTCTTAGGTTGGAGCAAAACGTCCCACTCACTGGAGGCACCTGAGGACGACGGGGGCTGGTCAAGTGCAGAGGAGCAGATTAACTCGTCCGACACAGAGGAGGACGGCGGGTTGGGCCCCAAGAAGCTGGTAACCGCGGCTTCCCTGTGGGCACTTGGGGTGGGGGCTGCCCTCCGGGGATTAGGGGTGCTTCTGGCAGGTCCACCCAGGCTTGGGTCTTAGGACACAGCCCCAGCTCCTCCTAACCCTGGAAGGTCCACATGGGCCTGGGTCTTACGGGCAGCGCCAGCTCCTCCTAACTCTCTCTGGAAGGTCCACCCAGACCTGGGTCTTGGGGCACAGCCCCAGCTCCTCCTAACTCCAGAAGGTCCACCTGGGCCTGGGTCTTTGGGGCAGCCCCAGCTCCTCCTAACTCTGTCTGGAAGGAACACCTGGGCCTGGGTCTTGGGGCACAGCCCCAGCTCCTCCTCTCTCTGGAAGGTCCACGTGGGCCTGGGTCTTAGGACACAGCCCCAGCTTCTCCTCTCTCTGGAAGGTCCACCTGGGCCTGAGTCTTAGGGGCAGCCCCAGCTCCTCCTAACTCTCTCTGGAAGGAACACCTGGGCCTGGGTCTTGGGGCACAGCCCCAGCTCCTCCTCTCTCTGGAAAGTCCACCTGGGCCTGGGTCTTAGGACGCAGCCCCAGCTCCTCCTAGCTCCTCTGTCTCAGCAGCACTTTGTGTTTCTGGGTTAATTTCCAGGTGCCCACCCAGCCTCCTGTAGAGCCCACTCGTGGGTGCACCTTCCTCAGAGGAGACAGTCCCCACCCCCGTACCCTTTATGTCATAGAATGCTGTCACTGAGCCTTCCTAACTATACACACAATTCTCATTTTGTAAGAAAATGGAACTGCTAAGCATGGATTTGCATTTGAAACAACATTCATTGTTAATGTCAGAAGCAAGAAAAAGCTGCCGTGTGTTAATCATTCCAGTGAGGGTTACACCAAGAAGTGTCTGCTGCACCTTCTGTGCTGTGCGTGGTCCATGCACCAAGGCTGGAGGTGCAAAGGGGACAGGTCCCGGAGGCTCTGGAAGGGCAGAGAAGCCAGGCGTGGAAGGGTAGGGAGAGCCCTCGGAGCCTCTGGCCTCTCCCACAGAGACGGCATGAAGGAAGGCCTGGGCGTGAGAACAGATGTGGGGGACACAGAGGTGGAGGCCACGTGGCAGGAGGGGAAACAGGCTGGTAGAATACGGGGCACGGGGCCTGGGGAGGGATTTGGATCTCATTCTTTGTGGGGTGTGGGGAGTGATCCTGGCTACTCTGGGCACCACAGAGGCAGGAGCCAGTACAGGCCATCGTGTGAGGGCAGGCAGCCCAGTCACCGTCCTCTTGCTCCAGGCCATCATGTGAGAGCAGGTGGCCCAGTCACTGTCCTCCTGCTCCAGGCCATCACGTGAGGGCAGGTGGCCCAGTCACCGTCCTCCTGCTCCAGGCCCTGCAGCCGGCAGCACCCCTCCGCAGCCCACCACACGCAGCACCAGGAGGCTGTGAATCTCCCCACTCTGTAGGAACAGCTGCCGCTTCCTGGGTCCCCATTCCCCAACGGAACGTGTTCCATGACATCTGTGCAGCATCCGCTGTGTGCCAGGCACAGTTCTAGGCCCTGGAGACAAAGCGGGAGCAGCACAGACAGGAACCTCCACTCTTACAGTGAGGAGAGAAAGAGGAGTGAGGCTTGGGGAGGTTGGGCAGGACAGCTGCAGGGAGAGGGAGGGCAGAGGACGGGCGAGTCGGGGAGTACCAAGGAAGGCCTCAGCAAAGCAGCATGGAAATAAGACCTGAAGGCACGGAAGGGCCCTCCGGGAGGCGGGTATGCAGGCGCAGAGGCCCTGGGGCTGAGAGCTCTGTGTGGAGACCACCGTGAGGGGCTGGGGCAGCTGGGCCCAAAGACAGATTCACAGACGCCTTCCATCGCCGCTGCCGTAGTCATGACCTGCGGCATAGCCTCCTCCCAAGGCTGGAGCCCTCCCCCTGAGCTGGCCGTGGCCAGGAGCTCCCACCGGGGCGGGGTGCTAAGGCCCAGCACTCCGCCTGGCTGCTGTGGGGCTGCTGCCGGGGCGGGTGCTGACGCTGTCTGTGCCCCTGCCCGTCTCCCACCAGGTTCCAGGTAAATATACGGTCGTGGCGGACCACGAGAAGGGAGGCCCCGATGCGCTGCTCGTGAGGAGCGGGGACGTGGTGGAGCTGGTGCAGGAGGGCGACGAGGGCCTTTGGTAAGACCCCGCGCTCACCCCCGGACTGCCCCGCACGTGGCTGCCGCTGACCCTCGCCCCTTGCAGGTACGTCAGGGACCCGACCACTGGCAAGGAGGGCTGGGTGCCGGCCAGCAGCCTGTCCGTCCAGCTCGGCCCGTCCGGCTCGGCCCAGTGCCTGAGCAGCTCAGGTAAGGCCCACGTGCCCCGAGCCCACCCGTGACGCTGCCAAGGGCCCGTGCGAGGAAGCTGCTCCGTGTGTGCCCGGCAGAGCAGACGCCGAAGCCTGTCCCCGCCTGATCTCCCCGCAGAGTCGAGCCCGGGGTCGGCCGTGCTGAGCAACTCGTCCAGCTGCAGCGAGGGCGGCCAGGCCCCCTTCTCCGACCTGCAGGGGTAGCGCCGCGCAGTCTCGGCGCCGGAGACCCGCGCGCTGTCTGGGGCGGCCGCTGCGAGGGCTGGTGTGGCGTGGGGAGGGCGCAGTGCCCCCGGACGCCCCGAGGAAGGGGCGCCTCACCGCCCCGACCCAGAGCGCCTGGCCGTGCGGGCTGCAGAGGACCCCTCCAGGGCAGAGGCAGGTTCCACGGAAGACCCCGGCCCGCTGGGGCTTCCCCGGAGACTCCAGAGCCCACAGAAGAGGGGCCGCAGGGAACAGCCCCGGGCAGCAGGCGCCGGGCAGCGGCATCTCCTCCTGGCTCCACCGTGCAGCTTCTGCCTCTGGACGGTGCTTTCAGGGGACGCGCGGACCGTGGTGGAGCTGCTTCCGGAGAAGTGGAGGACCCGCTGGCCAACGGCCTGAGGAGAGCGGGGCACGGGGTCTCTTTATCTTTTACAAGTTTTAGGATTTTTTTAAGCAGGGATCAATCCCGTGGCCATTTTTTGTGGTACTTTGGCCTCAATTCTTTACCAGGAATCACTGTGTTTACATGAAATGACAATTTGATACTGTATTTGATAGAAAACTATTTTTTTGTTACCGGGGTTTACATAGAAGCACGTTGTTTATACCACTAAATGACTTTGGGGGGGCTCTCCCATGGAAACGGATGGCACTCCCTGAAGCTCCCTGGTCACAGGTGGATGAAAACGTGTCCGTGGGTGACATCAGGTGGTGTCTCCACCACCAAAAGCAGTTAGAAGCCAAGGAGATTCCTTTATCTACCTAGGGTTCATTTTCAAAAGAAAATTTAAACTATAATTTAAACAATTAACGTTCTTTTCTACAAAAAAAAATGCAGGGACTTGATTTTTTTAAAGAGCTTCACTGAATTAGGATATTTTTATTGCGTTTAAAGAAAATACAAAGATGCAGTTTCTGCAGGGTGTGGCGTGGACCAGTGCTGCCGACCATAGCTCAGAGAGCCCTGCCCCTGCCTCACTGCGCTGCAGCCTCCTCGGAGGCCGCACCTCCACTCCACTCCCCACGCGCCCCCTGCCTCCCACCCAGGTCCACCTGCCGCCTGGTGACCACCTTGAGTACAGAAGTGAAAGTGGGGAGAGTATTTTATTCAAGTCACAGCAGAACTGGAAAAAAACTCTTCTGTTTTACCAACTTCTTGTGTTTCAGAAACATATTCTGTTCAAAACTTTTGAAGCCCTTTCGGTGTCTGGTCTGCAGATGTTTTTGTATGTGTGCACCTCTGACCATGTGTGTACATATGTGTCTTGCTGGAAAGGACATATTCGCTGTCCCCGTGCTGCTGGGAGGGCCGCCTCACAGCCTCACGGTTCCCAGCCCCAGCACAGTGGAGGCAGGCGTGGCTGCATTCCCCTCACGCTACCCTCCCAGCGGCTTGTAGCCGTCACTGGCCAGACCTCCAGGGTGCGGAATCAAATAGGAAGCATGCAGAGACTCGGCAGCTTTTCCTCTGATGTGTAAGTTATTTGGAACGCGTGCTGTGTCCTGCGATGTCCCTGATGTACTGTGCAGGCGCGGTGCCTCCGTCTCGTCGCACAGCTGCGCGCCCTTGTGTGACCCTCCCCATAAAGGCACTTTACAGCTTCATGTTTCATCCACTGTCACTTTTTTTTAACTGCTGATGTAAATGGAATTTTAAAAGCAGAGTTCTTTATTGTATGGATGACGTTTGAATAAATATCAGCAACTCCTGCCATCTGCCTTTGTCTGTCAAGACACAGAACGTCTCAGCGGTCGGGGTTTCCAGGGCTGCAGTGCACTGTGCTTGCACATGGTAAGTCATTGTTCGGACGGAAAAGAAGCCGGCAGTGGGCAGGGCCCAGCGTGCGGCTCAGGCACCGAGCAACCGCTTTGCTTTCTTCTGTCAGACGGCGATGATGACAAAATAGCAACAAGGTTGTGCGTGTCAGAAACGCAAAGGCAGCAGAGGAAGCGTAGAGGAACCATTACAGAATCACGATGCAGCCGACATGCTCCAGAGCAGAAAAGGGAGCATAAAGAAAGGGTATTGATCCAATAGAAGAAGGGAAGGGTGGAGAAAGAGGAAAGCATGGTTAACAGGAAACAACATGTAACGGAAGAGACAGCCCAGATGTGTCTGACTCACAACAGGCGTGATCATGTTATGCTGGCCTGGAAGAGCATCGGATCAGACGTGACAAGTCACTGCTTAGAGACCATCAAGCAAAATTATATATAGATTGGAGATTTAAAATAAAAGAAGACAGAACAGACAAACACCATAAGAAAGCTGGTGTAGCAGTATCGATGACCTGAAATGGAATTCAGGACAGTTCATAGAGTAAAGGGGGCTGCGTGGCAATCAGGAACTCATAAGCCACTGACTATAAAGCTCAAAACACAGCAAAGTTGGCAGTCGGCAGACAGCAATGTTGACTGTCATGAAAAGTGATCCCTGTTTGCCCCTAAACGTAGAGAAATCTGCGTTATTTTCCAGCACACATGGAGCACAAACAAAATATTTGCAAAACAATGGGAAGATCATTGAAACACTGTTTGGCAATTTAAAAGCTTGTTTCTAACTCACGGGATGCGGGCAGTCTGCTCTCTAGAACTGGACAGCGTGCACAGAGCCACGGGAGGGAACAGCCACGGCCAGCTCAGATTGGCGTCGACAGCTTAGTGGTGTCTGATTTTATACATGACAAAATAAAGGAGTTAACCATTTAAGCCAAAAAAATAAGACCAGCGTAACCCAAAGAAAGTATTTAAATACTTCTGTCAATTAGGACAGTTGAGAAAAGAGAATAACAAAATCGAAAGCAAAACTCAAACTTTGTACCTGAAAAATCTAATAAAACTGACTAATTTATAGAAAACCTAAGAAACTCCATATCAAATAAAAAAATTTAAATATGAGAGAACCATTATGAACACCTTTCTGCCAATATATTTGAAAACAGATAAATAGGATTTATTGTTAGAATTGGTCAAGAAATGAAATACTTGGGTTGATGAATAACAGTTACAGAAATTGCATTGCAGTTAAAAAAAAATTACCCCAAACAGATGCCAGATCTAGGTGATTTTATAAGCATACAAACATATTTATAAAAGCTATTTAAAAGAATATAACAAGAGAAAGCAACTCAATAAAGTTATGAATCAAATTTAACCTTGGTACCCAAACCTGACAAAGATTATGTAAGAAAAGAATCAGCTGGGCCAGGTGGCTCACATCTGTTCTTCTAGTACTTTGGGAGGCCGAGGTGGGAGAGTTGTCTGAGACCAGGAGTTTGAGACCAGCCTGGGCAACATTGCAAGACACCATCTCTACATGAAATTTAAAAATTAGCCAGGCATGGTGGCACATACCTGTAGTCCCAGCTACTTGGGAAGCTGAGACCTTACAAGTGAGCCCAGGAGTCCAGGGCTGCAGTGAGCTATGATGATCCTGCCACTGCACTCCAGCCTGGGCAACAGAGCAAGACCCTGTGTCTCAAAATGAACCAAACAAAAAGACAATGTAAGAAAAAATAAAATTATGAAGATGAATGCAAAAATTCCAAATGAAATATAATTAAGTAAAACCCAATTCTGTGTTATAAATAAAGGTAATACTTTCTAAGCAAGTAAATTCATCCCAGGAATGCAAGGGGTAGTATGTTAATATGGCTATAATTTGCCATATTAATGAAGTGAAGGGTAAAATCACCAGCTTAACAAATGCAAAACAATAATTCAGTTTTTATTCAACATGTACTTGTCATGTTAGGCCAACTAGGAGTAGAAGAAAATTTCTTTAACTAAATAATATATATCAAACAAAATCTTTGCAGCGAACTTTTGTTTGTTTGTTTGTTTGTTTTCGCCCAGCGAAAGTCTCGCTCTTTCGCCCAGGCTGGAGTGCAGTGGCGCGATCTCGGCTCACTGCAAGCTCTGCCTCCCGGGTTCACACCATTCTCCTGCCTCAGCCTCCCGAGGAGCTGGGACTACAGGCGCCCGCCACCACGCCCGGCTCATTTTTTGTATTTTTAGTAGAGACGGGGTTTCACTGCGTTAGCCAGGATGGTCTTGATCTCCTGACCTCGTGATCTGCCGCCTCAGCCTCCCAAAGTGCTGGGATTACAGGCGTGAGCCACCACGCCTGGCTGCAGCAAAAATTTTAAGTACTGAAATCCTTTAGAACCATCCCCATTGGCAGCAGAACTGAACGGGGCCCCACTACTCTCCAGTGCCATTTAGCCGCAGTACTAGTGATTACCACCACAAAGAAAAAGGAAACAAGGCCGGCGCGGTGGCTCAGGCCTGTAATTCCAGCACTTTGGGAGGCCGAGGCGGCAGATCACGAGGTCAGGAGATCGAGACCATCCTGGCTAACTTGGAAAAAACCCCGTCTGTACTAAAAATACAAAATTAGCCGGGCGTGGTGGTGCATGTCTGTAATCCCAGCTACTCAGGAGGCTGAGACGGGAGAATCGCCTGATCCCAGGAGGCAGAGGTTGCCGTGAGCCAAGATGTCGCCATTGCACTCCAGCCTGGGCAACAAGAGCGAAACTCCGTCTCAAAAAAAGAAAAAAAGAAAAAGGAACCAAGGCATGCTAATTGAAAAATAACTTTTCATATCTAGAAAATCCAGGTAAATTCATAAACTATTGAAACTAAGAAGTCCACAAGATCAACCCACAAAAAGTTATTAACATTCCTAGCAATAACAATACTATTTTAACAGCAACCTAAATACTAAAATAAATGTAACAAAAGTTTTGGACAAAATTATGAAACATGATAGAAGGTCATAAAAGAAGGCCTAAATGGGAGATTTTTATGGATGGAACAATTCAGTATCACCAAAGTGTTAACTCTCCCCCAAGTTAATCTGTGTATTTCATCAAAATTCCAACAGAATTCTTTGTGGAATTAGGAAGTTGATTGTAATAAACATAGAAGATAAAGGTCTGAGTATAGCCGTGGTGATTTGGGGAGCAGAGGCAGGAGGGGGAGGGCTCACCTACCAGGCATCTGGATAGATCATAAACCTGTCATCAGTCGTGACAAGGGGGAGAGAGGCTAAACCGGTCGAGCAGAATTCAGATTCCCAGGCAGGCATGTGTGCAGGGACCTGGCTTGTCCTGGGGCTGGTCAATCTTTGGCACGGAATGGCCTCTTCAGGAACGGGTGTTATTGGGACAGCTGCCTTTCCATGTGGATGATGGCATAAAAGTATAGCCCCCCCAAACTTAAGATTAAAACATTATTATGAGGAAACAGAATATTCTTATTGCCTAGGGCAAGGATAGATTTCTTACAAAAGACAAGCTACACTTTAAGAGATGGACAAAAAGATAAGATGGACAATCTGAGCACATCCCATGGTGAATTTCTCTCCACGCTAAGACCCCGGACAAGGGTGAAAAGCAGGACCAAGGCCCAGAGAAGAAAAATTCTGCTCAAAATCATAACTGTTCAACCTTGCATACATTCTCTCTCTTAAACTGAAAGTTAGCATCCTACAGCACTGGTGTGACGCCCGGCAGGCCCGAGGGCTCAGCTGCCTCCAGCTGTGGCCCCAAGAAGGCAAAGCACCCGGGTGGGGTGGAGGGAGCAGCCCCCGGCTCTGATGGCTGACAGTGGTGCCCAGGCCCAGCTCCCTTCTCTGCACAGACAGCAGAGTTCCACTTAGCACTGGCTTTTCCTCGCCAGTGCACACACTGTCAGCCATTGGAACTGGCCTGCAAGACAGCTTGCCGTGGCGGCTTTGCAGGCACAGGGCACACAGGCATCCGTGCACGCAGCTCCTCTGTCCTCCCATGCCCCGCACCCTCCATGGCAAGGAAACGCTTGCTTCTAGGATTGCACCAAATAGGGTTTGGAACCAATTGGTGCCCAAGCCCAAATCCTGTTAGCGGCTGCCTGTTTCCCTGGCATACATGCGTCCTGCCGAGATGCCTTTGGCACCAGGTGGGATGTGCTCACCGGTTCCCAAAACGAGAACACAGCAGTTTCCCTGGATGTTTGTTCAATACTATTCCCGGGACCTGCCTGTAGATTCCAATTCCTTATGGGTGTGGAAGAGCCTGGAAATTGCGTGTGTGTAGGTGTGTGGCATGTGTATAGGGGTGTGTTTATGTGGTGTGACTTTGGGGTATGAGTGTGGCATGTGTACGGTGTGTGTGAGTGTGGTGTGTGTATGGCGTGAGTTTGGGTTGTGTGAGCGTGGTGCTCATGTACGAGTGTGAGCATGGGGATTCTTTGGTAGGGAAGGTGTCAGGGTCTCCCTCTGTCACCCAGGCTTGAGTGCAGTGGTGCAATCTCAGCTCATTGCAACCTCTGCCTCCCGGGTTCTGTCTCTGGGACCACAGGCATGAACCACCAAGCCCAGCTAAGTTTTTTATTTTTTGTCTAACTTTGGTCTTTCTATGTTGCCCAGGTTGGTCTGGAACTCCTTTCCTCAAGCGATCCTCAGTCCTCAGCCTCCCAAAGTGCTGGGATTACAGGCATGAGCCACCACCCAAGAGATTCTGATGTCACAGACATCTGACTCACACACTCCCTGGACAGCTCACGTGTGCCCACCACCACAGTCAGGGATGGCTGCAGATGAACAAGGTGCTGACGTGGTTTCTGTAGCCCCCAAACAAGCAACTTGCCTTGAGATGACAACCAAAGTTTTGCTGTGTCCTCCACACTCAAGAGTGACTGTGAGGCGGAGGGGCCCAGCCCTTCTTGCAGGCTGGAATGAGTGGATGGGTGGAACAACAGAGGCTGCCACAGGAGAGAGGGAGGCCTGGCCTGGGAACAGAGCTGTGACCGTGCCCTTCCCCAGGTTGGGGGCTGAAGGACCCTCCCATCCTAGTGACAGGGCCACAGCATGTCCAAGGAGGCCGCAGAGGAGGTCCCGGGAGTCCTGGGAGAGCCTGGTTAGCCTCCCTGAAGGGAGGAAGTGGGGTTTTGTGAGAGGGATGGTGCAGCAGCCCCCACACCTGCTGCTCCGTGTGGCTGGGTCCAGCCCCAGGCAAGGTTCCAGGCATGCCCCTGGGACAGACGTGGGAGGGAGACCAGCAGGCAGGGCCCCCTCAGGGAGGTATGGAGCAGGTCCCCGGGGCCAGGTGGAGCCCCTCACACCTGTGTCCTCAAGGACCCACACCAGGACAATGGCCATAGGCGGGCACCTGCAGCCACCCTGGCCAGCAGTGAGACGGGCAGAGAGCCCAGCCAGATAGCCCAGTTCCTGCCCCCTCCCGCCTGCCCACACAGAGAGGGCTGCATGCAGGTGAGGGTCCATCACCTGAAGAGCTTCACCAGCCCCGAGGCCATGAGCCGCTGAATCTCTCAGGGGGTTTTGGCACTTGAGGTTCCCCAGGTCATTCTGCTGCCCAGAGAGGGTTGAGGACTTCTGACCTGGAGCCCCAAAGGGGAAGGGTACCCCAAGACCAGCCAGCCATCTACTCTCAGGTGGGAAAGGGGTAGGGTTTAGATATGGCCCCCTCCCCTCCACGTCCTGAAATTACCTTGGGCTGTGCTGGCCGAGAGCCGCGGGGACCAGATTTGAGCTGGACGTGAGCTTTATTCCAGACCGAGCAGCTACTTTGTAAGCGATCTCCCTGGGATCGATATCATGGAGGGGCACAGATGGGCTTCAGCTGTGCTGGGTGGAAGAGAAAACATGCCCTGTTGGCCCCTCAGCAAGTGCTCTGCTCCCTGGACTGAGATGCAGGTCAGCAGCAAGCAGGGAGGCTTTGGGGGTGCTGGGGGCTGCTTTGAAAGGCACCCCTGAGCTAAGACTTGGCTGGTGGGAAGGAATCACCTCCCTCCCTCCAGCCGTAAGAAGAACTGGACATCAGCTTCCAAAGAAGTCATCAGCAATGCAACTGTTCACATGGAGGATACTCCCTGCTTGAGGGGTCAGCCAGGCCTGCTGGGCAACCCAGGAGGCTTGGATGACCGTCTACCCCAGTGTTTTTGGGATGGAAAGTTCCACATTCTGAGAACCCTCAGTCCCTGGGCAACCTGGGGTGGTTAGTCACCACAGCTTGTGGCTTGGGCCCATGACAGCATGTAGAAATGACGTGGACTGCCGCCAGCCGGGCACAGTGGCTCACGCCTGTAATCCCAGCACTTTGGGAGGCCGAGGCATGTGGATCACTTGAGGTCAGGAGTTCGAAACCAGCCTGGTCAGCACGGTGAAACCCCATCTCTGCTAAAAAAAAAATATATATATATATATATATAAATTAGCCAGGCATGGTGACGTGCACCTGTGGTCCCAGCTACTCAGGAGGCTGAGGCACAAGAATCACTTGAACCCGGGAGGTGGAGGTTGCAGTGAGATTGCACCAGTGCACTCTCCAGCCTGGCAACAGAGCAAGACTCTGTCTCAAACAAACAAAACAAAACAAACAAAAAGACGTAAGATGTGGACCGCTGGAGAATGGGGGTGCTGCCTGCAGTCAAAACGGAGTGGGGGTGCCTAGCTCAGGGCCAGAATGATCCTATTCCCGGCACTTCTCAGTGAGGCTCTGTGGCTCACCTAAGAAACCAGCCTCCCTTGCAGGCAACGGCCTAGCTGGCCTGGTCTGGAGGCTCTCTTCAAATATTTACATCCACACCCAAGATACACTCTTGAGATTTGACTCGCATGATTACTATGGGACAAGTTTTCATCTGCAGTTTAAATCTGTTTCCCAACTTACATTCCTATATCCTAGGGGTTTGGAATTCTAGATCGTATTTGAAGTGTTGGTGCCACACACACCTTAACACCTGCACGCTGGCAACAAAACCGTCCGCTCTGCAGCACAGCTGGGGTCGCCTGACCTTTCTCCTGTCCCCCCACTTGAGCTCCGTGGCTGGGCAGCAGGGGATGAATGGCCACTGGCCGGCCAGGTGCAGCTCTCAGCTGGGGTGTTCAGAGGACGCCTCTGTCCTCCCCTCCCCCATCCCTCTGTCGCCCTTGGAGGCAGAGAACTTTGCCCGTCAGTCCCATGGGGAATGTCAACAGGCAGGGGCAGCACTGCAGAGATTTCATCATGGTCTCCCAGGCCCTCAGGCTCCTCTGCCTTCTGCTTGGGCTTCAGGGCTGCCTGGCTGCAGGTGCGTCCGGGGAGGTTTTCCCCATAAACTTGGTGGAAGGGCAGTGGGCAAATCCAGGAGCCAGCCCGGGCTTCCCAAACCCCGCCCTTGCTCCGGACACCCCCATCCACCAGGAGGGTTTTCTGGCGGCTCCTGTTCAATTTCTTTCCTTCTAGAAACCAGCATCCAGGCACAGGAGGGGAGGCCCTTCTTGGTGGTCCAGGCTTTGGCGGGATTATTTTTCAAAGAACTTTAGGAGTGGGTGGTGCTTTCCTGGCCCCCATGGGCCCCTGCCTGTGAGGTCGGACAAGCCCAGGGAGTCTGGGGCCTCTCAGAGTGTGGGAAGTGCGCACAGGGTGCTCCCAGGCTGGGGAGCACAGGTAGGGGACGGTGCGTGGGGGATGGGGTGTGGGAAACAGCATGTGGGGCATAGGAGATGGGGTGTGGAGGATGGGGGGTGGGGATGGCGTGTGGGGTGTGGGGGATGGGCCATGGGGGGGTGGGGCCTGGGAAACAGCATGTGGGGGATGAGGGATGGGGCATGGGGTGTGGGGGTGAGGTGTGGGAAAATGTGTGGGGTGTGGGGGATGGGACGTGGGAAACGGCATGTGGGGTGCAGGCGATGGGGCATGGAGGTGTGGGGGATGGGGTGTGTGGGGTGTGGGGGATGGGGCGTGTGGGGTGTGGGGGATGGGGCGTGTGGGGTGTGGGGGATGGGGCGTGTGGGGTGTGGGGGATGGGGCGTGTGGGGTGTGGGGAATAGGGCGTGTGGGTGTGGGGGATGGGGCGTGTGGGGTGTGGGGAATGGGGCGTGTGGGGTGTGGGGGATGGGGCGTGTGGGGTGTGGGGGATGGGGCGTGTGGGATGGGGCGTGTGGGGTGTGGGGGATGGGGCGTGTGGGGTGTGGGGGATGGGGCGTGTGGGGTGTGGGGGATGGGGCGTGTGGGGTGTGGGGGATGGGGCATGGAGGTGTGGGGGATGGGGCGTGTGGAGTGTGGGGGATGGGGCATGGAAAGGGTGTGTGGGGTGTGGGGATGGGGTGAGGGGATGGCGTGGGGGGTGTGGCATGGGGATGGAAGGTGTGGCATGGGGATGGGGAGTGGGGGGTGGGGATGGCAAGTGGGGGTGGGGCCTGGGAATGGTGAGTGGGGCATGGGGATGGCGAGTAGGGGGTGTGGCGTGAGGATGGCTAGTGGGGCGTGGGGATGGCGTGTGGGGATGGCGAGTGGGGGGGTGGGCTGTGAGGGACAGTGCCTGGGATGTGGGGCTGCAGCCCTAGCTCACAGCATGGCCTCATGACCCCGGCCACCTTCCTGCCCCAGGTGGGGTCGCTGAGGCCTCAGGAGGAGAAAACACGGGACATGCCGTGGAAGCCGGGGCCTCATAGAGGTGAGCAGGGACTGCCACTGGTTTTGTCCCGGGGCCCAGTGGGGGCCAACATCACCTCCTTCACCTCCCATGGCAAAGAGCCAGCCCGCGGGGTGGCTACCGCAGTGCCCCCCAAGGAGGGTGTTCCCTGCTCGAGAGGAAGTGACCGCTCCAGCTTGGCCTTCCCTGGGACTGGGGTGCAGGCGATTTTATCTTCTTTGCTCCATTCTGTTCCTTCCAGATAATCGTGTGTTCTTCATCAGGTTTTCCTCAGTTCTTGAGAGCTTTTCTGATGCAAATCTGCTTTCATCCCAGGGCGGTCACCGGCTCTGCTCACACCAGCCTCCAAGGGTGTGGGTGTCCTAGAAGTGTGGGTGTCCCGGGGGCGTGGGTGTCCCGGGAGTGTGGGTGTTCCGGAGGCGAGGGTATACCAGAAGTGTGAGTGTCCCAGGGGCGTGGGTGTCTGGGGGGCGTGGGTGTCCCGGGGGTGTGGGTGTTCCGGAGGCGAGGGTATACCAGAAGTGTGAGTGTCCCAGGGGCGTGGGTGTCTGGGGGGCGTGGGTGTCTGGGGGGCGTGGGTGTCCCGGGGGTGTGGGTGTCCCGGGGGTCGTGGGTGTCGGGGACTGCAGGGACATGGGCCTCCCCTCCCACTCCTGCCGCCCAGGGCACCTCCTGTGAGGACTCGGAGTCCATGAGTTCCCACCTCCTGGAGCCCGATTCTTTGGTGTCCCCGCCTGCATCCTCAGCCTTCTTCCAAACCAGACCAGTTCTCTAGGGGCGTCCATGTGTGACACTGATTTTAAAGAAAACAGGCGGTGGCCTTTCTCTCGGCCCCACGTGGCCCAGGAGCGCTCACTTTCCGTCCCTTCTTCCGCGCTCAGTAACCAATTTAGGCCGCTCCTGCAGAACTCGGGCTCCTGCCCACCGGCCAACAGCGTCCACCTGAGGCCTCGTCCTCCCAGCAAAGGTCGTCCCTCCCGAACGCGCCTCCTGCGGCCTCTCCAGAGCCCCTCCCGCGCGTCCTCTCAGCCCCGCTCGCCTCCTCCCGGGGCCTCCCTCTCCCGCCTGCCCCCACGGCCCGTCTCCCCTCGCGGGCTGAGGCAGGTTCAGGCAGCGCGGCCGCCCCGGGGGGGGGGGTCACTCTTCACCACCGCGTGGTGTCCACAGCTCACAGCGCTCCCGGGAGACGGTCCCCTCAGCTGTAGGGCGTCCTGAAGAACGGCCTGCTCGGAGCTGAGCGCACGGGGTTGCCTCGCCCTGGGCGTCTTTGGCCCTCACCAACCCCGTCTTCCCATGGGCAAAACGGGGGTCCTGTTTGCCTACAAGTAACCGTCGGGGTTACGGAGAGGCCAGGAGCTGCAGCGGGGGGCTCTGCTCTCAGGACCGGCCCCAGGAGGATCCGCGCGAGGTCTGGAGCTCTGAGGGGCGCAGGGGACAGAGGGGCCCCAAGCGGAGGCGGGGAAGGCGGCAGAAGCCCAGGACCGCCAAGAGCTGGCGAGGAAGCCTGGGGCTCGCTGTCGGGGGAGCCGGGCAGGGGCCGCGCCTCGGACCAGGACGGAGGCCTGGGGAAGGCAGATCAGGCCGCCGGAGATGCGGTGCGGGTGGAGACGAGGGATTTGGATTTCCGCGGGCGGCTGTACGGGGCCAAGGCGGCGTTGGCGCGCGGTTCACGTGGGCCCCAGGGGGGTGCCCAGCACCCGGGCCGCGCCGCCTTCTCCTCGCCGGCATCAACCCCCAGCCTCACGTTTACGCGGCGGCGCCCGCAGCCCCCTTCGGCCCAGCTTCCGCGCGTGCCCCTGAGCGCGCCCTCGGGATCAGCTCCTGGAAGCAGAGAGGCCAGGCCGGGAAGGATGGGCGACGGGGGTGACTGACCTGGGAGCACGGCAGGGAGGACGGCCAGCCAGACCTGCGAGCAGCGCCGCTCCCCTCCTCCAGGACGGGCGGGAACCTGCGATGCCCCCGCTGCGTGGGGCGGGGCCGTGGGGCGGTCTCCGAGGCACTGGGCGGGGCAAGCGGTGAGCGTTTCACGGAACTCGCATTTCTCAGTCTTCATAACCCAGGAGGAAGCCCACGGCGTCCTGCATAGGCGCCGGCGCGCCAACACGTTCCTGGAGGAGCTGCGGCCGGGCTCCCTGGAGAGGGAGTGCAAGGAGGAGCAGTGCTCCTTCGAGGAGGCCCGGGAGATCTTCAAGGACCTGGAGAGGACGGTGAGCCCAGCCTCGGGGCGCCCCGCGCCGCTGAGACTGCAGGCGGCGGTGAACCAGGCCGTGTGGGGCCGCCCGCGTGTCTTTGGCTGTGGCTGTGAGCGGCGAACACGCAGCGGCGGCCGCACAGCGCTTCCTGCGGGGGTCGCTTTCCGCCTGGGGTGACTCCGCGTTCCTGGGCGATGCTCCTCCCTCCCCGTTTCCAGGGACGCCCCCCACCCCCAGGCACACGCTCTCCCTATGCGCCCACACCGCGCGTGCCAGTTTTCACATCAGAAAATACGATTTGAAAAGCACACTTAGGGTGTCCCCCTTAACTTCCCAGGGGAGTCCCCCCAGTCCCCTAAGGATCCGGGGCAGCCTGCGCATCACAGACGCGCGCGGCTCGCAGAAGGGAGGTGGTGAGAAGCTGGACGGGGGAGCCGCTCGCGGCCCACAGCGTGCCACCAGCGGCACCTCCTCAGGGCACATGTCAGGGAGAAACAACATTTAGGGACCTGGGACTTTCTCCACCTCACACTCACCGGTCACCTCACACTCAAAGATCACCTCAAAGAGGATACCTCACACAGGGCACACCCCACACTCACAGGACACCTCACAGAGGTCACCCCACACTCACAGGACACCTCACACTCAGGGTGCACTTCAAACCCACAGGTCATTTCACCTCACACTCACAGATCACCTCACTCTCACAGGACACTTCACACAGGGCACACTTCACACTCACAGGACACCTCACACAAGACACCTCACACGGGGCACACTTCACACTCACGGGTCACCTCACACTCGACACCTCACACAGCTCACCTCACTCAGAGGACACCTCACACTCACAGGGCACACTTCACACTCAGGACACCTCACACAGGGCACACTTCACACTCAGGACACCTCACACTCAGGGTGCACTTCAAACAGGTCATTTCACCTCACACTCACAGATCACCTCACTCTCATAGGACACTTCGGACAGGGCACACTTCACACTCACAGGTCACCTCACACAGATCATCTCATTCGCACAGGACACCTCGCTCTCACAGGTCACCTTACACTCAGATTATCTCACACTCACAGGTCGCCACACCTCACACTCATAGGATGTCTCACACAGGATGTCTCACACTCACAGAACCACATCTCATATGCACAAGACACCTCACACTCACAGGACACCTCATGCTCAAGGAAGCCTCACACTCACAGGAGGTCCAGCTATCTGAGGCAAAGGCTGACATGACCCTTTCCAGACAAATTGAGGATGGTCATGCCTAGCATTTTTATACACCTAGTTTTGAAAGCATTTCTCGTCTGTTGTATTCTCACAGCACCCCGTGAGTTTAAGTTCAGGTGGCCAACAGTTTCTTCAGCAATCGCTTTTTTCTGTGGAGTGCTTTTGCTGTTTGTGGAATATTTTGCACCTGCTACTGCACCCTCTCCCCGTATGTGTGGCCACCCTGTCAGAGGTGGAGCTGTGGCTCAGAGCCTGTGTACCTCGTCCCAGGTCCACAGCTCAGCAACAGAAGAGTCAGGGTTGAACCTCGGGTGTTCTGACTTGGGAGCAGGAAATGTGTGGTCACCCATAGTTCCAGATGTCCTGGGGAGGGGCCAAGATTAGAAGAAACCTACCTCAGCTCCAGAGGAAAGTCTGGCTTCCTGAGCCCACCCCGCCAGACCCAGGTCCAAGTCCCCCAACCCCGGTTCATGGTGTGTCCAGTGCTTACCGCTGGGTGCTGTGGTGAAGGCGCATCTCACGAGGCTTCCTCTCTTGTTCCCTCAGAAGCTGTTCTGGATTTCTTACAGTGGTGAGTGGATGATCGCCACCAGTCCTGCCTGCAGCCCTTCTCAGCGTACTGACACCAGCCCACTCCACAGATGGGGACCAGTGTGCCTCAAGTCCATGCCAGAATGGGGGCTCCTGCAAGGACCAGCTCCAGTCCTATATCTGCTTCTGCCTCCCTGCCTTCAAGGGCCGGAACTGTGAGACGTGTAAGGCCCCACTTTGGGTCCCATATTTGCAGAGGGCCCTGGGGAGCTGGTGGAGGTGGCCTGGCCGACCGGGCTGCAGGGTGCACAACCTGGTGGGGTGTGTGGACCGGGCATTCTGGGCTCAGCCCCAGTTGGAAGTTGGTCTAGGTGACCTTGAAGTCCCTTCCAGTCTGAGGTCTTTGACAGGGACCCAAGGTTCTAATTCTCAGACTCAGTGGCCCCTTGGGCTCCCAGCCCTGGGCAATTCTCAGCCCTTGAGATGGCCCAGCTGAGAGTCCCTGTGTCCCTGTCCCACTTCCACATCCCACCACACAGGACCGCTTGGTAAACTTCCCCTTCTCTACTTTCCATTACAAAGGTTTGAGGGTTGTTTTTTTTTTTTTTTACCATCTGAATATTAAATTATCACAAAGTTTGAGGCCCCCAACCTCCCTTGGGTTCAGTAATTCACTAGAAGGACTCATAGAACCCACTGAAGTGGATACACTCACAGGTACCGTTTATTACAGCAAAGGATGCAGGCTTAAGTCTGCAGAGGGACCAGGCACAAGCTTCCCCTTGTCCTCTCCCTGTGGGGTCATGTGGACAGTCCTTAATTCTCCCAGAATGACATGTGACGAGACGTGGGAAGTACTGCCAACTTGGGAAGCTCTACGAGCCCCGGTGTCCAGAGGTTTTATCAGGGCTCAATCACATAGACCCAGCTGATCACCCACATGGCTGACCTCAGTCTCAGCCCCTCCAGAGGCTAAGCTGATAGTGCGGCCCAAGGCCCCGCCACACATCACATTGTCAGCTAGACTATCCAGCATGGCTCAAGGCCCAGGTAAACACCAACATTCCCTCAGGCAAGACCTTCCAAGGGCTTAGCGGTCATTTCCCAGGAGCCAAGGCAAAGGCTCCCCTTTCTCTGGCACAGCAGTTCATCCTTGACCGCCCAAGACCACCTTCTTACACTGAATGAGCTGTCCTGTACAGCAGCCACTTTCTTCTCTAAGCGGAAGAGAGCCCAGCAAGGGGGAGGAGGCTGAAGAGAGAGGCTTCCTGCTGGTCATCTGGGTCCAGAACGCCTGGAGATCTCTGCTCAGCCCGGGTGCCCAGCAGCCCTGGTGTGCATCCTGCAGGGCAGGCCTTCCCGCCGGAGTCCTGGACTTGCTCAGGGCCACTCCCCTTGCCCATGTCAACCAAAGTCGGGCTGCCGGTTCTGCTTCTTCTGTCTGAGCCCATGACCAGTGCTGGGACTAACTGTCCCCAGGCGGGCTCACGGTGGTACGAGGCCAGCTTGGAGAACCGTCTCGGCTCTCCGATCCTCTCGTCAGTTGGGTCTCTGATTGGAAAGTCCCTTGGACACTTTTACCATCCCCATGGGACTTTCACTTTCCCCCAGGCTCCCCTCAGGCTCCCATCAGCTGCTCGGAAGAGTGGTCACCCTGGAGGCCACTGCTTACCAGCCAGGCACCCCCCAAATGCAACCGCAGCCAGCGCTGCCACCCACTGGCAAGGCTGTTCAGACATGTGGCTCCTCTGATCCACGCCTTGTCCTTTGGATCAGTCCACGGAGCAGGTGGTGCCAAGCTCAGGCTCTGTCACCCACAGCTCAGTGCCACCTTCCAGGCAGAACACCACTGCTGACCCAGGGCATGGCCACCCCCAGGGCTGGCTCTCGCTGACCCCCAGAAGCCTCTCTCAGGGTGTCTCCTTCCTGTCCCCAGACAAGGATGACCAGCTGATCTGCGTGAACGAGAACGGCGGCTGTGAGCAGTACTGCAGTGACCACACGGGCGCCAAGCGCTCCTGTCAGTGCCACGAGGGGTACTCTCTGCTGGCAGACGGGGTGTCCTGCACACCCACAGGTGACCAGGCTTCATATCCCAGTCCCAGATGACACCAGTCCCTGTCCCTCTATGGATTATCTTACTGGACAAAAGACGGGTGGGAGTGGCTTCACATCTACTGAGCAGCAACTATGCACTGACCAATTGTGGGGCGGGATCTGGGCACCAAGGGTGGCACAGGCCAGAGCGACAGTGACTAGGATGGGCACCCTGGGGGCAATCCCTGAATGGCCTCAGGCCCCCTGCCAATTCTAGGCAGACCAGGGGAGCCAAGCAAGGCACTATCTCACGTCCAACTCCCACTCGCAGGACCTCCGCCAGGGTTCATGAATCTACTTCGGCACAGCCAATGTCTGTACTGACTGCTGCCCACTCTGCATTCCAAAACTCGTAAAGGCTCCTGGGAAAATGGGATGTTTCTCCAAACCAGCCTGGAACGAATGGGCTGCACTTCCAAAAGCAGGGACACCCCACGCCCACTGTGTCTCAAAGAGGTGGACGTGCCCACCCTGGCCACACAGCCTGGGACTCAGCCTGCCACCTCCTCGGGTTTTCTTTCTGGCCCAAGACCTTGATTGAAGCAGATCAAAACTAAGCATGGGATCAAAACAACACAGTTGTTTGTGACATTGATTCATCTTTAGGTAGAATTTCATTCACCTTTTACTAAAGTCAAGCAACACATCTTCTCCCTGAAAAGTGAGCAGAGGGCGGTTTTAAGACGTAAGCCCTCTGTTTCCTCCAAAACCAGCCCTGACCATTGTCTCCTCAGCCAGCCACTTCTGCAAGGGCCTCTCATGGCCGGGCCCCACCAGTCAGGCCCAGCCGAGGCCCTGCCTTCCACCACCCCTGGGCCCTGGGAGCTCCTGCTCCTGGGGGCCTCCCTTAGCCTCGGCCTCAAGGCCTCTCAGAGGATGGGTGTTTCTCAATCTTTCCTAGTGGCACGTTCATCCCTCACAAATCTCTGCATCTTTCTGACTTTTGTTTTACACAGTTGAATATCCATGTGGAAAAATACCTATTCTAGAAAAAAGAAATGCCAGCAAACCCCAAGGCCGAATTGTGGGGGGCAAGGTGTGCCCCAAAGGGGAGTGTCCATGGCAGGTAAGGCTTCCCCTGGCTTCAGGATTCCAAGCCCTGAGGGTCTTGGAGCCTTTTGAATGTGAACAACAGCTCTGGAAGGGAAAATGGGCAGGTCAGCCCCAAGCCCACCAGGCTCCAAGTCAGCCCACCTAGCACCTCCAGCTCGCTGCACCCCCATGCTTTTAGTGGGGCAAGGAAGGAGAAAAGAAAACGACACTCACTGAGGGTCTACCCTGTGCAGAGAACCCTGCGAGATGCCCCATCCAACTTGTCACATCATCCTCACGGTTACTCTTTGAGGTGGGATCTTTGCCTGATCTTTGCAAAATCAGGAGCATTGGATCAAAGCTATGTGAAGATCCTGTGAGGTGAACAGTGAAATCTCACAGCGACATTTGTATTCTTGGGCCGTGCCCAAGAGCACGTCTCGGCTAGAGAGGGGCACAGCCTCCCAGAGCCAGGTCTGAGCAGCTTTGCCTGGGAGGGATCTGCAAAGACCCCAGGATTTCAGAAAGAAATTGTGCAATGCTAGAGGTCCCTTGGCATGCCCGGGAGGGCGAGTCATCAGAGAAACAATGACAGCAATGTGACTTCCACACCTCCTGTCCCCCCGCCCAGGTCCTGTTGTTGGTGAATGGAGCTCAGTTGTGTGGGGGGACCCTGATCAACACCATCTGGGTGGTCTCCGCGGCCCACTGTTTCGACAAAATCAAGAACTGGAGGAACCTGATCGCGGTGCTGGGTGGGTGCCACTCTCCCCTGTCCGACCGCGGTGCTGGGTGGGTGCCACTCTCCCCTGTCTGACCGCAGTGCTGGGTGGGTGCCACTCTCCACTGTCCGACCGCGGGGCTGGGTGGGTGCCACTCTCCCCTGTCCGACCGCGGGGCTGGGTGGGTCCCACTCTCTGCTGTCCGACCGCGGGGCTGGGTGGGTGCCACTCTCCCCTGTCTGACCGCAGCTCTCAAGTGTCTCAGGGGCCGTGGCTCTGGGCTTTGTGCTGTCACTTCCACAGACAGACAGACATCCCCAAAAGGGGAGTGACCATGCTGGGCACAACTGCTGTGGCCACCGTGCTCTCAGCCACTTTCCCATGCCCAAATAAAACGGTAAAAGACTGGGGGGTTCTGCCCATCCTGCCTCACTTGACCAAGAGCCCAGAAGAGGATGCGACGCCTGGGGCCTCATGGGACCACCGGCTGGCAGGGGTTCTGCTCACTGGGTTTATGGGTGAGATGAGCACTCCCAGGAGGGCCACTGGGCCGGGAAGAACTGTGGAGAATCGGGGCACGCCCTGTCCTCCCAGCTGCCAGGGCACAGCATCCCTTCCCCACCTCAACACCCAGACCCCAGATTCACCCCAGTTCACTTGTCCCCACACGAGCCACAGGCTGCCACCTGGGGCAGGCTGGCCCCACCTTGGGGTTAGATGCAGGCCCCCTTGCCCCAGAAGGAGACTGCAGCCCCTGCAGACCTAGAAATGGCCACAGCCCATCTCCATGCACCAGGGGGCGAGGTGGCAGGTGGTGGAAAGGGCCTGAGGGGGGCTTCTTCCTTCCAGGCGAGCACGACCTCAGCGAGCATGACGGGGACGAGCAGAGCCGGCGGGTGGCGCAGGTCATCATCCCCAGCATGTACGTCCCGGGCACCACCAACCATGACATCGCGCTGCTCCGCCTGCACCAGCCCGTAGTCCTCACTGACCATGTGGTGCCCCTCTGCCTGCCCGAACGGACGTTCTCCGAGAGGACGCTGGCCTTTGTGCGCTTCTCATTGGTCAGCGGCTGGGGTCAGCTGCTGGACCGTGGCGCCACGGCCCTGGAGCTCATGGTCCTCAACGTGCCCCGGCTGATGACCCAGGACTGCCTGCAGCAGTCACGGAAAGTGGGAGACTCCCCAAATATCACGGAGTACATGTTCTGTGCCGGCTACTCGGATGGCAGCAAGGACTCCTGCAAGGGGGACAGTGGAGGCCCACATGCTACCCACTACCGGGGCACGTGGTACCTGACGGGCATCGTCAGCTGGGGCCAGGGCTGCGCAGCCGTGGGCCACTTTGGGGTGTACACCAGGGTCTCCCAGTACATCGAGTGGCTGCAAAAGCTCATGCGCTCAGAGCCACGCCCAGGAGTCCTCCTGCGAGCCCCATTTCCCTAGCCCAGCAGCCCTGCCCTGTGGAGAGAAAGCCAAGGCTGCGTAGAACTGTCCTGGCACCAAATCCCATATATTCTTCTGCAGTTCATGGGGTAGAGGAGGGCATGGGAGGGAGGGAGAGGTGGGGAGGGAGACAGAGACAGAAACAGAGAGACAAAGAGACAGAGAGAGACGGAGGGAGACACTCTGAGGACATGGAGAGAGACTCAAAGAGACTCCAAGATTCAAAGAGACTAATAGAGACACAGAGATGGAATAGAAAAGATGAGAGGCAGAGGCAGACAGGCGCTGGACAGAGGGGCAGGGGAATGCCAAGGTTGTCCTGGAGGCAGACAGCCCAGCTGAGCCTCCTTATCTCCCTTCAGCCAAGCCCACCTGCACATGATCTGCTGGCCTCAGGCTGCTGCTCTGCCTTCATTGCTGGAGACAGTAGAGGCATGAACACACATGGATGCACACACACACGCCAATGCACACACAGAGATATGCACACACACGGATGCACACACAGATGGTCACACAGAGATACACAAACACACCGATGCACACGCACATAGAGATATGCACACACAGATGCACACACAGATATGCACATGGATGCACGCACACACCAATGCACGCACACATCAATGCACACGGATGCACAGAGATATGCACACACCGATGTGCGCACACACAGATATGCACACACATGGATGAGCACACACACACCAATGCGCACACACACCGATGTACACACACAGATGCACACACACGGATGCACACACACCGATGCTGACTCCATGTGTGCTGTCCTCTGAAGGCAGTTGTTTAGCTCTTACTTTTCTCGTTCTTATCCATTATCATCTTCACTTCAGACAATTCAGAAGCATCACCACGCATGGTGGCGAATGCCCCCAAACTCTCCCCCAAAGGTATTTCTCCCTACGCTGGGTGCTGGGCTGCACAGACTATTCCCCACCTGCTTCCCAGCTTCACAATAAACGGCTGCGTCTCCTCCACACACCTGTGGTGACTGCCACCCACTGGGTTGCCCACGATTCATTTTTGGAGCCCCCGGTGCTCATCCTCTGAGATGCTCTTTTCTTTCACAATTTTCAGCATCACTGAAATGAACCCTCACATGGAAGCTATTTTTTAAAAACAAAAGCTGTTTGATAGGTGTTTGAGGCTGTAGCTCCCAGGATCCTGTGGAATTGGATGTTCTCTCCCTGCCACAGCCCTTGTTAATGATATTTCGCAGAGACCCTGGGAGCACCTGCTCAAGAATCAGGGACACACACATCACCAAATGCAAGTTCCCAGGCCCTGGCTGCAGTGGGAGGACCTGGCAAGCTGCACTCTTGCTGAGTCCCCAGGGTGGTGAAAGAAGAATGAGAAACACATGAACAGAGAAATGGGGAGGTGACAGACAGTGCCCCCACTCAGACTCCGGCAAGCACAGCTCAGAGAGTGGACTCGATGCCATCCCTGCAGGGCCGTCCTGGGCACCAGTGGCACTCACAGCAGCAAGGTGGGCACCAGTGGCACTCACAGCAGCAAGGCAGGCACCAGCAACCCACCTCGGGGGCACTCAGGCAGCATCTACTTCAGAGCAGACAGGGTCTGTGAACTACAGCCATGGGCTGCTTCCAAGGCACCCTGCTCTTGTAGATAAAGTTTTATGGGAACACACCCATATTAGTGTCCATGGAGTGGCCGTGGCAGAGACGTCCAGCCAGACAGACCATCTGACCCGCCAAGCCCAGCATGGTTAGTGTCAGGACCTCTGCCGAAGATGCTTGCTGACCCTGGCCAGACCCCGGTTCCTAATGCCCCCCAAACGGGAGGGGAGCCAGTGGCGGGCCCTGATCCAGTTCAGAGCTGGCTCTGCTTTCTCTTTTGTCCGAGTGACTGTGCCTGTTTCCTCATTTGTAAAACAGGAGCCCACCATGATGCTTGTGGTGGGATGAGATCAGCATGGATGGAACAAGGCCCTGGAAGGGCCCATGCCATCGTCATCGACAGCAAAGCCACTCTGCAGACAGATGCTTCAGTGAATTGGTAGAAAATTCTGCAACCAGAATGCCTAGGGCTCCTGAGGGCCTAAGCCCAGCCCTGGGCTCTGGAAGCCGCTCTGACTTCTTGGGAGTGGAAGTTGGCAGGACTCTTCCTGGGAAGAAACTGAGGGTGGGGATGAGAGGACAGTTCAGGAGCCCACCCAGACCCACAGGAGGAAACTAGGGGAGTCATGCGGGGTCCTGGTGGAGCACCAGCCTCCCTTCCTGCCCATGGGAAATGCAGGCGCCCACCTCATGGTGCTGCCGGAGGAGGGGGCCCAGGACTCCCCAGAGGCTTCGCTGAAGGGCCTGGGTGCCCCCGAAGGCTACATGTTTCATATGGGACGTGCCACCCGCCACGGCTCAGCTCCAGCTTTCTGTGAGTGGCGAGATAGAATACGGGGAGGCCACTGGCCATGGGCCTGGGACAGGGTGGGATGAGGTGGCAGGCTTGGGCCCCCAAAGCCAGCATCGCCACCCAGCATTGATGACAAAGACTGTGTGTCTGCCATGAGCATCCTGCTGTTGGTGCATACACCGCATTGGTCTCTCCATACAAACATGCCTAGAGGCGATGTCGGAGGGTGGAGACCAGGAGAGGCAGGAGTCAGACATCTGGTGCCACCAGGAAGGCCCCTCTCAGAGGACCGGGCTGTGCATGGTGCCCGCCATGGGAGGCCAGCCTGGCGTTGGCATCCAGCATCATCAGTTTGTGCAGTTGGGTGGGGCTCAGTGAGTGCCTCCTGTGTGCCAGGCACAATGATGCACAATGTGTGCACACCAGGCTCACGTGCAGGTGGCTGCGAGACAGGGCGACCCATCAAGGCAGACGCACCATGAGGCAGTGGCCAGTGCTGTGGGTTTTAGGGGCGTTGCTTCCCGGCCACTACGGCATAGCAGGCAGTGACCGCCACACTGGCCAAGCTTTAGACCATTTATTCCAGAGACCCCAGAGGCAAAAGTCCCGGCTGCACCTCCCAGTGACTCCCACAGCCATTGAGCAGAGACGCTCAGGACCTTGTGACGGGAGGTTTCTGCGCTGGAGAACGAGCCCAGAAGCCCTCTCAGCCTCGGAACAGTGTGGCCAGTGGTGGGCAGGTCAGGAGGGGCTTCAGACACAGCCTGTCCCTCCAGATGGTCACGGGAAGGTCACTCCCCACAGAAGTACGTTTTGGGGCCATGCGGGCACAGAAGGTTTGGGGGTGGGTGGGGCAGGTGCCAGCCTGGCCTGTGGGAGACCATGGTGCAGATGCCAAGCCCCCCCGTGACATGAGACCACCTGACACCACCCAGAGAGTGGCCATGAGCGGAAGGGCCCGCCCAGAAACAAGCAGGGCCTTGGGGCAGAAGTCCTGGGCTCAGATCCCACGCTCACTGCCAGCGGCCTCGGCTCAGGCTTCTGCGCTCTCTAAACTTAGTTTTCTGTTCTGGAAGAATGATGGGGAAAATGATATTCGTATGTGATTGTGAGGACTGAGAGTTAAATGCAAACATCTGGAAACTACAAAATGAGCATGAAATGATGTTTTTATTCTTAGAACAGAAAGTCCCCACACCCGCGGCCCTGGTGACTGATGAGGATGAGGTTCCGCGGGGCCTCTCTGGCCGCCCAGCTCTGCCTGGGGAAGGTGGGGCCAGAGTGGATGTGTTCCCAGCGTGGTCACTCCCCTGCCTCGCCAGCAGGTCTCGGCTCCAATCAGGAGGCCTAAGCCAAGTGATAAGCAGCCGGACAACAGCCATCCCAGCTGGGGCGTGGACTTTGCTCCAGCAGCCTGTCCCAGTGAGGACAGGGACACAGTACTCGGCCACACCATGGGGCGCCCACTGCACCTCGTCCTGCTCAGTGCCTCCCTGGCTGGCCTCCTGCTGCTCGGGGAAAGTCGTAAGTGCCCCTCACCCTTCAGACCCAAAAGCAGCGCCAGGGAGCAGGGAGGGGCGGCAGTTGGGGAAACCCTCTCATCTCTGCAGCCTGGATGGTGGGTGCCTTGAGTGCTGCCAGAGGCTGGCCTCGGATGGCTGGGCTTGGCCTTTCCAGCCAACGGCATCCTCAAGGCCAGCTGTGGCTCCCTGTGGCTGAGAGTCAGACGGGCGGATCAGAGGTCACAGAGACAAAAACACAAGGACAGAGTCAGAGAGAGAAAGGGAGAGGGAGGGAGAAACGGAGACACAGTGAGATGGGAGGCCAAGAGGCAGAGACAGAGGTAGAAAGACAGGGAGACAGAGAGAGAGGGAGGGGTTGGGGCAGGCAGAGACAGGACAGTTAGCCATCTGCCACCACAGGGAGGCACAGGACGAGGGGCACAGCAGAGGAGCTCCCAGGGAGGAGGAGGCTGAGCCGAGCCAGTGCCACCACTCTCGGACTGGCTCCGTCTGGGAAGGGGCTGCCTAATGCACAGCTGGACAGTTGGGGGCAGCAGGGCTGTCCAGGACCCCCGGGTCTGTCCAAAAGCAGAGGCCCAGAAAGGACAGAAGCCAGGCAAGCCTGGGGACAGCGGAGGAAGAGGAGGCCCCTCTGGTGGGGACACGAGAGACAGGGACCCTAGACTTGTTTGCATCCTGGACAAAGTGGACAGGCAGGGGCACCAAGGGGACCCAGGCCTGGGAAGGGAGTGTGTGAGGGAGAGACGGAGCAGGGGGAGACCCTCGTGGGGTGGAAAGGGGAGACCCCTGGGAAGGCTGAGTGGATCCTCAGTGCATCACTGACCTAAACGGCCCCTCCGCCTGGTGACTTGGAGCTCCAGTCACATCACACGGGGGTCTTCTCCATCCCACCCTCAACCCCCTGCCCTCCCCAGCCTCTGTCCCCTGAGCCACATCTTCCTGTCTCCCACGCGGAACGGGACTCCCGTCTTCATGGGGTACTGTGTGGCTCCATCTCGCCCAGCCTTCTTCCTCCCCCTCAGGCCACACTGCCCCGTGCAGGAGCCCACTGTGATGCTTGTGGTGGGATGAGATCAGCGTGGGTGGAACAAGGCCCTGGAAGGACCCATGCCATCATCATCGACAGCAAAGCTACTCTGCAAACAGACAGATGCTTCCATGAATTGGTAGAAAATTCTGCAGCCGGAATGCTCTGGGCTCCTGAGGCACTAAGCCCGGCCCGGGGCTCTGGAAGCTGCTCTGGCTTATTGGGAATGGAAGTTGGCAGGACTCCTCTTCCTGGGAAGAAGCAGAGGGTGGGGATGACAGGACAGGCCAGGAGCCCACCCAGACCCACAGGAGGAAACTAGGGGAGTTATGCAGGGTCCTGGTGGAGCACCAGCTTCCCTTCCTGCCAATGGGAAATGCAGGCGCCCACCTCGCGGACATCTGGGTCCACAGGGTCATGACACCCTTAGCTGTGTGACGCGGGCCTGGCTCATGACCATGGCCTGTGGTGTCCCCGGGGGCCGGCCTGGACCCTGGGTGGACATGGCCAGCCCCGGAGAGCCAGGGCCAGGCCGTCTCCCTCCCCTACTCTGCCTCAGAGTCCTCGGCAGCTGCACTGTAGGGTGGGTGGGGCTGAACACAGGTCCTAGAAGGTCCCACTCAGGACTCTGCTGTGCACACTTTTGATTTTAATAAAATCAGAATGCGCACAGCATCTGCAGTCTAGCCTTTAAACGAGCACGGCTGTCCTGGCAGTCACGGAAGTTCTTCTGGGGCGGTGGGACCTCAGCACTCCTTTGCTGGTACTGCTATAAAAAAGGACCATGGACCAAGTAGCTTAAAGCAACAGAAACGTTTCTCCCACAGCTCTGGAGGCTGGAAGTTCAAAATCAAGGCGTCAGCAGGGCTGGTTCCTCCAGAGGCCGGGAAAGAGTCTGCTCTAGGCCTGTTTCCTGGCCTCGGGGTGCCAGCGGCCTCGGAGCCCGTGGCTTGTGGGAGCACTGCTCCCATCGCTGCCTCCATCATCGCATGGGGTTCTCACCATGGCTGTTTTTCTGTCTTCTTTTCTCTCAGAAGGACACCAGTAATTGGATTTAGGGCTCACCCTACTCCCATAAAATGTCTTCCTAACTAAATACATCACAAAAGTTCTATTTCCAATTGAGGTCAGGTTCTGAGGTTCTGGGAAAGACATGAATTTGGAGGGACATTATTCAGCCCTGTCCTGCCACCTGTCAGTGTTTTCTGCAATCCAACTTTTTATTTTAATAAAATCAGAATATGCAGAGCACCTGCAGTGCCAGCCTTTAAACTACTGCTGTTGTACTGGCAATCATTAAAGCTACGTGGCTTCAGTTTCAGTCTTTACATTCAACAAGTTTAAACCCATTCTTCATGAGTTTGGACCTTACTGACTGAAAATTTTGCTTGCTGGTAAAACTTGCTCAAATGCAGTTGCTGACTGTGGAATTCACTGATGTTGCCAAAACAACAAACACAACCGTGTGCTCGAGGATTGCAATGCTCCCAACAGCTTCTGAAGAAACAAAACCACACGACAAACGTCTACCAATCTGGATGCTCCATATCAGAGTTCTAGAGTGTTCCATTAATTTCTTGAGACAAGTGTCTAAAAACCTTGTTTTAATTTCGTTTTGCCAGTCCCATTTTACTCACATCAGAAAGTGTGGCCACGTGGCCGACGTTAGAGGGCGTGGTCAGGGAGGGTGTCTCGGGGGGCGCTGGGGCTGAGCCACTTGGGTATCTGTGGAAAGAATGTTCCAGACAGGGAGGTGACTAGTGCAGAAGTCCTGGGGTGTGAGTGTTGGGCTCAGCCAGGGTCAGCGCAGAGCCCAGTGTGGCAGAGAGAGATGAATGAGGGCAGAGTTGAAGGTGGTGAGGCCTGGGAGGCCTGGCCATGGGAAGACCCTGGGCTTTGTTCTAAGACCACTAGAGGCAGATTCTGGGTGGTCCTTGACTTCCTTGCATCACCCTTTCCACCCCGTGCCTGCCACCTGTACCCTCTTCCTCACACAGTCCAGCTCAACCTTATAGGCAGTGTCCTACCCCCATGAGCTGGGGAGAGCTGAGCAGGCTTCAGGGAGATGGGAAAAGGCAGGAACTGGACAAGGGCTGCAAAGGAAAGGTGACTTCTTACTGGTCAATCAGCCTGGGGATGCTCGGGGGTGGATGCCAAGGGGAACAGAGCTGTGGCCGCTATCACAGAACAGCGAGTTCCTCTAAGAGATCAGAGGAGGTGCAGAGACAGTGAGAGCGTCAGGCTCCGGTTGAGTGGGGACCAATCCTTGTGGCAAGTCTGTGAACCATCACTGTGGCTCTAGGGCAGCAGAGAGAAAAGTAGGCATATGTCCATCTGGCCACAAGGAAGGAGACCAAGGGGAAGAGAGAAGGTACCAACAGAGGTGTTCACATGGAGGTGCGTCAGAACACCAAGGGCAAGGCAGAACGCGGTCTTCAGACCCCCACTGGAGCCCAGGAGGCCCGCGAGTCCCAGTCTGGGAAACACTAAGCCAGGCTTGGATAACTTGTCTGAGGCTCTGGTCATCCCAACATGAGAGCCAGGGGCCCCAAGGGAGATGGGCATTCCCCACCCCTCAGCTTCCTCAGTGCCTTTTGTGGAGTGGAGGTGACATGAGGCTGCAGGTTGCAGGGAGCCATGTGTGCAGACTGGCAGGAGCCACGTGTGGGCTGCATTTCAGAGCAAGTGTGTGGGAGTGGAGCAGACACGCAGAGTAATGGGGCAGGGTCAACAAATAATAAATCTAAGCCTGGCGTTGGTGGGATAATGTCGGTGTCACTAAAAGAAATGGGGAATTTGGAAGGTAAAGTAACTGGAGGTAGGAATGAACCCAAGATTTACTGAGCACCTTCTGTATACCAAACTCAACACTAGGAGTTTATACAATCTTTAAAACAACTCTAAGAGTAGATATTATCATTCCCTTCTGCCAATAATAAATAAGAAGTGACTAAGGTATTTTTGAAACTCAAGATTGCTTGATTCTGCAGTCTTGTTTTAAATTTTGGACATGGAGAGTTTGGAGTTCTGAGATGAGGGAAGGCATCTGTCATAGTGAGAGAGCTGAAAACATGGAGCTCAGGACAAAAGTCAGTGCTAGAGAGATCAGTTGGAAGAGTCATCTTTATTGTAGTGAGACATTGAATTTTTCAGTGGAAAAAAAGCACAGAAAAAGACTACAGAGGGCCAAGAAAAGAAACTGAGGCTGTCAAAATGAAAAGAGGAGGAGGAGTGGGTGAGAGACAAAGGAGACACAGGCAGAGAGATGTGGACAGCACAGCCCACAGACACACACTCTACAAGGGACACAGACTCTCAGATCCAGGGCATTTTAACCAGCAGATCAAGACTCATTTGCCAGTCATGAAATCAACTCAGTATTTTTTTTTAAAAGAGTAGAATCAAATAGAAAACTTTGTACTAAGTACTGTATTTTAGGAAATACTAATAAATACTATTTCTTGAAAGTTGGCATGTATGTGTGTCCTGGCACTTCATAAATTGTACTTTTATAGTTTGTAATCGAAACAGCATCACCAATCCCCACATAACAAAGAGCAGAGACCTTAAAGACGAGTGGGGCCAGGCTGACGGGCACAGCTTGAGCCAAAGCACAGAGCAGTGGGCTGAAAGCACCCTAGGGAGGGAGAATTCAAGGAAGGGGGCTTGGGTGGCCAGGCTGAGCCAGCGTGAGCATGTGAGGAGGCTGGTGAGCTGATTGGGTGGGATGTGTCTACTTCTCCAGAGAAGGGTGCATGGGTCTGGAGCAGGTGCCTCATGCTGTACCTCATAGAGAACTGGAGGGAGGGGGGGAAATGGGCATTTCCCTCCACAGCCCCCAAAGTGCCTGAGGAAGGTGTTGATAAAGAAGCCAAACTCTGTAAAATATTTGAAGAGATTTATTCTGAGCCAAATGTGAGGACCACGACCCATGACACAGCCTTGGAAGGTCCTGAGAACATGTGTCCAAGGTAGTTGGGTCACAGCTTGATTTTATGTATTTTAGGGGGACAGAAGTTACATGCAGACATCAATCAATAAGCATAAGTTGTATACTGGTTCGTTCCAGAAAAGGGGGAGGTGGGGGCTTCCAGGTCATAGGTGGCTTCAAAGATATTCTGATTGGCAATCAGTTGAAAGAGTTATTATCTAAAGACCTGGAATAAATGGAAAGGAGTATCTGGGTTAAGATAAGAGGTTGTGGAGACCAAGGTTCTTGTTATGTAGATGAAGACTCATAGGTGGCCACCCTTAGAGGCAATAGATGGCAACTGTTTACTCTTCGGACCTTTAAAAGGTGCTACACACATGGCCAGGCGCCTTGGCTCATCCTGTAATCCCAGCACTTTGGGAGGCAGAGGCAGGTGGATCACTTAAGGTCAGGAGTTCAAGACCAGCCTGGCCAACATGGTGACACTCCATCTCTACTAAAAATACAAAAATTAGCCGGGTGTGGTGGTGCTTGCCTGTAGTTTCGGCTACTCGGGAGGCTGAGACAGTAGAATCTCCTCCTGAGGCAGGACAATGGCTTGAACCTGGGAGGCAGATGTTGCAGTGAGCTGAGATTGTGCCACTGCACTCCAGCCTGGATGACAGAGCAAAACACCACCTTAAAGAGAAAAAAAAGAAAAGAAAAAAAAAGGTGCTAGACTCTCAACTCAGAAAAAGACCTGGAAAGGTAAGGGGGTTCTCTACAGAATGTGGATTTCCCTGAGATAGCTTTGCAGGGCCATTTCAAAATATGTCAAAGAAATACAATTTGGAGTAAAATCATTTATTTTAGGGCCTGCTATATGTCATGTGATCCTATACTAGAGAAGTCAGGTTGGAAACTGGTATCTTATTGCTACAAAGAATCTGTTTGGTCAGCCTCAAGGTCTCTTAATGTGAATGCTGGTCAGTTGTGCCTGAATTCCAAAGGAAGAAATAATGAGGCGTGTGGGACCTGCTTCCCCTCATGGCCTCAACTAGTCTTTCAGGTTCCTATGGAATTCCCTTGGCAGAGAGGAGGGGTCCACTCAGTGAGTTGGGGGCTTAGAATTTTATTTTTGGTTTACAAGAGAGTGATCCGCCTTTTGTGATCTGGATATGGCAAGGGACATGGCAGTCAGGGGGCATAGGTGAGGGGGAGCCTGGGTGAAGAGGAGCTGGGTGAGGGTGACCAGAGCTTTTAACCCTGTCCTCCCTGCCTTCCAGTGTTCATCCGCAGGGAGCAGGCCAACAACATCCTGGCGAGGGTCACGAGGGCCAATTCCTTTCTTGAAGAGATGAAGAAAGGACACCTCGAAAGAGAGTGCATGGAAGAGACCTGCTCATACGAAGAGGCCCGTGAGGTCTTTGAGGACAGCGACAAGACGGTAAGGGCTGGGGATAGCCTGGCTGTTGGTAAGGAGCTCAGGCCACGGCGCCCTCGCTGGCCCCGCTGCTCCGTCCATCCAGGGGGGCGGCCTGGAGGAAGGGGCAGCGTGCGCGAAGGCTTTCAGGGGCGGGGCCCAGCAAATCGAGGCCTCGGCGGAGTCCTGCCCACAGGGACATCAGTGCCGCCCCCGCGCTGACTCCTTCCCGGCGAGGACTCAGCGGGGAGGGATGCGCCCAAGTCCCTTGAGGGTCACAGGGCTTCTGCCAGAGTTAAGTTCTATTTAAAAATAAAATGTTAACCTAAAAACCAATAGTCATGGTCTCGGCCAGCGCCTCGCCGAGTTGCAGTGAGCTGAGATCGTGCCCTCCCACGCCCGCAGCCCGCCTCCTGCCTTGGCCTCCGTAGTCGCTGAGAGCCACAGCCTAGAGCGCCAGCGCGCAGGCGCACAACTGACGCCAGGCCACGAACCCAGTACTGCGCCTGCGCAGCAGAAGCACTAGCACTGAGGCTGGGCCGCGAACCCGGCACTGCGCCTGCGCAGCAAAAGGACACGCACTGATGCCAGGCCGCGAACCCAGACGGTGCCTGCGCAGCAGGAAGACCGGCATCCACACCGGACGACGAACCCAGCACCGCGCCTGCGCAGTAGGAGGAGCGCAATGACACCAGGCCGCGATTGCGCAGCCGCAGCAGCCCCGCGCGGAAGACGCTACCCCCCTCCCCCCCGAAGAGGCGGGGCTTCGAACGAACCTGGAAATGGCCGAGGGGTCTCGACTTCCTCACCCCAGGCGTCAGGAAAGGTGCCTGCAGGACAGGGCTCTGAAGTGGAAGTGGGCGGTGGTGATGCCGAACTGACAAGAATGAGCTGAAGAAAGTAGCCGAGAAGGGGGCCAAGCCGGAGCTCAGTGAGCAACAGCTAGGTCAGCCGCGGCTGGTGCCATCAGCCACACCGCTAACTGTGGACCCAAATGGAAACTTTGAGGCCCCTTACAGGTCCCCCAGCGCAGGTCACCGCCGAAGGTTACTGGGGAAGACCCCTGCAGCTTCCATGTGGACATTACTCGCTTGCTTCATCCCGGAGTGCAGTCACCTGCAGCCTGGGACCACCTGACTGATGTCACCCTGGAGATCCATGCCAAAAGAGCTGGGGAAAGTTCACCTTCTGATGACCCCTGCGGACCAGGGTGAAGTTACAAGTTATGGCCAGGTCAAGGAATTATAAGTCAATAAATAAACTGCCTCAGGGAGACGTACTCAGAGTCCAGGAAAATCTAGGAAACACCAAGAAGGGCGAGCTCAGCATCAGCCCCTGCAAAATTGCACTGCTGCCTCCTGGCTCACATGTTGCCCCATCCTTACTTTAGCCTCAAAGGCAAGGAGACCCAATATTATTTGAGTACTTGGATTTGATCCTGAGTGACTTTCTGAGAAAGCAGTTTATCATCTGCCCTAAGATCACCACATATATGACAAGGTTTTTGGATGAGCTGAGATTTCTAGACATTGAAACCCTCATGATGAACGTCATCCCGGGTAGCAGGGGCTAAGCCTTTCATCACCTGCCACAACAAGCTGGACATTAACTTGTATTTGAGAATTGCTCCAGGACTCTACCTTCAGATGCTGGTTAGTAGCATTGACTGGATTTATGAAATTGGATGCTAGTTAAGGAATAAGAGAATGTATTTGATTTGCCACCCTACATGGTCTGTGCAGACTGTCATGATCTCATTGAAATCCAAGAAAAGATTATGTCAGGGATGAAGCACATCACAGGTGGTTACAAGGTCCAGATGGCTCAGAAAGCCAAACCCATGGGTTGACTTCTCCTCACCCTTCTGGAGAATCAGTGTGGTAGAAGAGCTTGAAAAAGTGCTGGGTGTGACGCTGCCAGAAACTAACCTCTTTGGAACTGAAGAAACTCAAAAAATTCTTGGTGATATCTGTGTAACAAAAGCTTTTGAAAGTCGTCTACCTCAGAACATATCCAGGCGCCTTGATAAACTTGTCAAGGAGTTCCTGAAAGTGACTTACATCAGTCCCACATTTATCTGTTATCACCTGCAGATAATGAGCTCTTTGACCAAATGATCACTCTAAGAGGGTCTCACTGAGCACTTTGAGCTATTTGTCATGAAGATAGCTGAATGTTTCCATGCAGCAACAGCAGCAGCTGTTGACAAACAAGACAAGGCCAGCAAAGATGATGAGGCCACATTCATAGATGAAAGCTTCCATGCAACCCTGGAATATGGGCTTCCGCCAACAGCTGGTTGGAGCGTGACAATCAAATGTGTTACCATGTTTCTCACAGACTCCCACAACATCAAGGAAATATTTCTGACTCCTGGCATGAAACTTGAAGAAAGAGAATGTAGTAGCCACTAATACAATGGAAAGCGCAACATTGACACTTCTATCTAGAAAATTTTAGTTGTCTAAGTTGTGTGACTCAGATGTCTTTGCATTTCTGCAAAAGATCAAGGTCTACTCTAATTCTTAATTATATTAAGAATTCCTTTTTATTACTTGTTAGCAAATAAATGACTTGTCTCTAACAGAAAAAAATTAGAATTTTTGGAAATATTTTCAAATACTTCTTATATATACATATTTTTTTCCCACTGGTAGAATTTTTCTTTAATAAAAGTAAATAATGCTGATCCAAGTTTATGTTTCACTCAGCATCGTTTCTCAAACACTCTTCTTTACTTATATATAGCTACCCTATAGCTAAGCTATATTTTATTGTATGATGCATTCACTCTGAGTTTGGCCATATAAGTTATTTCTAAATATTGCTATTAGGAAAACACATATGCATGCATTTCTTCTAGATTATCATCTAAGAGTGGCTTCTCCAGAGAGAGATGACTGAATTAAAGGTTATCAACAAGTTCCAATTCCAGATAAGATGAAGAAATCACATTCCACACTGCCTCTCCCACTGAGTGTAGCTCCAAAACATGGATAGAATGCATGTAGCAGCTATTTGAGGACCCTAAAAAGTAAATCGCAGTGTATTGCGGAATAAGATTACAATTAGATGTATGATATGATACAACTGGCTGTGAGTTTATCATTTTTTCCTCCAGTCTTCCAGACATCGCTTGACCTGAATCTAATGGACATTTGTAGGATTCTCAACAATAGCAAAGTACACTTTCTTTCCACATATGGAAAATTCCTCAAGGTAGACTATATCCTGTGTCTTAAAGCATACCTCAATAAAAAGATTGAACTCACATAAAGTATGTTTTCTGACCATAATGGAATTAAACTAAAAATTACTAACAGAAAAATAACTGGAAACTTCCCTAAGTACTTGGAAATTAAGTCACACATGTATAAATAATCTGTGAGTCAAAGAGAAAATTTTAAGGGGAGTAAGAAAGTATTTTGAGCTGAACAAAAATGAATATGTAACATAAAATCTGTGGGATGCAGCTAAAAAAGCAGTGTTTCAAGGGAAATTTATAGCATTAAATGCTCATATGGGAAAAGAAAGACGGTCTCAAATTGTTTATGTAAGCTTCCACTTTAATAAACTAGAAAAAAAGAAAAAAACCAAAAGGAAATTGAAAAAGCAGAAATCAAAGAAATTTAAAACAAAAATAATAGACAAAATAAATAAGCTGATGAAACTCAAACAAGACTGACAGGAATAAAAAAAAAACACACAAAAACAAGAAAAAGGACCTATGTTGGAAATGGAAGAGAGGGGACATCACTATAGAAACTGTAGATGTTAAATGTATAATAAGAAAATGCTTTGAACAACTCTGCATATACAAATTTGCATGAGATTTGAACTTGGATGAAATGAGCCTATTCTTCAATACCACAAGCCACCAAAACATACACAAGATGAAAGAGATACCTGCCAATCCAATTCTTAATTTAAAACCTTCTGAAAAAGTAATGTTCAGGTACAGATGGTTTCACTGGTAGAATTTTACCAAACATTTCAAAAAGAACACCAATTCTATACAACTCTTCCAGAACATAGAAGAGGGAACACTTCTTAGTTTGTTTTAAGCCAGCATTACCCAGATGTCAAAATCAGACAAATACTGAAAACAAAAACCACCCTACGTAACAATGTCTCTCATGAATCTAGACATAAAAATCCTCAACAAAATATTAGCAAACGGTGCAGCAATATATTTTTAAAAGAGTAATAATACACCATGACCGAGTGAGTTTTTCTGGGGCACACATGACTGGCTCAATATTTAAAAATAATTATGTAATCCACCATATAAACAAAAGAGAACATCCACATAATCATGTCAATTGATGCAACAAACAAATCTGGCAAAATTTAACATCCATTTATGATTTTATAAAAAACCTATCAGCAGAATATGAATAGGTGGGAATTTTATCAACATAATAAAGTTCATCTACAAGGAGTCTACAGTTGATATTATACTTAAAGGTGAAAACTGAAGGTTTTCTCCCTGAGACTGGAACAACACAAGAATGTCCATTCCCAACACTCCTAATTCAACATTATACTGGAAGTCCTAGCTCTAAGGAAGGCCTTCAATAAGTCAAGAAAAAGAAATAAAGTTATCACTATTTGAAGATGACATGATCATGCATATAGAAAATCCTAAAGAATGTGAAGGGGAAAAAAGCTTGTTTTAGTCCCTTCTCACGCTGCTGTGAAGAACTGCCCGAGACTGGGTAATTTATAAAGGAAAAAAGGTTTAATTGACTCAGTTCTACATGTCTAAGGAGACCTCAGTAAACTTACAATCATGGCAGAAAAGGAAGCAAACGTGCTCTTCTTCACATGGCTGTAGGAGGGAGAAGAATGAGAGCCAAGCAAAAGGGGAATCCTCTTAAAAAAAAAAATCAGATCTCATGAGAACATACTCCCACAAGAACAGCATGGAGGAACCACCCTCACGATTCAGTTACCTCCCACTGGGTCCCTCTCACTACACATGGGGATTATGGGAACTACAATTCAAGATGAGATTTGGGTGGGGACAAAGCCAAACCATATCAATGCTCCTAAAATTTGCAAATGAGTGTAACAAGGTCACAGAATACAAGGTCAGCACATGTGTTAATCACATTTTTATGTAGTAGCAATGCACAGTTAGTTGTAAGCCAAAAATTTTTAAATGCCATTTACAATTGCTTCAAAGAAAATTATATACTTATATGTAAAGCTAATAAAACATATACAGGATCTTTATCCCAAAATCTACAAAATTCCAATGAAAGTATTTAAACAGACCTAAATAAATAGAGACACATACAGTGTTCATGGATTGAAAGACTCAACATATTAAGATATCAATTTTTGGCCGGGCGCGGTGGCTCATGCCTGTAATCCCAGCACTTTGGGAGACCGAGGTGGGTGGCTCACCTAAGGTCGGGAGTTCGAGACCAGCCTGGCCAACATGGTGAAACCCCTTCTCTACTAAAAAAATACAAAAATTAGCTGGGCGTGGTGGTGTGCGCCTGTAATCCCAGCTACTCGGGAGGCTGAGGCAAGAGAATCACTTGAACCTGGGAGGTGAAGGTTGCAGTGAGCCAAGATCAAGCCATTGCACTCCAGCCTGGGCAACAAGAGCGAAACTCTGTCTCCGAAAAAAAAAAGAAAAGAAAAGAAAAGAAAGAATTGTCTTTTTCAACAAATTATATTAGTCTCAGTCTGTTTGTGCTTCTATAACAAAATAGATCAGACTAGGTAAATTATAAACAGAATAAGGTTATTGCTCACAGTTATGGAGGCTGGGAAGTCCTCCAAGATCAAGAAACCAGCAGATATGGGGCCTGATGAGGGCTTGGTCTCTGCTTCCAAGACGGTGCCTCATGGCTGCATCCTCACCTGACAGAAGGCAGAAGCACAGAAGGGACAAACACTGTGTGAAGCCTCTTTTATAAGGACATTAATCCTATTCACAAGGGCAGAGCCTTCATGGCCTAATCACCTCCTAAAGATCTCACCCTTAATACTATTACATTGTCGATTAAATTTTAACATATGTATGGGGGGCATGTTGAGACCATAGCAGTGTTGGAACAATTATATATTTATATGCAAAAAAATGAACCTGACCTAAACTTCACAATTATACAAAAATTAACACAATATAGATAATAGATCCAAACATAAAATACAAAACTATAAAACTTTTAGGAGAAAATACAGCAAAATTTATGACATGGAGCTAGGCAAAAATTCTTAGACATGACACCAAAAGAATGATTAATAAAGGAAAAAAATCATAAATTGGACTTTATCAAAATTAAAAACTTTTGCACTTCAGAAATAAACACTGTTAAGAGGATGAAAACACAAGCTACAAACTAAGAGAAAATATTTGCAAATCACATATCCAACAAAGGAATCATATTCAGAATATATAAAGAAATGTTAACAGATCAGAAGAAGAAAATAAACACCCAGTTAAACAATAAAGAAAAGACCTTAACAGCCAACTCGCCAAAGAGGATATATGGATAGAAAATAAACATGTGAGAAGATACTCAACATTATTAGCTATTACAGAAATGCAAATAAAAACCACCATAAGAACGACTATATACTCATAGAATAAAAAACACTGACACAGAACAGCGCTGGTTAAGATACGGAGAAAGCAGAACTTTGATACACTGCTCGTGGGAATGCAAAATGGCACGGCCACTTTGAAAAGGAATTTGACAGTTTCTTATAAAGTTATATAAGATTACCACATGACTCAGCAATCCCATTTCTGGGCATTTACCCTAGAGAAATGAAAACTGATTTCCACATAAAATCCTGTACATAAATGTCTATAGCAACTCTAGTCTTTTTTTTTTTAATTTTTATTTTTTGAGACAGAGTCTTCTCGTTGCCCAGGCTGGGGTGCAATGGCACAATCTCGGCTCACTACAACCTCCTCCTCTCAGGTTCAAGTGATTCTCCTGCCTCAGCCTCCCAAGTAGTTGGGATTACAGGTGTGTGCCACCATGGCAGGCTAATTCTTGTACTTTTAGTAGAGATGGGGTTTCACCATGTTGGCCAGGCTGGTCTCGAACTCCTGACCTCAAGTGATCCACCCGCCTCAGCCTCCCAAAGTGCTGGGATTATAGGCATGAGGCACCATGCCTGGCCAGCAACTCTATTCTTAATTGCCAAAAGCTGGAAGTAAGATAAATGTCTTTTGCTGGGTGTACCCATACAATATAATAGTTGTCAGCAACAACAAGTAAGAAAGTATTGATACAACTTGCATGAATTTCAAAGGCTTTGTATTGAATGAAAAGCTAGCTTCACAAGGTCCTATAATATACACTTTCATTTACATGACATGCTCAATAAGTTGTTATCATTGTGATAAAGAATAGATAAGTGGTGGGACAGGGTTTGCCAAGGGTTGGCAGGTGGGGGAGATGGCATGGGGTATTTGGGGGGAAGAATGGACCTGTACTGCATCCTGATGATGCTGGTGGCTACAGAAGTCTCTCCATGTGTTGAAATTCATAGAAGTGTACACCAAAACATTGGTTTCGCTGTGTGAGAATTTTAAAAGTAAAAAAGTAAAAAGATAGTGTATTTGCTTCCTAGGGCAACCATAAAAAAGCACTACAAACGCCTTAAAATAACAGGGATTTATTGTCGCAGCTTTGGAGACAAGTCTGAAATTAGGGTGTCAGTAGTGTTGGTTCCTTCTGGAGGCTCTGAGAGAGTCTCTGTCCCAGGCTTTCTGCTCGCTTCCAGGAGCACCCAGCAATCATGGGCATCCTTGGGCTGCGGACGCGTCGCTCCTGTCTCTGCTTTCATCTTTGCATGGCCTTCTCTCTCTGTGCCTCTGTGTGACTTTTTCTGTTTCTTATAAGGACGTTCTCCTTTATTTAGGGCCCACACTGACCCAGCATGATCTCATCTACAGCCTTGGCTTAGTTAACATCTGCAAAGACCCGATTTCCAATTAAGGTTCTATTCTGAGGCTGCAGGTGGACCTGAATTAGCAGGGAGGACACTATTCAACCAACTGTAGAGAGTTAAAAAACAATAAGACTGTGGACATTTTTTAGTGTAATCTAGGCTCTTGATGACCTGTTTTAAGCTAATCAGCAATGAATATTTTTCAACTAACGTAATGACTATTGACAAGCATGTGACCCTTGTCTGAATGTTAACTCAGGCATAGCAACTAAAAACCATCCATTGACCAGCTCGGGAGTAGCAAACAGAGCAAGCCATTCTTGGTGCAACCCGTTTCTAGGTAATTAACTTGAAAATATTTTCAATATTCAACAAAGATGGTTCATTTAAGAGGACTGAAGCCACATCTTCACAGATGCAGAAGATCTGAATAGCTTTCCTCTTTAGATTGAATAGTTCTAGAACAATTCATTCCTAAAAGTGACTTCCATTGGGGAAAATATCCTATTCAGCTTGAGTCACTTAATTATGGTTGTTATTGGTATAAAATGTCTCTGTTTTCCCTAATATATTTTTAAATCTCTTTTTTCCTTTTAGAATGAATTCTGGAATAAATACAAAGGTCAGTATTTTTTCTGTTTTAACCTTCAGTGAGGGGGGTTCATTAGGATATTTGAATTTTGAAAATAGTTCCTGAATTTCCTTTCTGCTTTTGTTCTAATTTTACTCATTTAAGACTTTTTCCCTCAGGGTGTTTCCATAATAGTTATTGTAAAAGAGTTTTTAGAGTAATTTTATACTAATCCTAGTTTTGTTATTGAGTTAGAGATATATATATTTAAATCAGTTCATTCTCATTTGAGGATACCAAATTCCATGATAACTTTTCTTAAATAAAAGTGTATTCGGTAAAAGCAAAAAACAGAGTCTGAAAGATTAGATTCCCGACTAAGGTAACCACCTTGATTTAATGCTTAATAGCATCTGAAACGGCCTCAGTCATGACTACCTGGTAAACAGTATTCACATTTCTCAAAATGACAACTGGGCCTATCTCTAAATTAGATTGTGTAAATCCTCCAAGAAATGGGAAGCCCCGTGTTAGTGTTTGCCTTCTCATTTTGCCCCAGGATGATTTGGAAAGAGGAACCCTAACCTCCTCTCCCGTCAAGGCCCAGCCCAGAAATGAGCATCAGGCTCTCACCTTTCCTCCATCCTTCCAGTTGGTCCCTGTGGTCACCTCTGACTGTAAACACACTGCAAAACACCGGCAAAAATCAAAAAGCTGGGCCGGTGATCCACCTAGATAAAGGCATCACGTACACATGGCCACAAAAGGGGGTGGATCAAATAAAGTCCAAAGAGGGAGAGTTGTTTACAGAGAAACCGGAAGACTCTTCCAGTTATCTGAACGGCAGGGCCAAGGTTAGCACAGCAAAACTGTTTCCATGATGCCGGAAACAGCTTGCAGACTCCAGTTTCGAAATCCTCTCTTTGCAGATGGCGACCAGTGTGAGACCAGTCCTTGCCAGAACCAGGGCAAATGTAAAGATGGCCTCGGGGAATACACCTGCACCTGTTTAGAAGGATTCGAAGGCAAAAACTGTGAATTATGTAGGTTCCTCTGCTTGGTATACCTTCAGATCAGATGCCCCTGAAGAGTGGCAGGTGGGTGGGGGAAGAAGTGAAAACGCCTAATGAAACAATCTTAAGTCATTTCTGATTTACAAAGTCTGGGCTCTATTATACTGTGCCACTATAGCAATAGAAAAAAAAGCCCCAATATGTCCCCCCAAACGATTCGGTTTGGGGGCATGATGAGAGAGACACAGTCACTTCTCTGCTCCTCCGAGAGAGACTGTAGAACATTGATGAAGAGTGTGATCCATTCATGTGTAAACAAGAGTGGACTCTCTGTTTTCCTTGGGGCCAAGTGCATTGCCCTGTTATTCCTGCTCCTTGTGACCCTGTGCAGTCACCTCTTATTTATGTGTATGGATGCAGGTGTCAATATTTGTGAATATTTGTGATTGCCCAATTATAAAAATTTGATACATTTAATTAGTTCTACATGGAAAAATCACTAAGTGCTTTCTCTAATGTGGTGATTAATTTTTAAATAAAAAGGCTACTGTTAGATCAATTTTCCCTAAGGAAAAAGATTTGCATTTCTTTTAAAGCACTTAATTGATCATCTTTTTTTTTTTTTTTTTTTTTTTTTTTTTTTGAGACGGAGTCTCGCTCTGTGGCCCAGGCTGGAGTGCAGTGGCATGATCTCAGCTCACCGCAAGCTCCGCCTGCCAGGTTCAGGCCATTCTCCTGCCTCAGCCTCCCGAGTAGCTGGGACTACAGGCCCCGGCCACCAGGCCCGGCTAATTTTTTTTTTTTTTTGTATTTTTAGTAGAGATGGGGTTTCACCGTGTTAGCCAGGATGGTCTCGATCTCCTGACCTCGTGATCTGCCCGCTTCGACCTCCCAAAGTGCTGGGATTACAGGCATGAGCCACAGCGCCTGGCCTAATTGATCATCTTTAGACTATGTTCTTAGATTGGATTACTTTTGAGTTTTCCCTGATGAGAATATCAATTACGCATCATTCCATTCCAAGTCTGGAGTCGCCTCCCTGGAACACCATTTGGTAACTTATGAGGCGTAACCCTGCTCAGGTTCCCAGGGCTATTATGCACATTTTCTAAAATTTCAGGCATGTTGATCTTTGCACTGTGATTACTTTTTCATCAAAACCCACACAGAGGGATGTGGAGTGACCGTAATGTGAGTGCTGCTGGGGCAGGGGGTACCAGCCATCCCGGAGGTGTGAGGGGCAGGTCCCTGGAGCCTGGCTTCTGGCCACACCGGGCGCTGCACCACGAGCTCCCCGTGACCCATGAGGTTGCCCTTCAAGGCAGGTGTACCTGTCGCCTGGCTCTGGCCCTTTGCTCAACCCAATGGCCGCTTTGTGGCTGACAGGCAAGTGGATGTAGCTGGCACCCTTGGGCCAGCCCAGCCTCCATTTCTCCAGCTGTCCCCAGAGCCAACATGCCTCTCCTTTGCAGTCACACGGAAGCTCTGCAGCCTGGACAACGGGGACTGTGACCAGTTCTGCCACGAAGAACAGAACTCTGTGGTGTGCTCCTGCGCCCGCGGGTACACCCTGGCTGACAACGGCAAGGCCTGCATTCCCACAGGTAGGAGGCACGTTGGGCCACAGCCACCAGCTGCTGCTGGGCCGGGCCGGGGAAGACAAGCCCGTGCCGGGGGGCGGGGACACAGGCATGTTCTGGGCGGGCCTGGCAGGTAACAGTGACACCAAGAGGACAGGACTGAGCCCCGGGCTCCAGGCCCAGGTGGTTCAAACATGAAGACCATGAGGTTTGGAAACAGACCCATTATTTCTGTAAGCCAGATCTGCTGTTTAACCTCAGCTTCCCCATCTGACAAATGGGACCAACACTATTGCCTGACTGCTTGGGTGATCCCTAGAGCACTTTGCACGATGCCTGGCCCACCGCAGGCCCTCAGTCTGCGTTTGGACTGTGGGGGGATCCAGTGCAAGGGCTCAAAGCACCAGGGCAGGCAAAGGGCAGAGCTGGCCCGAGGAACTGGAGCTAAGGTGCGGGGCTGGGATGGGAGTCAGAAGATGCTCAGGCTCTGCGCTCCTCTTACCAGGACCAGTGTTCATTGAACGTAGTTTTTCTTTTCCTTGATGAATGCGGACAGCAGGCGGCCAGAGGGCAGTGAGCACAGGACAGGCAGGGGACTGGGCAGGGTGGGGACGAGCCTCCCTGTCCTGACCCCGTGGGCATTGCCTACGCTGGGCTTGCCTGGCTGCCGGCACTTCCACACGGCCAGCACAGGTGAGGCCCTCAAAGGCGGGGCCTAGGCGTCACAGCTGCACCTTGCACAGCGACCCCACTCCCACTCATAGCTGGCCCGACCCACAGCGTTGGCCTCACCCAGGGACATATTCGAAGGGCAGAGTTCCAGGCCTGCCTTTTCAAGAGCCTGTTGACCCAGCTCACCTTCCGGATCCAGGTGCGGCTCAGCCCCCAGACCGTGTTCTGCCCCCGGCTACCATGACTGTCCCCTCCAGACACAGGTTACTCCCGAGTGTTCTGTCACTCTTCCTTTCATATCCTTCTTACCGAAAACAATTTACTTCCAAAGATGAGTGATCAAGAAAAGACCGGGTTCCATATGCATCCTTCAAGCGCTGCTTCAATTATGTGCCTGAAACATCTCAGCAAGTGAAAGACACCGTGGCTGACCTTGCTACTGGCAATGACATTCAAGCTTAAGCTGGTTAAAAAATATTTTAACTGAAGTCATTTCTTGACATACACACGAATATTTTTTAATTCTAGAAACAATCACAAATCCATTTAAAACCAAGTGTGGGCCGGGTGCAGTAGCTCATGCCTGTAATCCCAGCACTTTGGGAGGCCAAGGCGGGCGGATCATGAGGTCAGGAGATCGAGACCATCCTGGCTAACACAGTGAAACCCCGTCTCTAGTAAAAATACAAAAAAAAAAAAAAAAAAAAATTAGCTGGGCATGGTGGTGCACGCCTGTAGTCCCAGCTGCTCAGGAGGCTGAGGCAAGAGAATGGCGTGAACCTGGGAGGCGGAGCTTGCACTGAGCACTGAGCCGAGATGGTGCCACTGCACTCCAGCCTGGGCAACAGAGTGAGACTCTGTCTCAAAAAAAAAAAAAAAAAAAAAAATCAAAAGGCAAATGTGATGTGTGAAAATAAAATTACATAATCTACTTCGTAGTGCAAAAGGTTCAGGCTGGGCGCGGTGGCTCACGCCTGTAATCCCAGGACTTTGGGAAGCCAAGGTGGGTGGATCACCCGAGGTCAGGAGTTCAAGACCAGCCTGCCCAACATGGTGAAACCCTGTCTCTATAAAAAATACAAAAACTTAGCTGGGCGTGGTGGCGCATGCCTGTAATCCCAGCTACTTGGGAGGCTGAGGCAGGAGAATCGCCTGAACCCAGGAGGCGGAGGTTGCAATGAGCCAAGATCATGCCATTGCACTTCAGCCTGGGAGACAAGACAGAAACTCCATCTCAAAAAAAAAAAAAAGTTCAGTTCCAAATAATGGATGAACTCAGAACTTGGAAGGGTGGTGACTGCACACATGGACAGAGCTGAGGCACGGCTGGGTGAAGGCCCCTGCGGCTGGCAAATTCACCGGAGCCTCCTCAGACTGTGCAGGAGCACAGCAAGTAAACCGCTAAGCTGTGCCTATCTGACCCCAGACACGTGTGGCCACAGAGAAGCCCCTTGCCATCCATTTCCCCCCCTCCTCTCCGGCTCCCCCACATCCCTGCCTTCCTCCACCATGTTTCAGCCATTCTCTTGGCCTTGGTGCCCTAATTGGCCATTATACAAAAGGAAGCTTCCTAACATCTCAGCGAGGCCTCTCTGGGAGCTGTGCTATTCCAGACGCTCTCCTGTGCTTCCAGTTGTTTGCGTGCGCTATTCCTTCTGCCTGAAAACTTTTTCTTCAATGTTTCATTAGGAAAAGTTTTCCAACACACAGCACACTGGAAAGAATTTTGCAGGGAGCCGCACACGCCCAGCACGTGGGTTCTCCTGTTGGCATCCTCCGGCCAGATGCATTCATCCCATTTCGCCCGGCCCATTTGTCTCTGTCCATCCATCAAGCTTTCTTGACTTCTTGGTGCATTTTCAGGCAAACCGCAGACGCCAACACTCCCCTCACTGCCTGGGTTGCTGCCTGGCGTCCAGTGTTCACAGGCGGTCACCTGAGGGGAGGCCAACGCTCGGACAGCTGCGCTCACCTGCAGATCCGACCCCTGCCGACGACGTGGGGCCTCGCCCCGCGAGCCCGCTGCCCCTCCGGGTGCCCCTGCGCTCTGCCTCCAGGCTCTCTGACTCTTCTCCCACAGGGTGAGCTGTGCAGGCTATGGGGAGCCTCTCTGTGCTGAAGGCCCCGGCCGTCCTCTTTCTTTCAGGGCCCTACCCCTGTGGGAAACAGACCCTGGAACGCAGGAAGAGGTCAGTGGCCCAGGCCACCAGCAGCAGCGGGGAGGCCCCTGACAGCATCACATGGAAGCCGTATGATGCAACCGACCTGGACCCCACCGAGAACCCCTTCGACCTGCTTGACCTCAACCAGACGCAGCCTGAGAGGGGCGACAACAACCTCACCAGGATCGTGGGAGGCCAGGAATGCAAGGACGGGGAGTGTCCCTGGCAGGTAACAGTAGGATGTCCCCTCGGGCCTGCTGGAGAGACCACCTGTCCCGCTGTGCACCTCGGGGAGGCCAGCCTGACACTTGGAATAGCAATCCGGGAAGGAACTGTTCCGAACTAGGACAGAGGGGCTCTGCCACCCAAGCCTGCCTGCCTGTCCCCTCCCTCCGGGCAGCCAAGGAGGCTGTGAGCTCCACAGGGAAGTGGCCGGGGCTGAGGGAGAGGCTGGGCCCAGGCAACACCCCCCTCAGCCCCTTCCCACTGGGCATTTCCATGGCTGCCCGTGGCATGCCCAGGACGATGCTGTCCTGTGAAACAGAAGAGAGGGAGAAGGCGCAGCCACATGCTCAAGTGTCCTCAAACCTCCCCTACACCAGGAGACAGGGCTAAAGCCAGGGAGCCACCCACGCTGCAGGGGCATCAGTGGGCAGGAGGACGGTGCCGGGTGGGCAAGGCCTCCATCTGCTCTTCTGTTTGACGGGAGGCAGAAAGACTTGGTGTCCTCGCTTCATTTCTAATTTTGGAATTTTTTTACCCAAACACCTAAATCCTATGGAGGTAGATAGTACCTTAGAGAAAAACACATCTACTTATTTTCAAAGGTAAAAAAGAAAATCACTCTTTGAGGTTTTTTTGTTAAGAGACAGTACCTTGCTCTGTTGCCCAGGCTGGAGTGCAGTGTCGCGATCTCGGCTCACTGCAACCTCCACCTCCTGGGTTCAAGCGATTCTCATGCCTCAGACTCCCAAGTAGCTGGAATTACGGGCGACCGCTACCTACACCTGGCTAATTTTTTTTTTTTTTTTTTTTTTGAGACGGAGTCTCACTCTGTTGCCCAGGCTGGAGTGCAGTGGCGCGATCTCGGCTCACTGCAACCTCCACCTCCCAGGTTCATGTCATTCTCCTGCTTCAGCCTCCCGAGTAGCTGGGACTACAGGCGCCTGCCACCACGCCCAGCTAATTTTTTTTGTATTTTTAATACAGACGGGGTTTCACCATGTTAGCCAGGATGGTCTCCATCTCCTGACCTGGTGATCTGCCCACCTCAGCCTCCCAAAGTGCTGGGATTACAGGCGTGAGCCACTGTGCCCGGCCATGCCTGGCTAATTTTTTTATTTTTAATAGAGACAGGAATTTCACCATGTTGGCCAGGCTGGTCTCAAACTCCAGGCCTCATGTGATCCACCCTCCTCAGCCACCCAAAGTGCTGGAGTTACAGGTGTGAGCCACTATACCAGGTCCTAATCTTTGATTGTTGATTTGGACTAATGCTGCCAGATTAAACAAATAAAAGCACAATACTTTCAATTAAATTTCAATTTCACATAAACTGGAAATACATTAAACAAATAAAAGCACGGTACTTTCAATTAAATTTCAATTTCACATAAACTAGAAATACATTAAACAAATAAAAACACAATACTTTCAATTAAATGTCAATTTCACATAAACTAGAAATACATTAAACAAATAAAAACACAATACTTTCAATTAAATGTCAATTTCACATAAACTAGAAATACATTAAACAAATAAAAACACAATACTTTCAATTAAATGTCAATTTCACATAAACTAGAAATACTTTCAGTGTAAGTATGTTCCAAGTATCGCATGAAGCATACATATGCGAAAAATTATTTGCTGTTTATCTGATTCAAGTCAAACGAGGTGTATTAGTCAGTTTTCACACTGCTGATACATACATACCCGAGACTGGGTAATTTATAAAGAAAAAGAGGTTGAATGAACTCACAGTTCCACGTGGCTGGGGAGGCCTCACCATCACGGTGGAAGGCGCAAGGCACGTCTTACATGGCAGCAGCAAGACAGAGAATGAGAGAACAAGCAAAAGGGGTTTCCCCTGAGAAAACCATCAGCTCTTGCGAGACTTACTCACTTCCACCAGAACAGCATGGGGAAACCGCCCTCACGATTCAGTTACCTCCCACCAGGTCTCTCCCACAACACATGGGAAATATGGGAGCTACAGTTTGAGATGAGATTTGGGTGGGGACACAGCCAAACCTTGTTGCTGGGCATCCTGTATTTTCTCTGGCAATCCTCACTTGGACTTGAATTTTCAGCGCCCAAAACCAGAATGTCCTCTCCTACAAGCAAGAATCTCAGAGCTGCCAGCGCCCCCATGAATTCCCCCAGGTCTTCCCCCACCCCAGACCGTGTGGCGGGTGAGCCTCTGTCTAACTATAAAGAGCCAAGCGAGAGAGGGATGCACTGAGGTGGCTCTGCAATGCATGTTTGTTGAGGGCCTTCTGTGTGTCAGGCACTGAGCCGGGCGCTGTGTAGATGGGATATGAAACTATGAAGCCTCTCTGTGACCAATACACAGAAATCTCAACCTAGTTAGGGAGGTGAGACCGAAATCCTCCCAGTCCCAGGCACTGTGTGGTTGGGGCAAGAACCTCGATGCAGGAGACCCCACCGAGGATGAGCAGGAAAAGCCTCTTGTGGGGCTGAGGAGCTGGACTTGGAGCTGCAGGCGGGGTTTTGGAGGGGTTCCTGGGCTGGGGGACCAGGGCGGGGCACCCTGGAGGGCTCACTGGAGGGGCCCTCGCCCAGTCTGTTGAGGTCTGCGATTCTTGTTTCCTGGTTCGAGTCTTGGCAAGTGGCCTCATCTGCATCTTTAGGAAGAACGGTTGGTGTTCATGTCTTAGAAAGCCTGACTTTCCCTCATGTAAGCTGGATGATGAGTTGACAAATTATGCAAAAAAGAGGCAAAAACATGACCCCTTTTCTAGCCATGAATGTTTTAAGAAATGTTTTAAGACTCGGTATTGTCAGTAGTTTCACTGGTCTGTACATGTGCCCAGCCACTATCACAGGACGGGAAACTCCCCAGAGAAAAGAAAACCAAAATATGCCCGGGCTCCAAACTTGCAAGTCCAGCTCCCTAGGGACAGCATGTGGCACCCCTGTCAGTGCTTGCTCCCCTGGGACCATGTTCCAAGTCCTGGCAGGTAGGAGACCCTTCACAGGAGCTGCCACAGGGACCCCCAGGAAGTCACCTGGGATGGAGGTGTCCGTGTACCATGGGGGACAGGCTCACACTGCTGAACCGTCGGGACACCAGGCAGGCACACCGGTTGAGGCAGATGTTTCTGCACAGACTGGCGTCTCCTGGTCCCAGGTAGAAATCCTGCCACAGAGACGGGAAAGGCTGCTCCTACAGGGAGCATCTTTTCCAAAGCATGGACAGATGTGTTGTGTGCATGAGACTTTAGAGAGCTCTGTGATGGAGTTGGTAGAAAGAAGAGATGACTCCCTATATCAGTGAGTGTGTGGCACAGGCAGAGAAAAGAGACAGACAAGGAACTGTCCTTGGGTGGATGGCAGGAGACCGAAGAGGACAGCTTGGCATGGGGAGGGCCGGGCAGTGCCACCTGAAGAGCTGGCTTCTCAGTCAGGCAACACCTGTCCACCTGGCCAGCCACACTGAGCCTGTCACGTCTGTCACAGGCCCTGCTCATCAATGAGGAAAACGAGGGGTTCTGTGGTGGAACGATTCTGAGCGAGTTCTACATCCTAACGGCAGCCCACTGTCTCTACCAAGCCAAGAGATTCAAGGTGAGGGTAGGTAAGTGACCAACAGCCCCCAGGGCCGTGGTGGGGGGCACTGTCACTGTCTGCTTTTCAGAAACCACTAAAGCTGATGGAATTTGTTGGGAACACTGGTTGAAATCCTGAAATCCTATTTGTAGGGGTTAGGGGCATTTCACAGAGGAAGAAGATGAGGAAGCAGAGGAAGGGGAAGAGTGGGGAGGAGGACGGGGAGGGGAGGGGAACCAGCCCAGCCCTTCTCCCACTGGGTGTCCAGGTCTTGGGTCTCCAAGTCTCTGGGTCCCGGGTCTCTGGGTCTGCATGTCCAGCTAATGTTCTGTGTCTCAGTGTCTTTTATTGGGAGCCTTCCAGACCTCCCTTGCTGTTTAACATACTCTGAACACCAAGCACCTCTGTCTCTTCTATTTTTATTTGTGGGATTGTTTCATTAACATCTGTCTTTGTCCACTAGACCCTAGAGCTGCTCAGTACAAACCCAACACAAGCTACGAATGCAAGCAATATATGTAAACTGATATTTTTCTAACATTAAATGTTCTATTATACATTTTAAAATATAAAAAAACAGGCTGGGTGTGGTGGCTCATGCCTGTACTCCCAGCACTTTGGGAGGCTGAGGCGGGCAGATCACCTGAGGTCAGGAGTTCGAGATCAGCCTGGCCAGCATGGCGAAACCCCATCTCTACTAAAAAATACAAAAATTAGCCGGGCATGGTGGCACGGGCCTGTAATCCCAGCTACTTGGGAAGCTGAGGCAGGAGAACCACTTGAACCCGGGAGGCGGAGGTTGCAGTGAGCTGAGATTGTGCCATTGCACTCCAGCCCGGGCGACACAGCAAAACTCTATCTCAAAAAAAAATAAAATAAAAAATAAAAATAAAAAAAAATATATATATATATACACACACACACAGATTTCCGTAATATATCTTATTTAACTGAACATATTGAAAATATTACTTTTTCCATGTGTAATCACGTTAAAGGTGTAATAACACATTCCGCACATTTTCTTTCATGCTAAGTCTCTATTTTACATTAATGGCACAACTATTTTACACTCTCAGCCGGCGGCCACACCGCACAACCTGGGTCTGGGATGCCAAAAGCCTTCGGCCCTGGGACGCCTCGTTGGTGCCCATGACTGGCACAGACGATGCACCCGCCGAAGGACGCGGGAGTGGCGGCCGTCTAAAGAACCAAACGTGTGAGACAGGACCAGTGGTTCCGTGGGTAGCAAGGCTGACGGGCACTTTTATTTGCTGCTTTGCACTTCCCTCTATTTTTCAAATTTTCAAGAGTGATCACGTGCCATCTTTAATTTAAAAAAAATATATAACTTCCTTAAAAAGCAACGGATGTGCGAGAGCATGTCCCCGGCTGAGCTGAGCACAGTCCCACCCGTCTGTCCCAGGGGACCGGAACACGGAGCAGGAGGAGGGCGGTGAGGCGGTGCACGAGGTGGAGGTGGTCATCAAGCACAACCGGTTCACAAAGGAGACCTATGACTTCGACATCGCCGTGCTCCGGCTCAAGACCCCCATCACCTTCCGCATGAACGTGGCACCTGCCTGCCTCCCCGAGCGCGACTGGGCCGAGTCCACGCTGATGACGCAGAAGACGGGGATTGTGAGCGGCTTCGGGCGCACCCACGAGAAGGGCCGGCAGTCCACCAGGCTCAAGATGCTGGAGGTGCCCTACGTGGACCGCAACAGCTGCAAGCTGTCCAGCAGCTTCATCATCACCCAAAACATGTTCTGTGCCGGCTACAACACCAAGCAAGAGGATGCCTGCCAGGGGGACAGCGGGGGCCCGCACGTCACCCGCTTCAAGGACACCTACTTCGTGACAGGCATCGTCAGCTGGGGAGAGGGCTGTGCCCGTAAGGGGAAGTACGGGATCTACACCAAGGTCACCGCCTTCCTCAAGTGGATCGACAGGTCCATGAGAACCAGGGGCTTGCCCAAGGCCAACAGCCATGCCCCGGAGGTCGTAACGTCCTCTCCATTAAAGTGAGATCCCACTCAAGGCCTGGTTTGTCTCTCGATTGCCGCCTTGCCCTGGCTTCTCCCGCCCTGTTGAGGTGGGAAGGTGAAGTGTCTGTCTGGAACACCAGCTTCCGCCCTTCCCAGCTAGGCTGGGGATTCCTCCAGGGAATATTCTAGTCTGTGGGGGCAGGATGGAGGCTCCAGGGATGATACTGTGCCATGACTGCCATGGGCATTCCTTTCCCCAGATACCTTCCTGCATCTGGGTCACGCCCAGAGGCAGATGGGAGCCTGTGCAGGCCCCGTGGCGTCAGGAGGGGCCCACACGTTGGCACAGCCTCCCCAAGGCCCCCCACTTGGCCTGGTCTCTCTTGTTCCTCTTGGGAATTGGACACCTCCCCGGTGACTGCCTATGACCCGCAGACTCCCTGGGAGGGAAACGTCCAGAAAGCTTCTCACTGGGGCGGACGTTTTACATTAACTTAAACAGCCAGGTGCTCTTCAACTGCACGGTGCCAGGCCCCACCCCAGCTCAGGCTTGTGTGGTGGGGGCCACAGGCATCCCCCGGGCAGGTGATCTGCTCACCAGGCAGCGACCTGACCTGGCACAGTTGGCCCCCACCGTGGCCACCCTTAGAACCCCCTGGGGGCTTTAGCATGCCTGCATCCAGGCCACAGCCTGGCCACTGAAATCAGTCTCTGGAGTGAAGCTGGCCAGGAGCTTCTGGAAGCTTCTGGAGCTCCTCAGGTGCTGAGTGGTGGTGGCGTGGCAGGAGGGGCTTCGGGGGGCTCCTCCACTCCTCGGGTCCAGATGTTTAGTCCTTGCCCTGCTGCAATCCGGCACTGTCCCTAGGCCTCAAGTTAACTGGCCATGAAAACCAAATGAACTTTCAGTAAACAGAAAAGATTCCGGACAAGGCCTGCCGTGTGTCTCCCAAACGTCCCCTGCAGTTTGCGTCTTGTGTAATGTCCCTAAGCAAAGTTCAACAGTTCTAGTACAAAAACTCCCCAAAAAAGTCATGAGCTGGGCAAAACCGTTCGTAAACAGATATTGCAAAGTCAGGGAAAATCAAAGTGGACAGGTGTTCGACCTCCCAGAAACGGTCTGAGGAAGGGCCGGTCTCCCAGGGTGGGCGGGAGGGCATTCCTGGCCTGCCCGCTCTGAGGCCTTCTCCGTGGAGCTGGCTGTCGGGCTCCTCACCGGCCCTTCCTGGAGAAAAGGCTTCTGCCTCGGAGCTAGCCCGCTGTTGGGCTGCGTTTCCTAGGCAGCAACGTGGTCCCCAGGGCCCCAGAGGTAAACCCTGGACTTGGATTCCCGTTTCTGGAAATCAAAGGTTGAGTGGGGTCCAGAGAGAACTCTGGGAAAAAATTTACAATTGAAACCCCCCCATTGCCATCACTGTCTGCACACTGGTTCCTGCCGCACTGGGTGTCTGGTGCCCGTGCCCGTCTCAGGATAGAAAGGAAACTGGAGGCTGCAGAGAAGGACCTGATGGGTCGTAGCTCAGCGTCTGCCGAAGCCCCATCTAGAAATAGGTTCTCGTCCTGGGAGGTGTGGGGGGGAGCCTCGGGAGGGAGACAGCAGGCGGAGAGGCCCCAGTCCTGGACACGTGCTGGGGTTGAAGTCTCAGCTCTGCAGCCTCCTGCGCTGCGTGGCAGGGATTTTCTCTCTGCCTAAATATCTTCTTCATAAGTAAAGGCAAGTGGGCTAAACCTATGTCATCTCTGTGTTAACTCAGAATAGCCTGGGCCAGGGAACACTTTGTGACCTGAGACCCCCAGAATTCCCTGAGGGAGGCCCAGCTCTGTTTCGGGAAATAACTGAAGCGGCTGTTTGTGCGAGGTGAGACCCTGAGGACCGAGAGCAGCAGGAGGTCGCGGTGGGGAAAAAAGAGGGGAGAAGTGATTCCGCCTGAGAGTGAGGGAGAGAGAACCTGCAGCAGCCCCATCGCCTCCCCCAGTGACACCTCCCCTCCCCCTGAGCAGGAAGGGGAGCTTTGGGGGGTCCACCTCTGGAGGACGAAGGTGAGAGCGGGTGTCGGGGTCCTGGTGGGGCAGGCAGGCCCTTGTGGGTGCTGGGAGACCACCCTGTGTGGGTCCAGAGCTGCGCTTGGATGGGGAGATGGGCCTGCTGTCCGGGAACACGCAGCCCAGGCTGTGAGGAAGAGGAAGCAGGAATGAGAGCTTCAGCCAGGACAGCTGGTGGACGGCAGACCTCGGCCCCACCATCACTGTCATGGAGCCATCTCAGCAGGGCTGGGGGTTAAGCTCCCGTTTAGAAGGACCCCATTCCACAGCCACTGGGTAGCCACTGATGTGGGCAAGCACCCGCCATGAAGACCCCACCTTGGTGGAAGGGCACTGAGAAACTGGACACCCTCGAGACTCAGAGGATCATCTCAGAACTGGCCTGTTAACTATGCCAGGAAAGCATGCCTTTAGCGTGGCAAAACCTGGGGACCCAGCCTCCTCCTGAGCCGAGGGCAGGGGGCTGCCAAAACACTGTCTAAGCGGAGCCCGATCCTGAGTCAGGCAAGTCCAAATGGAGGAAACCATAGACTCTTAAAACACGTCAGCGTCAGCAAAGACCAGAAACAGCCAGTGACTCTGCATTCAGTGAGACCAGAGGAGTTTGCAGGCTGCCAGGAGAGCGAGGGAGACTGCTGGGGGTTCCCGTCAGACAGCGCTCAGCGGGGGTGAGGGGAGAGGGAGAGAGGCAGAGACAGAGAGACAAAAAGAAAGAGAGACAGAGACAAAGAGAGAGACAGAGACAAAGAGAAAGAGAGAGACAGAGAAAGAGAAACAGAGAGGAGGGAGTAAGTCCAGGTAAAAAACAAACAAAAAATTGAGAATAAAATAAGAGAGAAACAGAGACATAGAGACACAGAGAAAGACACAGTGAGACACAGGAGAGAGACAGAGACAGAGAGAGATGCTGAGAGACAGACAGGGAGAGGGAGAGAGAGAGGAGACAGCAAGACACAAGAGGGCGGAGAGACAGAAACAGAAAGAGGGAGACAGCGGGGCTGGATGGACGTGTGGCCGGGCCAGTGGAGAGGAGACATGAGTCCGCAGACAGCGTTCAGAGGCCGCGCTGCCTGGGTGCTGAGCCGTCCCAGTGTTCACAGTCGCAGCTTGTCCTTACAAAACGCCCAGCCACCCCGACCTGTGGTGCTCAGGGAAGACCTGGCTGTGCAGGTCTGAGAAGGCGCCAGTGAGGCCCGGTGCGGGGACGGGCGGATGCAGATGCAGCCAGGAGGACAGGCGGGAGCGGGGGGACCTGTCCCACACAGGGGCCTCGGCAGCACCCGCATGGGTGGAAGCCAGTATGGCCAGGTGTGGCGGGAGGGAGCACCGTCTGGCTTGGGTGGTCCATCCTGACAGGACGCTACAAGGGCAGGAGCCCCGCGCCCCGTGTCCTGCCCCCTGCTCGAGGACAAGCCGCAGCCGCCAGCCTCCGCTGGGTTCCGACAGGCCTTGCTGGGAGCTGGGGGTTGCTGATGGCGCTGAACAGCTGGGGTTGGGGCTCACAGACTGCGCTGACCCCGGCAGGCACAGCTGGGTCCAGGGACTCGGGAACTCGCAGCCTGACGCGGGCCGGGCCCCCGGGTGGGTGCGGAGGGCCTCGGATGCCCTCCCTGGCTGGACGCTGTGGCTGTGCAGATACTGAGCGGTAACCCTAAGCAGGAGAGTGCCCTGGGCTCAGCCACCCAGGACAAGGTCAACAGGGACGCAGGCCCCGGTTCCAGGAGGAAAACAAGCACGGCCAACGGCGAGTGTGGGCGACGGCAGCTCAGAGAGAAGCAGATCATCAACAGCAGCGAATTCACTCAGGGTCAGCCAACTGCACGCTTAAAAAAAGATTACTGTGGTAAATTTTATGTATGTTTTACCACAATAAAAAACTTATTGTTTTTAATTACCAATGACTTCTAAAAAATGTTTTTAAAACCCAGATCACAAATCCTGAACATAGGGCCCGAAAGGCGAATTCAGCCACCATGGAGGACTCCCGCACCGTGGAGCCGGGACGCAGGGACTCCATGCCGCGCGGAGGGCAGGGGCACAGGAGGCGGGGAGCGGGGGCGGCGGGGGACGGCGGCGGGGGGCGGGGGCGGCGGGGGGCGGGGGCGGCGGCGGGGGACGGCGGCGGGGGACGGGGGCGGCGGGGGGCGGGGGCGGCTGGGGGCGGCGGGGGGCGGGGGCGGCGGGGTGCGGGGGCGGCGGGGGGCGGCGGCGGCGGGGGCGGCGGGGGGCGGCGGCGGCGGGGGCGGGGGCGGCGGGGGCGGGGGCAGCGGCGGGGGGCGGGGGCGTCGGCGGGGGGCGGGGGGCGGGGGCGGCGGGGGGCGGCGGGGGGCGGCGGGGGGCGGGGGCGGCGGCGGGGGGCGGCGGGGAGCGGGGGCGGCGGCGGGGGGCGGGGGGTGCGGGGGCGGCGGGGGGCGGGGGCGGCGGGGGGCGGCGGGGGGCGGGGGCGGCGGCGGGGGGCGGGGGCAGCGGCGGGGGGCGGGGGCGTCGGCGGGGGGCGGGGGGCGGGGGCGGCGGGGGGCGGCGGGGGGCGGGGGCGGCGGCGGGGGGCGGCGGGGAGCGGGGGCGGCGGCGGGGGGCGGCGGGGAGCGGGGGCGGCGGCGGGGGGCGGCGGGGGGCGGGGGGTGCGGGGGCGGCGGGGTGCGGGGGCGGCGGGGGGCGGCGGGGGGCGGGGGCGGCGGCGGGGGGCGGGGGCGGCGGCGGGGGGCGGCGGGGAGCGGGGGCGGCGGGGAGCGGGGGCGGCGGGGGGCGGCGGGGGGCGGGGGCGTCGGCGGGGGGCGGGGGGCGGGGGGTGCGGGGGCGGCGGGGGGCGGGGGGCGGCGGGGGGCGGCGGCGGGGTGCGGGGGCGGGGGGCGGGGGCGGCTGGGGGCGGCGGGGGGCGGGGGCGGCTGGGGGCGGCGGGGGGCGGGGGCGGCGGCGGGGAGCGGGGGGCGGGGGGCGGCGGGGGGCGGGGGCGTCGGGGGGCGGCGGGGGGCGGGGGCGGCGGCGGGGGGCGGCGGGGAGCGGGGGCGGCGGCGGGGGGCGGGGGGTGCGGGGGCGGCGGGGGGCGGGGGCGGCGGGGGGCGGCGGGGGGCGGGGGCGGCGGCGGGGGGCGGGGGCAGCGGCGGGGGGCGGGGGCGTCGGCGGGGGGCGGGGGGCGGGGGCGGCGGGGGGCGGCGGGGGGCGGGGGCGGCGGCGGGGGGCGGCGGGGAGCGGGGGCGGCGGCGGGGGGCGGCGGGGAGCGGGGGCGGCGGCGGGGGGCGGCGGGGGGCGGGGGGTGCGGGGGCGGCGGGGTGCGGGGGCGGCGGGGGGCGGCGGGGGGCGGGGGCGGCGGCGGGGGGCGGGGGCGGCGGCGGGGGGCGGGGGCGGCGGCGGGGGGCGGCGGGGAGCGGGGGCGGCGGGGGGCGGCGGGGGGCGGGGGGTGCGGGGGCGGCGGGGGGCGGGGGGCGGCGGGGGGCGGCGGCGGGGGGCGGGGGCGGGGGGCGGGGGCGGCTGGGGGCGGCGGGGGGCGGGGGCGGCTGGGGGCGGCGGGGGGCGGGGGCGGCGGCGGGGAGCGGGGGGCGGGGGGCGGCGGGGGGCGGGGGCGGCGGGGGGCGGCGGGGGGCGGGGGCGGCGGCGGGGAGCGGGGGAGGAGGAGGAAGGGTTCTTGAGTGGACGCGGGGACCCCATGCCGCGCGGAGGGCAGCTGCTCATGAGGCGGGGTGTGGGGGAGGAGGAGGAAGGGTTCTGGAGTGGCTTTTCTACTCCAGAAGTCTCCCCGATCCTGAAAGAAAATCTAGACAGGTGGAAAAAAGAGAAACATGTCCAGATAGTGTCTTCCACATTAATGGTCTCCCAAGCTCTGAGGAAGCCCAATGAGTTGAACAATTTCTCATAAGCTTGGGGGTCCCTGTCAGTGCTTCTGAGATGCTAAAAACGCCAGGCTGTGGGCTGCGTCACCATGTGTCTCCTCTTTAATTTTTTCAGGAGCTCCAGGTGATAAGCTGCCACCTCCGTCCATAACGTGGACATCAGAGGATGCAGCATGCTGTGGCTTGAATGTGTCCCTACAGTGCACGTGTTGGAAACTTAATCCCAACGCAGCAGTGATGAGAGGTGGGAGCTTTAAGACACATTCATCATCAGAGCCCTCGTGAATGAATTGATACCACTATTGTGGGAGTGGGTTCGTTATTTTGGAATGAAAGGATGAGTTTGGCCCCCTTCCTCTCTCCCCTTTCTCTCTCTCTCTCTCACGCGCATCCACCTTCCACCATGGGATGACGCAGCAAGAAGGCCCTCGCCAGATGGGGGCCCCTGGACCTTTGATGTCCCAGCCTCCAGAACTGTAAGAAATAAATTTCTGTTCTTTATAAATTACCCTGTCTCAGATATCCTGTTACAGCACCACAAAGTGGACTAGACCACACTCTACTCTGTGAATCTAAGACACACCACTATTGACGAACCTGAAAGAAAGAGCATATACCCAAATTAGCTGTGGGTCAGCTCAGCCTGGAGGCAAGAGGGGGAAGCTCAAATAATCTAAACCACAGGCCAGCGAGGAACCAGCTTTGCAATACATTTACACTATTCACATGGGCTCCCAAAACTCACACAAAAAAATGTATTTAAAGGGATTGCAAAGTGGCAGTGTCCCCAGGGGGCAACATAAAGCACAACCCCTTTCAGGAAGAACTCGGCCTTGTCCAGACTGACATTAGAACACATTAGAACATTGGCTGTAGGGAACAGGCCAATTCAGAGATGTTGAAATCTAAAACATAGGTCCCAGAGTTGACTGAACAGGCATTTAAATAGGGACTGCGGCAAGATCTAAGTATTCAATGACCAGGTTCTCCATAGGCTGCTCATTTCAGGTTCCACACAAAGTTGTGGGGTCAGTTGATTTAAGCTGGGGACCCCCACAGAGGACACCCCAACATCTGAAGGACACGACAAAGACCCCAAAGGAAGGAAGATTCTCCTCAGGTATACAGAAGGAAAGTAAACCAGTCAATGGAAAAAGTGTCCCAATGTTGGTTGATTTGTTTTTCAGAACAGAAGAGGGTGACAGAAGAACGATTATTCATATGAGAGATGAGGAAGATGAGTAGAACGAGGTGAATCTTAATGTTTGGACAATTTATTATTGTAGAATTTTTGGTCCAAAGGTGGTATCTTTGAGAAGACAGATGAGAGAATTAAATCACCACATACAACATGGTCAGTCCACGTACAACGCGGTCAGTCACAGCTGTGGCCTCGATGTTGATGCCTTCCTGTATTAGTCTGTTCTAATGCCGCTATGAAGAAATACTTGAGACTAGGTAATTTATAAAGAAAAGCGGTTTAATGAACTCACAGTTCCACATGGCTGGGGAGGCCTCAGGAAACATAATCATGGCAAGCAGGCACCTCTTCACAGGGTGGCAGGAGAGAGAAAATGCGTGTCAATCACAGGGGGAAGCCCCTTATAAAATCATCAGATCTCGTGAGAATGCACTCACCATCACAAGAACAGCAGGGGGGAAACCACCTCCATGATTCAATCACCTCCACCTGGTCCTGCCCTTGACCTGTGGGGATTATTACAATTCAAGGTGAGATTTGGTTGGGGACACAGAGCCAAACCATATAATCCTCCAAAACTCACGTTGAAACCTAACCCCCTGTGCAATAGTATTAGGAGGTGGGGCCTCTGGGAGGCGCTCTGCCTTCATGGATGGATGACTGCCCTCCCAAAAGAGGCTCCAGGGAGCACCCACATCCCTCCCTTCCACCATCCAAGGACACGTCTATGAATCATGGGCCGTCACCAGACACTGAGTCTACTGGAGCCTTGATCTTGGACTTCCCATCCTCCAGAACTGTGAGCACTACGTTTCTGTTTATCGTAAATTACCTACTCTAAGGTGTTTTGTTACAGCAGCCCCAACAGACTAAAATGGTCCATGAGGGAAGAGGTTGTAGCTCAGATACCCATGTCAGGCATATAGGATGTGCTTAATTAACACTTATTGATCGAATGTGTATGTCCCTGTCTGCTTTTCCATTTTTAGGCAGCTATTGATGGTTTTTAAACTATCCAGCAGAAGTATTTTTAATGTAAATTTCCATGTGGGAATACATTTTCACACACAAAAAGGCACCTTTTCTTAAGCGAAGGCCACGTAGATTGCCAGGCTGGTGCAATTCACCCAAGATCTATCCTATACAATCAACTTCCGGCTTTCAAATTATTTTAACTCACTCACTAAAGATAAACTTTGTTTTCTTTTCCCAGCTTTTTAAAGCAAACTTCACAACTTCAGTGTATTTGCGGGCATGCCCTCTTAATCAAGGGTGTCAGCTTCTTAGTTTTCTACTGTTCCCACTTTAACAAAATTGTATTTAGAATCCTTTCATTGAGTTTTGCCACCTTTGAGTGTCATTCAATTGAACAATATCTATATGCTGACAATGCTGTCATTTCATCTGTTACCACCTGCATCTCCACTGTGAGTCCCAGCTTCTCGGATGCCCACTCCTGTCTCCACCTGGACATCCCACAGACACCTCAAATTTGCCAAACCTCGCTTCCCTCTGCCCTTCTGGAGCTTGGCCGTCTCAGCACACGCACTGCCATCCTCCCAATCGCTCAGCCCAAACCTTGGAGCCATGCTGCCCGACACAATTCATCATGAATCCCATCAGCTTTCCCTTCCTGAAGCATCCAGACTGCAAACGTGCTTCCTGCTGCATGGCTGCACCCTCGCCCCCTCGTGGACTAGCCAGCAGCCTCCCTTTTGACTTCTCTGGAATGTTCTGTTCTCCACACAGCAGCCCAGTGATCCCTTCAGAGCACAAATCTTTCCATGTCAATTCCTGTTCCCTCCAATATCTTCCCAACACAGTGAAAATGAAACACCAGGTTCTTACCTCAGGCTTCAAGGGCTGATATGGTTTGGCTGTGTCCCCACCAAAATCTTATCTTGAATTGTAATCCCCATAGTCCCCACGTGTCCTGGGAGGGACCTGGTGGGAGGTAATTGAATCATGGGGGCGGTTTCCACCATGCTGTTCTTGGGATAGTGAGTGAGTCTCAAGAGATTTGATGGTTTTATAAGGATCTGGCATTTCCCCTGCTTGCAGTCATTCTCTCTGCTGCCACCCTGTGAAGAGGTGCCTTCTGCCATAATTATAAGTTTCCTGAGGCCTCCCCAGCCATGTGGAACTGGGAGTCAACTAAACCTCTTTTCTTAAATTACCCAGTCTTGGCTATTTCTTCATAACAGTGTAAGAAGGGACTAATACACAGGGCCTACATCTGAAAGCAGCAAACTACAACCCTGGGGCCAAATCTGGCCCCTTAATAGCTCTTATAAATAAAGCTTTATTGGCACACAGCCAAGTGTTCATTCATGATTGTCTATGCTGCCTCTGCTACAATGGTGCTGAGCTGTAGTGACAGACACTATTTGGCCCTTCCCCGCTTTCTCCCTCCTCCCTCCCTCCCTTCCTTTTCTCCCCTTCCTTCCTTCCATCCTCCTGCTTTCCCTCCCTCACTCCCTCCTTTCTCTTTCCCTCGTTCTTTTCTGTGTATTCCACACACACCTAGAACGTAAGCTGCATGTGACTTTGTCTGTCCCGCCCAGTGCTGTGTCCCCAGGGCCTGTCTCACCTCCATTGACCACACACGGGCATGGGTGCCACCTTCCACCTTGCACCTGCTGCCTTTACCTTCCGTTCTCTGTCTCCCTAAATATCTCCCAGGGTCCTCTGAGCCTTCACCGTTCATTTCTCTGCCTGGCCTCAAACAGAAAACGTCAGGAGGGAAGCACACAGCCGCACAGGTCGTGCCCCGAGGCTCCTGCTGCCGGCACCTCCCCCAGCCTGGACTTTGGCTGTGTTTGTAGCCCTGTCCCAGCGCTCCGGGTGAGAATGGCAGGCTGCGTCCCGCTGCTCCAGGGCCTGGTCCTGGTCCTCGCCCTCCATCGTGTGGAGCCCTCAGGTAGGCATCTGGCTTACCTGTCTGTTGTGCCTGTGCTGTGTCTTTCCTGACTCGGTCCACGGTGGATTTGTAGATGAGGCTTTTTCCAGGAGCCAGAGGAGCCCTGAGTGCCCAGACTAGTCTTAATTCCCCTGAAAAAGCTGTTTGGATCTTTATCATTTGGTGACAAGTATTTGGGACATGATGGTGTCACTTGGGGTCCTCCCAAGAGATGCCCAAATGGAAAGAAGCCTGTGTGCAGGGGATTCAGCCGGGAAAGGCCGGGGAGAGGGGAGGGGGAAAGGGGGAGGAGTGGGGGGAGGCCTGGGTTGGGCATTGGACGAGGGGAGGGGGTGGGGGAGGCTGAGCCCAGACTGCAATGTGGGCAGAGAGAGCCTTGGCCAGGCCAGCCAGGAATGCCCAGTCTTGAGTCAGGAGACATAGCCAGGGAGCAGCCACCCTGCCTGCCTGCCACCCTTCTACCACCAGCCACTTCACTGAAGGAACGACATGGACTCCATTCTGACTCTGCTTGCACAGGCGTCCGGGAAAGCTGCAAGTCAAAACACCCAGCATCCCCGCTGGCCCCATGGTCTCCCGCTGGCCCCATGGTCTCCCGCCCTGAGAGGGTGATTCCCCCGCCCTGCCCTGCTCAGCACTTACCGTAGCCGGACTTAGCTGAGCTGCCGCTGCTGTAACCCTCAGCACCGAGAGAAAAGGAGGGAGGATGGGAAGGGCCTGGGCTTTGACCCTCCCGGAGAGGGAGAGAACATGCTTTGGGACCCTCAGGTGGGAAGAGGCTCCAGAGACCACTGCCGCGGGTCAACTCGTTTGCCTTCTCCTCCTGGAAATCGCAGAGCCTGCTGCAATGTATAAGTTTCTTCTTTATGTGTTTTATCAAGATATTAAATGCTGTGCACAGAGGCAGCACAGGAGCTGATGGCTCTTGGTCCCCAGTTCTCAGTACGGTGACCTTTGACCCCAGCTCGGCCTTCCTTCGCACTCAGACCCAAAACACAGTTGGAGCCCTCCCTCCTCCACTTTCCTGACTGAGGCCCGTGGCCTCTCTGCAGAACCTTAGTGTATCCGCACTGATCCTGGGGCAATCCATTCGCCCAGACGATGAAGTGCTTGCCTACCTCGGGGGAGGGAGTAGCGGGGTGGCCCTGAGGCCCTGGCAGGCTGAGAGCCTGTGAAGACGGACGGGGCTGGGGCTGGCGGCCGGTCGGGGAGGAAGCCAGGCAGCTCTGGAAAGCAGGGCCCTTGGTGCTCCCAGTCACCTGCTTTCTTGTCTCGTCTGTAGTATTTCTCCCGGCCTCCAAAGCAAACGACGTTCTGGTGAGGTGGAAGCGTGCGGGCTCCTATCTTCTGGAAGAACTCTTCGAGGGAAACTTGGAAAAAGAATGTTATGAAGAAATCTGTGTCTATGAAGAAGCAAGAGAAGTGTTTGAAAATGAAGTAGTCACCGTATGTACCCCTACCACAAACCACAGGCCTCCTCATTATTTAGACTTCTGCTGGCCCAGGGAGCATCATTTCTCAGAGATTAAGCTTAATTAATTCGCCTATTTACTTACCGATGAGGTTGACACAATCCCAGTTTTACAGATGAGGAAACAATTTAGAGAATCGACTTAATCCACCTTTCCCTACAGCAGTGAGTGGGGCCGGAAGTCAGCTCAGAGCCCACTGGACTCATTTCTTCAGGTCAGGCAAGGCCCACACGCTGATCAGACACCCAGCATACACGCCGCCCAGCTTGTGGTGGCTTTCAGAGAATTTCGTGCTTTTAATGGAGACTTAGTGGTTTCAATACCTTAAAAAAACTTGAAAACAGAAACGTCCTCTCTGGGATGCCACATAGTAAGAAAATTCTAATCCATGCTTGGGATTACATAAATGATTTTCTTCACATGACTGTGTGTGTGCTCTAAATAACACAAGTAAGAATTTGCTATTTTATCTATCTATTTATTTATTTATTTGTATTTTTTTGAGACGGAGTCTCACTCTGTCCCCCAGGCTGGAGTGCAGTGGCGTGATCTCAGCTCACTGCAAGCTCCGCTTCCTGGGTTCAAGTGATTCTCCTGCCTCAGCCTCCCAAGTAGCTGGGACTACAGGCACGCGCCACCACGCCCGGCTAATTTTTTTGTATTTTTAGTAGAGACGGGGTTTCACCATGTTGGCAGGATGGTCTCGATCTCTTGACCTTGCGATCCACCCGCCTCGGCCTCCCAGAGTGCTGGGATTACAGGCGTGAGCCACCGTTCCCAGCCTAAAGTTGATTCTCAATTAAATGTTGACCTGTTTCTCTAGTATAGTTGTTAATGTTTTTAAAATTCTAGTTTCTTAAATACCTATCTGTAAGAGAACTCTTATGAAATAGACCATTTTTAATATAACTCAGAGAAATCCCGAAGGCATGTGAAAAGTGTAAAAATTTTTCAAAGTATTTGGCCCTAAATTTCATTTTTCAAACTTCCTGGTAGAGAAAATGGTTTTTCATTTGCTACTTAATGACATTATTCAAGTGTAGAAGTCCAAATATGATCTTGGGAGATACCATTTTTTATTCATTTTCTTTCTAGGCTTCAAGTCTGAATAATTCCCCTAATTTTAGATACTCCTACCCCAAACTAAGCGTCCCCACTCCCTACACAGGTATATACTTTTAAAATTCAACTCGGTTTACAAAAAGTGAAAAGGTGATGTGACTTCTATATCATATGCTTTTGTGGAGGGTGGCGTGGAGATTGGCCCTAGAAGGGAAGGGCCACGTTAGGGGCTGTGTGTGGTGGGTTTGTGCCACGTCATAGACTCTGGCCTTCCTCAAATAGGTGGTGGTAAGCACATGTTGAGTAATATATCTTACAGACACATTTAGTTACTATACATTTAACATAAACAAATAGGCTATAAAACAGGAAAATTGTGCATTGTTTCAACCACTATTGTCCTATTAGGTGAATAAAATCAACATTTTCTTACCTTCAAGTTCATCTACAGGAAAGAATATAGAAAAACAAATATCCCATTTGTAACATTTTTATGTTTTAACTCTAAAGGATGAATTCTGGAGACGCTATAAGGGTAAGTGGTTTCCTTCGTCTCCTCGGAAGTATTAAGTCCTCGGGATGAGGTGCTGGGGTGGGCTTAGGACGCCTCACGACCCCAGCTCAGCGGATGCCAAACCTCTGGCTCCAGGACCCACGATGTCTCTCCAGGGAAGGGCGCAGCTCTGACTCTCCCCAAGGACCAGGTCAGGAAGCCCCCGGGCTCTGCCACCAGGGCCACAGGCAGTGCCTGGTTTGTCTTGCCCAGTGTCTGGGTAGTTTCTGGGCACTCTGGGACATGGGCCACAGGCCAGGGGGGCCCCCCCAGAGCAGCTCCTCCAGCTGCCTGGCTCCTGGGCTCCTGGGAAGCCTCATGCTACAGCAGGGTCAGAACTCGTCTCAAATTTTGGAAAGTCATGGCCCCGATGGAGACTTTGGTTAGGAGACTCCTCCCGAGGGAGGAGCTCTAGGTGGGCAACTGCAGAAGAGCATGGGACAGAAGTAACACAGATGGAGACCCACAGGGCTGGGGGAGACCAGGGTAAGGACCCACCTGGGAATGAGTAAGCAAAGAGCTGCAGCCACCACCAGACAAGCACGGGGACAACTGGGCACAGAAGGAAGCGGGAGAGGCGGGGAAGGCCGGAGAAGGGCTGATGGGGCGGGACAGAGGGGACAGAGGGGACCGCGTGCGGACGAAGAAAGGGCGCCCAGCAGAGTGGAAGGCACTGGCAGCCAGGCTTTACATCCTGAGCGGGGAGCGTCCTGGGGGCCAGGCGATGGCATAGGGAGCAGCATGAGCAGGCTCAGTCCCCATCCCTGCCACCCCCTCCCCCCCGTCCTCCTCCTGCTCAGGTCCCCGTCCCTGCCACCTCCCCACATCCTCCTCCTGCTCAGGTCCCCGTCCCTGCCACCTCCCCACATCCTCCTCCTGCTCAGGTCCCCGTCCCTGCCACCTCCCCACATCCTCCTCCTGCTCAGATTCCCGTCCCTGCCACCTCCCCACATCCTCCTCCTGCTCAGGTCCCCATCCCTGCTCCACTCTGTCCTCCTCCTGCTCTGGTCCCTGTTCCTGTCACCCCACCCTCCTCCTGCTCAGGTGCTCAGGTCCCCGTCCCTGCTGCCACCCCCCACTCCATCCTCCTCCTGCTCAGGTCCCCATTCCTGTCACCACCCCCACCCTCCTCCTGCTCAGGTCCCCGTTCCTGTCACCACCACCCCAACCCCCATCCTCCTCCTGCAGGCGGCTCCCCGTGCATCTCCCAGCCCTGCCTCCACAACGGCTCTTGCCAGGACAGCATCTGGGGTTACACCTGCACCTGCTCCCCCGGCTATGAGGGCAGCAACTGCGAGCTGGGTGAGGCCCCGGCCGTCCCCTTCCCCCAAGGGCCTCCCTGGGCAGGTGGGCCTCACATCCTCGGCCAGAGTCCCAATGGGCCCCTCCTGGGGTGTAGCCACGAAGGTGCCTGTGTGAACCGCGATTTGGCTCACCCCAGGGGATTCCTCTCATCCCAACCAGATTCTCCTCCAGTAACCATGCCGGGGGGCTGGCTGCATTCTGAGCTGCCCCTTCCAGACAGGCCCCCATACTTTTCATAGCAGGGGCCCCTCTCCTCCCCACCCCCACCTCAACCATTCACAATCTGCTCACAGGCTGGGGGGTCACACACAGGCGTCCTCAGTGCCAGACTCCCAGTGGGAGACTGCAGACAGGCAAGACGCAAAGCACGTAAACAAATATCCTTAAATACCCGCCAAATGTCAGTGTCCATCATCGCCAACTACAGCAACAAGCGTGCTCCGTTCTCAGCACCACTGGTCAGCTCGGAGCCCGTTTCTCTGAGGAAAACCTTCCTTCCAGCCCAGCCCTCTCCTCCGAAGTCCAGATTTCTGCTCCATCTGCCTCCTTGATGCCCCAGCTAATGCCTTCACAGACACCCCAAATTTACCACGTACCAAAGGGGGCTTTGAGCTTCACCCACCATGTGCCCCTTTCTTAATCTTCTCCCTCTTGGTGGAAAGCCCCCATCCCAGCTGCTCAGCCACCACCGATGTCACACTAACCCCCTCCCATCCCACGTCCCCTCCTTGAAGCAGCAGCAATTTAAAGGGAATAGCCAATGCAAGCCGGCAGACAAAACAGGCGCGTGGATTACAGTCCATGTGGAAAAAGGACAAATAGAAGTGTCATCACTCACGGAGTCTTTTTTTTTTTTTTAATTTTTATTTTATTTTTGAGATGGGGGTCTCGCTCTGTTGCCAGGCTGGAGTGCAGTGACGCGATGTCAGCTCACTGCAACCTTTTGCCTCCTGGGTTCAAGTGATTCTCCTGCCTCAGCCTCCCGAGTAGCTGGGACTACAGGCACGCGCCACCACGCCTGGCTAATTTTTGTATTTTTAGTAGAGATGGGGTTTCACCATGTTGGCCAGGCTGGTCTCGATCTCCTGACCTCGTGATCCGCCCACCTCGGCCTCCCAAAGTGCTGGGATTACAGGCATGAGCCACCGCACCCGGCCTCACCCACGGAGTCTTTGTTCTACATGCACATTCCTGAAATACGGACATGTGGGAAACACTGACACAGAGGACAACGATCTGAAGGGAATGAGAACACATGGACCAACACACCAGAACTCTTGTGTGCAAGGCTGTGATAAAATGAACATGGACCAACACACAGAACTGTGTGCAAGGCTGTGATAAAATGACTATTTCCAGGCTAGCATTTGTTTTTTGTTTTTTTTTTTTCCTTTTCAGCTAAAAATGAATGTCACCCAGAGCGGACTGATGGGTGTCAACACTTCTGCCTCCCAGGACAGGAATCCTACACGTGCAGCTGTGCTCAGGGCTACAGGCTTGGTGAGGACCACAAACAGTGTGTGCCCCACGGTGAGTGCTCAGACCACAGCGGCCTCCAGCTTCCAATGCCAGCGACCCCGTCCACATCCTCCTTCCTTCTGTAGTACTGGGTGAAGCCCGCAGATTTGTGATAAGCAGTTGCCACGACTCAGAAGGTGGTCCACACTGGAGCAATGGCCATGCTAGAAAGTGCAGTTTCTGTCACTAGTGCTTGCTCGGACCACTCTGAGCTAAACCATGAGTGCCGTGAGGGGCGGTTTAACTCCAGTCTGTGTGTCTGTGAATTACTGCACATTCATCAGCATTAAGGATAAGATTATAATGGTTAGTACCATAGACGGAATTATGCAATGGTTAACACCATAGACAGAGTCCGATATTCGCTGAGAAGGCGCTGATTTTCATTCTCACGTTGCTGCCGCAAATGCAGACCAGTGTGCCTGCGGGGTGCTGACCTCGGAGAAGCGTGCACCGGATCTACAGGACCTCCCGTGGCAGGTAACAGAGCGCTCTCCGCGTGCTTCAATTTATTGTTACGACTTTCACCTCACTTGTCACTTCCTAAATAGAAATGTTAACAACTAAGTGAATCAGGCATCCTGACTTTGATGGGCTACTGACTGCACTGACCAACCTCTAGTCACACTTCCAACCACGTTCTAATGCCGAGTTCATAACTAGTACAAAAGGACAGCATTATTTACAGCCCCCGAGACCTTTCCTCTGCAGTTCCAAACTGTTACCAATGTCATTTTCTCAGGACATAAGCATCTCAAAATCACAGCACGCCTGGGAAGCACTTCAGTGATGGGCTGCCCCGACCTGGGGACCTGGGTGTCACCACAGAGCGGCTGAGCGGCAGCTTGAGCACCAGCTCAGGCACTGGCTCTGCTCTCGGCTGCTGGCCTGGCATTCTAGCTTTGTTACTTTGTTCACTAAATTTCTCTAGTTTGGCATTCATTTTTGTTCTCCTTTTCCCCTCCTTGGCTGGTTTAGAAGTTAACCATTCATTTGTTTTTGGTTTGTTGTTTTGAGATGGAGTCTCAATCTGTCACCCAGCCTGGAGTGCAGTGGTCCAGTCCTGGCTTACTGCAACCTCTGCCTCCTGGGCACAAGCGCTTTCCCTGCCTCCACCTCCTGAGTAGCTGGGATTACAGGAATGCGCCACCATGCCCGGCTGATTTTTATATTTTTAGTAGAGACGGGGTTTCACCATGTTGGACAGGATGGTCTCGAACACCTGACCTCAAGTGACCCACCCGCCTTGGCCTCCCAAAGTGCTGGGATTACAGGCGTGAGCCACCACGCCTGGCCTCATCATTCACTTTCTGTTTACTTAATGGTCACTCTTGACACATAAACATCCATATTTAGCACAAGTAGTCAGCTATTTCTCCCTCCTCAGGCTAATTCCCAGCACCTCATTCTGGGTCCATTTGCTGTCTGGCCAGTATTTTATTCTTTTCTTGCTTTCTGTATATCTTCACAAAATAGATATTACGATTTTTGTTATTATGGTTTTATACCACCCACACTGGCTTTGATTTACTTACCTCATTTTCCACTTTCCTTGCCTTTCAGGCCTCTAACACAATTATCTCCTTCTGCCTGAGTATATCCTTCAGAACAGCCTTGTCCAATAGAAATGCAATGTAAACCACATAATTTAAAATTTTCTAGTAGCCACAATAATGTAAGTAAAAGCATGTGAAATTTTGATATTTTATTTAACCCAATATGTGTCATTATTTCCCCATGTAATGAATATAAACATTATTGAGGTTATTTGCCTTTTTCCTTTACACTGAACCTTTGGAATCTGGTGTGAATTTACACTGAGTTGCAGCCCTTGTGTCCACAATGCTCCGTACCCGAGTGTGGCTGCCGTGTGGATGGCACAGCCTCAGGGGCCCCCCTTGTGAGTAATAAGCCCCTGAGGTTTCTGTGTGTGACACCCTTCAGTTTCACCCGACTCTTACAAGACAGCTGTGCCCAGCCCACTCACTCTGGCAGTCGTGTGGACTGGCAGAGAACAGGATGGAGCTCAAGGACTTGAAGCCACCCAGCTCCAAGGTGGAAAGGAAGAAACCGAAGGGAGGCAAAGCAGACGGAGTGATGGAAGGCAGGGATGGAAGCGGGAATGGTCTATCACCAGCTTTGCAAACTTCCTCTCAATCTTTTATCACTTTTCCTGCCCAAGCTTTCTAAGACAGTTCTTCCTATCGCTGTCTGCCCCATGAGTGCGCTGAGGGTCGGTACTTGGGAGGCCCAGAGTGCAGTGGTCCTCCATAGGTAGTGACAGGGTCTGGCTCTACCACCTGCAGGCTGTCTCCAGCTTCCCAGCTTACCCAAGGGAAGACAGGGTGCGGTTCTAGTCTACAACCGTAGCACTCATACCAGCAAGGCTAACAGCCATATAACCAGGGAGGAGGCATTCTCTAAACACAGCTGGTGTGTTTAAGACAGAGGACACTGACCTAGGCAGGCTACATACTATTAGATTTTTTACTTCAGTATTATAAATTGTTCTGAAGTTATTTAACTGAATATATGGAATTTTCCTAAAACAAACTTTGAAAAGGAGAATAATTAAGTGACCTAGCAGGATATAGGGTTGAAGATTATCTTTAGAACTTCCTTGTTTCTTACATCCTAGGGAAGAAGTATTACTAAAAGTCTGGCAGACTGATGGCGCAAGTGCCGTCTATTCTCGAACTTGGTTTTATCCCCTTTAAAGTGAGGATCTCACCCCTAGAGTTGCAGTGAGGATTACAGATAATGTTCTTGACTTATGGTAGGTATTCAACAAGTGGCAGCTATTATGCATAAACACATGAAGAGTTTCAGGAACGATGCCATGGTAAAGTTGAAAAAACACTTTCTCACTTGGCTCAGCATTTTGCATTAGACCGTTGAAAACTGTAACACTTAACACTTCCAGAGCCAGTACCCGTGCTATGTGGGCACATGCTTTATTTCATTTAATCTTTCAAACAACATCTCGTTTTCTCCTTTTGTATCCCTGGTAATATTATTTGCTCTAAAATCCCCTTTGTCTGATATTGATATAGACACTTTAGCTTTCTAATTATTAGTGTTAGCATGACTTATCTTTTTCCAATCTTCTACTTTTAACCTATTTGTATTTTTATAAAGTGCATGTTTAAAAAATAAATAAGGTACATGTTTTATAGGTAGTATATAATTGGCTTTCATTTTTATCCAGTGTGAAAAACCTCTGCCTTTTAATTGGGGTATTTAGGCCATTTTACATTTATTGTAATTGTTGATATGGTTACGGTTAAAGCTATCATCTTGCTAACTTTTATTTTTCTCATCTGTTCTTTTCCCCTTTTTCTGCCTTCTGTTAGATTAACTATATATTGTTATGATTCTGTTTTCTCTCCTTTGTTGGTTTATCATCTCTGGTTCTTTGTTGGCGGTTGCTTCACAGTTTGGAGAATACATCTTTACCCTATCACAGTCCACTCCACTTTCGCCGAAGCCACATCCGCTCGCTGTAGCATGAGTCCTTACAGCAATCATGCCCCATTCCTCCCCTCCTGACCTGGGTGCTGGTTTTGGCATAGGTCTTACATCTACAGATGTTATAAATGCCACTCTATACTTCCATTATTTTTGTTTAAACAGTATCCTGTAAAGAAGTTTAAAGAATAAGGAAAAAAACCTTACATATATGGTGGAATGCGGATAAATATTTAATGGGATGTCATAACCTTTTCCAGTGTTCCCTGCTGCTTTGTGTAGATCCAGGCCTCCCTCTGGTATCATTTTCCTCCTGCCTAAAGGGCCCCTTTGATATCTGCTGTGCTGTGAGGCGTCTGGGGAAGAAGCCTTCTTGCGTTTGTCTGGAGGAGTCTTTGTTCATCTTCATCTATGAAAGGCATTGTGCCTGGCACAGAGCCCCAGGCTGGCAGCAGTCCTCTCCTCTCTGCACTTGGGCCTGCCCCACTGCCTTCCTGTCTGCCTCATGCCACAAGATGGCTCCCGTCACCCTGCTGCTGTTCCTCACATGTCCTTACCTGTGGCACTTTTAAGATTTTAAATGCTTTTTAATTTTAACTTTCTAAGATTTCCTCTATCATGGATTTTGAATTTAATTATACTGTGTATTGTTTTCATGTTTCTTGCACATAGGGTTTGTTGAGATTCTTGTATTTGTGGGCTAATAGCGCTTGTCAAATTTGAAAAAATTTGGTCATAATTTTCTTTTTTTTTTTTTTGAGACAGGGTCTTGCCCTATTGCCTGGGCTGGAGTGTAGTGGTGTGATCATGGCTCACTGCAGCCTCAACCTCCTGGGTTCAGGTGATCCTCCCACCTCAGCCTCTCGAGTAGCTGGGACCACAGTTGTGCACCACCACACACAGCTAATTTTTAAATTTCATGTAGAGATGGGGTCTTGCTATGTTGCTCAGGCTGGTCTCAAACTCCTGGGCTCAAGCAATCCTTCCACCTCAGCCTCCCAAAGTGCTGGGATTACAGGCGTGAGCCACCATGCCTGGCCCATTATTTTCAGATTTTTTTTCTCTCCTCCTTCTCCCTGCTCTGTTTTGGGACTCTAATTACATGTATCTTAAGCTGTTTGAAATCCCATAGCTCAGAGATGGTCTGTTCATTTTTCAAAAATCTCCTTTCTCTCCGTGTTTTACTTTTGATAGTTTCTGTTGTGATGCCTTCAAGGTCATCAATCTGTTCTTCTGCAATGTCTAATCTGCCATTCATCCTGGCCAGTGGATGTTTAACCTCATACATTGTAGCTGTCATCCAAAAATTTAATTTAGGTTTTTAAAAATACGTATTTTTGTCTCTACTTAACTTTTTGAACATTTGGACTACAGTTACAATCATTGTTTAATTGTCCTTGTCTACTAATATCTGTCAGTGCTGATTCAGTTTTGGGAGATTTTTCTTCTCATTATGGGTCACATTTTCCTGTTTGTATGCCATAATGGATTTCCAGACATTGTGAATTTTATCCTGTTAGGTGCTGAATATTTTGTGCTCTATACATACACTTGGATATTGTCCTAGGACACAGTTAAGTTGGAAATACTTTCATCCTTCGGCACATTGCTCTTAAGATTTGTCAGTAGGACCAGGGCAGCGCTCAGTCTAGAGCTAGTTATTCTGACTACTGAAGTGAAACCCTTCTATGCATCCTGCCCCATGCCCCACTGAGTCAGGGATGTTTTAACTCAGCTGGTGGAAGCAATTGCTATTCCCAGCTTGTGTGAGTGTCTAGCACAGGTCCCTCTCACACTCTTGGGTGGTTCTTACCCGGCCATAATTAGTCTCCATGTACACGTGATCACCACTGCTCTGCTGAAAACTGCTAGGCATGTGGCCATCCTCCAGCATTCTCTACCAAGCTCTCTCCTCTGCAGGACTCTGTTCTGCAAACTCCAGCCACTGTGGCCTCCCTGGGCTCTCAGCTTTCTCTCTTCAATTTAGGGAGTCAGCGGGGCTCCCACTGAGATGCCCCGTCCTGCTCTGTGCCATGGAAATTCTGGACAGTAGCTGAGACAGCTGTTTCTTGGGGATTACGATCCCTGAAAACCATCATTCCATAGATTTTGTCAATTTTTTGCTTCAGGTGGGAGGGTAAATCTGATCGCTGTTACTTCACCTGGGCCGAAAGGGGAAGTGCCGGCCCCATTTAATCCCTAAGCAAATAAAAGCTTAGATTGTCAACAATTCGTCAACAATCCTGTAGCCATTTGAGTGCTGGGGCAAGAATCAAATACGGCTGTCTGCCTTTGGTGGGGCGGGGGGGGGGGGGGGGGGGTCCATATCCCTAACCAGTAGACTTTACTGCCCCTAATCCTGCAAATTGTCACCAGCTATTTATTGTCTGTTTTGATTTTTAAAGGTAAAGTTAACAAATTCCGAAGGAAAAGACTTCTGTGGTGGTGTTATAATACGGGAAAATTTTGTACTGACAACAGCAAAATGTTCACTGTTACACAGGAATATTACTGTAAAAACATGTAAGTATTTTATCATGAGTTTTTATAAAACCACATTGGAAATACACTATCCTATGTAAGAATGAAATGAAAAATTTATAACTGGACTGTTTCTAATGCAACATAGAACTGAATTTAATGTCAGTAAAACTGAGATACTTATCAACTCAGGAAGCATACGTAAAATACCAGCAGAAACCTGGGCCCAGCGACAGGCAAGTGCTAACTCACGCTCAGCAAGGGAGGAAATCACAGCCTACATGAGGATGACTTCATTTCCCACTGAAATTGAGCAGCTGTGGCATAAGAGATGGATAATTGGCTAAAAATCGGAAGAATGGGGCTCGAATCCCCCAGCAGCTGAGACCTCAGGCTGAGGCAGTGGCCTTCTCATCGGCTTATCTGTGCCTATTTCTTTCTTTTTTTTTTTTTGAGACAGAGTCTCACTCAATCCCTCAGGCTGGAGGGCAGTGGCATGATCCAGGCTCACTGCAACCTCTGCCTCCTGGGTTCAAGCGATTCTCATGCCTCAGCCTCCCAAGTAGCTGGGATTACAGGCGCCTGCCACTGTGGCCAGCTAATTTCTTTGTATTTTTGTAGAGATGGGGTTTCACCATGTTGGCCAGGCTGGTCTCGAACTCCTGACCACAGGTGATCCGCCTGCCTTGGCCTCGCAAAGGCTGGGATTACAGGCGTGAGTCACTGCACCCAGCCACGTGCCTATTTCCTTATCTGTCCAAACACACAATAGTTTCTACCCCATCGGGAGGCTGCAAAGTTCCATATTAACCTGTCAACATGCTCTATAATGACTCTGAAGAACCTCAAAATAAGTATGTTTTTACTCTTCATCCTTTTTTTCTTTTTTTTTTTTTGAGACAGAGTCTCACTCTGTCGCCAGGGCTGGAGTGCTGTGGCACGACCTCGGCCTACTGCAACCTCCACCTCCTAGTTTCAAGCGATTCTCCTGCCTCAGCCTCCCAAGTAACTGGGACTACAGGCGTGCACCACCATATCCCACTAATTTTTTTGTATTTTTAGTAGAAACGGGGTTTTGCTATGTTGGAAAAGCTGGTCTTTACTCCCAGCCTTAAGTGATCGACCTGCCTCGGCCTCCCGAAGCGCTGGGATTACAGATGTGAGCCACTGTGCCTGGCCCTTAAATATTTTTCAATCAACAAAGTAACGTGAAAACCACTTCTCAACAGCCAATGTTTGACTGGCCTGGAGAAGTTCCACATCACTGCTTCCTGCTTTTTAATCATTTCACCACACCCCACTGCACTCCAAAACAGAAGAACTAACCTTGACTGTTTTTAAAGGCTGTGGCACTCGGTTGCAATCGTGCAATCTGTGAGTGGCCTTTCTGTCCGCAGAAAGGCACAGTGTCCACACCACGGGGCGGTGAGCCTGCGGGTCCTCCAGGGCCGGTCTCTCCCTCCTCACGTGGCTCCCTGAGAAGCTCGTTTCTGAGCATTATGTCCCCTTGAAAATCAGACTGTAAAGAACTGGCGATTGTTCATGATTTCAGATTTTAACAGAACGAGCCAAGACCCGCTGATGATCAAGATAACGCACGTCCATGTGCACATGCGGTATGACGCGGACGCGGGGGAGAATGACCTGTCACTGCTGGAGCTGGAGTGGCCCATCCAGTGCCCAGGTGCGGGGCTCCCCGTGTGCACCCCCGAGAAGGACTTCGCTGAGCACCTCCTCATCCCGCGCACCAGGGGCCTCCTCAGCGGCTGGGCACGCAATGGCACTGACCTGGGCAACTCGCTGACCACGCGGCCTGTCACACTTGTGGAGGGGGAGGAGTGCGGGCAGGTCCTGAATGTGACTGTCACCACCAGGGCCTACTGTGAGAGAAGCAGCGTGGCGGCCATGCACTGGATGGAGGGAAGTGTGGTCACCAGAGAACACGGAGGCTCCTGGTTCCTCACGGGGGTCCTGGGCTCGCAGCCAGTAGGAGGGCAGGCTCACATGGTCCTTGTCACCAAGGTCTCCAGGTACTCACTCTGGTTTAAACGGATCATGAACTAACTGAAACTCAGCTAGCCAGAATGAACAACACAACCGGAAGCGGGATTCCAAGCTGGCACTGCCACCGTGGAGGGCGCTGAAACTTCATCACACGCCAAGAGGCCGTCACAGCCCCAGACCACCCGCTCGGCCCACGCAGCAGCAGAGCCGCCGTTTGCTGGGTCGTTTACTGAGCACTGTGACCTTTCTTTCCCTGGAACTCTTTATCTCAATAGAGACCTTAAAAGAAAACATGAGATACGTTAAATAATAAAATAAGATAATCTGTCAGTCATAAAGCAGCCTGGTTTCCAGAAATTCTTTCCTTCTCCAAGTCCAGTGTTCCCTGTGCTCAGGGAATAGCCACCCCAGCCTGCACACTGGTGAGTGTGTTCTGGTGCAGAAGCGACAACAATCTCCGGTTACAGCAGAAAGTGACCTCCTCTGTTGGTTTACCAATTGCCACTGTGACTGAGGACCATGGCTCAGTGCAGAAGCAGCCACTAGAAGCAGGTTGGCAATGGAGGAGAATGACCCTGTGGGTACCCCAGAGAGGCAGCATTAGAGGAAAGGGCCAGAGAGCACGAGAGAGGCTGAGGAGGCACGCCGGCGTCTCACGGGGTTGTGCACCCGCCCTTCTCTGGGAGGGTTCCCATGGAAGGTTCCGGGGCCCGAGGTCAGGGCTGAGCATTGAGACCCAGCTCTCTGCTCGTCCCACCAGGTGGCTCTTGGACAACTGCTCCACCTCTTCATGCCTCAGGGTCGCCCAGGGTAGAATCCCAGCACCTCACCAATGGGCTGATGGGCAGCTAGGGCAACGCCCAGCACTGTTGTGGCTGGAGTGTGTGTCCCTTCAAAACTCCAAAATTGGAACTTACCCCAAGATGATGATATGGGGAGGTGGGGCCCTTGGGAGGTGACTAGGCCATGAGGGCTCTGCCAGCCCCTTCCATCTCTTCTCCCATGCGAGGACACTGCAGTGAGGTGCTACCCTGGAGACAGAGAGCCCTCAGCAGACACCAAATCTGCCGGCACCCAGATCTTGAACTTCCCAGCCCCCAGATCTGTGAGAAATGAGTTTCTGTTATCACCCAGTCCATGGTATTTTGTAGAACAGACCAGGACAGCACGTGCTGAATCACAGTAAACACCTGCTGTCATGAAGGCTGCAGCTGCAACGCAAGTACCAAAGACAGAGCTGCAGTCCAGCCCCCAGTGAAACTTCCTTGGAGACTGGAGCTCCTAGCAGGGTCTGAATTTGCACTGAAATGGACAGAAATGGCATAAATGTTCACATTTTAACTCTGACTTAGTTAAGGAAGGGGCACAGCTGCTTCTCCACCGGTGTCCTTGAGTGACACAGAGCAGAGCATCGTTGAAGAGCAGAGAGGACTTTTAAAAAGAGGAATTAAAAATGTAGGTGGACAAATATTCTCGAGTTGAGAACAATTTACACATAACTTGGGTTTTTAAGCCTTACTGTTCTTCAGCACACTCCCTTTCATTTACGCTTTAACCGCAGAATTAAACTTTTCTCCAACCTGTAGATGAAATGGCCCATTTCTCTGAAAGGTCCTTGGCAAAAAGCAACACTGTAATTTAAGGCAAATTAATGGGGAGGGCAGTTTAAAATTCACTAGCGTGAATTTTAAAGTCTTAGTGAAGTTTGGTTGTATTATTCTCAAACTACAATAAGGTAAGTAAGTCACTGCTTTAAATGCCTACTAATGATTTTAAAATCAGCTAATGAACATGGCAGGCTTTCTGTACGTAATGCTGCAGAAATGTCTGCAATCTTGCTTCTGGTACTTCTATTACAAATTTGGATTTACTAGAGTGGAAGCCCTGCTTGAAAACTATTCCAGGCCAGGCGCAGTAGCTCACGCCCGTAATCCCAGCACTTTGGGAGGCTGAGGCGGGCGGATCATGAGGTCAGGAGTTTGAGACCAGCCTGACCAACATGGTGAAACTCCATCTCTACTAAAAATACAAAAAAAAAAAAAAAAAATCTTTGCCAAGTGTGGTGGCTCACGCCTGTAATCCCAGCTACTCAGGAGGCTGAGGCAGGAGAATCACTTGAACCCGGGAGGCAGAGGTTGCAGTAAACAGATCATGCCACTGCACTCCAGCCTGGGCAACAGAGCAAGACTCCATCTCAAAAAAAAAAAAAAAAAATCTATTTCAAACACAGCTGGGCAGAGGCAAAGCATATGAAGACCCTCCCTGCATAATGGTGAAATCTGTGAAATCAGGAACAATCAGAGAAAGCTACAGGCCCAGATTGTCAGCAGAGACATCAGGGGCCTTCAAAATGAAGTAACTACTCTACTGGCATTTAATGACATGCTTAGAAACTACACCATAAACAAATCTAACAAAACAGTAAAACTCAAGAAGAGGGAAGCTAGCTATGATGACTGTTTTTCTTGTTTTTTGAGACAGGGTCTCTGTCTGTCACCCAAGGCTGGAGTGCAGGGCACGATCCTAGCTCATAGTGGGCTCAACTTCCTGGGCTCAATTGACCCTCCCACCTCAGCCTCCTGACTACAGGTGTGGACCACCATGCCCAGCTAATTTTTGTATTTTCTGCAGAGATGGATTTTGCCATATTGCCCAGGCTGGTCTCGAACTCCAGGGCTCAAGCAATCTACTGGCCTCAGCCTCCCAAAGTGCTGGTATCATAAATGTGAGCCACCATGTCCAGCCTGTGATGATGTTTTAAAAGGGCCAAACTAGTTCACACTTGGGCAGAGATTATTAAGTCCAATATTTGAATCCATGCAAACACACTGATACATGCCCATGTGTACGCCCGTGGACTTGAATACTGCCATGCTGGACACAGGCCTTGACTCTGCGTCTCCACCCAAATTCCATCTTGAATTGTAATCCCCACGTGTGGAGAAGTGATTGGATCACGGGGGTGGTCTCCCCCATGCTGTTCTCGTGATAGTGAGGGCGTCTAACGAGAGCTGATGGTTTTAAAAGTGGCAGTTTTTCTCATGCTCACTTCCCCTTCCGCCATGATTGTAAGTTTTCTGAGGCCCCCCGAGTCATGTGGAACTGTGAGTCCCTTAAACCTCTTTCCTTTACGTATTACCCAGTCTCGGGCAGTTCTTTATAGCAGCGTGAGAACGAACTGACAGAGGCCTGAACACCAAGAGGTAAACGTAAGGACACCTACACTGAGGTGGTTTCTTTCATTGCTAAGAATAACCATCCAATTACCTTAAAGTATCAATCCTTGACTTTAGGTGTCACTATGGACAGTTCAATACGTTACCCAGAAATGTTGACAAACCTGAGCTTTCCACCGCTATTACATCCAGAATGAAATTCAGGTATGCTGGCAGAAATTCCAATATTCAAATTACTGTAAGAAAATCATTTAAATCAAAAGTTGAAGGATGTTCAAGGCCCATGCAGAGCAGCAGGGAAGATCAGATTTCCGTACCCAACACTGCAAGAGAACGGGGCCCCACTGGACACATGGGTAGCTAGAAAACAGATGCAGTGCCCAAAGCCTCCGCCGGCATGAGTTTGCTCCGTGTCTGCCCCACAGGACATAGGAGGCACTTGTCACGACTGCCAGCGCTGAGGACCTTGCTGCTGCTGGGGAGCAGCTACGTAGGTCAAGAGGATCCTTGGCATGAACTCCACAGGCACAGGCGCTTGCCTTCGTGCATTCATCTCTCACGTGTACGTGTGGCGGTCCACGGCTGGAATCCGGGTGTGACTTAGGAGAGCAGGGCATAAAAGAGATCTGGCTTCCCTGGCTCTACTGGGATCTGCGCTCCCAGAATCCAGCTCCCTACGTGTGGAGAGAAACAGGGGAGCCCACCCACAGCCCTGCTGAGCTCCAGGTGAGAGCCCGGGCCAATACACGGGAATGAGTCACCTTCAAAGAGGCCCATTCGGGCCCGAGAAGAGCCCGCAAACTTCCCCGCCCAGCCCGGAAGAAACTGCAGACCTGCAGATGTAGGAGCAAGCTAAGGAGTGCTGCTGAAGCCCTGGGGCAGCTCCTGCATCCAGGGGAACCCGAAGAAGGAGCCACACAAAGTGAGTCCTGCGCCGCGCGGCCCGGAGAGAGAGAAAGAGGGATTCACACTTTGTAGAATAGCCTCTCCTTGAACAAGCAGCTTTCAAATGCAGTAACTTTGCAAAGATGAGCTCTTATAGTTTGTGTTCTTCTTTAGTAAATTTTTTGTAAACGGGGAAATGTGCATACTCTGAAAAATGGCAGTGCTGGGGACTAAACTGTGTCCCCCAAATTTCTTACATTGAAGTCCTAGCCCCAATGTGACTGTATCTGGAGGTAAGGTCTTCAGGGGGTAACTAAGGCTAAATGTGGTCATAACGGTGAGGTCCTAACCCGACAGAACTGTGGCCTTATAAGAGGAAGAGAGCCAGGTGTGGTAGCACATGCCTGTCATCCCAGCACTTTGGGAGGCCGAGGTGGGAGAAGTGCTTTAGCCCAGGTGTTCCAGACCAGCCTGTGCAATATTAGCAAGACCCTGTCTCTACAAAAAATAAAAAAATTAGTTGGGTGTGGTGGCATGCACCTGTGGTCCCAGCTACTTGGGAGGCTGAGGAGGGAAGATCACTTGTCTCGGAGGTTGAGGCTGTAGTAAGCACTGACTGCACTGCCGCACTCCAGCCTGGGTGACAGAGCGAGGTCCTGTCTCAAAAAAGGAGGGAGTCATCTCTATCTGTACCATCTCTAGCACGGCAAGAATACCACCTTATTCTTAAGTGTGCAACTCAGAAGAGAGCCCTCCCCAGAAGCCGACCGTGCTGGCAACCCCATCTCAGTCAGACCTCCAGCCTCTAGAACTGTGAGGAAATACATTCCTGTTGCTTAAGCTGCCTGTGGTATTCTGTGAGGGCAGCCCCAACAGCCCAATGTGAGTGGCCCAACTTAGCGACTGTCAACCTCACCGTGGTGCCGAAGGGACGCACTCAGGGGCAGCCATGCCTCAGCGTCCAGCAGCCCTTCGGTTTCCACTCTAAGTGCAGCACTCGGTAAGCTACACGAGGTATTTACACTTTTATTTTTATTTTTATTTATTTATTTTTTTGAGACAGAGTTTCGCTCTTGTTGCCCAGGCTGGAGTGCAATGGCATGATCTCGGCTCACTGCAACCTTTGCCTCCCGGGTTCAAGCGATTCTCCTGCCTCAGCCTCCTGAGTAGCTGGAATTACAGGTATGCACCACCACGCCCGGCTAATTTTGTATTTTTAGTAGAGACGGGGTTTCTCCATGTTGGTCAGGCTGGTCTCCAACTCTCAATCTCAGGTGATCTGCCTGCCTTGGCCTCCGAAAGTGTTGGGATTACAGGCGTGAGCCACCGCGCCCGGCATCTACACTTTATTATAAAATAAAATCGGCTTTGTGTTTGATTTTGCCTAAGTGGAGGCTTCTGAGTATGTTAAGGAAGGCTAGAGTGAGCCATAATGTTTAGTAGCAGGTGTATTAAATGTATTTTCAATTTAAGATGGTTTTTTAAAAGAAATTTTTTTTTAACCAACAAAGCAAAGGCAAATAAAATAAGTTTATTGGGATGTAACCCCATCATAAATTGAGGAGCATCCATACAGGCAAGCTATAAAATCTGGAAAATTTAAATCAAATTAAATTCTGCTTTTAAAAAGGTGCCTTAAGTTAATCAAGCATTTTGATAACATATTCAAATTTAATATATAAAAACAGATGTATCCTGGAAGATATAATGAAGAACATGCCATGTGTATAAATTCAGAATACCCTTTTTACACAAAGAACTACAAAAAGTTACAAAGACAGCCTTCAGGAACCACACTTAGGAAAAGTGAGCCAGAGCGGCCTTCACGCGAAGCCTCCTTCAAAGAAGTCTCACAAAGACTCCAGAACCAGCCGAGTTTGTGAAAAAGGAATTCCAGGTTTTCATCAGGCTGAAATTAGTTACAAATGAAGGAGATTAACTCGGGTGTGCTGAAAATCTCAGCCTCAGCATCCCTGGGAAAAGCGCCTCCAAGAGTTCCGGCTTCAGGGAACCTTGTTGCAGTACCGGACCGGTCTCATCAGCACAACCAAAGTGGAAAGAAACAACGGCTCACCCGTCCTCAGGGCTCCGTGTACTCTCAACACACCGTGGACAGGGGAGGAAATGGGTTCTGCTTGCTGACCACTAGCTTCTGATGCTGATGCGATATGTAGCCTTTGACGTGTCCCTGCGGGGCAGAAAGGGAGGAATGCGTTTACATTTTTGGATCTGAGTCATGTCAAAAATGCTGGGTGATCTAATTAATTTGGCATTAGCATTCTTCCCCAAGAGCGGCACAGTTCAGCTCAGCAGGAAGACAATGAGTAAAAATAAATACAATCAACCCTCTATATCCACGGTGGGTTTCATATCCATGAATCTAACCAACTGTGGACTGAAAATATTTGGGAAAAAAAAAATGCATCTGTAATGAACATGTACAGATGCTCTTCCCTTGCTGTGATTCCCTAAACAATACAGTACAACAGCTATCTACAGTGCACTGAGTATTTTAAGTAACCTAGAGATAAAGTATACAGGAGGACGTGCATAGCTCATATGCAAATACTACGTCCTATCAGTGACTGAAGCACCTGTGGATTTTGGTATCCGAGGGGGGTCGGAGAATCGACAGATACTGAGGGATGTACTGCCAGTAAAGAATATGCAAACATACAAGAGTATCCGTCCCCTCATGCTCCTAAGGCCCTGGTGAATGGTATTTCCTGGGCTAAAATTAGTTCTATCAAATAAAAAGCAAAAGGCCTTTTAACAATTTTAACACCACCACACTGAAGCTTCAAATTCTGGGCTGAATCTTGCTGTGAGTAGCTGCTTAAATTAAAACCAGGACTCACACACCATGTATATCAAGTTAGCCAGAATACACTGAACTTCGTCAATGTCCACGTCCTCCACCTGCATGAACTTCAAGGCAACCAGAAAAGCATCCAGAGACAGCTGATGTGTTTTCAGTAACAAATACCTGGAAGAGGGGAGGAGAAGGGCACTGTGGTTACCGACAGGATGCAATACTCCACAGCCAAGAAAAGGCACCTCTTAATAAGCCGGTGTTCTAAAGCAGTAAAAAAATTCCCACCTATTAGATAAACTCTAAACTACACTCTCAGAGCTATTAAATCTAATTTGACTTTTCAATCTTTAAAAAGTCACTAGTACAAATACAATTTTTAATTATTTTCTAAGTATTTCATTAAGGTTCAGTTTTTTTTTTCACATTTTAATCTCCCTGAAATCAGGAAGCACCTGACAATGGGCTGTATCTCACAGACTCCACGAAATAGGGTCCCTACTGTTTGTGACGTGCTACCCACAGCTCTATACAAAGTTGGCCTTTGCCTGAAGTTTACTGAACTGAGATCCTGCTGGGACGAGGCCTCAGAAGACGTGTGAGGAAAGGAATGACGATCTCTGCATCTGCCTTTGTGACAGGCAGGAGTGGCTGGGAGGGCTACTTGGTCAGCACTAAGGGAGGGGAGTGAGTGGCGAGTCCTGTGTGCTCTGATGAAATGTGGTACCGCGGCTCTCAGGGCTGATGTTCTCAAGTTGTCTTCTCACATAGAACCTGCTTACCTCCCCCACAAGTCCAGGCACAGCTTGTGCTACTCACGTGTCTCCGCGCAGGGTCCCCAGGAGGCAGTGGGCGGAGGCTTCATTTTATCCCACACAATGGAAGGAAGATAACAACCCCACATGGTGGCCTTCTCTCTTAGCCTGCAACAGCCCTGGATGTCTGACTGCTCTGCCGAGAGCCACGCTGGGAGCCCAATGTGCCGGGAAACGCTTACACTTTCTTAAAGAGGTTCCTGTAGGTGATGATCTTCAGCTTCTCCAGGATGAGGAAGATTCCGCAGCGAATGAAGAAGGCCTCGTGCTTCGCCAGCGCCTCGTGCAGCAGCAGCAGGTTGCCCTCGCTGGTGAGGGGGGAGGCGCGTCAGAAGGAGGGTGAGTTTCTCACAGAGCGTGCACGTCAACTCTCATCAGCCTTGCATTTTTAAAACCCCAAACAGGAAGGATGGCATACTCTACCTTACAGCTCTGGTTACTTCCGCAAACTGCATCAGGTGATACTTTTTCAGGAGCTCCACAGTGGGCATGTGACCCTAAGAGTCAATTTTCCAGAATGAAAATGCTTTCATTTTTTGACAAAACTGTCCTTGATAAATATTCATATCAAGGAATTAAGTTTTAAGAAAATTGCAACCTGAGTTTCTTAGAATGTCCATGGATTAAACACATCATAGTACACTAGGAAAACAACACAGGTCTAGAAATCAGAACACCTGGGTACAACACACTTTTGTCATTCCATGACACGTGACCTTGATCTTGACCTTCTCACATTTCTTCGAATTTCTATAACAGGAGAGTGATAACTGAAGAAATGCTAGTATAAGCATGAGATGTAGGCATACGGAAGTAGCTTCCAGAAGAATCAGCTAAGCATTTGAAACTGGCTGTCAGTTAAATGGGGTGAGAAGTGAGGAGGGCAAGGCCACAGCAGCGCTTCTCCATCACAATCCATTCAGAGCTACAGAAGCTTTAGCCACCTGTGTGCAATGCTTTTCTCATTAGTCAATTAACTTACCAGTTATTTCAAGTATCAAAAATACATTTTAGTAACTAAATGAAATACCCACAGAGAGGGGGAAATGACATTTTTCTTTCTTGGTGAATCCACTGCTTTTAACTTAGGTTTTAAGGGAGGAATACAAATGATACGTACTTATTTTGTCACATGAACGTTAAACTCTTGAGTTAAATACTTTTAAGGGAAACAAGACACAGCGAGAGCTTTTCTAGAAGGACCTGGAGGTGTAAGGCATGAAGCTCTGGGTTTGGGCCACACACAATGCATGCTCCTTCTTTATTTTGGGGTGTGCTCATACACAGCTCAGGCTGTGATCAACTACAGACTGTCTGCTAGGTTTTAAAAAACCTATCAGCTGTCAACTTTGTGAAAGCACCAGGATCTATAAACATGGAGTAACAATCACTCACCAATAGCATTTTTACTGGAAGCAAATAGATCAGAATCATCCTTTTGTTCTTCTGACTAGAACGGTGACAATGCTCAAAGGCAAATGACAGGTACTCCTCAGCTGCAAAGAAGGCAGAGCCAGCACGCGTGAGACCAACGCACCTGCTTCAGGCCCCTTCCTGCTCCATTTTCTACCACTATTTCCTGATTTAAAAGGCAAAAGCCCCCTCCCTTTATTATCTCAAAAAATATCATCCCAGTTTCATTTCTGTGATCAATGACTTTCCTTAAGTAAAATCCATACCCCCAAATTCAACAGGAACTGCCTGGGAAGTCCTACTTAACAGAGGAAAACTGAAGAAAATAACTTTCACAGAGATTCTGATTTGCCTAAGGTCATCTGGCAAGCCATTATGATAACATTTTAAAAGTCTGACCCTGCTCAGATGATTTCTACATTCATGAAAAATATAAAGACATATTTAAAAATGTACCTCCACAATACATTTTAATCACCCATAATTAAACAATGAAAATAACTTAGTAAAACACCATCCTCCAGCTTAACATATAATTAGTGATCATATATCTTCCATTTTAAATGACCACATGCTTTAAAAAATTAACTTATTACTAACACACAACATATTAATTCTGTCCTGAGAGCAATATTAAAAAACAGATTTGAATTTAATAGATTTCAAAATACAAAAGTAATTCTATTTGTCAAGATTAATCCTACAAACTGCAGGACAGGCCTGCAAAGAGTTCAGCCCACGCTAACAAGGAACTCTCAGAACAGGCAGGCAGGAGCTGAGCCTTGTCCTGAGGCTGGAAAGCTGAAGGGTCAGGGGTTTCTGGACAATGATTCCACATTCTCCCTAGGTGAAGAGAAGAGACTTCGCTAAGGCTGAGTTTGGGTCAAGAATTAGGAAAGTGAGATGTTCCTGTTTATGTAAGTTCTTCCTGAACAGTGATATTAAGTCCCAACTATAAGAGAACAGAGATGCTCAGAGCTGCAGAGGCCCTCCCTTATGCAGAATGGGTCACCAGAAGCAGCAGGCCCTGGGGTCTGGGTCGAGGCCTAGGGAACCCACACTGAGACCACACACTGCCTCTGCTCCTAAACTATGTGGCCACATTGGCACAAAAAACATCCAGTCTTGCACAGTGAGAGTGAATGCAGTGGGGCCAGTGTCTCTTCCAAACCACAAAGCCATGACCCACGAGGAGCCCTGTGGGGCTGAGACCAAGGAACAAGGATTCACTGAGAGTCTGCAATAACCCACCAGCTGCCAGTTTGACTTTTGCAAACTAGCCTCTAAAAAGTGTACCTTTGCTACTGCCCAAGGTAATCTCAAATTCTCCTGGATGTACAAAAAATGCATTTTTTCTTTTTCTTTTTTTTTTTTTTTGAGATGGAGTCTCACTCTGTCGCCAAGCTGAAGTGCAGTGGCGCGATCTCAGCTCACTGCAAGCTCCGCCTCCCGGGTTCACGTCATTCTCCTGCCTCAGCCTCCTGAGTAGCTGGGACTACAGGCACCCACCACCGTGCCCAGCTAATTTTTTGTATTTTTAGTAGAGACGGGGTTTCACCGTGGTCTTGATCTCCTGACCTCGTGATCCACCCACCTCAGCCTCCCAAAATGCTGGGATTACAGGCGTGAGCCACCGCGCCCGGCCAAAAAATGCATTTTCTAATAGTTAATGCAAGCTGAGATTTTTCTGCTGTCTTTGAGGGAACCTAAGTCATTTTGCATCAAATAATATATTTCGGTTGGAGTCAAAAATATCTAGAGGGGTAAAAATCTCTGAAATTAATAAATTAATGAAAGTATACATACAACAACTGAGATACTCCAAATATTCTTTCTTACATAAATAATATAAAATCACAGGAAAGAAAATCACCACAATCTCTGCAGACATTTTATCCACTTAAATACAATCAGGGTTCTAGGAATTCCTAGCAGTAAAATGGAAAACAAAATCTCTGCGAGCTACAAGGCAGAAGATCTATCGCCAGCGCTGGCTTTTTGGGGACACAGAATCACTCAGTAATCTCAGAGCATCACACTCTCAATGGCTTCCTATTTCTTTTACAGTCAAACGAAAGGGTTGGATGATACAGACTTAAACAAACTTTTTAGCTCTAAAGATGTCAGAAACTATGACTATGTCGCATCAATATTAATAATAATTTCTGGCTATGTTAGGTATTCAAAAATACCACTTACTGAATCCTCAGAAGAAAAAAAATCAGTATCTTAATAAAATCCAATAGGACAGAATTTAAAAGCTTCTCTACCTTTATGCTTCATATTAAGAGAAAAAAAAGAGACAGACAAGAAAAGCCCTTCTTTAAAAGCCCTAGATCTACTAAAAACTGAAAGGAAATGAACAGTCAGTCCATACAAGCCCACAGAGTAAAAACTGTGAAAGGAAATGGTCTATACAAGCCTATAGAATAAAAAGCCAGAGCGTCCTTATGAAAGGGCTATTATTTATCTTGCATTGCCTAAAGTTATGTTGCTTCATGTACTTGGGACTGTGTGCTCCACAAACAGCTGAAGAAGAGTTTAAAGTCTGGTTTGAGCACAAGAGAAGAGATCACCAAGAATGATGCTGTGACAGCCGATAAAAATTACAAAAAGAAGAAAAGACTAGTTTCCTGTTCTTGAGAAAGTTACCAACGTAAACTAATACAATAGTGTCAGGTGTGGTAGCGACACACTGCACGAGGCTGTTTAAACGAGAGCTCTGACACCAGGTCCAAGGGCACATCCCCTGCTTCTAAGTCATCTCCATGCAGGATTTGTAGGTCATGAAGTCAGTCGCTGAACTAAATGTTGTCCTAATCTCCATTTCCTATGTCAACATAACCATCATCTATTACAGGGTCAAAAAGCAAATAAAGAAAACAATGATTTACATTCTATTCTGAGAACAGTCATGCTCAGTGAACTCAGAAACGATGTCTGTAATGCCTGTGAGACTCCAGCATGCACTTCAGAGACCCAGTGTGGATTAAGAATCTTCAATATAATTTCCCTTTAATCAGCTTTAGTGTCAAATATGTATATATAACTTGGTCCACATTTAAAAATAAAATACAGTAATTGTGTTCTCTGAAACTATATTATTCAAAGTTGTTCAGAATGCAATGTCTTATTTAAAATACTGGGAAAAAAAGATTAGCAACATACCTTGCTTAAAATCGCTGTCAAACATAGCCTTGCGTCCAACATAGTATTTGTATGTTACTCTCTGTGCAGTGCTGTAATCGTCTTTCAGGTTTGAGCTGTCAATTGCTCTAATTAGGGGTTTACATAAATGGAGTTTGTTGATCTATAATGAATAACAATCCATTTAAAATATTTAAAAACAACAAAAACAGGTGGCAAAACAAATTACTAAGCAAGTCTCCTTAAAATGCAAATTACAAAACCTATTATATCATAAAAATTATTTATATAATAAAACCAAAACAGAGAGCAGCCAGCATAGATGGCATTCACCCTGGGAGGCTCTGCAAAGCCGTTCCAGGGGGCGCAGCCCAGCAGGAGCCCATGCTAGTGGAGGCTCTGGGAAGCTGTTCCAGGGGGCGCAGCCCTGCAGTGGGAAGCCGTTCCAGGGGGCACAGCCCTGCAGGAGCCCGTGCTAGTGGAGGCTCTGGGAAGCCGTTTCAGGGGGCGCAGCCCTGCAGGAGCCCGTGCTTGTGGAGGCTCTGGGAAGCCATTCCAGGGGGCGCAGCTGTGCAGGAGCCCATGCTTGTGGAGGTTCTGGGAAGCCGTTCCAGGGGGCGCAGCCCTGCAGGAGCCTGTGCTTATGCAGCACCGGCAGGAAGGTGGGGTGCTCTACAGGAGTGGAAGGCGCTGGACAGAAGGCCCAAGTCCCAGCTGCTGACACGTGATGGGCTGCTCTTAACCGGACTGACTTTATGTGGCAATGGTTTCTTTATCCATCTATCCATCTACATGCCTGCTTTTCCATAGTTAATTATGACCACAGAAGACAAAAGGCTCTGGAGTGAAACCGCCTGCACTGAAAGCCCAATTCCACCACACTGGGCCAGCTGCTTCACACACAGGGGCCTTCGTTTCCTCTGGGGCTGAGAGCGCTAACCTCAGAGGGCTGATTATCAACAGGAAGACATTTGTAAAGCATTCAGAATAGTGCCTTGCACCTAGTAGGCATTCAACAAATGTTCGCTATTAGGACTAGGAATACGGTTATGATCATTTCACAAGCAACGCCAGGGAGGCTAGCTGATATATATGATATGTGGGAAGCCCAGGAGAATCGAAAATTGTAAAGACAGAAAGGATTCAAACAGAAGCGCACCTTGAAGTAGATTTTAAACAGCTGGTTCACCAGAAACAGCATGCCCCACTTCTTAGAGTCCTCTATACCAGCACGGCTATGGGGAAATAATTTTTTTTAAGTTACATAGGAAATAAAAATTTTATTTATAAATCACCAAATAAACTGCCTAAACAAATTAATATCTTGAGGTAAAGTCCCAAAGCTCAAGTCATATTCATATCAACTTATTCATATCAAGTCATATTCATCAAACAAGATAACATCATGAAAAAAGATGTCTTACCTGATGGGTAAAAATAAAAGAGGAAACAAACCAGGAAAATCCCAATTAACTACTTGAGTAATATCCTTCCTCCGCGGCACCAGCTAAAAACTGCCTCATTTGCAGCAACAATGTGTAAAAGTTAATTGTTATAAACCGTTTTTGAAAAATGGAAAAATAGGGCATGGTGGTGTGTGCCTGTAATCCCAGCCACTTAGAAGGCTGAGGCAGGAGAATCACTCGACCCCAGGCCAATGCACTTCAGCCTGGGTGACACAGCGTGACTCCGTCTCAAAAAACAAAAACAAAAAAAGAAAAGAAAAATGGAAAAATACTTCTCATCAGTACGACAAAACAAACCAGTAAAACACACAAAGAGGATGAGTCCCACCAAGGCAGACACAGAAAGTACACACTGTGGTCGTCCATTTACATAAAGTCACCGAACAGGCAGGAAGCAACCCACAGTGGAACAAATCCAGACAGCTGAAAGGGCCTGCCCCACATGAGGGATGAGGGAAGTTTCCGGGGACAGGCAGGAAGCGACCCACAGTGGAACAAATCCAGACAGCAGAAAGGGCCTGCCCCACATGAGGGATGAGGGAAGTTTCTGGGGACAGGCAGGAAGCGACCCACAGTGGAACAAATCCAGACAGCAGAAAGGGCCTGCCCCACATGAGGGATGAGGGAAGTTTCTGGGGTGGCAATCATGTCCTATACCTCAGCAGCAAGCAGACAGATAATACTGTAGGTAGTTCACTGCATGCAAATTTTACCTCAAAAGACTGAAAAAACAGAAACTGAAGCACCTAGGGGAGGGTGTGCCACTGTCTGCAATTAACCTGGAAACAGTCACAGGTTACACAACATTTCGGTCAACTGCAGATGACCACACGTGAGATGGGGCCCTACAGAGTCTCACACTTGACCACACGTGAGATGGGGCCCTACAGAGTCTCACACTTGACCACACGTGAGATGGGGCCCTACAGAGTCTCACACTTGACCACACGTGAGATGGGGCCCTACAGTCTCACACTTGACCACACGTGAGATGGGGCCCTACAGAGTCTCACACTTGACCACACGTGAGATGGGGGCCTACAGAGTCTCACACTTGACCACACGTGAGATGGGGGCCTACAGAGTCTCACACTTGACCACACGTGAGATGGGGCCCTACAGAGTCTCACACTTGACCACACGTGAGATGGGGCCTACAGAATCTCACACTTGACCACACGTGAGATGGGGCCCTACAGAGTCTCACACTTGACCACACGTGAGATGGGCCCTACAGAGTCTCACACTTGACCACATGTGAGATAGGGCCTACAGAGTCTTACACTTGACCACATGTGAGATAGGGCCCTACAGAGTCTCACACTGTATTTTTACTGCACCTTTTCTGTGTTTAGATCTGTTTAGACACACAAATAATTCCCACTGTGTTCCAGTTGCCTACAGCATTTAGTGCAGCTCTTGCTCCTCGCAGCCTAGGACCCACAGGCTGCGCCACACAGCGGGGGTGTGTAATAGGCCACGCCATTTCGGTTTACGAAGTACACTCTGTGGTGTTAACAAAATGATAAAATCACTTAAACTCAAGGCACAAAAATACAAAAGTGCCCAGTACAGAAAACAAGTAGGTGCTTTACAAGCCACAGAACATAAAATTACTCTTAAAGACCAAAATGTGTCCATATAGAAACACTTAAAATAATGTAAAAATACAATTTTAAAATATCAAACTCTGTTTTATAACTGCCTGTGAGCTGCTCTAAGCAGGTCTATGACTTTTATCATTCCCTACGTGCATGACCTCAAACAAAAGTCTCTCAAGGTCTCGTTTTCCTCATCTGAAAACGGAGACAAATAATAATAATGTTCTATGACTTCAAAGAGCTATGGAAAAACCAAACAAAACACACAAGTACTCTGTAACTCACGTAAAACGCTACACGTATGGTAATATCGTAGCTGGTCTGGCACCAGGAATGATGACCTCTATTGGAGACTATGTGACAAAAGCAAACCCCAACGGGAAAGAGATGTCACTGGGGATCTGCCTCTGTCTTCTGAGTGTCCCCTCAGGGTGGAAATGCTGGGTCACATGGTAGCTCTACGTCCAACTTTGAGGAACTGCCTTCCCGTTTCTGCACAGCAGCTGCACTGTTTTTGTTCCCCTGGCAATGTGTACGAGGCTCCAGTCTCCGTGCATCCTCACTGGCGCTGCCCGTCTTTCTGATTACAGTCATCCCACTGGGTGTGGCCTGGCAGCTCTCAGAGGTTCTGATTTGCATTTCAAGTGACTGATGCATTAGTCATTGGTGACTAAGTCACTGGTGATTAATGACGTTGAGCATCTTTTCATGCACTTACTGGCCACTTGTGTATTTTGTTTGGAAGATTTTTCAAATTCTTTAAACATTTTAAAGAATTTGAATTGGATTGTCTTTTTACTGTTGAGTTGTAATAATTCTTTATATATTCTGGATATTAGGCCCTTATCAGATGTATTATTTGCTAGGTTATGGTTGTTTTTTACTTTTTTGAGAATGTCCTTTGAAGTCTAAAGTTTTTAATTTTGATGAAGTCCAATTTATTTTTTCCTTTGGTTGCTTATGCTTTTGTTGTCGTATCTGAGAAGCCACTGCCTAATCAAAGGTCGTGAAGATCACTGCTGTGCAAGAATATACGATCAAGCAAAATGTCAAGTATTCATTTAGGAAACACGGATTGAGCTCCTGGGGTGCAAGGAACGCTAGTGATGGAGAAGGCCCACGCCCTCACGCACTTCGCCATCAACTCGTTTGGTAAACGCAGTGCAAGAAATGTACAGTCTGCTATGAATGTTTATAAAAGGGAAATCTGATCCACCGTGAAGTCCAGCAGCGAGAGGCTTTAGAGAAGGCGGAAACCTTTAAATGAGTATAGACTGCCAGGAGTCGAGGAGAACCTTCCAGCAAAGGAAACGGCACCCATGGGAGGCCTCAGTGGGCAAGTGCTATGGCATAGGAAGGACTTTTCTACAGTCCAGCCTTGGTGCGAAAGTTCTGAAGCGAGGCTGGATAGGGAGGCCATGTTACCCCCACAGCACTATACATCTTGTAGGCTTGGCTGAACAGTTGCACAACTCAAACTCTGCTTATCTTCAGCAATAGGATGCCTGAGGTCAGAGGCTCCCCTCTTGGTTAAACCAGCTAAGACCAGCAGGATGCTAAGTAGAAGTCCACCTGGCCTTTGCGGGGCCTCCAACTTCATTACAACCTCATTTTCATGCTCCGTGACACTCCCACCAGTGCCACAGCGGCTGACAATCACCATGACAATGACGGGAAGACGCCGTCAAAGGACAAAAAGATGGCAGTGCTTCAGCTCCCAGAAGTTCACCGTCCATTTCCAGAAAAGCCATGAATATTCTTCCCCTTGCTTTCAATGTCCAACCCCTTCATTCAAGAAACCCTCTATTTCAATCCCCTCACCCCTCAGGAGTAGAGAAGTTGATTTGTGAGCCACACTCCTGCTTCTTCATTCCTTGGCCTTTACATACAGCTTGCTCTGCTCAACACTTACTTTCGGTTTCATGGATGGGATCTACAACACCCAAAAGGAAAAGTTCCCATCTTTTGAGGCTACGGAGTTTATTGGCAACAAACACAATGAGTGAAAAGAGAAGCTGGGCTACTGCTATGGTTTGGATGTGGTTTTTTGGCCACATCAAGCCTCATGTTAAAACCTGATCCCCGTTGTTGGAGGAGGAACCTAATGGGAGGTTTTTGGGTCATGGGGGTGGACCCCTCATGAATGGCTTGGTGCTGTCCTTGCCATAATGAATGAGTTCTCGCTCTGAGCTCCTGTGAGCGTTCCCAGACAGCTGGTTGTGGAAGAGCCTGGCGCCTCCCCTTCTATCTCCTGCCTCCTCTCTTGCCATGTAGTGGGCTCCTCTTCGTCTTCCAGCATGAGTGGAAGCAGCCTGAGGCCTCACCAGAAGCAGATACGAGCACCATGCTTCTTGTGCAACCTGCAGAACTGTGAGCCAAATAAACCTCTTTTCTTACATTCCCCAGCCTCAGGTATTCCCCTCTTTTCTTACATTCCCCAGCCTCAGGTATTCCCCTTTTCTTACATTCCCCAGCCTCAGGTATTCCTTTATAGCAACACAAGAAGACTAAAACAACTACTCTCTGTGAACAATAGTTTTTTGTTTATTTATATATGGATACCTTTGATAATCTTTCTTTGCTTTAAAATTTCCTAAATCTCATAAATAAATGTGATTATATAATTGGTGAAGAGATGGGAGTTTTAGAAGAAAAAATGGAAATTCTAAAGCAGAATCAGACGGAAAGTTGAGAATTTAAAAATAAATAATGGCAGAAAAGATCAGTCAACTTGTAAGCAGGTCATTACAAATTACCTAAAATGAAGGAGAGGAAAAAAAAAAAGGATTGAGGCCAGGTGCAGTGGTTCACGCCTATAATCCCAGCACTTTGGGAGGCTGAGGAGGGTGGATCACTTGAGGTCAGAAATTCAAGACAAGCCTGGCCAACATGGTGAAACCCCATCTCTACTAAAAATACAAAAATTAGCCGGACGTGGTGGCATGCGCCTGTAATCCCAGCTATTCAGGAGGCTGAGACAGGAGAACGGCTTGAACCCAGGAGGCGGAGGTTGCAGTGAGCTGAGATGGCACCACTGCACTCCAGCCTGGGCGACAGAGCAAGAGTCTGTCTCAAAAAAAAAAAAAAAGATTAAAAAATAAACAAAGAGACTAACAGTGGCCTGTGAGGGATAATATCATGCATTTAACACATATGCAGTTGAAATCCCAGAAAGAGAAGAGAAAAAATGGGGCCAAAAGTAGTTAAAGAATGTAAAACATTAAATTTTTAAAAACATCAACTTACAAATACAGGAAGCCCAATGAACCCTAAACAGGAGAAATTAAAGAAAAAAAAAACCAACTACGCACATCAGAGCCAAATTACTGAATGCCAATGATAAAGAGAAAATCATAGCCAGAGGAAAAAGACCCATTCTATACAGGGAACGATGGCAACGACTCATCAGAAGCAAAGGAAACCAGATGGAATGACATTTTTAAAGTGCCAAAAGGAAAAAACTGTCAACCCACGAGACTCCATGTAGCAAATGGAGCCTTAAAAATGAAGGTGATCAGTGCTGCTTCTTCACTGGTAAAGAGAGAACATTTCTTAAAAAAAATAACGAGAGTTTCAGAAAAATGAAAGCTTAAAAGATTCACTGCCCTCAGACCCTCACCAAACGCAAATGTGGAAGAAAGTGCCTCAGGAAAGGGAAATGGCACTAGACGGAAACTGGTTCCTGCAGAGGAGCTCCAGACATGGTCAAATGTGGGCAAATGAAGACTCTTTTTTCCCTCAGCTCTTATTTCCTTTACAAAACAATCAACTTTTTAAAGCAAAAATAACGATGGTTGTGGGATTATAGCATGTGTAGAAATGAAATATGTGTCAACAATAAACACAGGCCAGAAAGGGTGAACGCTGCAATGAAAACACCACCAACAGCGTCTGGTGGTCGGTCCTCAAGTCCTTACTCACGTGTCGCTGGCACAGACCCGGAAACAGCTCATCAGTAACTCTGCTGCTTTTTCCAACATGTCCCCAACTTTGCTTTTTCCTTTCTTTACCAACTGTTGATCTGCCTAATAAAATATAAAAACTTTTATTTCATTTCTCCGAAGCAAGATCTTGCTGTGTCGTCCAGGCTGGACTGCAGTGGCACAATCACACCTCACTGCAGCCTCAACCTCCTGGGCTCCACTGATCTTCCCATCTCAGCCTCCTGAGGAGCTGGAACCATGGAACCAGGTACTACCATGCCTGGCTAGTTTTGGGTTTTTTTTTTTTGTTTGTTTGTTTTTTTTATTTATTTTAATATTTTTTTCTTTTTTTTTTTTTTGTAGAGACAGGGTCTCACTTTGTTGCTCTGGCTGGTCCTGAACTTCTGACTCCAAGTAATCCTCCCATCCTGGCCTCCGGAAGTGTTGGGGTTACAGGCATGAGCCATTGTGCCCAGCCAAAATGAAGCAAAAAATGGGTACAATTAAGACTCAAAGTCCCAAAACATCCTGGAGAAATCAGCTAGCATGTACTATAATATTTTTAAAAATTGAGAAGTCTGTATTACTCCAATTCTTCCACAAACCAAATCTTTCTTCAATTATTTCAAGTTAAGTCAGTCACCAATTTTTCAAACCTGCACTGCATATGTTACTAAGCAACTAAGCTCTCTCTTACTTCAGTCCCTGAAGTTGGCTAGTCAAAACACTTGAAATAAAAACGTTTAACAAATATTAAAGTCATCACTGAGTTTGACTTTTCCCTCGCATTTGGGAGGATGGCCTTGGTTAAAGAAGAAAGAATCTGTTTCTGCCACTTGTGTTCTCCACAAACCCGAGGCCTGTAACAGGCTTGCAGATGACCCACAGCTCAAACTATATTCACAACAACACTAAGCCATTATGGTCTTTTTTTACTGTATTAACATTTGCACTGATGGTGCAAAAACAGCAATAGGTAAAATGCTGGAGTGCTCCCACCAGCACCAAACTACACAAGTAATCATCATGTTCTTAAACACCAGACACTCTGCAATCAATCAATCAATCAACAAACCAGTAAAATTAGTTTCCTTTAAAAAATGTCCTTGATGAGCCAAGCACAGTGGTTCACACCTGTAATCCCAGCACTTTCGGGAGGCTGAGGTGGGAGAATCACTTGAGCCCAGGAGTTTGAGACCAGCCTGGGCAATATGGCAAGACTCTGTCTTAATTAAAAAATTTTAAATTAGCCCGGTATCATGGCGTAGACCTGTAGTCCCAGCTACTCGGGAGGCTGAGGTGGGAGGCTTCAGCCCAGGAACTCAAGGCTGCAGTGAGCTATGACTGCACCATTGCACTTCAGCTTGGGTGACAGAGCAAGACCATCTCTAAATAAATAAATAAAATGTCCTTGATAATGCAGTAAATATGAATTTTCTTAAATCTTGGTCCTTGAGCACACGTTTTTTATATTCTTTGTGATGAAATGAGAAGCATACAGCACTTCTGTTGCACACGGGTGTCTCATGGCTGTTTACAGAAAAGCTCTGGGCAGCTGTCTGAGCTGTGAGCTGAACTAGCTGCTTCTTGCAGAACAGAAAACTGACAGGCAGACACAGCTACCCAGGCTTGGGCATCTGGCTGACCATATTCTCCAAAACGAATGGAACAAATCTGTCACTTCCAGGCAAACAACTGATGGTACTGGTTGCCAAAGACAACATTTGTGCTTTCAAGAAAAACCAGAATTCTGGAAAACTTTTATGAACTACTGTGAGCTTTGGAGCTTTTCCTTACTCCAAGGCTTTTCTGATGAGGCCCCTGGAGATGTTAAGGAAGGTAGGGGTTTGGGGGTTGGGTTTTTAACAGTGGTATATCAACACTTGGGAGGTGCTGCATGGCTCAGTAAGCCAATATACTCCAAATGGTCTGCTATGGTCTGAATGCTTGTGTCCCCTCCAAAACTCATGCTGAAATCCTAACCCTCAAAGTGACGGTGTTTGGAAGAGAGGCCTTTGGAAGGTGATGAGGTCATGAAGGTGAAGCTGTCATGAATGGGAAAGAGAGATCCCTTGCCCCATCTACCATGTGCAGACACAGTAAGATGCTATGAGCCAGGAAGCGGCCCTCTTCATCAGAAACTCAGCTTGATCTGGACCTCCCTGCCTCTAGAACTGTGAGACATAAACGCTTGTTGGTTACAAGCCAACCCAGTTTATAGTATTTTCTTATAGCAGCCCAAATGGACTAAGACATGACTAACGCAAGATATTACGAAATCCATTCAGTGCTTTAGGCAGACCAGTGGATTTCAGTGTAAAGGTAGAAAAAGTTTACTGGTACACTTCAGAAGCCACATTGTAACTAACCTTTTAAAAAAAAAAACTGCCTCTTGGGGTTTTCCTATATAGAGTCAAAGAATTATCTCAATGGTCTGGAAAGCCTATGAGAATATTCCTCTCTTTTCCATCTACAACTTTGTGATGTAGCCTTTCACCATCAGGCAGAGAAATACTTTACTCAAAACAGTGTACTGCAACAGAGTAAGTGCAGAAGCAGGCAAGGGGACCAGATTGCCTCTGTTGAACTAGACATCAAAGAGGTCAAAAGTGATGTGACACCACTTTTCTTAGTATTTTGTTTTGCAAATATAGTTATTTTTTATTTAAAAAGTCGGTTATGTTACATGTAAAAGGTTTATTATTGTTGCTTTAAAATGAATATTTTAAAATCTTTTCTAATTAAAAGTTCTAATACAGTAAATATAAATAGATATAACAAAAATAAAAGCTCTCTGAGGTCTTCAGTATACTTTTCAGTTCTAAAATTTCCATTTGGTTCTTCTTTATATCGCCTATTTCCTTGTTGAGACTTTGAATGTTTTCATTTGTTTCAAGCATGTTCTAAATTGCTTGCTGAATCAAGAGGGCTGTTTAAAACTCTTGTCACATAATTCCAACATTTGTACAATCTCAGCCTTGGTGTCTTCTGCTGAATGTTTTTTCTCATTCGAAATCTCTGAAAGTTGAGATTTTCCTGGTAATCAGTGTCGATTAGATCCCGGACATTTGAGGCACTACCTGACGAGACTATGGACTTTATTTATCTTGTTTAGCAGGCCTCACCATACAAGCAGAGAAACAGGTGCATCCCCTTAGCCACTGAGTGGGGGAGGTCTAGGTCCCCTGCTTAGCCTCTGACATCCACCTGGTGGGGAGGGGGACTAGCTCCTCATTACTGCTAACCCAGGGTGGAGGTCCTGGGCCACCCCCAGGCCGCACCACTTTGCAGATGGGGCGGGAGGGACCTGCTGACTTCTTTGCGCCTGGCACTGGAGTGAGGCAGTGACGGTCAGAGTTCTGTCTTGCTGGATTGGACTGTCTTCCCAGGCTCCTGGTTTCCTTGGGGCTTTTTGTCTCTGCCTGATGGTGAAAGGCTTCAGGTTTCTAACACGCCCAGTCCAGGACAGACAGGAGACAAAAAGGAAACCTGGAGACTCCCTACACGTGACTCTGAGCCCCATCCCCCTCTTCTCTCCACCTCCCATAGCCATGCCGGCCTGACAACTCCCAGGGTTTTAACTGTTTCTAGCAGGCACAATAGGGTGAAATCCATTGCATCCTGACTGGAACTGAAGTCAACAATCATTTCTAAAACTGTAAAGGGGTCGTCCTAAAACCAAAAAGTTGACAAATGCTGCTCCATAATGGGGACTTCCGTGGGTCCCCATGGGGACGTCGCCTCCATAAAACCCAGGATCTCCCCTCACCCCAGGGAAGCCCCCTCCTACTGCCCAAATCTATATGAAGCTGAATTCTTTTTGGCGGGGGAGCAGGCCACATCTTAAAGGTAGAAGAGATGCAGAATAGCTCATTTGTTGTTGTTCCACTCACTTCATAAAAATAACACATACCACAAATGGTTAACCACAAAATGGAACCTCTCCCTCTATATGAACAGTGTGGAAATCTGAGCAAATGTTTATATAAATCTGTTGGTGTTAACCCAGAAAGAATAGTCAATATCTTTCTTTTGCTCCCTATACCAGACACATCTCAACTCCAATTTGCTCCTCAAAACTTCTGGGAAGAATGACATGAAATTAAACAACAGATAGTCACCAAGTTTTAGTTTTAAAACAATAATGACGGCAAATTAAACTTACATTATTGGCAAACACTCGAAGGTCAAGCGCTACTGCATACATGACAGGCAGAGCCCTGCAGGGCAAAAAGTAAACAAGTGTGAGGGGCTACGTGGGCCAAGATTCCATCCCCAGAGGTGGGAAGAACACGGACACCCAGGGCTACTATCCAGAATGGAGTCCGCACTTATCCAAAACTCTGACAGTTGTCTGCTTCCTCACCTTCTGTCCAGGCAGGCTGCAGGCCTCAGACTTCCTGATCATCCTGGGGCCCCACAATGCGGTGCTCCACACCCCTGTCCCCAACCCTGTCAGAGGCCCCAGCCCTGCTTCAGTTCTGGGCTCCCAGGATATCCTCCTCCCCTCAGCTTCCCACCAGTATCCAAACAGCACCACTAAAAAAGAAGTGGTTTGATCAGATTTCCTAATAGGAACCAGAATATGTAATACACAAAATGTCACAAAACAACTTTTACAGCCAACTGGCAAAACTGGACTGTTTTCATGTGCAAGTTTTCACGTTAAAAGATAAAAGGGTGGCGGGAGGCAGAGGCTGCAGTGAGTCGAGATTGCGCCACTGCACTCCAGCCTCGGCGACTGAGCAAGACTCCTTCTCAAAAAAAAAAAGATAAAAGGGTGGGTTTGTTTGCAAAAGGCCTTTGGTTATTTCAGTATAAACAAATTTCAGTATTAACCTATAGTTTGTTAATAAATCATAAAATTTAGTTTGGCAAGGCATTTAAAAATACCACCATTATTATGTATTAGAACACCCCAAATGAACTGTAGTCGGTCTACCTCTTTTATCTAATGTTTAAAACCAAAAGTTCAAAATTGACAACTGAAGGAAAAAACAGTATTTAATAAATATCTGGGGAAATGGACATCTGAAATAAAAATAATACTATATTTACATAGACACACTGCAAACAATGTGGCTGGTCTACCATTTCAGTTTACTAGATTTGTGACTCCACTCACCTGTGTAGATATTACCATATGTCAACACACTGATTATTAAATATCCACATGGAAAATACAATACACATTTATTTAAAGCAAATTTGTAAAAAGATTCTGCTAAAAAAAATTGCCATTTGCTAATGCAGCTGTTTCTGTTCACACTTACCAGTTTTCTTCTTTGTGGGCCTGGAATGCTCGCAAGAATGATGTACTGTATTAAGGAAGATATGGCATACAAAGTTCAAATAATGCTACGTACAATAAAAGTAAAGAATAAGAATCTAAATTTTAAGGAATGTAGCTCACCCTTGAGCAGATTTATGTTGCAACAATAGTAAGTTCTTGAAGGAAAAAAGGTATAAGCTCACATTACAAATATCTGTATCTCATTAGGCTCAAGTATACTAAATACACTTATTTCATACATACTGTCTCCTAAATAAAAAAGACTTACAAGATTTTTTAAAATCGGCCCTTTCTGACATTTTATTTGGTTTCTCTGAGCCCAGATGATCGTGAGTTATATTTAAGTGCTTTAGAATCTGTAGCATAAGGCTGACTTTATCAACTCTAGAATTCTTGAATTCTAAGGAGGCTGTTAGCAAATAGCCCAACTCTCTTCTGTGTATATTTAAACAAGGTGGTTAAAACGAAAAGACAAAAACTAGAGATACGTACAAATTCTTAGCACACTCACTGACTCAGGCCATAACTAAAGATACCCTTTAAATGACTGAAGTATGAATTGGTTTGATTTAAGGTCTTCAGCTGCCACAATTCAATGCCGATGTACATCTGAGTCCACTCTTGTCCATCTCTGCCTGAATTCTGGATTTCTGATATTTCACCAACAGGACTTAACCAGTCCCTGTAAATATACTTACTACCTTACTAAAGGCAACAAAGCATTCTTCTTCTCAGCAGAGTAAGATCCTTCTTCCTAACCAGTGTTCTTCCTTACTAAGTACTGCACGAGTCTTCAGATCCATGCTAAATTTAAGTACCCAAGTGAAACAGCTGAAACGAGCTTCTGTTCCAAAACACTGTCATTCCTTTCTAACTGCAGAAATGAGCAACTGGCCCAGTGTTTCCGGGTCTCAAGCCCCAAGTAATCCACTGCATGTGTTCTATGCTGGACAGCTGCCATGAACGACAAAGGATATTGGACTATCACGGTCTGGCACTTGTATGCCTCTATGAAGTCATGATTCCCCACTGCGTAAGTGCACCTGGAGGAGAAACAGAAACACGCTGTCACACAATAAAAACCTAGCACTAGTTATGCAGCCCACACAGCTCACTTCACTGCATAGGTCCCAGTGGTCCTGGGATGAAAGGAGTGAAGGAAGAAACACACAAATGGCTGAACACAAACAGGTGAGGATAAGAGGAAGTCCCACAGTAAGCTTGGAGACTACTCTTTCAAGTCCCAGAAGGACCTAGCACCAGCGGGTTTATGAGTAACACATGTTGATAACATAGTATGCCCCTTCCACTCTAGCAGGGGCTGACAATGACATTCAAACTAGATTCCCAGCTGGGTAATGTCAGTGTCAGTTCATCGCCAAATCTGGAACCTATCGCACACTGCACAGAGCTAGGAAATCACAGGTGCTTTGTACTACAAGGAACACGGTGGTGCCCCAACTCTTCCAAAGACCCTGTGGGGTTCACAGAACATTCCTGCTCACAGACCCCACACTGGTCCTGTAACCCAGCCTGCTCTGAAAGACAGTAATCAAATCTCACATGGCTATAAGGACACAATCTTCTGCCCGAACTGATCCTCTAGAGATAAAACAGTAAATATGAAGTGCACATAAAAAGTAGCATTGTTTGCTTTGCTCAACTCTAGTTTCTTTCCCAGTAATGTAAAGAGCTTCAAAAACAGACATATTTCCACGAAAAGGGTAAGTGAGCAGTTCGGCTCCAAACTCTACTAAAAAGACCACTAACCAGGCACTATGCTAAATACGATGTGATGGTAAAAATAGTATTATATAACTGATGCATACAATTTTCACAGGCTTTACCAAACTGAAGCTACAAACGCATTTTCCCACTTTTTCAAAGTCAGTTATTCACTGCTTCAAGCATAAGATAATGCAAGATAAAATCCCCAGTTAATTCAGCAATTTCCAGATGTGTGTGTTTTTCTTCCTCCCCAACAGATACCTTAAATGAGCTGCAAACATTTCATCATAAGGGGGTTCCAAGACTTGTTGACACTTCTCCTCTGGAGAGGCCATCTGATTTTAAAAAAGAAAAACGGCAAAAGTAAAATTAATAGGCACAGAAAGAATGCAACATATAGAAAGAGATTTAAACCTCTGTTTCAAGAGAATTTATGCTTTACAGTTCACAGTAACACTTTATATTTAACACTCTAAATAAAAGGTTCAGGCCGTGAGCACAGTGGCTCATGCCTGTAATCCCAGCACTTTGGGAGGGTGAGGTGGGCAGATCACTTGAGGCTAGAAGTTCAAGACCAGCCTAGCCAACATGGTGAAAGCCCGTCTCTACAAAAAAAAATTACAAAAATTAGCTGGATGTGGTGGTACACGCTGGTAATCCCAGCTACTCAGGAGGCTGAGGCATGAGAATCGCTTGAACCTGGGTGGTGGAGGTTGCAGTAAGCCAAGATCGTGCCACTGCACTACAGCCTGGGTGACAGAGGGAGACTCTGTCTCATAAATAAATAAATAAATGGTTCATTACTTCAACAAATATTTGTCAATATTTCAGGGGAACAAGAAGCCCATGAATATAATTTAGTCTCGCCTTCTGCAAGTCAGAAAATATTCTAGGCACTTTCATATACATTTTAGTATATTAGTATTCTTGACCAGTCAGTCAAGAAATACTTGTTAAGTAACTGTCACAGGTTTAGTAAGTGAGGTCTAATGAGTTACAGATGGTGCTATGTTAGGACTCGTTCTTCTCGGCTTCCTGCTGAGAGCACCAGTCTCATCTCCTGGGCTAGTCTAGCTGACATTTCTTTCTAAGTTTTCCTTTCCTCCTAACAGTCAAATTTTAGATAATCTGAACATCTCAATAGGTGATGGTTAATTCTGCCAACTTGACTAGCCATGGAGTCCCCAGACAATGTTATTTCTGGGAGTGTCTGTGAGGGTGTTTCTGGATGAGACTGGCAGTTGCACTAGTAGACTCAGGAAAGTAGATGGCCCTCCTCAGTGTGGACGGGCAATGGCCAATCTGATGAGGGCTTGAATAGAACAATGACCCTCCTCAGTGTGGACGGGCAATGGCCAATCTGATGAGGGCTTGAATAGAACAAGAGGTCGAGGAAGGAAGAATTCACTCCTTGTGTGGGATTTCATGACCTCTACAATCACAGGACCCAGTTCCTCATACTAAATCTCTATAAGTATTGATATATCCCACTGGCTCTGTTTCTCTGGAGAATCCAGACTAACACACAATGGATTATAAGCATACTGCGTTTTTTTGTTTTGTTTTGTTTTGTTTACAAAAGCAATGAGCCCATGCTGATATGGTGAGAGAAGAATGACAGTATCAGAAAAATCACCATTCTACAGTCCCTGGTGAATGAAACCACCGGAAGAAAGTTTACTGGGAATTTTACAATGAAGGGATCCGTCTCACATTGCAAACAGGACAGTGTGTGTCCTCTCATGTCATACAATACAAAGCACAGGGCACCAGCCATGGGGTGTTCTGGCCAAGGCAAGCCTGAGTCTCATCGAGTCTCTAGCACTAACTCCTACTTAGAGCAATGGTTTTCAACACTGTCTACACATAGAATCACCTAGGTAACTTTATTAGAAAAACAAAAAGACGCCTGCTGCTACTTCAGAGACTGATTTACCTGGTCTGAGTTGCAAGTCTGTACACTGCCAAACATAATCACCAATAGATAAGCCCATTTTTCTTCCAAAAGAAAAACGCTGCTTCCAGTAGGAACACACTCCAAAATGATAAAGGGTATCAATGAGGAAACAGGGCTTTACCAAATGTCCACAGGATTTTCTATAGAAAATACTGCCTCAACATCATCTACGCCACAGATGACATGGAAACTCCATGTACAACCCCAGGCTGGGCCTTGGCTTGCCAGCCTTTCTGACTAACAACTTAAATGGGAGACACCTGTGGTACACGACGTCTATGGGGCTTTGGGGACGCACAGGCCTAGACAGAATCTAAGCTCCACCGCCTCTCCACCATCTAACTTCTCTAAACCTCAGAGAGCTGTCTAAGAATCAAACACAAGGGCAGGAGGTCCACATCACTACAGTGTACGTACATAGTCAGTGCTCCACAAATGAATTGAAATTACATAAATCATAAAGAAACTTTAAAATTTTCAAATAAGAGTGACAATATTAGTTTTCTTCTTACTCAAACTCTACGCTTCTCTTAGGAAAGTGGTTACCCTGTAATTGTCTGCAGACACCTGTGTGCACAGCTCTTTCACCTACTTGAAGTCGTGGGTTTGCAACATGAGGATGTTTAAAAGACACCAACTCTGCACAAGATGCTCCATCTCTGCTGTCGATGGCTTCGTACACCTGAAACATTTGAAAGGGAAACCTAAGTAGAAAATAAAATATTCTGTTCGAATAGAACCTACAACAATACACTGAATGCCACACAGGGGAAAATTCATTTTCCCCTACTTTGAAAGAAGACAGAACAATCAAAATGTAACAGATGGTCACTACTCTCTGCAGTGGGTAAACAATAATTTCATTTCAAAATAGGCTGTTCCTGGCTGGCTCAGGCCTGTAATCCCAGCACTTTGTGAGGCTGAGGAAGGATTGCTTGAGCCAGGAGTTCGAGACCATCCTGGACAACATAGCAAGACCCATCTCTTTAAAACAGACCAAAAAAAACAAAAACAGATGTTCCTGAAGCAAAAAAACAGGTTAAGCAAATAAAAATAAGTCTGTGGTTTATCATGTAGCTCTTCATGAAGGTGAATTATTCTAATTTTACTCAATCACACAAATATATGTTTGAAAATCCAAATATACAGCTTATGAAAAAGAAATCAGTTTAAAAACCACATATATCCAAAATTCAAAAAGCTTCATATATTCAAAATTCAAAAAGCTTCCACTCAACCTTAATAAAATAAAAGGAAAATGGAAATAGCTAAATAGATGTCACATTCATACAATGCGACACTTGGCTGCTGTTAAAAAGAATAAAATAGATCTGTATGTAGTAACATGAGAAAATGTCCACAATATGATGATTAAATGAAAAAAAAAAAAGTTAACTGCAGGAAAACTGTGTAACTTGATTTGGGAGAAAAAAGAAGAGAAAAATTATGTACAACATGCAAGCACAGGAAAGAATGCAGGGCCTGTACCATACCACACCAGCTGACTGCGCAGAACGTCGGGTGGAGACTAGGAGACCCGGGAGCCTTTTGCCCTATCTAGCGCCTGCCACAACAGACATTTTATAATTAGAAAACCAAATATGCTTTTAAATTATATTTACAAAAAAACTGCCGGGCACGGTGGCTCACGCCTGTAATCCCAGCACTTTGGGAGGCCGAGGCGGGCAGATCATGAGGTCAGGAGATCGAGACCCTCCTGGCTAACGCAATGAAACCCCATCTGTACTAAAAATACAAAAAAATTAGCCGGGTGTGGTGGTGGGCATCTGTAGTCCCAGGTGCTCGGGAGGCTGAGGGAGGAGAATGGTGTGAACCCAGGAAGCGGAGCTTGCATGCGGTGAGCAGAAATCGCGCCACTGCACTCCAGCCTGGGCAACAGAGCAAGACTCCGTCTCAAAAAAAAGGACATAAAAATTCTAACTAAGCAAAAAGGCAAGCACAAAGCTTTAGATACAGTATAATTTAACTATGATAAAATTAAATATTTACATTTTATGCTAACACAAGACTGACCGGGGATGTCATAACATGCATGTGCAAATGGCAAAAAAGCACAAGCAGATGACATCCCTCTACACACCCACAAGAGTACTTACAACTAGGAAGGCTGATGACACCAAGTGTTGCCAGGAGCCTGAAGCAACTAGAAGGCTCACACATTGGTGATGGGGTAACTTGGGGTAAATTTTTAGAAGAAAATTGGTATTCTACTAAAGCAAGCAAACGCCTACTCTCTGACCCAGTAATCCTGTGCCCAGGTGTCCATACCCAGAAGAAAGGGAGGCACATGCCACCAGTTCAACACGCTGGAGCCCAACTCCTACTACCCCATTGTTCAACTCAGGGTATGACAGGGAGGCTGACACCACCTTCCTGAAGAGTAACTTACATGATAAGGAATTTCCCACCTGACTATTCCATACAACTACACATGCATTTACATTTTGAAACAGTAATCACACTTCCAGGAACTGACAACTAGAAACAGAAGGTACTTGTACTCGGCTACATGTAATCACAAAATATTGGACACAAACTAAATATCCATCCATAGAGACAGGCTGAATACTCTGTGAAACATCTATTTTAAGGCACACTATGCAACCATTTTTTGAAAATGAGGAAGATCTCTATGAATTTACATGGAATAATTTCTAGGAAGATACAGTTAAGTGAAAAAAGCAAGTTGTAAAAGAGTATGTATAGAATGCTGCCTCTTGTATAAGAATGAAGGGAAACAAGAAAAATATGTGTGTTTATGTCTGTGTGTGTGTCACATGTACATCCCAAAAGGAAATACAGGATGGAGAAAGCAGAATCTAATGCAAATGATTATCTTTCTAGAGAGGGGGGTGGAATGAGGTGAGAGAGAGAAGGAAAGTTTCTGAGCACACCTTTAAATATAAGTTACTTACAACCCCATTCAAGAAATAAAATAGAAAGACAAACCTTAAAATTGAAACAAATAGAAAATACATACCTATATGAGTAACCTTTGAAAACAGTAGTTTGTGGAATTTGACTGTCCTTATTCTAAGGACGAAAAGACTGTCAAAAACAAACAAAAAAAATCCTGAATTTCAACATCACTGAGTAGAATGTTGTTGGTGGCACTAGGGCCCTAATCCTGAACTGCCTGTGAGTGCAGTGGGTAGGGTGGTGTCGCCAGGACCACAGTCGTCAGTGAGAAAGAGCAGCACTGGCACAGAGCAGGAGAAGGGAGAGTCCCATGGGATTTGGGTTGGAGGTGTAAGCAGGAACTTAACTTTATCTTCAGCTGAAGCCATCTGAAGACTTGCAGGTTTTCTGCCTTCATAGGAAAACTACAGCCATTCAGAGGCAGCCCTTCTGCCCCAGTCCATGCAAGGTCACAGGCTGCTGCTCAACGTCACATCATAGCCTAGCTCCTGACATTTTCAAAGTCACAAATGGGTGCAAGACGATTTGGGCCCAAGTATTATGGAAACTAAGTTTCTCTTCATAGCCCTGGCCACAGGTTTAGGAATTTCATCTGAAAGGTAGACAGACAGATACTAAGATCCTCAGCTGTTGAGGGGAAAGGGTAAGGTTTCCTCTTTAAAATCACCATGCTACAGATCAGTATTTTGCAATTTACAACACTGCATTTGCCAATCATCAAGAAGCTGAAGGTGGCCCCAAGAAGACAACACTGGTATCTGCCCATCCTCTGCAGGAGGCTTTCCGGTGTCCCCTGCCCACGCCCTGCAAGAACTCACTGGTGCCCAGCTCCAAAGGGGCCTCCTCTGGCTCCCTCGAGACCACCTGACCAGGTGCAATGGAACAGCGCCCTCAAGGATGAGGGTGGCAACTGCCTTGGCCAGGCAGGCACACTGCGTCTTCCCTGTTTGCCCTCCCATCAGTAGTTGGCCCTGGGCTGGAAGGCAAAACAACCGATCCCACCCAGGTCTTGGTCTGCAAGTCCCCCAAGAAAACCAGTATTAGTCAGTTTAGCCCCAAAGAGGATATGCCTTCCAAAGTGGCCCTCCCTGTGCCATATGGGAAGGCCTAGCCACAGGAGCCCAAACAGACTCCAACCTTGCTCAACTAAGGCGCTTCTGGCTAGAAAGCAGTTCTGGAGCCTGCTGGCCAAGCCGTGCTCTCTTTGGTTCCACACAAACAGGAGGTTCAAGCTAAGAGTTCCCCACAGCCACCCCTGCTTATGGTTCCAGGCACTCCAGGCCCCGCACTGTGCAATCACTCGCACCACCCAGGGCCTTGCACTGGGCCCAGCCCCAGGAGCCTGAGAAGAGGAGTGTTCTGGTTAACATCAGTACTCTGGTGACCAGTCACACTTGAGCATGATGTTCTGATGGCGCCAAGGCCTCCAGAGCTCTCTGCAGAAGGAACCTACGGGTGACTGAAAGCTGAGAGTCCCAGACTTGGAGCAAGCACTGTGGAATGGAAGCATACTTCAATGACTAAACACACTGGGGACACAGTGGTCACGAAGGGATCAGACCCTGGAGTACAGACACCGGGGCCCTCCAAGGAGAGGTGGAGACCCCTGCTGGGGGCACTCACTGGTAGCCCTCCTTTGCCTGTAACCTCCCAGGGTGGTCCCTGCACATATGCAGGGTGATGTCGCCACATCCTCGGCTCTGCTTGGCCACACTTACCTGGGCTGCACCCAGTGTCCCAGGGGTGACCTGACCAGAGGAGGGCTCAGTGCCACAGGGCCTTGAGCCCAAGTAGGGCCCCAGCTTGCTTGGCAGGCATGAATGTGTCCCAAGGGTGGTCCTATCAATGCCCCTGCCTCAATGACTAAACTATGAGAAGACTGGGGATGTGAAGAGGAAAAGCAGGGATGGCAACGGACGGTACCAGCAAGCCCTAAAGGTGCGACTGGCGCCGCAGTGGACACGGGACCCCTAGCAGCCCAGCCACCTGGCCAACTCTTAACAGCTCATGCTGCAGAGCCTTCAGCCCTCAATGGGACCACACAACCAGACTCCAAGTGAGCACCTTCTGAGCGGCACCCCCAGGCCTGGCTCACCAGGGGATGCTCCCTGGCTCTGGCCCCAGGAAGACTTCCTTGTGGTTGCTGCATGCCCCTCACGCCCTCCAGTCTGGTCCACAGGAGGCACCATCTACTCTTGGAACTCATAACTCTTTTAAAAATTCAAAATCATTACAGGTCATGAACCTCTGAAGTCACTTCTGAATAGTCAAACTTTCCAATTCCATAAACTCTTGAAAGACAATATGAAGAACTACTGAAGATTCAGGAGTAAAGTATCTAACTCAAAGCTGATTCCCTAAATAAAGGTGTTCACTACGCCTGTAAAAAAGAGAGGTGTTCTTGGCAAAAGGAACATAATGAAGAAAATCTTTGGGACAAGAAAGATCATGGGGTGCCACAAGAAGATACCACTCCGCACCCAGCAGGATGGCCATAATAAAAAGAATGGAAAAAAACAAGCATTGACAAGGAAGTGAAGAAATTGCAACCCGCATACATTGCTGGTGAAAATGTAAAATGATGCAGCTAGCTGCTTTGGCATTTCTTTAACAAGTTAAACACAGAATTACCATATGACTCAGCAATTCCACTCTTAGGTATATGCCAAAAAGAATACAAAACCTGCGCATGAATGTTCACAGCAGCAGCACAATAGCCAAAAAGAGGAAACAACTGAAGTGGTCCATCAACTGATGAATGGATAAACAAAATACTCCATACAATGGAATATCACTAGCCATAAAAAAGAACGACACACTGACACATGCTCCAACATAGATGAACCCTGAAAACATTATGTAAGGAAAAGACACACAAAAGCCACATACTGAAATCACCAGAATCAGCAAATCCATACAGACAGAGAGTAGATTAGCGGTTGACAGGGGCTCGGGAGGGAGGAACAGGGAGTGACTGCTTAATGCTTATGACGTTTCCATTTCGGGTGACAAAAAATTCTGGATAATGGTGATGGTTGTGCAAGATTGTGAATGTACTTAATTGTGTACTTTAAAATGGTTAAATGGTAAATTTTAAGTTATGAGTACTTCGGCGGGGCAATGGTGCATTCAGCACAAGTGAAATAACCCTTCAGACTGGTGATGCCAAGTTAACAGGTAAACATGGACCAGATGATGCGCTAAAGCATTTGGAACTTTCCCTGGAGGAAACAGAGAGTCAATGAAGTTTTAGTAACAGAGGCAGATGCTCAACTCTTCTTCAATAAAATACCAGAACTATCATTTACTAAGTAAATGCATTTACTGTGTATTCATGGTCTTTTTAATTCTCACAACTTATGTGAAGCCTGTTTAGAGACGGAGAGTCACAGAAGTTAGATAACTTGTCATGGTCCCAGAATTAGTAAAAATGCCAGGATTTGGGCTGAAGTCTTATTGTCTTTAAAGTCTATGCTCTCTTTGCTGTGTTTCACTTGGAAAGGGCAAAGTAAAGGAAACCATCAACCAGTACCTGCAGCAGGGGGTCCTGGCTGGGGAGCATGTGGCAACAGATAAAGAAGGGATGGATCTGAGAGACTTCGGAGATACATCCAATTAGGTAAAGGACTATTTGCTGAGACTAAAGGAGGAGTCAATGATTTCCCCCAACTTCCTAGCTTTGATGAATGTGCAAATGATGGTTTTATTCCCAAAGAGATAGTTACATTGGCACTTATGTTCCTATACAACAAATCAAACGTGTTACCATGTATAACCGGTTGCCATTCTGTATCGAAGAGGCACCTATTTTTTTAAAATATTCAAGAATCTGTTAATACATAAAACTTAGGTAACATGCCAGTTCAACCAGAAATATTTTTATCCATCAAAATTAGGAGGAAGTGGACTTTCTGCTGTCTCACCTTAGTGGCTACACTGCCCTTTGCGGAGATGTAGGCATGCACATCTCCATAGAAGTCCATCCTGGGCCCAGCCCCTGTCTACTCTCTCTACTTGTTCCCTGGGTCACCCCTTCCCTTCTCAGTCTTTCCCATCATGTGACTACGAAGGAGTCTCAGATTTGTATCTTTAACCCAAATCTGTCTGTTTAAACTTCAGTTTACACACATAGAGTAGAAGCTCGCTTACCAGTCTCACTTTAACTGACTTGAATTGGAAAAATGACTCTCTCCAAACCCTCCCTGAAATACACGAGCTGATGCCCAAGGCATGATGACGACTTTCAGCAAGTAGGCTTCACTCTAATACATCGCAAGCTTTTGCCAGCTAAGTTGTATGTGTTCTCATATCCAGATGTGTTTGTTCTCAAATTTATTTTTGCTACCTGAACCTGTTACGATAGTTATGTACTTTTAAGCTCATCAATGAAATATGAATGCAAAAGGAAGCAGTTGTTTCTCTATAAGCTAAGTTGTCTGTTTTTAAAAGGCTCATTTGAGTTTGTTAAAAAAATAATTAGGTGTGGGGGAAAAATTGTAAAAGATTAATTCTAAAGATAATCGTATCAAATTGGTTCTTAAATGCCTATACCCTTGTTTAACTTTAAATAAACTTATATTGGAAAATGTTAACTCTGCAAAGATTAGGCCAAAACAGACACAGCCTAAAGAAAAGGCCTTGGGCTTACATCAAAAGATTGGCAAGTATAGAACTTGAGGTAAGTGGTTTAAAAAAAAAAAAATTGGCAAGTGAATGTATACTTTCATGTTTTAAGTTAAAAACATACATCCATTTTTTCGTGATTCCTGTTTTAACCAGTTTTCTCAATTAACCAAGCAACTGCTGGGCCCAATCATGTCAGACTTTTCAGCTATCAAGTACGTATCTTTACCTAGTTGTCAACAGACACCTCAAACTCAACATGCCCAAAACTTAATTTATTTCTCCCTCCAAATCCATTCTATTCATCTTTTTCCCAGATTACAAGCCTGGGAATCATTCTTAACTCCTCCGTGTCCCTCAGCCCACCCATTCTTATTCACCACGTCCTGGTAATGTTTCCTTCAAATATTTTAAAAATCCATTCCCTATATTTCCTATCCCTGTTACCACAGTGCTGGTTCTGAAGACAGGCATAGTTTAGTGGAAAGAATATGCGTTGAATCTTTACAAGTGTCCATCTTTTAACTGTGCTTCTGCTACTTACAAGCTGTTGAACAACATCTGTCAGACGCATGTACCGAGCGATATGAAGTGTGCATTGTGCTCGGAGAGTGAAGGGCGTTAAACGACAGCGAGGACGAGGGGCACGAGCCCGGCCTGCAGCACGGCCACAGCCTCGCGCTTACTCCTCCATCGCCTCCTGGAGTCCCCGAATTCATCCCGCATCCTGCTGGGAAGCAGCGTCCATCCGACACAGCACCGCCCACAGCGGGCCCTCGGCGTGGCCCGCAGGCCCTTCGGACCGCCTGGGAGCGCGGCCACACATGCCAGCAAGTGAGGGCAGCGACCTGGGACCGCCGCGTCTACTTACACCGCGACTACTCCGCGATCCACGGACACCGCCCGGCCCCCACGGCGGCCCTGCAGGGGAGAACTCGGGCCGCCTTCCCAAGTCCCGGCCGCCGCTGTTCGGCTCGCGCGGCTGCCCGCCGGGGACCCGGACGGAGAAAGGGTGGCGAGGCGGGAAAGGAAAAGGCCTGAGGGTCCAAGGTAGGAGGGGACACACGGAACACGCCGAGGGCCAACCACGCCGCCGCGCGCTCCCCGGCTAGGACCCACCTGCTGCAGGTACTGGTTAATGGTAATGTGCGCCATGGGAGCGCCGCCGAACGGAGAGCGCCACCCCCTACGCCTCAAGCGGGCCAGCTGGCGTCATTTCCGGCCCTCGGTCCGTCTGGGTCCTGGCGCCCCCGGCCCCGCCGCCGGGGCGCAGGGTGGTTCCGGAGGGAGAACCCGGGGACCGGCTCGGCGACGCGCTCGGGCTGAGGGGGCCCGGGGTCTTTCTGCCGGGGCCCCGTCCTCTCAGCCGGGACGCCAGCGGCTCTGATTGTGTGTTCGGGCCCGCTCGGGCTGAGGGGTTTGGGGTCCAGTGGCGAGGACAGCCCCACGGCTAAACTGCCTTTCACTGCGCTGACCCTTCGTCTTCCCCTTGTGAAAACGAGGCCGCGGAGGACCCTCCGCGCCCGGCTGGGCCAGGGCCTCGGGGAGCGCGCGCCCGAGGAGGGGTAGTGGGAGGGACATGGCGCGCGCTCCCGAGCTCTCATAAGGTGCCTCCGCTGCGCACTCCCGAGCCTGCAGGAGTTAGGGCACGTCCCGGCGCGCACCCCGAGCCCTCGAGGTGGTCTCACGCCCGGGGTGGGGGTGCCGAGCCCTCAGGAGGCGCGCGCCCCGGGGCCCTCAGGAGGGTGTCCCGGCTCCCGATCCCCTCAGGAGGGTGTCCCGGCTCCCGATCCCGTCAGGAGGGGTGCCCGCGGCACGCATCCCCGAGCCAGGAGGGGGGGGCCCGGAGCCCTGGGGGCAGGGTCTCGGTGCGCCCCCCGGAGCCGGGGGTGAGGGTCCCGATCCCTCAGGACGGGAGTCCCGGCGCGCGCCGTCGAGCCAGGAGGGGGTGTCCGAATCTCTTAGGGGGAGTGCGATCCTTCAGGAGGGGTTCCCGGCGCGCGTTTCTAAGCCCTCAGAAGTAGCCGGGCGCGGCGGCGGTTGGGCTCGGGCACGCGGGCGGGGCGGGGCGCGCGAGGAGGACGGGGCGGAGGCCGCGCGGACCGGGGCGGGCGGAGCGGAGCTCGGCGGGCGGCGGCGCTCGGGGCGGGGCGCGGCGGTTCCGGCCCAGCCATGGCGGACGAGGCCCCGCGGAAGGGCAGCTTCTCGGCGCTCGTGGGCCGCACCAACGGCCTCACCAAGCCCGCGGCCCTGGCAGCCGCGCCCGCCAAGCCGGGGGGCGCGGGCGGCTCCAAGAAGCTGGTCATCAAGAACTTCCGAGGTGGGTGCGGCGGCCGGGTCGAGGGCCAGGCGCCCCGGGCGGGGACCCCACGAGACCCCGCCCGACTTGGGGGGAAGGCCCCGAGATCCGTGCGGGCCCCGGGAGCGGGGGCGCCGGGGCGCCGGCCGGGTCGGGGGTGGCTACGCGGGGCGCTTCGCGGCGCGCCCTGAGCCGCCCGCTCTCCCTCCGCCCTGCAGACAGACCCCGGCTGCCCGACAACTACACGCAGGACACGTGGCGGAAGCTGCACGAGGCGGTGCGGGCCGTGCAGAGCAGCACCTCCATCAGGTACAACCTCGAGGAGCTCTACCAGGTGAGGCGGCGGCCAGGGCTGGGGACGCCGCTCCTGCCCCGCGTGACGCAGACGCTGCCGGGCGGCCGCTCCGGGTGCCTCGCAGGCTCTCGCCGGGGAGGGGAAAGGCAGGGCGTTTGCCTCCACTGCAGGGCCGGGAGCCCCAGAGGCAACAAGTGGTTTTGTTTACTGCCGTGGTGGAATTTTTGTTTTCAGGCTTAAGCTGCTTAGAACGATATTTAAAGTTACCCCATTACGGAAGAGAAGGAGGTGTGTTTCTAGGAGCCACGTGACTCATATTTTGCAAGTATACAGCAAATTATTTTCTCGTTATATGTAAAACTCATGACTGTGTCACTTGCCACAGTAATAAGAGGGTCTTTTCTCTGTTGTGTTTTGTGATTAATGGTTGCCTTTAAGATATTCAAACAGATTTTGAAAAAATTCAAAATTCAAAAAAAGTGGTTTTGTTCTCTGTTGTGTTTTGTGATTAGTGGTTGCCTTTAAGATATTCAAACAGATTGGTAGCATTTAATTCAAAGTGATGGTGTTCCGTTTCTGAAGTAACAAAAAAGTACATTTTACCATACTTGGATATTTTATTTATAAGCGACTTTTTTTCTGGTGTCTTCTTTTTGCAAAGCAACATTCATTAAGTAGTCTAATATCTATATTTTAGGTCACGATGTGTCATACAATTATTTCTATTAAAAGGCTTGAATTAAAAAAAACTTTTTTCTGGATATGCAAGTGACTGCATTGTAAAAATTATAAAAAATACAAAAAAGAAGACTTCAATCACCTATACTCCTACCACCCAAAGAAAACTACTGTTGACAGTTTGGTGTACATACATCCATTCTTTGTCTGAAGTGTAAGTGGATTATGTTTTCTTACCAGCTTTGAGATATAGTCTACATATAATGTGCACTTCAGGAAGTTTTAACAGATGCATACAGTTATGTAACCGGCACCACGGTCAAGATAGAATCTTTCTTGGTAGAATGGTAGAATATTGCTACCACCCCCGAAATTGCCATGACCACTTTTGCAGTCAGCCCTCTCCCCTGACTCCTAGCCCTTGGCGGTCCCCCATTTGCTTTCTGTTACTATATTTTGTGATTTCTAGAACCTTATCTAAATGCAGTCATGTATTTCATAGTCTTTTGTATCTGGCTTTCACTTAGGACAGAGCTTTTGAGATTCATGCACACGCAGTGTGATTGTAATTTATTAACTAGTAGAATGGGTATACCACAGTTGTTTTATCCATTCACCAGTTAATGGACATTTGGGTGTCCATGTTTGGGGTTTTTTGTTTGTTTGTTCTTTGAGACGGAGTTTCACTCTTGTGGCCCAGGCTGGAGTGCCATGGCACGATCTTGGCTCACTGCACCCTCCACCTCGCAGGTTCAAGCGATTCTCCTGCCTCAGCCTCCCGAGTCGCTGGGATTACAGGCACCTGCCACCACGCCTGGCTAATTTTTGTATTTTTAGTAGAGTCGGGGTTTCACCATGTTGGGCAGGCTGGTCTCAAACTCCTGACCTCAGGTGAGCCACCCACCTCGGTCTCTCAAAGTGCTGGGTTTACCAGCATGAGCCACCGCGCCTGGCCTTGGGTTGTTTTAAATAAAGCTGCTGTAAACATTTGTGAATAACCCTTTGTTTGGACATATATTCTTATTCTTCTCAGGTGAGTTCTGCTTACTTCTTTATCTAGAAGTAAGTTCTCAGGGTCATATGGAAAACATATGTTTAACTTTGTACGAAATTTCTTGTTTTTGCAAGTGGCTGCTCCTTTTGCGTCTCTCCCAGCAGTGTATGGGAGTTCCAGTTCCACTCCGCCACCAGCGTGTGGTGTCCTCAGTCTGTAATTTTAGCAGTGCTAGTGGGTGTGTGGTGGAGTGTCATTGTGGTTTTAGTTTGCATTTCCCTCTGATGCTAAGCATCTTTGTATTTACTTGCCATTCTATGTATCTTCGTTGACGAAGTGTCTATTTAAATATTTTGCTCATTTTTATTGGGTTGGTTATTTTCTTATTATTGAGTATTTGAGTTTATTATGTATTCTGGATACAAGTCCTGTATCAGATATTCGCCTTGCAAATACTTTCTGCCTAGTCTTCAACTTGTCTTTTGATTCTCTTAACTGTGCCATTTGAAGAGTAATCGTTTTAAGTTTTCAAGTCACATGTATCAGTTTGTTCTTCTATGGATTGTGCTTTTAGTATCCAAGAAATCTTGCTTAATCTGAGGTCACAAAGTTTTCTCTTATACTTTCTTCCAGACATTTTAGAGTTTTAGGTTTTACATCTAGGTCTACGATCTATGTAGAGTGAATTTTTGTATATATTGTGAAATACAAATCTAGAGTCAGAGTCGAGTGCAGTGGCTCATGCCTGTAATCCCAGCACTTTGGGAGGCCAAGGTGGGTGGATCGCCTGAGCGTCAGGAGTTTGAGACCAGCCTGGCCAACATGGTGAAACCCCATCTCTACTAAAAGTACAAAAAATTAGCCGGGCGTGGTGGCAGGCACCTGTAATCCCAGCTACTTGGGAGGCTGAGGCCGGAGAATCGCTTGAACCCGGGAGGCGGAGGTTGCAGTGAGCCGAGGTTGTGCCACTGTACTCCAGCCTGAGCAACAGAGTGAGACTCCATTTCAAAAAAAAAAACAAAGGAAAGTCTAGAGTCAGTGTTTTCCCTGCAAATGTCCAGTTGTTCAGTCTCTTTTCCCCTACTGAATTGCCTTTGCTCCTTTGTCAAAAACCACGTAGGAGTAGGTGGAGTGAGTTGTGAAATCGGGGTGTGTTGGCCCCCCAGCTTCATACATTTGCACAGGTTTCTGGCTATTCTTGGTACTTTGTGTTTCCATGTGAATTTTAGAATTGGCCAATTTGTATAAGAAAGTGTGCTAAGATTTTGATTGACGGTATATAGAATCTACAGATCAATGTAGGAGAATTAAATTCTTAACAGTATTGAGAGTCTGGGTTCAGTGGCTCACACCTGTAATCCCAGCAGTTTGGGGGGCTGAGGTGGCCTGATCGCTTGAGCCCAGGAGTTCGAGACCAGCCTAGGCAACATGGTGAAACCCCATCTCTACAAAAAATTTAAAAATTAGCCTAGTGGGGTGTTGCATGCCTGTAGTCCCAGCTACTCAGGGCCCCCACACCACAACCTGGAAGCTCTTCACGCAGGAAGCTGAGCAGCTGGGGCCTGTTTGTCTCCCATCTTTCTGAGATTCACTGTCTTTCATAGCCCAGTACTCAGTGCTTCGAAAACTGTTGCTTCGTATATTTTGTCTGATTTTGTGGTTATTTCAGGCAGAAAGTTAATACAGTTCTTGTACTGTGTCTTGACTAGAAACAAGAGTCCCACCTGAACTCTCAGAGGTCCTTGGTTTAATAAAATATGATACCTTACAGCTAAAGCTTCTTACTACTTTTTTCCTGGAGATTTGGCTGTCTGATATCTGCTGCCTCATTATTTTTACTTAAAATGGCGGAATTACTTTGCAACACCTTGTACACAGTGATGTGTCTTATAAAACAATCACTAGATATTATGAACAATGTTTGTAGGTGCCTTAGGTGTCTGTCTTGAAACCCTGAGAACTAGGAGTGCTTACCCCAAAATGACAGTCACTGGTTCCTCCTTGGAATGAGACATCACAAATTCCAGGGGCATCTCTGGAGGTGCTGCCCCACCAGGGGATATGTGGAATCAGTTGATTCACTTACTTGTGGTCATCTCTCCACGCACAGGTGGGCTTCTGGCCTCTCACAGAGTCTGAAGCATGAGCTGCCTCAGATCTATTGGAAGCAAATGGGATAGAAATCTAAGAAAAGCAAATGTGAAATTACTGATGTCTGATCAAGCAGGCAATACATTTGACTTGGTGTTTCAAAATAAAGTCTCAGTTTTTGTATAGGTAGGGTGGTGTATACTTTGCCAAAGAATCTTATGTGAAAGGACCAATTCTCACCCAAGTTTGAAAGGTTTGGTTTCGTGTTTGGTTTTTGGTTTTGCTCACTCTCCCTCTATGTCTAAACACCTTAGGAGTCCTGTCACTTACACTGTTTGGGCCTCAGCTGGCCTGTTGTTTCTGTTTGTTACTTTGTTTTTATCATTTTCCTCCTGTAATGTGTAGAGGAGAATGTTGTGAAGGCATGGATCTTTTCCATTGAACGACCTGAATTTCGGTCTGTAATAACTAACTCCTGAAGAAAGTGCATCTTCTGTGTCTTGTGTCTCTATGTTTTAGTCCTGCTTGTTGCTAAATGAGACAACAGAAAACTGAAGACTGCATTTCTAGAAAGGTTTCAGAGAAAGGCTGTGTTTTGATTTAGAACTGGTTTTTTTGTTTTTTGTTGCACAAAAACAAACCTCTCAGGCCTTTTTTAAAAAAAAAAGGGAGAGGCGTGGCCTCCCTGTGTTGTCCAGGCTCCTTGGGAACTCCTGGACTCAAGCAGTCCTCCTGCCTTGGCCTCCCGAAGTGCTGGGATTCCAGGCGTGAGCCGTTGCACCCGGCTGACATGCAAGTTCTGAGGAAAGCCAGGCTGTCTTTCTTGAGTCACAGAGTAGTTGTCTCCGTGACATGTTGATACCAGGTGATAATGGTCAGTGAAAGAGAGAGGTTAGTCCTTTGTATTAGGTGGCATCCTTCCCTCACACCCAAGCTGCAGGCCCAGCGTAGGAATGGGACCTCCACAGCCACACAGGTCTCATCCTGTGTGGCTGTGAAGGTCGTTGTATGACTCTGGAGGTAGCTATGTGACTATGGAGGTCTCGTCCCGTGTGGCTGTGGAGGTCGCTGTGTGACTGTGGAGGTCGCGTCCCATGTGGCTGTGGACATCTTGTCTGTGTGGCTGTGGAGGTTGCTGTGTGACTATGGAGGTCTCTGTGTGACTATGGAGGTCTTGTCCTTTGTGGCTGTGGACGTCTTGTCTATGTGACTATGGAGGTTGCTGTGTGACTGTGGAGGTTGCATCCTGTGTGACTATGGATGTCGCGTCCCGTGTGGCTGTGGAGGTCACTGTGTGACCATGGAAGTCGCGTTCCGTGTGGCTGTGGAGGTCGCTGTGTGACTATGGAGGTCTCTCTCGTCCGTGTGGCTATGGAGGTCTGTGTGGGAGTATGGAGGTCACATCCCGTGTGGCTGTGGAGGTCGCTGTGTGACTGTGGAGGTTGCTGTGTGACTATGGAGGTCGCTATGTGACTATGGAGGTCGCTGTGTGACTATGGAGGTCTCATCCATGTGGCTGTGGAGGTCTCTATGTGACCATGGAGGTCACGTCCCATGTGGCTGTGGAGGTCGCTGTGTGACTATGGAGGTCGCTGTGTGACTATGGAGGTCGCTGTGTGACTGTGGAGGTCTTGTCCGTGTGGCTGTGGAGGTCTCTTTGTGACTATGGAGGTCACGTCCCATGTGGCCATGGAGGTCTCTGTGTGACTAAGGAGGTCACGTCCCGTGTGGCTGTGGAGATCTCTGTGTGACTATGGAGGTTTCATCCATGTGGCTCTGAAGGTCTCTGTGTGACTATGGAGGTCGCGTCCCATGTGGCTGTGGAGGTCGCTGTGTGGCTATGGAGGTCTCGTCTGTGTGGCTGTTCAGGTCGCTGTGTGACTATGGAGGTCATGTCCCATGTGGCTGTGGAGGTCTCTGTGTGATTATGGGGGTCATGTCCTGTGTGGCTGTGGAGGTCTCTGTGTGAGTATGGAGCTCATGTCCCATGTGGCTGTGGAGGTTGCTGTGTGACTATGGAGGTCGCTGTGTGACTGTGGAGGTCTCGTCCTTTGTGGCTGTGGACGTCTTGTCTATGTGACTGTGGAGGTTGCTGTGTGACTGTGGAGGTTGCATCCTGTGTGACTGTGGAGGTCGCGTCCCATGTGGCTGTGGAGGTCACTGTGTGACCATGGAAGTTGTGTTCCGTGTGGCTGTGGAGGTCGCTGTGTGACTATGGAGGTCTCTCTCGTCCGTGTGGCTATGGAGGTCTGTGTGGGAGTATGGAGGTCACATCCCATGTGGCTGTGGAGGTCGCTGTGTGACTGTGGAGGTCGCTATGTGACTATGGAGGTCACTATGTGACTATGGAGGTCTCATCCATGTGGCTGTGGAGGTCTCTATGTGACTATGGAGGTCATGTCCCATGTGGCTGTGGAGGTCGCTGTGTGACTATGGAGGTCTCGTCCATGTGGCTGTGGAGGTCTCTTTGTGACTATAGAGGTCACGTCCCATGTGGCCGTGGAGGTCTCTGTGTGACTATGGAGGTCACGTCCCTTGTGGCTGTGGAGATCTCTGTGTGACTATGGAGGTTTCATCCATGTGGCTCTGAAGGTCTCTGTGTGACTATGGAGGTCGCGTCCCATGTGGCTGTGGAGGTCTCTGTGTGACTATGGGGGTCACGTCCTGTGTGGCTGTGGAGGTCTCTGTGTGAGTATGGAGCTCATGTCCCATGTGGCTGTGGAGGTCGCTGTGTGGCTATGGAGGTCTCGTCCGTGTGGCTGTGGAGGTCTCTGTGTGACTATGGAGGTCACGTCCCATGTGGCCGTGGAGGTCTCTGTGTGACTATGGAGGTCACGTCCCATGTGGCCGTGGAGGTCTCTGTGTGACTATGGAGGTCACGTCCCTTGTGGCCGTGGAGGTCTCTGTGTGACTATGGAGGTCACATCCCTTGTGGCTGTGGAGATCTCTGTGTGACTATGGAGGTTTCATCCATGTGGCTCTGAAGGTCTCTGTGTGACTATGGAGGTCGCGTCCCATGTGGCTGTGGAGGTCGCTGTGTGGCTATGGAGGTCTCGTCCGTGTGGCTGTGGAGGTCGCTGTGTGACTATGGAGGTCTCGTCTGTGTGGCTGTGGAGGTCGCTGTGTGACTACGGAGGTCATGTCCCATGTGGCTGTGGAGGTCTCTGTGTGACTATGGGGGTCACGTCCTGTGTGGCTGTGGAGGTCTCTGTGTGAGTATGGAGCTCATGTCCCATGTGGCTGTGGAGGTCGCTGTGTGACTATGGAGGTCTCGTCCGTGTGGCTGTGGAGGTCGCGTGTGTGACTATGGAGGTCTCATCCATGTGGCTGTGGCGGTCTCTGTGTGACTATGGAGGTCTCGTCTGTGTGGCTGTGGAGGTCTTTGGGTGACTATGGTGGTCACGTCCCATGGTCCCATGTGGCTGTGGAGGTCGCGTGTGACTATGGAGGTCTCGTCCACGTGGCTGTGGAGGTCTTTGTGTGACTATGGAGGTCACGTCCCATGTGGCTGTGGAGGTCGCTGTGTGACTATGGAGGTCACGTCCCTTGTGGCTGTGGAGATCTCTGTGTGACTATGGAGGTTTCATCCATGTGGCTCTGAAGGTCTCTGTGTGACTATGGAGGTCGCGTCCCATGTGGCTGTGGAGGTCTCTGTGTGACTATGGGGGTCACGTCCTGTGTGGCTGTGGAGGTCTCTGTGTGAGTATGGAGCTCATGTCCCATGTGGCTGTGGAGGTCGCTGTGTGGCTATGGAGGTCTCGTCCGTGTGGCTGTGGAGGTCTCTGTGTGACTATGGAGGTCACGTCCCATGTGGCCGTGGAGGTCTCTGTGTGACTATGGAGGTCACGTCCCATGTGGCCGTGGAGGTCTCTGTGTGACTATGGAGGTCACGTCCCTTGTGGCCGTGGAGGTCTCTGTGTGACTATGGAGGTCACATCCCTTGTGGCTGTGGAGATCTCTGTGTGACTATGGAGGTTTCATCCATGTGGCTCTGAAGGTCTCTGTGTGACTATGGAGGTTGCGTCCCATGTGGCTGTGGAGGTCGCTGTGTGGCTATGGAGGTCTCGTCCGTGTGGCTGTGGAGGTCGCTGTGTGACTATGGAGGTCTCGTCTGTGTGGCTGTGGAGGTCGCTGTGTGACTACGGAGGTCATGTCCCATGTGGCTGTGGAGGTCTCTGTGTGACTATGGGGGTCACGTCCTGTGTGGCTGTGGAGGTCTCTGTGTGAGTATGGAGCTCATGTCCCATGTGGCTGTGGAGGTCGCTGTGTGACTATGGAGGTCTCGTCCGTGTGGCTGTGGAGGTCGCGTGTGTGACTATGGAGGTCTCGTCCATGTGGCTGTGGCGGTCTCTGTGTGACTATGGAGGTCTCGTCTGTGTGGCTGTGGAGGTCTTTGGGTGACTATGGTGGTCACGTCCCATGGTCCCATGTGGCTGTGGAGGTCGCGTGTGACTATGGAGGTCTCGTCCACGTGGCTGTGGAGGTCTTTGTGTGACTATGGAGGTCACGTCCCATGTGGCTGTGGAGGTCGCTGTGTGACTATGGAGGTCTCATCTGTGTGGCTGTGGAGGTCTTTGTGTGACTATGGAGGTCACGTCCCATGTGGCTGTGGAGGTCTTTGTGTGACTATGGAGGTCACGACCCATGTGGCTATGGAGGTCTCTGTGTGACTATGGAGGTCATGTCCCACAGCTCCATGGCCTTCCTTGTTCTGTCTTCCACATCTGAGAGCAGGGATTGCCCTTATCCGCAGTGAGCATTTTGTTTAAGTAGCAGTGAGTTCACTCCAGGCAATGCTTTGACACTATAAATAGACGTGTATTTGACATTCACACACGTGTCTGTTGAGCTAATACAGACAATCATTTGACGAACCTGCTAGTTAGGAAGTAGCTGTGATGTGAGAAGAGACAGTGCTGGGTGAAGATATACAGCAAGTTTCCTCACTTGGTTGTTGATACAAGGAAAGCATCTTGATACTAATAGGAGTAGAATGCAAATGATACTTCTCCACCTCCGATCATTGGATTACATTCCTTTTCTCTGGGGTGAATCTTTAAAATACTAATGGCCTGAGTGCACCAACATGAAGCACACAGTACTTTATGCATCCAGAGAGGGTATTTCTAAATCCCAAAGTATGATTGAGTGTCAAAAATCCATTTGGGGGAGGGGCAACTCCTGTGTTGCGCTGCTTCTATAACAGCACAAAAAAGTCTTCCAGTATGTTCCTGCCAGCAAGGAGTTGGCAGGGCGGGGAGAAACAAAGGCTGTCGCCTTTCCAGTGATGAGTGCCTGTAATATGAAGCCGGGAGTCCTGACTCAGCACCTACAGCAAACCTGGGTTACCCAGGGCTTGCCACTTGTTTTGAGAGGTTCTTAAATTCTTAATTTTAAAAACAAAGTAAATTGCAGTATGACTCATATGAATAGTAAATGTGCACCAAATAGGACACATAGGAGGCAGAGTGGGTTATAAAATATTTAGTCATTTGCCACAACCAGGAAAAGATAGTTTTAAGGATATTGGTTCTTGGTCTAGGAATTAAAACATCCAGAAAATAGTCCTAAGTTACTGTTGATTTTTGCTGAAGAAAATACATTTTCTTCATGTGTTATATAAAAAACTTACTTTGTAATAATTATGTTTGTGGTATTCACTAATGTTTAACTACTGGAGCAAAACCTTTGTCGTAAAGTTCTCTTGGTTGTTTGAGGAGACAAAAGGATGGCAGATCTTTGACCAAATTATGAAGATATGGAATTCAAAGGGATGGAACTGAAGAGTTTGAGAAAGGAGTTAAAGTAAATACAGAATGTGGGTAGGAATTCCCTGTTTCTATAGTAAGACAAAATGTAGGGGGAAAGTTTGTATTTCTTTGTTATTATGCTGATAATAAGCTTGCTAGAAAACAGGATTATAATTAAAAACAGGATTATAATTATTCCACATCCTCTTTTGATCTTTGTAAATATGCATGTATTTTATATGGTAGTAATCACTGTATGTATTTAACTTTGGTTAATATGTAGCAGCTCTCCGATATTTAGTATTGGAATTATTAATACTTGTAAGTATCAGTAAAATGAATAGCTTTATAAGTTTAATTTACCTTTTTTCCTAGGGGTATATTGTATCCTAATTAAATTCAGATTATTTATCTAAAGTGTTTTTATTCTGTATATCCCCACATTTTTCGAACCCCACATTGGTTCAAAACTTGTTAGAAAAACCATATTTCTGTTTATAATATTTCATATTGGAATTGAATGAGTTTAAGTTTTTGTACCTAAGATTGGAAAGGAAATTTTATTAGAACTGGTAAGAATGTACAAGCATTGTTTCTTTGAGGTGGGTAAAAATATTGTGAGAAAAAATTTTCTGCTTCAAAAAATGGTGTCAGCTGGGCACGGTGGCTCATGCCTGTAATCCCAGCACTGTGGGAGCCCGAGGCAGACAAATCACCTGAGGTCAGGCATTTGAGACCGGCCTGGCCAACATGGCGAAACCCCTCCTCTACTGAAAATACAAAAATTAACCTGTGCGTGGTGGCAGGCGCCTATAATCCCAGCTACTCGGGAGGCTGAGGCAGGAGAATCGCTTGAACCCGGGAGGTGGAGGTTGCAGTGAGCCAAGATCCTGCCATTGCACTCCAGCCTGGGTGACAGAGCAAGACTCCAACTCAAAAAAAAAAAAACATTTCTTCTTGTATTAGGGGTGTTCACAGAATAAAAAAGTTTATTAATTAAACAAACTGAAGTGAATTACACATCTAGCCTGCAGAAAAATAAATAGGAAACAATACAGTCTGGCCTGTGTCACCCAGAAAAAGCTCAGTTTGGACTGAATCACTGCCCTGGGGAGTGTGAGGGGAAGGCCCAGCCTGTTGTTCTCCTTCCTGATGGGAAGGTGGTCACTGAGGGAAAAGATTTTCTTGGTTCTCTAGCCCTGATTTCACTTTGTAATCATCAAGGTGAACTTAAACACAAACACACTCCAGTGACCCCCACCTCAGACTGAGGAATCGGAGCACCCGGAAACAGGCCTGTGAGGATCAAACCTGTTGAGAAGTCCCAAGTGACTGGGCACCATAGATGCTCAGGAGTGGTGCAGGCCAGCCGCCTGGGACCCGAGGTCCAGCAGGTGCAGTGTGCCCACATTAACTGTTGTTACCTCTACCCCCATGCCAACTATGACTGGACTGCAGTGTTCCAACGAGAAGTGCCCTAAACTTAGCCATAATAAATAATTTATTTGTAGATTCCTGAAGTACTGGGGTAGGGTGTGGGGTGCCTTTTTCTTATGATTACAGCTATGTTAACAATAGGGTTTTTTTATGAACCAATCTGTTGTTCATACTGAAGAATTCATGTAGCCCTTTTGTTTGCAGGCTGTGGAAAATCTCTGTTCTCACAAAGTCTCCCCAATGCTCTACAAGCAACTGCGTCAGGCCTGTGAAGACCACGTCCAGGCACAGATCCTTCCGTTTAGAGAATATCCTTTTTTTGGTTCATAAAGTTTCTATTCATTATCTAAGTCTTTTAAAACTGAACGTTATTATGATAAAGAACTAATGAGTATCCTTAATATTAAAACAACAGCTTTTAAAGTTCTCTTTTATTTGGTAGGTTTGTAAGCGAAATTTACCATTTAAATTATTTTGCTGATTTGAATTAAAGGGAAACCGTGTTCATTTATTGGGTATGGTTGAAGTATTTAGGAAATGTTCTGAAAAATGTCTTCAAGTTTGAGTATCCTTTATTCTAATAAACACCATCTGCATTGGCTTTCTGTGATAGGCAACAAAGTCCCATCGACTTGGCGACTTATGAAGACACCCACTTATCAGCTCACAGTTGTGTCTGTCAGGAGGCCAGGCAGGATTCAGTGGATTCAATGCTCAGTCTCACGGGCAGAGTCAAGGTGTCAGCCAGGTTGGGGCCTCACCTGAGGTCTTTGCTAGCACGGGCAGGCAGTCGGCGGAAGCCAGTTCCTGTGGTAGTGGGACTGAGGGCCCTGCCTTCTGTCCCATGTTGCTCGGTGTCACTCTCAGCTCCACATGCACAGGTCCTTGCCTCTCCTCTCACAGCACGACTCTTTTCTGCTTCTAGACCAGCAGGAGAATCTGCCTGTCTGACCTGCTGAGATAGGGCCTTATATGATGTAACCCGTAACCCAGTCAAGGAATGATGACCTTCGTATTCACAGCCTCGTTCACAGTTGCGTGTGAGGCATCCTCCACGTGGGGACAGGGCAGGAGCATCTCGGAATTCTGCTGCCACACCAGCTGTGACTCAGACGTCTACAGGGGAGTCTCTGGGCTCCTTGGCATCCTATAGAAAATCCTTTAATCTGGACTCAATCTCATTCCCCAGCCTCCTCCCATTACTGTAGCTGTCCATGTGTCTCATTGGGTAGGAATTAGAAAGTAGAGTTTATAATTGCAGAAAATCTACTTGTGGCTGTACTTTTCTAGGCCTCCATTTCTTCATGTGTAAAATTAGGTGGTTTGTGTTTGCTTATTTCTAAGTGTTCTTCTAGTTCAAGGAAACTTCTGCTCCCCCATCTCCCTGATCTTGGGAAACTAAACCATTCTGAGTTCATTGGAAGGATCCTCAGGGAATCTGCAGCAGTTGGTGCTGCTGAAGTTGAAGCACGTGACAGGGAAGCTGAAATGCAGGCTGAGAGGTCTCTGTTTAGACAATCTCCACAGCACCCCGCACAGATGTGAGTGAAGTCAGTTCCAGCTCTGTTGTGCTGGCTTCTGTAAATACGCCTCTGCAGTGTTTTCCAGCAAAGCCCTTTCCTAAAGATCATGAGGTCGTTCAAGAGATCAGTGACCACACACGACCTTTTGGAACCTGGCCAAAGTGCACCTTATCTCAGGAGGCGCCTGTGAGGGCGCACAGAAGCAGGCCCCGCCCCAGTGCCACGGCTCAGCAATGCGCTTCCAGGAACCCATGTTCCAGATGTTTCCATCCAAAAAGTGGCCTGACTCCTAGGCTTGGGGGAAGTCTTTAGCAGATGCCCAAGCCTTCTCCCAGAGACTTAGCATTTATGAGAGTCAGTAGGCGATAATTGTTCCTACTCTAGTTGCTGTCCCAATTTACTTGAAAACGACTATTTGATTGCCTGATCAAATGAATCTTCTGCCAATTACTCCTACTCTGTGGGTTGACTAATGTGCCATCAGTTCACTCACTGCACAAGCACTTGCTTTCTACCTACTGCACTGGCACCACAAAATGGAAAGTGACCCCCATGCATGATTTCTACCCTCCAAGAAGTCGCAGGCCTATGGGAGAGGCAGGGGAATTACTGTATTTCCCTGGTGCAGTGGCAAAACTGTGATTACAAAAATTATCATTTGGTTCATTAAAGGCAAAAGAAAAAAACACTACCATATTAAATGCCCTTATTAGTCATGAGACAAGATCTTGAGTTGAGAACTGCGAGTCAGGCCAGGAATGGTGGCATGTGAAGCATCTGGGGCAGAGCCTCCCAGAGGAGACCCTCCTGAAGGATGGGGAGGATGTGCCCTCCTGTGGATGTGGCACCAGAAGCAGAGCATGGAGGGTGCTCTGGAAACCCCGAGCAGCGGGCACAACTAGAACTCCAGAGACCTGGTGGCCCTTAGGCTGTGATGCTAAGTTGCAGATTGAATTTGAATCTTTGTGGATACTATCAAGGAGTCAGACTTCAGTCTGTGAGTATCCCAGAGTCCTCACAGGTTTTTTAAGCAAGAAACCAGAATTAGATTGTTCATGGAGGTCACTCTGGCAGAATGATGAGATAAGTTTACATATAGACCAGCACACCACAGCCTTCCATTGGGTCGGCACATGTTTTTAAGTATCTGTCATGTGCCTAGGTATAATGCCAGGCCCTGGGAAAATAAATCTGAGCAGAATGGGATTCTGTCCCTTTGGAGCTTAAACCCGAATGGTGGCGGCAAAAGCATCAGGATAAGCATTTACGCAGTGCTGTGATAAGGGTTTTTTGTTTTTGTTTTTTTTGTGTTTTTTATTTATTTATTTATTTTTGTGAGACGGAGTCTTGCTCTGTCACCCAGGCTAGAGTGCAGTGGCACGATCTCGGCTCACTGCGCCTCTCCCTCATGGGTTCAAGCCATTCTCCTGCCTTGGCCTTTCCAGTAGCTAGGATTACAGGCGCCCACCACCATGCCCGGCTAATTTTTGTATTTTTAGTAGAGATGGGGTTTCACCACATTGGCCAGGCTGGTCTCGAACTCCTGACCTCCTGATCCGCCTGCCTCAGCCTCCCAAAGTGTTGGGATTACAGGCGTGAGCCACCGCGTCTGGCCTGTGATAAGGGTTTTCAAAGGTTCAGATAAGCTCCTGGGACCTAAAGAAAGAGCAGCTAGCCCACCTGTGTAGGGGAGCATTGCAGGGGCGAAGCGATGTCTGGGCCATGTCCTAAAGGATGGATGAGGAAGTGGCAGGCGCTGTGGGATGTCAAGGTGGCACAGGCCAGGGAGCAGCGTGGGCAGCCCTGGCGCTGAGGAAGCTTACTGGGCAGAAGAGCCAGGTATGCTGCTGGGTGTGGGAGAGTTGACCACTGACAGGATCCCTAAAGGGGAAAATGAGAGGAAGGTGGATGCTGAATTGTGGAGGAGCCTTTGTTGAACCAAGAGGTTGAGGTTTATCTGAAGGTGGAGATTGAGCCAAGGTGTTCAGGCACAGCATGGCTGGGTTATGTTGGTAAGAAGTTAGTGTGCCTGTGTGTGTGCACTGTGGTGCGAGGGGCCACACCACAATGGTTTGACTGGGCAGCAGAACCACAGAGTGGAATGGCAGCATCCTGCCAGCAAACCTCTTATGGTTCAGAGGGAAAGGATCTGACTGCTGTGGAAGGATGAACCAGACACGGATTGAGGCGGTGAGGGTCTGTCGTGGTCACGTTGATTTGGAAGGAGGAGACACGGATAGAGGTGGGGAGGGTCTGTCTTGGTCACGTTGATTTGGAAGGAGGAGACACAGATTGAGGTGGGGAGGGTCTGTCTTGGTCACGTTGATTTGGAAGGAGGTGAGGAGGCACTCAGGTAGAGATGCCTGTTGTGCATTTGGGGCTGGAGACACAGATCCAGTGGCTCCAGACATGGATGAGATGCCCAGGAAAAATGAGCAGAGTGGCCAGACACAGTGGCTCACGCCTCTAACCTTAGCAATGCATTTTGGGAGGCCAAGTTGGGAGGGTCAGTTGAGCCCAAGAGTTCAAGAGCAGCCTAGACAACAATTAGCCGGGTGTGTGGTTCACACCTGTGTTCTCAGCTACTCTGAGGCTGAGGTGGGAGGATTGCATGAGCCCAGGAGGCCGAGGCTGCAGTGAGCTGAGATTGCGCCACGGCACTCCAGCCTGAGCAGCAGAGCAAGACCCCTATCTCTAAAAAGAAAATGAGCAGAGCCATCAGAGGAGGTGGATGAGGGCTGGTGTCAGGAAGATGAGAGGAGAACCTGGAGAGTCATCTTGTGGGAATCGAGGGGCGAGTTTAATATGGCAGGAGGCTTAGTGACCAGTAAGTAGAGTCTGAAGGGATGATGAGACCAGGAAGTGGCTGGTTACTGTGATGAAGGCTTTTAGGCTACATTCGTACGTTAACCTAGCAAACATGGGGTGTTTCTGTCCAACTCAGCACTGTGCGTTGGGGACCAGGGACAGGCATGAATGGCACGGGTCCTGCTCTCAAAAAGCTTGTTTTTGCTGGAAGAGAGTTCTGACCCAGCCCAGTCTCATATGGGGAAATGTTAATGTGATGGCAGATGCTGAGATACTGTGTGGCAGGGAGTATTCCAAGGTCTGCATATTCAGATTTCTTTTGCCTCTGGGATATTCCAGTACTTCAAGTAACTCTACTTTCTAAGATTTAAGTAATTTGTTGTTGTTGTTGTTTTGAGACGGAGTTTCGCTCTTAATTGCCCAGGCTAGAGTGCAATGGCGCAATCTTGGCTCACCGCAATAACCTCCACTCCTGGGTTCAAGCGATTCTCCTGTCTCAGCCTCCGAAGTAGCTGGGATTACAGGAATGCGCCACCACGCCTGGCTAATTTTGTATTTTTAGTAGAAATGGGGTTTCTCCATGTTGTTCAGGCTGGTCTCGAATTTGCAATCTTGGATTATCTGCCTGCTTCGACCTCCCAAAGTGTTGGGATTACAGGCGTGAGCCACCATGCCTGGCCAGATTTAAGTAACGTTATGTACCGATTATATTTTGATTGTATGCTGATATTAGATTATAGATGAAACCCATCAGATGTGCAGGTAGAAAAAGGGCTTTTGTGGAATTGAGTCATTCACTACCATCTTCTTCGTTTACCACATCCGTTTTCTTGTCTCACATGTTTGATAAATTCTGCACTTAGCTGTCTGTTTCAAAATAGATACCTGCTCTTGGTGACGTCCCTTCCTCAAAATAAAGGCCATTTGTACCTGTGCACTCATACACATGCTCAGCCACAGGCAGCTGCTGCAGAACCCACACCACATGCTGCAGGACCACGTGCCACCCAGCCAAGCTACGTGGGCAACAGGAGCTCTTCAAAAATGTCAAGCCCGCAGAGTGCGGTGGCTTACGCCTGTAATCCCAGCACTTTGGGAGGCCAAGGCGGACGGATCACGAGGTCAGGAGATCGAGACCATCCTGGCTAACACGGTGAAACCCTTTCTCTACTGAAAATACAAAACAATGAGCCGGGCGTGGTGGCGGGCACCTGTAGTCCCAGCTACTCGGGAGGCTGAGGCAGGAGAATGGCATGAACCCGGGAGGCAGATTTTGCAGTGAGCTGAGATCGCACCACTGCACTCCAGCCTGGGTGACAGAGCGAGACTCCATCTCAAAAAAAAAAAAAATGTCAAGCCGACTGTCCTCAGAATCTAACCTGTAGATAACTATAGATGAAACTCACATTTTCCTTCCCCTGGTTCACCTTGACAGCATTGCAGCTCTGGTCAGCCACAGAATGCCAGGCAGTGGTGGACACCATGATAGCCATGTGGTCAGAAGGGAAGGGCACGGGAGTGAGCTGGGAACCTTGGCTGTTGGGGAAGTTGCAAAGCTCCAGTTTCCTCTAAGTGTGCCTTTATGATCCGCACTGGCGACAGCAGGCTTGTCTTTCCTTAGAAAGATTTTGTGCCTGTTCTCATCTGACCAGATATCGTGTACGGAGCACTTGCTGGCAGTAGGCCAAGCTCTGCACATTCATGAATTGCTTTGTCTCACAACACCCTGAGCCGTAGGTACCTTTATTGACCATATTTTCCAGATGAAGAGACGAAAGCCCAAGAGAACCCTGTTAGTGCTCGGCTAGATCAGAGGAGACAAAACAGCACCCCTGCCTTCATGGGTTGTGTGGATGAATGAGGGTCGGCCTAGGGCTGTCCCCTCGCGGTCTGTCCGGTCTGTCGGTACAGGCAGCAGATGGGCCACTTGTTCCTGGAATTGCAGAAGCAGATAACCAAGTGTAGAAAATGTATGTATCCCTCTTCTACCCCAACAGAAGCACCGTCTTTTTGCTTGCTTTTTCTTTTTCTTTTTAGTTACAGATATGATAGGTAGGTTTTTTTCTATGGTGTAAGCATTTCTACTGTTGGATTTTGTTTGCTGTTTGAAGACCTGCCTAACTCGTCTCAGTAGGCTGTATAAATCGTTTAATGAAGATTGGCCCTTTTCTGAAGTGAGAAAAAGGATGGTTGCTGAAGAACCTATCTCGAGAATACACTATTGACAGACTCACGGTGTCTGTGTGTCTCACATCCTGGAATTACTTGCACACCATTGTGGCTATGTGTTACATCCTAGAATATGGAATTGATTTTGATGTTTAGAAGGCCAAAGCTTACTTAGTAAATGCCACACTGATTTTAGCTTACCATTTTGTAGTTTTTTCTGTGGGAAATAACAAAAAAATTATTGATTGAGGATCTATATCGATTTTACAGAGCTATTTTAGAGGAAGTATTTCTCATTTAATGAACACTTTACTTTGGACTTTCCATCTTAACAAGACACTGCCCCAGGTGGAACTCTGTCTTCACAACACCTGAGCTGCCCAGTGGTGTCAGATAGACTGGCGTCAGTTTAACCCCATTAAGTTTAAAGGATCTGTGCACCCTCATCTGGAAGCAAAGCTCCGCCTTCGGCTGGTGTGGCCCGCCTGCCAGCAGAGAGACTTGCTGGGAGATCCAGGCCGCAGTTCCCGTTCAGCTCCTGGAGTCAGAGCTGCAGGATGGCTGTTGGGGGTCCTTGAAGCCTGTCCACATGGACTTGGGACGGGTTTTTTTGTTTCGTCCAGACTGTTTCTGTAGATTCCTAATATAATGAGCCATTATAATTTTGAACAATTTGTAAAGAGTACTTCCAGAGGAACCTGTTAACCATTCAACCGTCAGGTCTTTGCTGTAAGTGTCTATTTTTAATTTTCTGGCAGTGCTTCTGAGAATTCAGCAAAGCCTCAAGAAAAAATAGAGTAAGCTGTCTTAGCCAGGCCCCTGTAGCTGTGGTCACAGCACTTCCTGGTGTGACAAGGACTCAGACCCCCCGGGAGCCCCTTGGCTGTCCTCAGCACCGTTTATTCCTCCTCAGGCTCTGCCTGGCACCCTACCCTCCCTGGCACTCTTTGTCAGGCCACTCTTTGCCACCCTGAGACTCCAGCTCATGTCTGATTTGTGCATCCTACTTAACTGATGTGTTTTTTCCCCTCTCTGTGTGTGAGGATGTTGTCACCACCTCACGTTGGCTCTTGAGTGTGAAGTGTCTTGCTGCACGGCAGAAACAGACCTAGAGAAGTCCCTTGGTTTGGCCAGTATTGTGTTGCTGACAGGCGGTGGATCAAGAGTTAAAATGTAGGAAGTCCATGTTCTGTCCACTTTGACAAGCCATTTTCTTAATCTGTACAAAGGGAACAATGCCTTCACCACGAGGTTGGGGAGATTTTCAGTGAGAGTGGATGTGAAGAGTGTTTTGTAAACCATAAAGCAGTTTATAGTCATTTATGATTCTCAGCTTTGCATGAACCTGAGGGACACCAGACCACTTGCTCTAGGAGCCCATATTCTGGGTTCTTTGTCCTAAACTACTTTTTGGGCCTTTTCCTAAAAATACACATTCTAAGAGTCAAGGTAAGAGTGTTCCTAATTTGGTGCATGGATGAGAGTTCATGTTAGTTTTCATTGAGGCTGGAAGTTAAACCTGAGCCATTTTCTTGTCCAGCTGCACTTTGCCACATACTGGGCACACTGGCTCACACCTGTAATCCTAGCACTTTGGGAGACTGAGGAGGATTACTTAAGACCACGTGTTCAGTACCAGCCTAGGAGTATAGTGAGGTGCCGTCTCTTTTAATTTTTAAAAAATAGTCCTAGTGACTCTTACCAGGCCAGTCACCATCTCCAGGAGCCCCCCTGTGGGAGTATGTTCAGTGTCTGCCCTTTGTGAAGTGGGGCCTTTTGTCCGGCCACCTAGCCCCAGGGCACTTATGGCCTGGGTGTGTTTCTGCCGGCAGGGACTTGAAGGTGTCTGGCAGTGAAGGAAGGAGAGGATGAAGGGAGGCTGGAGAGGGAATGGCGAGCGGCCACAGGCAGGCGGGGCCGTGGGAAGGGAAAGCAGCGCAGGCAAGCTGAGTGCACATTGGTGATGAGATACAGAGATCCATGATTGAACTTCTAGTGTATCTTAGCCCACTGGGGCTGCTATGACAAAACACCATAGAGTGTGGCTCATCAACAGCAGGAGTCTGTTGCTCACAGCTCTGGAGGCTGGAGGTCCAGGGTCAAGGCACTGGCAGATTGCATGTCTGGTGGGGCCCCGCTTCCTGGTCCATAGCCAGCACCTTCTCACTGCATCCTTATGTGGTGGAAGAGGCAGGGGAGCTCTCTGGGGTCTCTTTTGTAACCCCATTTTTGAGGCTTGTCCACTCTCATGACCTAATCACCTCCCAGAGGCCCTGCCTCCTAACACCATTACCGTAGAGTGAGAGTTTCAGCCTGTGAATTTTGGGGGGACATGAACATTCAAGACTAATATTCTTTCAGTATTCCAGTTACTGAATGGTGTGTAATATTCAGTGGAGAAGGTAGCTGAAATTAAGGGGTTAAAATTGTAATAATGGCCGGGTGCAGTGGCTCATGCCTGTAATCCCGGCACTTTGGGAGGCTGAGGCCAGTGGATCACAAGGTCAGGAGTTCGAGATCAGCCTGACCAACATGGTGAAACCCCGTCTCTACTAAAAATACAAAAAATTAGCTGGGCGTGGTGGCACACGCCTGTAATCCCAGCTACTCAAGAGGCTGAGGCAGGAGAATCGCTTGAACCTGGGAGGCAGAGGCTGCACTGCTGAGCTAAGATCATGCCACTGCACTCCAGCCTGGGCGACAGAGCGAGACTCCATCTCAAAAAAATAAAAAAATTGTAATAATTAAATTGGCCAGCGTTTTTAAAGTTTTCCTTAGCAGATCTGTACAGACTCACTAGATAGTGTTTTATTTTTAAAGAAGATTAACACATGCTGGCAGGACCACTGCAGACAAATGGTAAGCTTATTAACTTTTTTATCAAAACACGACCTCATCCATCTTCCCTCACCCACATGATTGAGAGCTGAGACGTAGAAGTTCTGTTGAGGATTCTGTCTGTGTTCAGTGCTGTAGTTGAACAGCATGATGAGAAAAGCAGGGAGGGTGAACTCCTCAGCTCCTGTGGGAGGGCACCACTGACCCTCTTGGCCTTCAGGTCCACAGTCACAGTCCACAGTGGTGACAGGGTTCTTAGATGCCTGCATGGGTCTCTAAATATCTCTAAGCACAATTTACTCCTCAGAATCTAGCCTGAATCCCAGGTCTTTCCTGCAGCTGCACAACCAGCATCTTACGCTTTGTAGATGTCTTGGCTTTGACTTAACGTCATGTATACATTTTTAGTGTGATCTGGCCGTTAATTACTTAAGTAAGAGAAAAGACCATATTAATAGCTTTCCTAAGTAGGTTGAAATCTTCCGTTTTCTAAATGATATCAGTAGGAGACGATGGGTGTATTTCTTTTCTGGGCCAGGTAGCTGGCAGCTGCTAGAGCTCGCTGAGGGTCTGTTGGGAAGGGTTTGGTGAGATGTGTTCACAGGTCTACCCAGCCAGGTAGTGGGCTCGATGATAGGAGCACAGGACAGGACCAGGGATCATCCTGCATCCCTCACTCTGCTCGCAACGCAGAGTCAGAGACACACGTCCAAGAGCCTCATCATGTAACAGGAACTCAGGTTTTAAAAGCTTAGTGCATCTCCCTAATCTAGTAAGAAGTACCACATCAGTCAAAAAAATGATCAAATTTAGGCCGGGCGCGGTGGCTCACGCCTGTAATCCCAGCTCTTTGGGAGGCCGAGGCGGGTGGATCACGAGGTCAGGAGATCGAGACCATCCTGGCTAACACGGTGAAACCCCGTCTCTACTGCAAATACAAAAAAAAAAAAAATTAACCGGGTGGGGTGGCGGGCGCCTGTAGTCCCAGCTACTCGGGAGGCTGAGGCAGGAGAATGGTGTGAACCCGGGAGGCGGAGCTTGCACATCGCACCACCGCACTCCAGCCTGGGCAACAGAGCGAGACTCCATCTCAAGAAAAAAAAAAGAAAAATGACCAAATTTAAAAGATATCCTTTAGGCCTTGGCTGAACACAGGATCTCTTTAAAAAAAAAAAAAAAAAAAGAAAAAAAAGATACCATTTTAGGCTAAGTGCGTTAAAATTCCTACAGTCAGATTTACAATATTAAAGAGATGGAAATCACATACCAAGGGGACAAAATTAACTTTAGAAAAAAAAAATCAAACATGAGGGCTGTGGTGGACAGGAAACAGCTGTTGGATTTGAGACAGCTAGCATGGAGTTAAAAGGCCTGATCTTTCATATTTTGCTAGTAGAATTCATAAGTAAATGGTTCTCCTTTCTGCTGGTCAGATCATGATCAGAAGCATCTTCCTGTTCTTGGACCGCACCTATGTGCTGCAGAACTCCACGCTGCCCTCCATCTGGTGAGTGTCCTCACAGCGCAGAGCTGCGTCTTCCCTGCGGCTGATGCTTTTCGTCCCATTTGTGTCTTCCGCAGGCTAAGATGGTAAAGTGTGTGTGATTACTTGTGCCTTCCTTTCTTCAGCCAAAATCATTAACGTGAACGTAGGAGTCCAGGTGGGTCTTAGCCTTGAAACACCAGGTGTCTAGCCAGCAGCGAGGAGTGGAGCAGGAAGCTGGGACAGGCGGCTGACTTTGGTCATGAGGGTGAAGACAGAGGGTCTTGGTTTCTCTCTGACGACTGGAGGCTGAGCCTGGAGCAGCTCTTTCCAGCGCTGCAGTTGAAACTCTGAGAAAGACTGCCTGCTGCCCGTGGGGTCGCAGCCCTGAGGCTGTGCGTCCCCTGTGGAATGGCTTGCTCAGCCTCCCGGCCTCCTGAGCACATAGCACTCATCATCCGTCATCTTTCGGGAACTGTATACACTAGGGGTTCTGGGGCCTTTCCTCAGCAGCATTCATGGTCACTGACCCCTACATGTCCTCTGCTGACCCCTGTGTGTCCTCTATGACCACCCCATGGTGCCGAGTCCTGCCACCTCCTGCAAGCCGACTTTGGACAAAAGCTGTGTCCGGTCTCACCGTCTGATTTGTCTTGTTCTCTGTTAATGTAGTGTTTCATTCTTCTCACATTCATACATAAAAGTGATGGCGTGCCTTCTCATGAGCTTTAAATCCAAGTTCTTTAAAATGTGCCTGCTTTTCCTACCCCACCCACTGGGCACACTGACCCAAGGCAATGTGATTTCTGCTTTCGCCATGTAGAGATTGCTCTTGTCTGAGATGTCGGTGACCTGCCAGTTACCAAATCCAGCAAGCATTTTTGTCCTTATTTTATACAGTATCTGCAATTTTGGACACCCTGTCCTTGTTGAAGCTCCTGTTAGTGCCATTTGCCCTTCTAACTTCCTCATGGAACTCCCACACATCTCCTAGCAGGCATCCATGTGGTCTACGAGAAGGCAAATGCTGCACAGAAAAGACACCCTGTGTTCCAGGAAAGAATGGAGATGATAAAAGTGATCATAGCAGATTATTTAGCATTTGCTCTGTGCAAGGGACTGTTTCCTACTAATGTATTTAATCCCTAGAACAGCTCTGTGGCGTGGCCATTGTCACTCCTATTTTATACAAACTAAAGCACATAAGTTAAAATAACTTGCCCTACCTCAGTTGTCTGGCCCATAGTCTAACTGCTTTTCAAAAATTATTATTATTATTATTATTATTATTATTTTTAGAGACAGGGTCTCACACTGTTACCCAGGCTGGAGTGCAGTGGTGCAATCATAACTCACTGCAGCCTCAAACTCCTGGGCTCAAGCGATCTTCCTGCGTTGGCCTCCCCTGTAGCTGGGACTATAGGCACGCACCGCCACATTCGACTAACTTCTAAAAATTTTTTTGTAGTGCCAGGATCTTGCTATGTTGCCCAGGCTGGTCTCGAACCCCTGGCCTCAAGCGATCCTCCCACCTCAGCCTCCCAAAGTGCTGGAATTACAGTTGTGAACCACCATGCCCAACACTAAACTCTTAATTTATAAACATAGTTTATACCATAACTGTCATACAAACTATAAACATTGTTTATAGAATAGAATAAATGATACCACCTCCAGTCTACCACAAGAGGCTAAAAACCTGAACGTGAGCATCATTACAAGAAGAATCCTGGTTGAGGTGTGTGTGGGCAATGCATGGTGAGGAGATACTTTGTCCATCTCTGGGATGGGGAGGAGGGCTGAGGGTGAACCTTGGCCTGTGCTTTGAAGAATGAGCAAAGGTGGTCAGGCAGCTAAGAAAGAAAGAGTAGAAGGAAGGAAGCGGTAAGTTCAAAGCCAAGTATCTCCTGCTAGTGATGGCTAGGACAGCAGCATGACCAGAAGAAGCCTGTGTGGGGAGTGGGAGGTGGGGGAGGGATAGAGCTGATGAGGGCCCTGAAGGGTTTTTCAGCTGAGGTTGATGTTTTAAAGAGAAGATCCCAGTGGCAGGGTAGAGAGTCACACAAGTGGAGACCTAAGCCTTCCTAAGCACTGGCTACCTGCCTGGCACTGCCCCAAGGGCTTCAGAGGCAGGAACTAATAACATTTGATCCCCATTTTACAGTTCAGGAAGGAAAGGCACAGAGACATTAAGCTTCTCACCCAGGGTCACACAGCTAGCAAGTAGTAGGGCCAGGATTCAAACCCAGGCAGCTGCCTCGAGCCCACAAGTCTGGCCACTGCACCTTCCTGCTCCAACTGTGGTGAAGTGCACAGAAGACCTGGTGTGCAGCACACCCGGGAGCAAGAGGAGATGCCCATGGCGATGTGGGCAGTCAAGGGAGGTGCACGTCTCCACCATTGAGGTGGCTCCGAGGGCCCTCTGCACACCTGTGTGGCACCCACCACTGCGGCTACTGCCACCATAATATTATTAATAATATTACTACCACCACCACCACCACTGCGATTTCTGCTGCCACCACCACCCGCCTACCACTGTTACTACTGCCACCACCACCACCACCACCATTACTGCTGCCACTACTACCTGCCCACCACCATTACTGTCACCACTACCTGCCCACCACCATTACTGCTGCCACCACTACCCGCCCACCATTACTGCTGCTGCCACCACCAGTATTACTGTCACCGCCACCACCGCTATTACTACTGCCACCACCACCTGTCCACCACTATATTACTGCTGCCACCACCACCACTATTACTGCCACCACCAGCACCACTCCTGCCCTGATGTGCCAATTCCGGATTTCTGGCTGGAGCCCAGCATCTGTATTTTTGGCCCCTCCTTAATGGAGTACTTGGCCACTGGGGACAGTAGGAGTGTTGAAGCAAAGCACAGAGCCCACAAGATGGGTTTTGTGGACAGCCACTGGCAGCTGAACCATCTTCCTAACATTCCTCAGGCCATGAGCTGAGGACTGCGATGAACTCTGAAAGCTGTGCGTCACCTTCTCTTCTCAGGGGAAAGCAGCAAACGTTTGGTAGGAGAGCTCCCGGGGCTTGGAGAAGGGAAGCTGCTGGGACGTGCTCAGCAGAGGACACTGGGAAGAGAGTGTACCCTGAGGGCTGTTGGAGACGGTGGCGGGAGGGGCAGGTGGGGCAGGCAGGGTCGTGGTGCCCAACTGCCTGAGTGTCTCCAGTCACTCAGCAGGAAGGTGGCGAGGACCCCGGGCTTCTGCCAGCAGCTTGTGTGATACCAGTTTTATTGTCAGTGGCATGCATGACCTAGCAGTGTCTCCAGGAACGTGGAGCAGCTCTGTTTAAGGAAGGAAATACAAGGCACGCTAGACTGGCCGAGAAACAGAAGTTTTTAAAAGGAATTCTTGGCAACTAGATGTAGAGAATTAGCAACTTCACATTTTTGGGATATTGAATAGCATAGCTGGAGATTCACCCATAACTTCTAAAAAGCGAAACTAAAATGTAGTCCTGTTTCTTACTGTCTATACAGGGATATGGGATTAGAACTGTTTAGAACCCATATTATTAGTGATAAAATGGTTCAGAGTAAAACCATTGATGGAATCCTACTGCTGATCGAGCGCGAGAGGAGCGGCGAGGCCGTGGACCGGAGCCTGTTGCGGAGCCTGCTGGGCATGCTGTCTGACCTGCAGGTGAGTGCTGCCTGTGCGGAAGATACCTGGGTACCTGCCCAGCTACTTGCACCAGAATAAATGGTTGTACCAAAGATGTTAAACAATGAAATCATAAGGGCATTTGTTGAAGATAGGAGAGTCTTTAAAATCCCTAGAAGGGGAATAGCGCTCAAGCTAACACCACACCAGGTGCCACAAAAGAGAAGATAGATCAATATCACTACATAAAATGCACCTTTTTCATGGAAAATATAAACAGAGACAAAACCAGATGACACGCTGGGGGAAAATATTAGCAACACACACAAAAGACAAAGGGCGAAGTTCTTTAGAGCAATAGGACCCCAAGGCACTATAGGAAGAGAACAGAGGAGGGCCTGCCTGGCCATTTTGGGAAGGACAGTGCAGCCGGCCGGTTGGGTGGCCACAGGCGCCTCCAAGTTCAGGTCATGGCAGCCTGCCCCGTTAGAAACTGGGATGTGTTAGCACTTGTGAAGATAGTTTCTTTTACTGAAATTGGTCAACAACTCTGCTTGTTTCTTAGGTGTATAAAGATTCATTTGAACTGAAATTTTTGGAAGAGACTAATTGCTTATATGCTGCCGAAGGCCAAAGGTTAATGCAGGAAAGAGAGGTGAGATGATGGGATGTTTCCGAATCCCCTGGCTTCGTTTCTGCAGATGAGCACCTAGGAGGACTTTCCTCATGTTTGCCTTTTCACACACATGCAAATGTTTCATTGAAAATCTTCTGAAAGCTGCAGTCTTGCCAGAATCCCCAGTAATGAGCTTCGTTCTTAGTATACTAAGAATTTAGTTTATGTGAACTTAGAAACTATTGCACTCCCCCCACAAGTAAAAAGCTGTAAGATCATTTCTGAAATAATTAAAATAACTCAAATTTAAGCAAGATGATAAAAACATACATGAAAACTTAAAAATATAAATACAAATGATAAAATTTTTCATTTGTGTGAAGCACTGCAAAAAATTTTCCCAAAAAAAGCTGTGCGAAAAAACACGTAGTAGTAATAGGAACCCAAAAAACTTAATCACCTTTCCAGATACCAGAGCAAAATCATAAAGGAACCTGCCCCATAGACTGTCACCCAAATGGTGCGTGCTACTGCCTAGAATGGACCCTAGCCATTGGTTCCTTCATTCTGGCTTTGGAGAGGAAGTTTCATGTCAGATGCTGAGCCCGGCTGCAGCTACCCCAGCAGAGCCTCAGGCCTTTCCTGCACTGTCTTGGGAAACATGGGGGTACTTTAAGGTCCCCGGCAGAGCCTCAGGCCTTTCCCACATTGTCTTGGGAAACATGGGCGTACTTTGAAGTCTCCTGCAACCGTGTTGTTTGGTGTCCCCCAAATGAACAACCAACTTGTTGACTTGCTTTTGCTGACCCAGCTGTGCGGGGCAGCGTTGCCGTTTAGCACCTCACCCTCCTACCAAGTGAGGCTCAGCTCCCTGTGGGCCCTGGGGATGGGAGGAGGGTGTGCACAGACCCTGAAACTTGGTGGTGAGCAGGGACGAAAGAGAAGTGCAGCCTGGGCCCTGTTCTAGGATGGATGTTAATATCAGGGTCCTTTCTCCATGTCCCCCCCACACACATTTCCGTCCTACCTCTCCCTCCCTGTTAATCTGTGTTAATATTTGGCTTGAATATGTATTCTGCTTTTTAAAAAAATTACATGTAAGGAAAACAAAATCTCAATTTCTTGGATAGTGTCGACATTCTTTTTGTTACTGATCCATTTAATTGTTTTGTTTGTAAGGTTCCAGAATATCTTAACCATGTAAGTAAACGCTTAGAGGAAGAGGGAGACAGAGTAATCACTTACTTGGACCACAGCACACAGTAAGTACCATTTGCTCGCTAAGCGTTCGTATCTTCACCGTGGCTGGAAGGTTCTCCTGGCTGGTTATTGAAATAAAGGGTGTCTTTGTCAATTCATTCAGTACTAAGAGTATTTTTGCACCTAGCATATTTTACTTTATTATTTGTCATTATTTGGCATTCACAAATTACAGTTTTTACCCAGTGCCTTGTCATGAGTTACTGTCTAAAGAGAGTAAATCTTGCTGAGATACTTGGCATCTTTGAGTTTTGAGACGGTCTATTTATGTTAATGGAGTATCACTGAATATTAGGTTATTTTGATTGTGCATTCTCTGTTACACATTTTATATCGCTTTAATTTTATTTATGGTGCTGTCACACAATTTTCTCTTTTCATCTAATGTTTTTTTCCTGCAAACCTGAGGTAGATGAGTAGCTAGGGAAACAAAAAGGGAGAGATTATGTGAGCGTGCGTGTCAGGCACAGAGTGTCCATATGATGGGAGGCAAGGACAGAGGCAGAGGGGACAGCAAGGGAGAGAAATGAAAATGATACAGTGTGCAGCTGGGCGCGGTGGCTCACGCCTGTAATCCCAGCACTTTGGGAGGCTGAGGTGGGCAGATCACAAAGTCAGGAGATCGAGACCATCCTGACCAACATGGTGAAACCCCGTCTCTACTAACAATACAAAAAATTAGCCGGGCGTGGTGGCGGGAACCTATAGTCCCAGCTACTTGGGAGGCTGAGGCAGGAGAATGGCATGAGCCCGGGAGGCAGAGCTTGCAGTGAGCCGAGATCACACCACTGCACTCCAGCCTGGGCGACAGAGCGAGACTCCGTCTCAAAAAAGAAAATGATACAGTGTGCAGAACTGGACCCAGTAGGGGATGATAAAATATACAGATGTGCAGAACAGGACTTGGTAGGACTCAGAGAAAACAGGAGGAGAGATGAAAATGATACGGTGTGCAGAACTGGACTCAGTAAGCTACGGAAAGGGGCAGGATTATGACAGAATCCAGCACAAAAACAGAGAGGGTGCAGAAAAAGAGATTTGGTCACTTAGACGTGTGGAGTTGGAGGAGCCTGTGGGAAATCCAGGATCTCGAGCCAGGCCAGGGTGGCTCAGGGGCCATGTTGTGCTTCCTTCCAACTGGGAGCAGAAGAGCAGCCCCCAGGAGACTGGGAAGCAGCAGCCAGGGAAGTCCGGGGGAAGTAGTGGAGAGAGCGGCAGCCACAGCGAAGCCCCACAACCAGGGTGTGCAGGTCACACACAGCCTCCCTGAGCCCTTTCTGCTCATGTAGGAAGCAGAAGGCGGAATGTCGGCTCTGCCCTTCTCCGTAAGATGGTGCATTAAAACGTTCCTTATAAACTGGAAATGAAGGCTTGGGAAGATGGCTAAAATCAGCAATCCTTGGAATAACGCAGAAGCATCCCTGCTTCCCTGGGCCCGCCCGTGGGCCTGCTTGTGCTGTTCAGTAGGTGGTTTTTAGAAAGGGCTTCCTTCAGCGTCATTAGCAACAGGAGTCGTCGTCCGTTTGCATGAGGAAATGTTCTTAACCTTCCGTTTCTGATTGCCTGTAGACTGCATCTGTCGTAGACAAACGCCCCAGTCTTCTACAGAAAAACAGTCTCTTCTTTAAACTTTACTTCTAACGCTTATTCTTTTTACCTTATATAGGAAACCACTGATTGCTTGTGTGGAGAAACAGCTATTAGGAGAACATTTAACAGCAATTCTGCAGAAAGGTAGATTTCCTAACTCTTGTGCAAATTAAACTGAACAATTATCCTTAGTTCATTAGGAAAGTAAAGGGGGCATTACAAATAGCAATGTTAGGATGTTTGTTATTTTCATAAGACGGTCATTAAAAGTCTTTTCTAATGAACATGTTAGCCATCCACGGGAGAAAAAAAAAATCAGTAAGAGAAATAATGGAAGGCACCTAGTGGAACTACATTCACTGCTAAAACCCCAGTGGCAAGAAGGCCCGGCAGACCTTCTGTACCACACTCATGCTGAAACATGGGTGCAGTGAGCCTGTTGCAGCTCTCTGAGCAGACTCATTTCCTGTGTCCAGCCATTCTTCATGCACACTCGGATGTAGGGGACTCGGGGAGCCGTTCGGGCTGTTAGATTTTCGTGAGGCTTCCCTCACCTGTGGACTTCGTGCATCTTAGTGTCAGATGAACTACCGACTAGGTGGTCTGCTTAAGCAGAGTATACTTTTCTTCTGGTTTTCTGGAAGAGAAGAGCATGTGTTCTAGTGCTGACAGCGCGGCCTTCACGTCCACTTCTCCCCAAGTGGTGGCAGTACCTGGCCACAGGAAGATGGCTTCTAGCAGCCTGCACCTTTAAAATTGATGCTGATGTCTTACCTTGATCTTTGTTTATTGCTGTTTTTTCTAGGCTTCAAAGTGTGCTAAATTCTTTGAAAATTACAATGAGCAGTCTAACCTTTGTAACACTTTAGTACTTACTGGGACATTTCACTGTTACCATTTGAAACAATGTTACCTTCTGAAAGTCATTTTAAATGTATTTGGAAAATACAAGACTTTTTTCAAGCCATTGGAAACCTTAAAGTTTAATTTTGAAAAGGCCCTAAATGGTATTCAAATATATTCTGGTTTGGGTTCTACACTGTCAGATAATAGTATTATGGCTAATGAGATACTTAAGTGAAACCAGAATAAAACCAAAAGGGAGGAGAATTAACATGATTGAGCATCTCCTGTTACAAACAACTCCACTTGATGTGAGTATCTTTTAAAACAATTCTGTGAAATCATTATCCCCATTCTACAAATAAGAAAACCAGGGCTTAAAACAGCCAGATGTTGGTGCCTGGGATCACATTGCTTGTGAGCTGAGAGTCACGGGTCCAATCTGGTTATGATGTTTCTGCTTATTCCACACTGAAACCTACACATCACCTATCCACCTAAAAACAAATGCATTCAGAATTTGTGTCAGGTGTTTTTATGAAAGGAGTCACTTTATAAGAAAAAAGGCCAGGCATAGTGGCCCATACCTGTGACATCAGCACTTTGGGAGGCCAGAGTATCACTTTGGATCACTTGAGCCCAAGAATTCACGACCAGCCTGGGCAACAAAGAGAGACCCTGTCTCTACCAAAAAAATAAAAATAAAAAATTTTTTTAAAGCCACAGGTGGTGCATGCCTAGGGTACCAGCTACTCAGGAGGGTGAGGTGGGAGGATCACTTTGGCCCAGGGGGTTAAGGCTACAAAACTACAAAAACCTGGGTGACAAAGCAAGAGACTTGTCTCAAAAAAAAAGAAAAAGAGAGAAAAGATTTCAAGTAAATAGTAGAAATTTGCATAAATTGTTCTAGTGCATTCTTTGTTAAGCAAAATTATTTAAAGAAAATGGTAAATTATATATGTAAAACCTTACCCTAAGTTTTATTAGAAATGTTTTAAAAATTAAAAAGATACTTTTGAATTCTTAAGACATGGGTTTTAGTAAAATAAAGTATAAAAAGTTTGTGTCAGTAGATCAGAATGTAATTGAGAGAAATAAACATTTGGAACTCTAGGTAAGGATTGTAATTATAGCCCCACCATGTGTTTGCACACAACTTTAAACCTCCTCGTTTGTGTGAACATCGTGCCCATTGTAGGCAGAATCTGAGACTTTGTGAATTGTATGACTGTTCACCATTTTATGCTTTAACCTGGCTGCCTCTCAGTAGTTATCATAAAGCAAGTACTTAGAAAATCTATGAGAGTTTTTCTAATTGAGATATGGTTTTAGAAAACTGTTACAAATATTAAAAATCTAAAACACTGAAAACTTTTTTAAATGCTGTGTTAAACACTTCAAAATATCTGATGATGTTTTTCTCTTATAGTTTACTATAGGTGTGAATAAATTTAATCCACTATAAATTAGATTTGATAGCTTGTCCTTTTACATTGTCTGGCCGATGGACTAAATCAGAAGTAGATTGAGAACATGAACCTCCCAGGTTAAATAGTTGGTGTAAACTGGATTTTCTGACTTGCTAACTTAAGTGAAATAAGAGGGCTTCAATGACATGAAGAAGTAAATAATACATCTTCCAACATACTCAGAGAAAATGAGGTTCACCTAATAGGATCCATCTCAGATATTTAACCAGATCAACCTGCTCATGTAGAGGCAGCGATATGGAGACCCGCCCAATTTCTAAGCGGTGTATTGACGTTCTTATGGTGCACGCTGTGTTCTAGTTGAGTTGTTGTTAATGCTGCCCATGCTGTACTCTGCTGACGTGTACTGCACATCTCAGGGCTCGACCACTTACTGGATGAGAACAGAGTGCCGGACCTCGCGCAGATGTACCAGCTGTTCAGCCGGGTGAGGGGCGGGCAGCAGGCGCTGCTGCAGCACTGGAGCGAGTACATCAAGGTACTGGCGGGGTTTGGGGTTTTGAGGCCGCGGGCGTGGGCATTCCCTGCAGGGAGCAGAGCCCCTCCTGAGAACGTCTAGTGTGCCCTGGCAAAGGGAACTGGGCTGCTGGAGGGCCCGTCTGCATTTTCATCACAGATGATAGGGTGGACGGTAGGCTTCCATCTGCTTCCCAATCACCAGTGTGAATTTGCTTTTTAGGATAACACCAGCAGTGATTAGCACCATCAAGGTAGAAAGTATAACTTAAAGAACAACTGTTTTGCTCTTCTTCATCAGCATAAATATTGGTTTAATTCTAAATCATGATTTTTCCTAAAGTAATCATTTTTGTAAATCTGCTTGTCAGACATGATCTCCTCATGCCCTTTCCTCAGTGAGAACTATTATATATTTGGCATATCGGGTTGCTTTATAGACTTTATTTCTTAACGGTCCAAATTTAGGATTTATTACTTAAACTTTCGCTTTCATGTTTCGAAAGCATTTCTTTGGCATCCCTAACAAGCCCAGTCCAACCCGTCGTAGTGGCTTCTTGGGCAGTACCCTGAGTTTTCACATGTCCTGCCCAGGAGAACGGCCCCTTGGTGCTGACATAGGACCTCCCTGAAGACTAGGGGCTCTCGGCCCAGGGCACCACCCCACCAAGGGGACATTTGTTGATGTCTGGAGACATTTGTGGCTGTCTGAACAGAGAGGGTGCTGCTTGCTTTGCTGGGCAGCACCAGGGGTGCTGCTGAATGCACAAGGCAGCCCTCACCACAAAGAATCACCTGCCCAGAGGGCCAGAGTTGCCCAGCCCAAGAAACCTGCTGAAGACCCTCTAATGAGAAGCCATTCTCCAGATGCCCCTCACAGAAACAAGAGAACTGAGGCAGACATCAGGGCCCCTTCACAGATAGCTTGTGTTTTCAGGATGTGCCAGTTGCCTAGCATGAATTTTCCAGCTTAAATGGTGAACATTTAGCAAAAGTCTGTGTTTTTGCTTGCTGGTGACTATTCTTAAGTCCCATAATGAAAAGATAAACAAAATTTCCAGAGAATTACGCTGAGAGGAAAAAAAGAAAAGCCAATCACAGATACTTAACATGTTATTGCATAACATTTTGGAAATGACAAAATTTAGAAATGGAGGATAGATGAAAAGTTACCAGGGTATAGGGATGGGGCGGGGTGTGTGGTTATAAAAGGCCCCAGGAGGTAGCCTTCTGCGGGAACAGTCGGGGTTTTGGCCGAGGTCTAGATGTGCACACCCAGATGAGTTACAAGTAAACTGGGCCATGTGAAAAAGACTGGTGTGTTGTCAGTGTCAGTATCCCAGTTGAGATACTGTTGTGTAGTTTTGCAAACCGTTGCCATTGGAGGAAACTGTGGAAACAAAGATACTGGGATTGCTTTGCTATTTTTACTATTATGCAAATCTTTCATTATCTGAATGAAGATTTCCGTTAAATAAAAAAGATAAAGCTTACATGCTGCTTTATGGAATAATCAGACCTGAAGTCGTGTATCAGTCCAGCTGTGGAAAGCCAGCACTCACAGCACCCCTCCCCACAAGGTCTCGTACAGTGATAGAATTGGAAGTTATAACTGAGTCACACTAAATTGGCCATAAAGCTACTGAAGATTTGGGTTTTTTGCCAGTGAGACAGTCTTCAGGGGATGGGAATATGTGCTAAAAACTAGGAAAAGTTCACCTTTGCAGTTTCCAGTCTGGGTAATAAAAATCAGTGAGTGACCATCACCCCTGAGTGTCAGCAATGAGTAGTTATGCTGTAACAAAATAGTAGTTTATATTCAACTCCACATGCCGTTATCAAAATAAAGCTGGGCCTTGTAGTGTATGTGCATTATTTTAAAATGCAGTTAGCACCACAGGGTGTAGAGTAAGAGGTAAGTCCCTCCCACACCTGCTAGCCACACACCGCCCCTCTCTGGGAGAGTCTGTGCCCTTTCTGTTGGCATCTTTTTTTTTTTTTTTTTTTTTTGAGACGGAGTCTCACTCTGTCATCCAGGCTGGAGTGTAGTGGCGTGATCTCAGCTCACTGCAACCTCTGCCTCCTGGGTTCAAGCAGTTGCCTGCCTCAGCCTCCTGAGTAGCTGGGATTACAGGCTCCCGCCACCACACCCGGCTAATTTTTGTATTTTTAGTAGAGATGGGGTTTCACCATATTGTCCAAGCTGGTCTTGGAACTCCAGACCTTGTGATCCACCCGCCTCAGCCTCCCAAAGTGCTGGGATTTCACGCGTGAGCCACTGCGCCCAGCCTTCTGTTGGCATCTTTCCACCAGCCAGCTACCTCACGTGTGTGTGTGTGATGTGTGAGTGCACATGTGCATTCTATTGAGACGAATTTTTTAAATCCAGTCATTGTATTCAGTTCCTCTTCGGCATATATAGTTTATATCATCAAATGTTAACTGTTTATTAGTGCCCTACACAGACTTTTAGGAATGTTTAATGTAACAGTTTTAAATCAAAAATACAAACTAGGCTAGGCACAGTGGCTCACGCTTGTAATCCCACCACTTTGGGAGGCCAAGGCAGGTGGATCATGAAGTCAAGAGATCGAGACCATCCTGGCCAACATGGTGAAACCCCGTCTCTAGCTGGGCGTGGTGGTGTGCACCTGTAGTCTCAGCTACATGGGAGGCGGAGGTTGCAGTGAGCCAAGATCACGCCACTGCACTCCAGCCTGGTGACAAAGCGAGACTCCATCTCAAAACAAACAAAAAAAAATACAAACTAAAAAAGTGAGCTTTTCATGGTTAGAAGTGATGGAGAAGGAAAACTAGCTAAGAAGTCCCAAGAGGTATATTGAATTAATAGGAATTAACTTGTCTTGGAGGAACTTATACATAAACATTCTTTAAAAAGCAACGGACATTTTCCAGTCGTTTGTAAGTTCTCTCAGAAACAGAATCGTAAGACCAACGCATTAATTGTGTATTTAATTGTATATTCACACCAAGCACAGGGGCTCATGCCTGTAAACCCAGCACTTTGGGAAATCACAGTGAGAGGATTGCTTGAGGCCAGGAGTTCGAGACCAGCCTGGGCAACATGACCCCGTCTCTACAAAACTTTAAAAAGATTGGCCAGATGTGGTGGCCTGAGCCTGTGGCACCAGCTACTCAGGAGGCTGAGGTGGGAGGATTGCTTGAGCTTGGGAGGTTGAGGCTGCAGTGAACCGTGATTGCACCACCACACTCCAGCCTCGGCCGCAGAGTGAGGGCCTGCCTCAAAAAAAAGTGTATTCACTTAATTTTTGAAATGTGAATTCAATTTGTGAAACTTTTAAAGTTATTGAGTATTTACTACTAAGAGTAATTTATGTTAAACTATCCTGATATATGATAGCAGGAGAAGATACTGTTTGCTATTGTAAACATGTTGCTGAGTTGGTATTGATATGCTTTTGCAGACTTTTGGAACAGCGATCGTAATCAATCCTGAGAAAGATAAAGACATGGTCCAAGACCTGCTGGACTTCAAGGACAAGGTGGACCACGTGATCGAGGTCTGCTTCCAGAAGAATGAGCGGTTCGTCAACCTGATGAAGGAGTCCTTTGAGACATTCATCAACAAGAGACCCAACAAGCCTGCAGAACTGATCGGTAGAAAAATATTTGTTTTTTTTGTTTGTTTGTTTTTGAGACAGTCTCACCCATTTCTAGACAATTTTTTAATGTGGGAAAATAAGGTAAAATCAACCAGAATGTTCAAGCTGCTCAAGCGGTGTGTGGAAAGCGTTTTTATCAAGTCTTATTAGGACACACATTTAAAAACCGACACACCTGCATGCATGGGTGGAGGAGGGCATTTCCATAAGGGAAGATGAGGTAAGAATTTAGAAAAGAAATGACGCTTGACTTCGCCAAAGAAGGGAGGGGTGATCACCATCTTTGTATCCTCTAATCCATATTAAAATAGGATAAAACCAGATGAGATCTCAAATGATAATACTATTTTTAAGCTGTACAATTTTTTCACAATAATATCAAAATATATTTCAGAATTCATAGGCTTTCTCTAGTCAGTAAAATTTTTTTTTTAATTCGAAGGAGAAAGGGGGCAAAGAACTGAAATACGACGATACTAGATTGACTGTTGATTACTGCTGAAGATGTAAGATGGAACACGGAGCTCATTGTGCAATTGTCTACTTTTCTGTGTGTTCAGAATATTCCATTACAAAATGTTTAAAAGAAAAAAACTAACAAAAACAGCAACAGAAGGAATTCAGGAGGCAGTTTACTTTGGCTGTTGTTCCTCTGTATCATTTGTGGTTTCTCTAAAGCAAAGGGATGTTGAGCTCTTGGGAGTTTGGGCTTCTGGAAGTCTTGGGTTCTCCCATCACATGGGGACTTTGGTCCTCCCTCCCAAGCCACCTGACGATGGCTTGTGCAGCCTCAGAAACAGGAAGCCTGAGTAGAAATGCTTTCACCCTGCGTTGCCACCTTGGATGCCCTGAGAAAGTCTTTCTCTTTGAGAATGTCTCCTCTGCATTCATGACACCAGATCCTAGAAATAGGCACTCCAGCATCCGGGGCAGTCATGTCCTGAAACCTGAGCATGTATTTGCTGAAGCCATTTTATTTTGAAATTCAGATTGCATTTAAAGATAAGAAAGATATTTAAACCTGCTTTAAACATTCAGTCCTGGCTTCATTAAAATTTTGGGAAGTATTTACTCTCACATGACTTGAGAAGTACTTACCTTAGAAAATCAGATATTTGTTTTTTTGTCATAGTCATTTGGGGAAGGTTCCAGAATGTTCCTGTACAATGTTGCTAATAGAAATTGAAGATGTTCTCTTTTTCTAGTTTAGAGTATTTACTATATGTTTATGCTCACAGCAAAGCATGTGGATTCAAAGTTAAGAGCAGGCAACAAAGAAGCCACAGACGAGGAGCTGGAGCGGACGTTGGACAAGATCATGATCCTGTTCAGGTTCATCCACGGTGAGACTCGGGCACTCAGAAAATGCTGCATAATCAAGAGGTGTAAACAGGCCCTGCTTTCTCAGAGGAGGTTTAGCATGAGAATGTCAGTATCAGTAGAGCCAGTTTGCATTAGAATGAACACTTTTCATCCTGGCTAACATGGTGAAACCCCGTCTACTGAAAATACAAAAAATTAGCCAGGCGTGGTGGCGGATGCCTGTAGTCCCACCTACTTGGGAGGCTGAGGCAGGAGAATGGCGTGAACGCGGGAGGCGGAGCTTGCAGTGAGCCGAGATCGCGCCACTGCACTGCAGCCTGGGCGACAGAGCAAGACTCCGTCTCAAAAAAAAAAAAAAAAAAAAAACTTTTAAGGGTTTTCAGCAGTTGAAGTTTGAAGTTTAACATTTGCTTATCAACTCTCTGATGTCTTGATTATTCTCATCTGGTTATAAATAGGTAAAGATGTCTTTGAAGCATTTTATAAAAAAGATTTGGCAAAAAGACTCCTTGTTGGGAAAAGTGCCTCAGTCGATGCTGAAAAGTCTATGTTGTCAAAGCTCAAGCATGGTAAGCGTGTGGGGCCTGGGCTCCTCCCCTGTAACTGAGGGTTGCTGCCCCGTGTGTTACCCCGATCTCACTCCCTCCTTTGCTGTGTCCAGAGTGCGGTGCAGCCTTCACCAGCAAGCTGGAAGGCATGTTCAAGGACATGGAGCTTTCGAAGGACATCATGGTTCATTTCAAGCAGGTGAGTTGTGTTTCTTCAGGTAAAGCAGCTTTTTAAAAAGTATCTGTTAGTGTGGTGGCTCATGCCTGTAATCCCAGCACTTTGGGAGGCAGAGGCAAGAGGCGTTCTTGAGGCCAGAAGTTCAAAACTACCCTGATCAACATAGCAAGACCCAGTCTCTACAAAAGAAAAATTTTTTAAATGAACATGTAGTCCTAGCTACTGGGGTAGGGCTGAAGTGAGAAGATCACTTGAGCCCAGGAGTTTGAGGCTGCAGTGAGCCGTGACTGCACCACTGCGCTCCAGCCTGGGCAACAGAGTGAGACCTTGTTGTGGATGGGTGGATAGATAGATACATACATAGACAGAGATAGCAGTACCTTGTCATAGATAGATAAATAGATAAGGTAGGTAGATTCAATAGATTAGATAGAAAGAATGAATCTCACTCTATGTAAGAAAAAAATTACACTATTAATGTTTCACAAGTAAATTTTAAAAGAAGAAAAAGAAGATCTAAACGTGTGGCAAGAATTTTATTTCAGTGAGTCTGGTGGTGACACCTGAAGAAGGGAAAAAGGCAGTCCTAGTGAGGCATTGGGTTTCATGGAATACATTCTGGGAACTGAGATAAATTCTAACACAGATGAAACTTTATATTGAAAATTACACGGTTTATTTTGTTTTAGGTTAATTATGTTTTATTACTTTCTCAAAATGATTGTCTTGGATTTCTCTGTTTTTAGCATATGCAGAATCAGAGTGACTCAGGCCCTATAGACCTCACAGTGAACATACTCACAATGGGCTACTGGCCAACGTACACGCCCATGGAAGTGCACTTAACCCCAGAAGTAAGTGTGCAGAAAGCATGCTGTCCGCTCCCACTGTCATGCCCTTACCAGGCACAGATATGTTGCCTTCAAGAATTGTTTAATGGGGAGTTTTTAAAAATAGCCCACTCAGTCCAAAATCAAAGTGCTCTTATGGTCTTTGGAAATCTGCTTGAGAAAGTGACCACTTTTGTCACCCTCTGTGGCTCCTCCCAGTGCAGCCTGTGTCCACCTGCTGACCTGCAGGGGGTCCATGAGCACAGGCACTTGTTTTGGAAGTTATGGCTTATTAAGCTGCGGTTCTTGTCTGGTTGTTCTTTCTTTCCATTGTAGACAGTGCTGAAGTCTTGGGAATGGCATTATTTAGGGCCTTCTTTGTCAGCCACTACTTTAGCTACACTAAACCCTTTAGTGGAGGGTTTGCACGCCGGAGGTAGAATTCTGTGCTCAATGAAGTTAAAATCAGTGGGAGATACAATACATGCACCATTCATTTAATACCAGGCAAAGGGAAAGGGCTGAGACCAGCCTGGAATCATGGAAGACTTCCTGGAAAAGGCGTCCCTTAAGCCTGATCTCAAGTAAAGATGAATGATGATTTCATCAGCTGAGAAGGGAAGAAAGACACACAGCTACAGTGGTAGGACAGTGTAATTCCTTTTCTTATCCATCATGAGGGTCATGGCCAATGCTCCTTTAACAAAAGACAAATTAGGAGGAGAAAACCATAACAAATTTATTTAATCAAAGTTTTATTTAACACATCAGGCTTCAGAAACGAAGACCAAAGACCCAGGGAAGACTGTCCATTGTTATGCTTAGGTTTGATAAAGAATGGGCAGCCATGTAGAAATAGGTGTGTTAGTCTGTTTTGCATTGCTGTAAAGGAGTACCTGGGGCTGGGTAATTTGTAAAGAAAAGAGTTTTCATTGACTCATGGTTCTGCAGGCTGTACAAGCGTGACACCTGTGTCTGTGCAACTTCTGATGAGGTCCCAGGAAGCTTTTACTCAAGGTTGAAGGCAAAGGGGGAGTAGGCGAGAGAGAGGGCGCAACAGGTGGTGGGGGAAGGTCCCAGACTCCTTAACAATCAGATCTCGTGGTAACTCATTACCACAGGGAGGGCGCCAGGCCATTCATGAGGGATCCACCCCCATGACCCAAACACCTCCCACCAGGCCCCACCTCCAGCACTGCAGATCACAGTTCACCGTGAGATTTAGAGGGGACAGACCCCCAAACTCTTATCAATGTGACTGGACAGAAGGGTACCATCTAACAGTAGTAGAGTAGCGGGGAAACCAGTAAGGCCTGTCCAGATTCTTCTTGGCCTCACTGGGCAATGTTCTTTCCTCCCAGGTGTAGGGCAGGACACCTCTGGAACAAGAGTCTTATGACTTAACTATCAGCAAGGTAGGTCAGAGAACTTCTTAATATCCAGATCCTACACAAAAGGGCAGGGGAAGCATAGAGTAGTATCTCCAGGCTTTATGGCTGGCTTTGGGCAAGAGGGGTTTGAGTTTTCTCTGGCCTGCCTTGGGGAAGAAGAGTTCTCATTCCAGGAGAACTTTGGGGGAGAAGGTGGGGTGGAAGAAGGTGAGTGAGAGATCTTGCTTCTGAGGCGTCCTAGCCAGACTTAGAGAACATGGGCGGGATGCTCAAAGAAAGCCAGGCAGCCTGCTTTCCACGCTGGCCACGTGGTGCTGTCCCTTCCTCTCTCCACAGATGTTTGTGCTTCTACACCATTCCCTTTCCCCTTAATATTCTAGTGGCTGTTTCCCAAGAACATAAGCACCTGTCAAATGAGGGCATTCACCCTGATATAATACTTTCACCCCATTTCTGTTGGTTGTCTCCGATATGTCCTTTGTGGTGTTTTTCCGGTACCCAGCTGACCCCAGGACCCAGGCGGCGTTCGTTGCTACCTGTGAGTAGGTTCAGGTTGGGCAGGTCCAGCCAGATGCCCCGTGTCCCCATCAGGATCCTGGCGGGAGGTGTGCACTATCACGTGCCCCAGTGTCTTGGTGACATTCGATAGGATCCTCCTGTGAAGGTGCTGGCTGGTTTCTCCACCGTATCGTTAGTGTTTTTCCTTTTGTAATCACTAAGTAATCTGTGAGGAGACATTTCAAGACTATGTAAACCTCTTAATCCTCATCCAGCTGTCACCTGTGTGGCGATTCCTGGCTAAATTGATTTTTACCTGGTGAATGGGGATTTTTTTCCAGCTCTGTCATTTCTCTGTATTTAGAAGTTGGCATTCTAAGGAAGAGCCCTTCTTTCCACCCCCTTTATTTACTTATGTATTTCTCTTTATATCATTATGAACTCACGGATTCTTAATTTATGTACTTATTTTGATGCTTAAATTGTCCCATATGTGGTCTGTGAGCCACCCTTAACACTGGTTCCTTTGCTCTTTGATATGCCTACATCATTTTTTTAGTACTTTTTTGTTTTCTAGCAAAAGTTGTTTGAAGCTTACCATACTGTATTTTTTTTATTGTGGTAAAATACACTTTAACATTCAAGTTACCTTTTTAAAGTGTGTGGTTCAGTAACATCAAGTGCAGTTGTTCCTCAGTATCCACGGGCTATTGGTTCCAGGACTCCCACAGATACTAAAATTCACAGACTCAATTCTGTTATTTTATGTAAGTGTGAGATCTTATATAACCTATGCATACCCTCCCATGTACTGTAAATAATCTCTAGATGATTTATAATACCTAACAAATGCTGTGTAAATAGTTGTTACACTGTATTGTTAACAGTACAGTAACAGACCTGTCTGTTCAGATTCTTCCTGGCCTTTTAGGGGATCACTGACGAAAAAACTTAGTGCATGTTCAGTACAGACAACCATCCTTTTTTTGCTTTCGAATATTTTTGACCTGAGATTGGTTGAATCCATGGCTGTGGAACCCATGGACACAGAAGGCCAGTGGTACATTTACAGTGTTACAGAGCTGTCACCCCTGTCGATTCCAGAATTTTTCCATCATTCCATTAGCAGCTCCTCCCCAGCCTGCTCTCCTCCGGACCCCGGCAGCCACTATCTGCTTCCTGTCTCTGTGGATTTGTCTACATTAGATAGTTCACAGAAATGGAATCACAATATGTGAGCTTTTGTGTCCGGCTTCTTTCACTTAGCATGCTGTTTTCAAAGTCCATCCGTGCTGCACCATACATCAGCGCTTTATTCCATCCGTGCTGCGCCATACACGAGCGCTTTATTCCATCCGTGCTGCGCCATACACGAGCGCTTTATTCCATCCGTGCTGCGCCATACACGAGCGCTTTATTCCATCCGTGCTGCGCCATACACGAGCGCTTTATTCCATCCGTGCTGCGCCATACACGAGCGCTTTATTCCATCCGTGCTGCGCCATACACGAGCGCTTTATTCCATCCGTGCTGCGCCATACACCAGCGCTTTATTCCATCCGTGCTGCGCCATACACCAGCGCTTTATTCCATCCGTGCTGCGCCATACACCAGCGCTTTATTCCATCCGTGCTGCGCCATACACGAGCGCTTTATTCCATCCGTGCTGCGCCATACACCAGCGCTTTATTCCATCCGTGCTGCGCCATACACCAGCGCTTTATTCCATCCGTGCTGCGCCATACATCAGCGCTTTATTCCATCCGTGCTGTGCCATACATCAGCGCTTTATTGCTTTTCTGGCTGAATAACATCGCATTGTATCGATAGGTCACATCTGGTTTCTCCATTCACCAAACATTGGGCATTTGGGTTATTTCCACCTTTTGGCCGCTGTGAATAATGCTGCTGTGAACATGGGTGTACAAGTTTTAGTTTGAACACCTGCGGTCACTTCTTTTGGGGTATATACCTGGGAGTGGAACTGCTGGGTCATGCAGTAACTTTAAGTTACTGAGGAATTGCCGGGCTGTTTCCCATAGTGGCTGCAGCAGCTTTTATTCCAGTTAGCAATCACGAGAACTTCCCACCTTCTCACCTACACCTGTGATCTGCCTCTTTCGTTGTAGCCATCCCTGTCCATATGAGCTGGTCTCTCATCTTGCCGTGATTTGCATTTCCCTGATGACTGTTGATGTTGAGCATCTTTTCATGTCCTGATTGACCATTTGCATATCTTCTTTGGAGAAATGTCTGTTCACGTGCTTTGCCTAGTTTTTAACCGGGCTGTTTATCTTTTGTTATTAAGCTATAAGAGCTCTTTATATTCCAAATGCTAGACCCTTATCAGATCTGTGATTTGCAAGTATTTTCTCCCATTCTGTGGGCTTTTTACTTTCTTGATAGTGTGCTTTCCACAAAAGTTTTTAATTATGGTAAAATCACATTTATTTTCTCTTTTGTAACTTTTGGTGTCATGTCTGAGAAACCATTGCCAAATCAAGATCACAAAAAATTGACGAGGCCAGGTGCAGTGCCTCACACCTATAATCTCAGCACTTTGGGAAGCCAAAGATCACTTGAGCCCAGGAGTTAGGAACAGCCTAGGCAACATGGTAAAGCCCCGTCTCTACAAAAAATAGACAGATTAGCCGCATGTGGTGGTGCCTGCCTACAGACCCAGCCACTCAGGAGGTTGAGGTGGCAGGATTGCTTGAGTCTGGGAGGTTAAGGCTGCAGTGAGCTGTGATCGAGCCTCTGTACTCCATCCTGGGCAACAGAGTGAGATCCGAGACTGTGTCTCAAAAAAAGAAAATAAAATAGCACTATGTATTCTCCCAAAAGTTTTATAGTTTTAGCTCATATGTTTCAGTCTTTGACCCATTTTGGGCCTGGACTGGTAGCTAGCACATAGTACTCAAATGATAGCATTATGATGATAATTATCCTCATTAATACCAATCCAGTCCTAGGAATGAATCCCAAGGAGATGGTTTTTAGGAAAGATATGCGCTAAGAGGTTTATCACAAACCATGGTACTTCTCAAGGCAAAAAGAAAAAAGAGGCTGATCACATTATTGACTTTTATTTAGGTATGGTAATGGCATAGTAGATACATTTCCTAAAAGAGTTCCTGTCCTTTAGAGATACAGAAATACCTACAAATGAAATGAAATCGATGATATCGTGCCTGGGATTTGGTGTCATTGAAGATGGGGAGTAGGTGCAGCAGGTGATTTATACATGTGGTTTCATAGAAAGGTGACTCTTGGGCTGAGTTTTGAAGCATGAAGAGGAGATTGCCAAGCAGATGTGAGGTCAGCAGGAATTTCTGACAGGGCGCAGCTTAGACAGAAACACAGAGAAACTAAAAGGGCACGTCAAGTCTAGAGAGCAGCAGGCATTTATGCAGCACCTGCTGGTGCCATGTACAGTGCTGCAATGGGGAGTCAGAGAGCCAGAGGCCCTGCCCTGTGAGCCCGTGTCCGGAGTCCACATTCACACTGTGCTATAGATGCTGGTAGAGCTAAGAGGGTGTCAGAGAAGACCTCTCTGAGGAGGCAGTTCTGGAAATGAGTAGGTTTCATGAGGGAGATGGGTTATGGGATCCAGCAGAAGAAACCACGTGTGTGAAAGTCTGAGGGGATGAGAATGTATGAAAGACAGTGGAATGATCGACTGAACTGGGCCTGGGGGATTGAGGGGCACAGGCCAGGTCTGTGAGATCAGAGGTTAGAATTTCACGCTTTCTTTGTCCCAGGATCTTTGGAAGCCATCCAGAGACACAGGGAATGGTGAGCGTGTGGGAGAGGAGGGATTGGTTTGGATTTGTGTTCCTGCCCAAATCTCATATTGAATTGTAATCACCACTGCTGGGGGAGGGCCCGGGTGGGAAGCGACCAGATCATGGGGGCAGATTTCCCCCTTGCTGTGCTCATGGTAGTGAGTGAGTTCTCATGAGATCTGGTTGTTTAAAAGTATGTAGCACCTCCCCCTTCTCTCTCTTCCCTGCTCCCGTCATGTGAAGACATGCCTGCTTTTTTCCTCTTACCTTCTGCCATGATTAAAAGTTTCCTGAGGCCTCCACAGCCAAGCTACTTGTACAGCCTGCAGAACTGTGAGCCAATTAAACTTTCCTTCTTTATAAATTACCCAGTGTCAGGTATTTCTTTATAGCAGTGAAAGAATGGACCCATACAAGACGTATAGGTGGATGCTGAGTCCCGGAGCATTGGCATTTGTGGAGTGGACGAGAGCAGGGGGAGGCCACGCCCTGGGCTGTGCAGAGATGGTCTCCTGAGGCGAAACTGATGAGCCCTCGCATGCGCAGCACAGACGCGTCGGAGATCCCGGGTGCAGTGGACACCAGACAGGATCAAGCTGAAGAGTGGAGGGTATGACGGACCAGGAAGGGCATGCAGAAGTCAGGGAAAGCACTGCACATGGGAGAGTCACGCACAGCCTGCCCCTGAGAGGCATCCGGGAAACACGAGCAGGATCCGGGCGATGGGAAAGGCTGGTGCACTGAACGCTGGGAACTTGAAAATGCAGCAACCACAATTTTAAGGATCAGTAGAAAGTTTGGAAAATGTAAGAAATTCACTCAAGGCCAGGCACAGTCTAATTCCAGCGTATTGGGAGGCCGAGGCAGGAGGAGCGCTTGGGCCCAGGATTTCAAGACCAGCCTGGGCAGCATGAGAAGACCCATCTCTACAAAAAAAAAAAAAAAAAATCAACAGGCTTGGTGTCATGTACCTGTAGTCCCAGCTGCTCAGGACACTGAGGCAGGAGGATCACTTGCACCTGGGAGATCCAGCCTGCAGTAAGCTAGGATCACACCACAACCTCGCTGACAGAGCAAGCCTGTGTTCCAAAAAAGAAAAGAAATTCACCCAGAAACTAATCATAGAAACAACTAACTCGTGCTGCACTTTCTGTGCAGGCCCTGATGGAGGTGTTTGCCGTCAGCCCCTGCACAGTGCAGCGCAAGGGGTTGTGGTGTCACCCTTCACAGATGAGGAAGCAGGAGCCTCGCTCATTGCAGGGAACACCAGCCGAGGCCAGGGCTAGCCATGGCCGGGCTGAGACACAGGATCTGGCCTCAGACACCTTTTTCTTGACGGCTCCAGTCTTCACTCTGTGCCACTGGCCCCCAGCAAGCCCTGGTATGTACAGAGACCACGGAATACAGCTGGTCTGTACCATGAAACACCAGTGCAGGCATTATCTCGTTGACACTGAGAAGCCCCAAAGTTCAAGGATTGAGGACGTTTTTACAAATAATGGAATCCAGAAAGTGTCAGAATATAGAGCTGACCTTTTAATTCAGCCGTGAAAAATTGTAAAACTCTGTGCATTGAATGGGGGGCTATTGAGATGGATGGTGTGCAGCATAATTTCGTTGTTCTCCTATGCTTGACAGATGGTTAAACTTCAGGAAGTATTTAAGGCATTTTATCTTGGAAAGCACAGCGGTCGAAAACTTCAGTGGCAAACTACTTTGGGACATGCTGTTTTAAAAGCGGAGTTTAAAGAAGTAAGTTGTCTGTTTCATTTATTTTTTATTATTTGTAAATATGTTAATATAATTTTTTTATTGTTACTGGACTTTAGTAGCAAAAAAGGAGTGTTTCACTTTAATTCACTAGCTTTTATAAGTCCATAAAATTTATAACAGTTAAAGGGTTAATATTCCAATCAATAAAAATTCTTAAGAAATCAATCCATAGAAAACCATTTACCTATTGAAAAAAAGAGCAGAGAATGTGAAGAGGCAACTCATAAAAGAAAAATTGAAAAAAAATCTGTGAAGATGCATTACACTTCTCTGCTAAACAGAGGGCTTCAAAGTAAAATACAGTAAGATGCCACTTTTTGACGAAGAGATTTGATGAAGCCTAAAAAATAAAAAAAATTAAAAAAAACGGACTCTTGCCCACTGCTGGAAGAAGCATAAACTGTAGTGAGCTTTTGGAAGGGCAGTTTGGCATTGTGAACTTTGGCAACCCTGCTGCCGAATTGCTGCCTTAGTTTCAACTCTAGGAACTCATCTTAATGAGACGTTTTCACGGATTAATGAATGAGAATAGTGGTTGCAGTGCTGTTATTATGAGCGATTATTTAAGAGGGGAGAATGCATGCAATGCACTGATCAATGAAAGGCGCTTATGAAACAGGGCAATTATATACACTAAGCAAAAACATAAAATTCCTATTTCGTATAGCTGTTATATTAATAATAAACTTATCTGTACATTATCAAATAAGTTATACATACCTACTTTATTATTGTAGAGAGTCATATACATGAAACCATATATACTCTTCCTTAAGGTATTAGGAAAGTTAATTTCTGTTATCCCCAGTTTTTGCCCTACTTGCTGACTTTAGTTGAACTTGACCTCCACAGGGTGTGTACCAGCACCACCAACTGCAGCTCTCTCCAGGTGTGCAGGAAGGGCTTGTTATGGGCTTGTGATGAGTCCGGGCTGGGTCCGCAGAGGGAGCCACCAACTGTCACCCGAACTCTCATGTGCCTCTCGCGGGTCTGACCTGGAGGCATGTGGCAAGTTGCTGCAGCACTAACTCCTGAATAGAAAAGGAGATCATCCTGGGATATATAAGGCCAAATTGCATTCACCCCTACGTTACAGTCAGTCCTGTATAAAAGAAAGCTGGACTGTAATCCCAGCACTTTGGGAGGCCGAGGTGGGTGGATCACAAGGTCAGGAGATCGAGACCATCCTGGCTAACACAGTGAAACTCCATCTCTACTAAAAATAAAAAAAATTAGCCGGGCTTGGTAGGCACCAGTAGTCCCAGCTACTCGAGAGGCTGAGGCAGGAGAATGGCGTGATTCCGGGAAGTGGGGCTTGCAGTGAGCTGAGATTGTGCCACTGCACTCCAGCCTGGGTGACAGAGCGAGACTCCTTCTCAAAAAAAAAAAAAAAAGTTTGAGAGCAAAAAGAAGCTTCTTTTAATTTTTCAAAGATTGTGCATGCACAGCTTCAGAGGTGTGATGAGGCCTTCTCTTCCAGGGGAAGAAGGAATTCCAGGTGTCCCTCTTCCAGACACTGGTGCTCCTCATGTTCAACGAGGGAGATGGCTTCAGCTTTGAGGAGATAAAAATGGCCACGGGGATAGGTACGAAAACCACAGAGTGCATAGCTCCATGAGTTGTTCTTAAAGCATGTATATTTGTTTTAAGATAAGACATAGACTTGGTAGCATGATTCGTTTACTGTTGTTGAGTCTCATTCGTTTAACGCCAGCCTTTGCCTGCATTTGCTTCCCATTCAGAGGATAGTGAATTGCGCAGAACGCTGCAGTCCCTGGCCTGTGGCAAAGCACGTGTGCTGATTAAAAGTCCCAAAGGAAAGGAAGTGGAAGATGGAGACAAGTTCATTTTTAATGGAGAGTTCAAGCACAAGTTGTTTAGAATAAAGATCAATCAAATTCAGATGAAGGAAACTGTATGTATAAACTTTCTCTTTTTACTTATAGGGGGTTTAGCAGGGAATCATTTGTTTTTGTAGTAATGTTTTTGGCTGTTAGAGGCCTGAAGCACATTTCTAAAATAATCCAATTTCACTATGTAATGTTTGTAAGAGTACTCATTTTCATGTCGCTTTCATTAACTTCACATTCTCAGTAGGAAAGAAAATCAGAAAAAAAGCCACTTAATGTTATTCCTATTCACAAAAAAGTTGTGTGCTAAGCCAGAACTCCCCATGGTCATAGGGTTTCGAAAATTATCCACACTTTTTCTATGGTAATAGAATCTGATATGGTTCACTCTTGGTGTTGTACATTCTGTGGGTCTGGGTAAATGTATAATGTTATGTATCCACCATTATAGGATCATACAGGACAGTTTCATTGCCCTAAAAATTCTCTTATGTTCTGTCACTGTATCCCTGTCTCCCTCCAAGCCCCTGGCAACCCCTGACCCTGTTACTGTCACCATAATTTTGCCCTTTCCTGAATGCCATACAGTTGGAGTCATAGTGTATATGGCCTTTTCAGATTGGCTTCTGTATTTATTAGAATGCATTTAAGGTTCACCATGTCTCTTCATGGCTGGGTAACTCTTTGCTTTTTGCACTGAAGGATTCTCCGTTGTCTGGATGCATCACAACTTATCCCTTCACCTACTGAAGGACATCTGGTTGTTTCCAAGTTTTGGTGATGATGACTAAAGCTGCTATAAACATTTCTGTGCAGGTTTTTATGTGGACTTAAGTTTTTAACTCCTTTGAGGGTGCACCTTTTATAGTGGGCAAAAGTGAGAAGGTCTATCAGTTCTTTCTCCCGAAGGTAACCACTATTGCCCTTTTTGTTTGTGGTCACAGCCTTTTTCTGTGGTGTGAGTATATGTAAACTTTTTTTTTAGTGGGATCACTAAGCCAGGCACAGTGACATGCACGCATAGTCTCAGCTACTCGGGAGGGTCGCTTGATCCCGGGAGTTTGAGGCCAGCCTGAGCAATGCAGTGAGACCCCAAACTCTACAAAAGAAAAAACACCTGGGATCACTGTACATATGGCACCTGTCAGGGCCCTCCTGTAGCCAGTTTTCGTTGGTGATCGCAGTCTTCTCCTTGCCAGGACTTGTTGCAGGAGCACAGTGCCAGTTGTGTAGACCCACCAGGGCTGGCAGTGCCCTCGGCCACAGGCACTAACATTCCTCCACTGCCCCTCCTGAAAATAAGATTACGTTCAACACCCTGGCACAGACATTTCTGTGCACTTGTTAGATTGTTTCTTTAGTGTGATTCTTGCTCTGGAGCTGCTGGGTAAAATAATGTGTACTTGTCTTAGTTTGCTCTTTTCCAAGTTGAAGTCTGGCAGATTTCACCAGAGCACAGTGTCTGCCCCCACCTCCACCTGTCCTTTGCTCACCCTGTTCTGAGCAGCCCAAAGATAGTTTGTTGCAGTTTTCATTTTGATTTCTGATTCTTTACAGCATCTTTCTACCACTCAGTAGTTTATACAAATTATATAATCTTTCTAATGCTCAGTTTCTCATATTTAAAATAGACATACTACTACCTCAAGTTGTGAGAATTAAATGAATCGTTTAGAAAGCTCTTTGCCACACACCTGTAAGCACTTCATACATGTTGATGCTGCTCTTTTTATGCTTAGCCATTTGTATTTTTCTTTTTCTAATTGCTTTTCAAGTCATATGCATTCATTATAATGTTTTTTCTCTTACTGATTAGTAGGTTTTCTTTATATATTAAGGATATTAATGCTTTGTCCCTTTTTTTTTTCATGTTTTTTTTTTTTTTTTTTGCATTTCACTCTGTCGTCCAGGCTGGAGTGCAGTGGTACAATCTCGCTCACCGCAACCTCCGTCCTCCGGGTTCAAGCGATTCTCCTGTCTCAGCCTCTCGAGTAGCTGGGACTACAGGCATGTGCCACCACACTCAACTAAGTTTTCTATTTTTAGTAGAGACAGGGTTTCACCATGTTGGCCAGGCTGGTCTCAAACTCCTGACCTCAGGTGAGTCACCCATCTCGGCCTCCCAAAATGCTGAGATTACAGGCGTGAGCCACCATGCCCAGCCTGCTTTGTCATTTTTGACAGATAATTTTGTTGTTTTTATTGGGTTTTTTTTCACATAACAGTTTTTAAGTTCTCAAATATAGTCTCCTTTTCTTTTATGGTTTCTGACTTAACATGTAATGCTGTATTAGGCCATTCTTGTATTGCTATAAGGAAATACCTGAAACTGGGTAATTTATAAAGAAGAGAAGTTTAATTGGCTCACGGTTCTGCAGGCTGTACAGGAAGCATGGCGCCAGCATCACCTCAGCTTCTGACGAGGCCTCAGGAAGTTTCCAGTCATGGTGGAAGGTGCAAGGGGAGCAGGTGTCTCACATGGCAAAAGCATGAGCAAGAACAGGGAGGGAGGTGCCCCACATGTTTAAACAACCAGATCTCATCACCAAGGGGAGGGCCCAAGCCATTCATGAGGGACCTGCCCCCACCCAGCCGGTCCCATCTCCAACACTGGAGACCACATTTCAGCATGAGATTTTGAGGGGACACATATTCAAAACCATATCATTGGCCTAAGAGAGAAATTCCCTTAACCAGAGTTATAAAAAACATTTATACTATGTTATTTTTCTAGAAGTTTTTACATTTAAATCTTTCTTTTCATGTTGCAGAAATTATTTTAGTATCTGAAAACAGTCTAACTGCCCCCATCCTTTCCAAAACCAAATTTAAAATATCATCCTTGAACAAGTTATTTGAATTATCACCTTATTATGTATCAAATTCATATAGGTCAGTTTCTCAATTCTCTTCTATAAATTCTGTATCTATTTCATAGCCAGCCATTTTTTTTGTTTTGTTTTTTGAGACAGTGTCGCCCAGGCTGGAGTGCAGTGGTGTGATCATAGCTCACTGCAGCCTCAACCTCTTGGGCTCAAGCGATCCTCCCACCTCAGCCTCAGGCATATGCCACCACGCCCAGCTAATTTTTTGTATTTTTTGTAGAGATGAGGCCTTGCCATGTTACCCAGGCTGGTCTTGAACTCCTGGGCTCAAGCAGTCTTCCTACCTTGACCCCCCAAAGTGCTGGGATTACAGCCGTGAGCCACCATGCCTGGCACCAGGTTCTTTTAATTAATGTAGCTATTCCTATAACTTTATTCTTCCAATGAACTTGACAATAATTGTATCACGCCTTTGCTCCCCCAAATAAGAACATTGACATTTTTAATCCATATTGCATTAATTTGCAGAGCTTTTATCTTTATCATATTAAATCTTGTGATTCATACATATGTGTATATATGTAAATACATACAAATCTTTTTCTCAGAGCTTTCTAGTTTTCTTCTGTAAGTCTTGCATATTTCTTGCTAGTCATAAATTTTCATTCATTCAACAAATACTTATTGAGCATCTGTGGTGGCCCAGGTCCTCTGTGAAGCACTGAGAATTCATCCATTAACAATAAAGAATAAGTCCTTGTTTCTAGGAGTGTTCAGTCTTTTCCAGCAGAGAGGTAGCAGAGGATCACACACATTGACTAACTTGTAAGAGTGGAGGACAATGTTAGGATAGAGAAGTGCAGGAGAGTCTAATTAAATACTGTCGTCAGCCAACGCTTTCCTGAAGAAGTGACTAGCTTTGCTCAGGAACTGAAAGAAGGCCTCTGGCTGCAGCATCGTTGCCAAAAGGGGAAGCTGAGCCAGACAGGCCTGATCAGGCAGCCACAGCTGGACCCTCTGAAGATGGCTCAGATCCATGAAGCATTTGGAAAACCACTAGAGTTTTAAGCAAGACAGGCTAATGAAATGCTGATATCTTATAAAGGGGACCTTTTTTCTTTACATTTCTGACGGTTTTTATCAGAATGTATGTATTAATGCTATTTGTATATTTATTTTATTTCCAGCCACTTTACAAAACTCTTTAGCTTTGAAAGTTTTTCTGTTGATTTTCTTGGATTTTCCAGCTCATCTACAAATAATGATTGTTTTGTCTGCACCTTTTCAATATACCTCTTTAGTCTGTTCCTGTGTTGCATAGTTAGAACCTCTAAAGTAATGTTTTTAAGGAATAGCAGTGCAGCTGAGCTTCCTAATTTTATCTCTAGTTCAGAGGATGTTAACTTTTTGGGGGTCATGGATCCTGTTGAAAATGTGATGAAAGCTTGGAGTCTCTCCCATCCTGAAGCATACTTGCCTCATATGTATGCACAGACCTTCCCCCAGCCCTCATTTCAACTGCAGATCCCCATCAGGTTCCTGTTGGACTAAGGTTAAGTTGTCTCTAGTATTTGCTGTTTGTTTCTGATAACCATGTTTTATCATGTTCAGATTCTTTTTTATTCATCCTTGTATGCTAATGTTTGTTTTAAATCAAAAAATCAATTTTCAATTTTATCATGCCTTTTCAGCATCTATCAAGATGGTCATATAATCTAACCTTTCAACTGCTACAGTGCTCTCACTTATATTCACAGATTTCCTAATGTTGATCAACACTTAACATTTCTGGAATATATCCTGATGGTCATTATGTTTTGTTTACTGTGCTGCTAGTTTTAATCTACATCACACATAGAGTTGTTGCAGCTTTCTTATAAGGAAAATAACTTTTAAAAATATTTTTTAAGTTTTGGTTTTGGAGTTTTGCTATTCTGGGAAGGTGCCTTTTACTACAACAAATAAACATGCATAATAAAGTAGGATTCATCCAGTGTCTGACCTTTCTTTGCATCAAAAGAACATTTCCGGCCGGGCACGGTGGCCCACGCCTGTAATCCCAGCACTTTGGGAGGCCAAGCCAGGTGGATCATGAAGTCAGGAAATCGAGATCAGCCTGGCTAACATGGTGAAACCGTGTCTCTACTAAAAATACAAAAATGAGCCTGGCGTGGTGCGGGGGGAGGGGGGCGCCGTAGTCCCAGCTACTTGAGAGGCTGAGAAAGGAGAATGGCGTGAACCCGGGGGGCGGAGCTTGTAGTGAGGCAAGATCACGCCACTGCACTCCAGCCTGGGTGACAGAGCGAGACTCCATCTCAAAAAAAAAAAAACAAACCATTTCCCATCAAATTCGGTAACATCAAGTCATTAATATTGAAATATAGGCCAGGTGTGGTGGCTCACACCTGTAATCCCAGCACTTTGGGAGGCCAAGGTGGGCGGATCATCTGAGGTCAGGAGTGCAAAACCAGCCTGGCCAACATAGTGAAACTCTGCCTGTACAAAAATACAAAAAGTAGCCGGGCATGACAGCGGGTGCCTGTGATCCCAGCTACTCGGGAGGCTGAGGCGAGAGAATCGCTTGATCCTGAGAGGCGGAGGTTGCAGTGAGCCGAGATCACGCCATTGCACTCTAGCCCGGGCGACTGAGTGAGACTCCATCGCAAAAAATAAAAAGAAAATACAGTTTTACACTTAACTTTTTTTTTCTTTTTTATACAGGTTGAGGAACAGGTTAGCACCACTGAGAGAGTGTTTCAGGATAGACAATATCAGATTGATGCTGCTATCGTCAGAATAATGAAGATGAGAAAGACTCTTGGTCATAATCTTCTAGTTTCTGAATTATATAATCAGCTGAAATTTCCAGTAAAGGTAAATGTAACATTAGCATAATTAAATTTGTAGTATTTGCTAAACAATTGACAAAGCATGTTTAATTCTATGTTGTCTTATCATTTGACCTGCATTATTCATGGTGCTTTGTGTATACACTGAATGTAGAAAAACTGGCAAATGTGAAGCTCTTTATTCCAGGTGTTGCTCATCGCCACTGCAGAAATGATAGAGCCCTAAAACTCTCCTCCCCAGCGCTTGTTCATATTTTCAGGAAGGGAAGCGGTAGATGGGACATGAAAAGCTGAACACTTTTCTCACAGTAGTAGCGGTCAAGGTTACATCACAAGATTTTAAGGAAATGATAACAATAACTAACTTACTCAGCGTTTACAGGCTACACCGCGTTTTCCACCACGGTAATAGTCTACTGTTGCTGTTGCTTATGAAAGTCAGCCCAGGCCTGTCAATCCGCGTTGTGTTTTCAGAACTGAGATTTACTGTCCTGCCACGTGTGTGATGCAGGATAAGCCGGCAAAGTATTATGAAACATTTTTAACATGTATTTATCAACCCAGGAAACACTGAACTCTGATGACACCTGGCCTCTCAGGGACAGGACCGGCCACACGTGCTTTGGAGGGAAAGTCCCCAGATTCCATGTTGTGCAGTTTGAGCCTCCCATTCCATCAAGGGAATAAAGTTGAGATGCACTAAATAGTCGAACACTTAAGAGTCTTGTGGAAGTGCCACTGTCCATCAGCCCGCATTTGCCCCCTTCCCTGCAGAGGTGAGGTGCCGTCCTCAGGGCCCTGGGAAGCTCCAAAAGCACCATCAGGTTCACTGCCCCTTCCTCCCACCAGCTGGAGCAAGTCTCCTGTTGCCACTGCAAACAATCAGGCCCAGCGCGAAGCAGAGGCGAGCAAGGGTGGAGTGTGGCAGACCAGGGCGCCCGCTCTGCTCAGGGATAGAGTGTGGCAGACCAGGGCACCTGCTCTGCTCTCGGGTAGAGAGTGGCAGACCAGGGCGCCCGCTCTGCTCTCAGGGGTAGAGTGTGGCAGACCAGGGCGCCCGCTCTGCTCTCAGGGATAGTTGGGTTTTTTTTTTCTTTGAGATGGAGTCTTGCTGTCCCCCAGGATGGAGTGCAGTGGCATGATCTCGGCTCACTGTAACCTCTGCCTCCCGGGTTCAAGCAATTCTCCTGCCTCAGCCTCCCGAGTAGCTGGGCTTACAGGCACGCGCCACCACACCCAGCTAATTTTTGTATTTTTAGTAGAGACAGGGTTTCACCGTGTGGTCAGGCTGGTCTCAAACTCCTGACCTCGTGATCCGCCTGCCTCAACCTCCCAAAGTGCTGGGATTACAGGTGTGAGCCACCGCGCCCAGCCTCAGCCACATCTTGTAAAATGTGTGGCTTATCACTGAATAGAAGGTGAAGTTTGTTTGGAAAATAGAGGGTCTCCCTTGTATAGGGAGAGCCTTGCACGTAAGTGCTCACACAGATTTGCTTCCTAATACAGCAGAGCTGGAGTGGCTGTTCCCTCTGGGCAGAGACAGGCTGTGGCTGTGGATTCGTCTCCTCAGCCACCTACTCTTAGTGCAGGAACACTGGGGATTGTAGTTTCACTTACGTGGACATGGCATTCAATAACTATGTAAATACACGAGAATAAAAATACAGGCCAGGCGCACTGCCTCACGCCAGCGATCCCAGCACTTTGGGAGCTGAGGCAGGCGGATTGATTGAGCCCAGGAATTTGAGACTAGCCTGGGCAACATAGTGAGACCCCTTCTCTACAAAAAATAAAATTAGCCAGGCATGGTGGTATGCAGCCTGTGGTCCCAGCTACTGGGGAGGCTGAAGCACGAAGATTGCTTGAGTCCAGGAGGTGGAGGCTGCAGTGAGCTGAGATCGCACCACTGCACTCCAGCCTGGGCGACAAAATGAGACCCCATCTCAAAATAAATAAACAAAATAAAATACAGTACTTAGGCAGAAGCATCCTTTCAAAGGATAAAAGTGCCCCAGTAAGACATATTGAGATTTTCCTTTCAAATAAAAATGTGTCACGTGATCGGGTCTGCCTCGCTTATATGCCCTTACTGATGGCAGATGTCGGGTCGGCCTCACTTATACGTGCCCTTACTGATGGCAGATGTCGGGTCTGCCTCGCTTATATGCCCTTACTGATGGCAGATGTCGGATCTGCCTCGCTTCTACGCGCCCTTACTGATGGCAGATGTCGGGTCTGCCTCGCTTCTACGCGCCCTTACTGATGGCAGATGTCGGGTCTGCCTCGCTTATACGCGCCCTTACTGATGGCAGATGTCGGGTCTGCCTCGCTTCTACGCGCCCTTACTGATGGCAGATGTCGGGTCTGCCTCGCTTCTACGTGCCCTTACTGATGGCAGATGTCGGATCTGCCTCGCTTATACGTGCCCTTACTGATGGCAGATGTCGGGTCTGCCTCGCTTATACGTGCCCTTACTGATGGCAGATGTCGGGTCTGCCTCGCTTCTACGTGCCCTTACTGATGGCAGATGTCGGATCTGCCTCGCTTATACGTGCCCTTACTCATGGCAGATGTCGGGTCTGCCTCGCTTATACGTGCCCTTACTGATGGCAGATGTCGGATCTGCCTCGCTTATACGTGCCCTTACTCATGGCAGATGTCGGGTCTGCCTCGCTTATACGTGCCCTTACTCATGGCAGATGTCGGATCTGCCTTGCTTATATGCCCTTACTGATGGCAGATGTCGGATCTGCCTCTCTTATATGTGCCCTTACTGATGGCAGATGATGTATGTACATTTCACAAGTTTCACGTTTCCCTCAGGAAGCCATGCTCTGACCATAAACTCACATGGACGCTTTTTTTATCAAGAGATAACGTTAACTTTGTCTTTAAAATAGAAAGTTTTGTTCATTTCATAAATATGTGTATAATTATCAATGATTTTCATATAAATATCTGTATATATATTTCTATAATTATAGTTACATACTTCATGCATATACCCCTTGTATATAAATGTTTGTAAATTTAATGTCACTGTAATTAGGGGGGTTTTATTCTTCTTTTTTAGCCTGGAGATTTGAAAAAGAGAATTGAATCTCTGATAGACAGAGACTATATGGAGAGAGACAAAGACAATCCGAATCAGTACCACTACGTGGCCTGACGCATCTGCAGACGGTTCCCCTTCATGAAACACTAGAATGTACCCTCAGAGCAGGAAGCACACCTGTGCCATTTCTGGGACTCTGATTGATCCAGCTGTGGACATTGGAAGGTGAAGGAAGGGAGGTGGCTCCTGGGTCATCTTTCACAAGGCTCAAGACTTCAACCTGCAGATGTATCTTTTTCCCTCCAGTTTTTCCTCTAGTTCTTTTAGGCATTTAAATTGTTTCTGTTACTCTGTGCAAAATAACTTTGAGATTGGACAAGAAGATGTTACTAAAGAGAAGTTCCTTTAAAAGGTCTTGTTCTTGTGTCAAAAAGCTGAAAGTTTGGTTTGTTCTTGTGTGTGATCATGAGTGCACAATGAAGAAGACCCTAGATGCTGCATTTTTTAGCTCTGAAGATTCCTTAGGTATCCCTGAAGACAGCTCGCTCAGATGATCAGCATTTAGAGTGAAAACAAGGGCCCTTTGTGGGTGAACATTAGAAAGAGCCAGGGTTCAAAGCTGGCGAATGGATGACGCATCCTAGCCACTGGCCCCTCTCTGTTTCATGTATTTCCAAAAGTTGTAAACTTTGATGGCTGATTTTTCATAAGTCAGGTTTCTAAGTGAGCTCCCTGAGGTGCCAAGGCCATGGTGTCCGCCCTGCTGCGTCTGTTCGTTTCAGCTGAGTTCCTTGTGAATCTCTGTTTTAGGGTTTGGGGCTAGTGTGTTTGTGTTTCCATTCTAAGATTGAGTCTGGCAGTCCCTGTTTTTTTTGCATTGGGGTAACTGCTCTTTCATTTTTTTTAATTGCAGTATTTGTGTGATTGCAATAATAAAGTTTGGTTTGGTTTTTACAGTCATGCGCAGGGACGATCCTTGTTCTCTGCTGTAAACTGTAAAAAGTTTATGGAGACTTAAAGTCTTGATGTTGTGAAGCAGAGGTTATTTTGTGGAAAGATTAAAAGCATTTTCTTGGTACCTGGTTTTGTGTTGTGTATATATACATGAGGGTGAACAGTGAAAGGAAAGTTCAGTAGTGATGTTAGAAGGGTAACTATGACAAAGATACTTTTGAGACAACATTTAAAAGTACTTTATATTTTACATAATAGCATGTTTCATTTTGATTAAAAGCTACCAAAGGAATTTTGATCATGGCATAAGTGTTTAAAGCAATATTTTCTGGAATATACCAAGTTTACATAATTTGATTTTGTGCTAAATTATTAAGAGTCTCTTTTTGAAACATGCGGGTTTGAAATAGGACGCCTTGTGGGTTTCCATATTAAAATCCTCACTCTTTAATTGTCATTTCTGTCTTTGAAAATTTTCATTTATGACTTCCATGATATGTGGTCTAAGAAAGACCAGATTTCTATTTTTATTTCTTATATTTTAAGTTCGTTGTGTCTAGAGATTGTTAATATTGTAATTTAATGTAGACTTACATTGAATAAAATTAGTTTAATTGGCCTTAAAATTACATTAATAAAACTTTGTGATATGCAAATGACACATTCTCCATAACTCTTTAGCAGCTTTGACTACTAGTGCACTAGACAGAAGTCAGAGCAGGGAGCACCTGTCCCCTCTCAAGTGATTATTCTTTCCTGGCCACCTCTACCACAAAATACCAGTGGGGCCAGGTAGTGACAAGTGGGTCTTTTTTACTTGGACGATGCGTTGTGCTGTGCCTTTGTTTCATTCGAGCACAGTGGCTCACGCCTGTAGTCCCAGCTATGGGAGGGCAAGGTGGGAGGATCGTTTGAGCCCGAGTTCCAGACCATCCTGGGCACCATAGGGAGATCCTGTTTCCATTTTAGTTTATTTATTTTTAATTGAGGTGGAGTCTCGCTCTGTTGCCCAAGCTGGAGTGCAGTGGTGCAATCTCAGCTCACTGCACCCTCCGCCTCCTGGGTTCAAGCAGTTCTCCCACCTCAGTCTCCCAAGTAGCTGGGATTACAGGCACCCGCCATCATGCCCAGCTAATATTTGTATTTTTGTAGAGACGGGGTTTCACCATGTTGGCCAGACTGGTCTTGAACTCCTAACCTCAGGTGATCTGCCCGCCTCAGCCTCCCAAAGTGCTGGGATTACAGGCGTGAGCCACCATGCCCGGCCTGCCTGTTTCTGTTTTATAAAAGAAAGGAAAATCTATTTATGTCTATTCTCTTATTTAGCAGTATTTAATGTTTTATTGTTAAAGGTCAGTGTGGTAAAACAAATATAGAAGAAATCAAGTATAGAAGAAATCATTGAAAAAGAAACAGCATTTAGACAGAAATGCTGTAAAAGTGGGAAGGAAAAGGTGAAATTACTTGCAGGTTAGATGGTTGCATACCCAGGTCATCTAAGGAGCAAATGAAAAGCTGTGACTGAAGAAAGAATTCACCGAGTTAACTGGACACAAAATTAACAAAAACATCAGTAGCTTTCCTATAAATACAGGCTATAATGGAGGGTCATTTTTTATTTTTGTTTAGAGACAGGGTCTTAACTGTCACCTGGACTGGAGTGCAGTGGCATGATCATGTCTCACGGCAGCCTCTACCTTCTGGGCTCAAGCGATCCTCTCTTCTCAGCCTCCTGAGTAGCTGGGCCTACAGGTGTACATCACCACGCCCAGATAATTTTTATTGTATTTTTTATAGAGGCAGTGTCTTGCTATGTTGCCAAGGCTGTCGTACTCCTGGCCTCAAGCGAACTTCCCACCTCAGCCTCCCCAAATGCTGGGATTATAGGCATGAGACACTGCACCTGACCAGAAGTCATTTTTTCAATAGCAACCCCCAAAAAAGATAAAATACCTAGTAACAAATAGGGAAACACCTATGTGAAAGGTATTATAACATTACTAAGGAACACAGGCCCTGAATAAGTGAAAGTTCTGTTTATTCTCACATTTTGCTATACAGTATCTTAAGATGTAAAACCTTCCTTTAAAACACAAGTGGATTCTAAAGTTAAAACAGAAAAGCAGATATGCCAGACTAGTCAAATTGTTTTAAATTCTGCTGTTTTTAGAACATTGTAATTGAAACAGCATGATGCTGGCCCTTTAAAAAGATTCCTGGAACAAGAAAGTCCACAAATAAGCCAAATACACAGGAATTCGGCATGGCACAAAGGGGCCGTGTGTGATCAGGAACTGGAACTTTGCAGCAACAAGTACCCATGCTTGGAAGTTTGGGCCACCTTGAAAAGAGAAAAGTTGGATTAGACTCCTTTTTATACTAAGAGAAGTTCCAAGTGGTCAAGTATTTACGTGTAAAAAAAAATACATATATGAAACCATAATCATAAGATACTTTTTTGTAAATTGACTATTATTGTATAAATTTATAGAGTATAAAGTGATCTTATAAATTATGCATACAATGTGGACTAGTCAAGCTAGTTACATCCATCACCTCAAATACTTAACATTTTTGTAGTGAGAACATCTGAAATTTACTCTTAGCAATTTTGAAATGTACAATACTCAGTTTTTGACTGTATTCACCATGCTGTACAATAGAACTCAGAAAAAGAAAAATATAGTCCTCCTTTCTAAGATTTTTGTACCCGTTGCCCCTTTATTTGTGTTTTTCCACTAAGTGATCTAGTGAATTCACATCGATTTTTTTAAAAAAGGATTGACATTAAATGACATCTTTTAAAGTCAACATGGGGGAAAACAGGGTTAAAAAAACTGGAACCCTTGCCGGGCACGATGGCTCATGCCTGTAATCCCAGCACTTTGGGAGGCTGAGGCGGGCGGATCACAAGGTCAGGAGATCGAGACCATCCTGGCTAACACAGTGAAACCCTGTCTGTACTGAAAATACAAAAAAAAAAGCCCAACGTGGCGGCAGGCGTCTGTAGTCCCAGTTGCTGGGGAGGCTGAGGCAGGAGAATGGCGTGAACCCGGGAGGCGGAGCTTACAGCGAGCTGAGATCGCGCCACTGCACTCCAGCCTGGATGACAGAGCAAAACTCCACCTCAAAAAAAAAAACAAAAAACTGGAACCATCTTGGATAAAATGTACGACAAAGTACTGATGAGTTTAATGTTAACAGAACTAGAAGTCAGCAAGAAGACCAGCAACAAGCCTTTGGAGAAGTGAGTTCTTCATTAGCTTTAAGAGAGTGGGAGCAGAGGAAACGGGTACCGTTGAGGGCAGACCTGCTTTCAAGAACAGATGAACAGCGGCTGAGAATGACTCCGAGAGGTCGCAGGAGCAGAGCTGCACTTCAGTGGCAGGTGACTGGGCATCATCCTGCAGCAAGGCCCTAATATCCCAGGAGAGGGCGGGATCGAGGGCACAGGGAGTTGGGGCAGGTGAGGGCTGGCCATAGGTGTGGTGCCGAGGGAGACATTGGTTGTGACGGTGACCGTGGCCCTAGGCTGGAGGGTGGTGGGTCATGTAACATGAGGATTTAGGAGGTAAGCTTGGAGGGTGCAGCTGTTGGCAATGATGGTCTGGGTGAGGACAGACGGGGAAGTGGGGCCAGAGCATGGGAGACAAGACCTGATGGTCGTCCAGCAGTCAGGGACGGTGACAGGAGCCGGTGATGGAGGCCCTGAGTGCAGGACAGCCCTGGGGCCTGGAGGTGGGCCAGCCAGTGAGAAGGGCGCACCCCCGCCGGGGTGTCCGGCAGCATGGAAGGAGCATGGCCTGGAAGCGGCAATGGGCAGAAGGGAGGGCCTCGCCCCAGATGCAGCCCCAGGGGGAGGGTCACGAAGTGAGCAGCGGGCCTCTGCCCCCTCCACGGAGGCATGGGCACCCTGTGGTGGGTTTGGAAGGAGAAACCAGGCAGTGGCCACGCCCAGGCCTCGTGCAGCAGCCCGGGAAGTTCAGGGGAAGAGGAGTGCAGGTGTTAGGACCGCCTAGCAAGAACGTTTAGGAGATGGAGGTTTTGTCAACCACAGACTGAATTCAGAAAGGGCTGGAGGGGGCAGAGGTGACAGTTGGGCCATGTGAGAGTGAGAGGCCCAGCAGTGATGGGGGACAGGCTGGTGGGCTCTGGTGAGGGAGGTCAGCTCGAGGGATCTGAGACGTTGTGAAATGATGGTCTCTCAGGTAAATTTGTGAGGGTATATTAAATTTGAAAATGCCCACACCTTTGATCCAGTGAGTTCCTTTCACTCACGTCGAATGATTTCTAGTACTGTTCTCGCACACATAGAAAATACCTTCAATGTCCTTCACTAAGGAAACAGACCATGTGCTAAGTCCATGCATGTGTGATATTCTGACCATGCAGCTTGAACCAAGATCTAGATGTCCATTTGGAGTGAGTGTCAAGAGATACCACGTAAGAAAAGAGAGCAGTGCCGTCCTGCCACCACTGTGTGTGTGGCCCGTGTACGTGTGAATAACGACGGCTCAACTCCAGAATGGAGTTCTGGAAGGCTGCGAGCAGGTATGCGAGAATCTTTTCTATGCATATACCATTTTGTATTTTTTTAATTTTGTGTCAAAAGAATGTTTAAAAGTAATGACAAATTATTAAGAAAACAAAATGGCCCCACCCACTGTGTTGTTTCTTTACCATAAAACACAAGGAATCAGCCAACCCAAAGTAATTGCACTTCCCCGCCCGCTCTCCTCCCAACCTAATCCACTGTGGTCATCAGTTATTTTACGGGTTACCTTTGTAATTGTAATGGACATATTGAAACCCTATTCTCTCGATCCATGAATATACTCAGTTTCTCATGAATACCTCCTGTATTGGCAGGCCAGGCACAGTGGCTCACGCCTGTAATCCCAGCACTTTGGGAGGCCGAGGCGGCGGATCACGAGGTCAGAAGATCAAGACCATCCTGGCTAACACAGTGAAACCCGTCTCTACTAAAGAAAAAATTAGCCAGGCGTGGTGGTGCATGCCTGTAGTCCCAGCTACTCGGGAGGCTGAGGCAGGAAAATCACTTGAACCTGAGGGGCAGAGCTTGCAGTGAGCCAAGATCGCACCACTGCACTCCAGCCTGGGCAACAGAGCGAGACTCTGTCTCAAAAAAAAAAAGAGAAATGTAATCCTGTGTTTGTGCAGCTCAAAGAATATTCTAAGCATCAAAACAAGCTATTTCTTTCCACATTCCATTAAAGCTGAAAATGTATGTCATGTTTTAACTTGCTTTATATTTGCACTATGGCATTTTTGTCCAGCTTTTTTTTTCCTGGAGTTTTTAATTGCTACTGATGACCAAAAAAAAAAAAAGGTGCCTTTTGTCTTATCACTAAGATAATTTCCTTATCACAGTTTGCATAAACCCAATTTTTTTCTTAAAACACACATTTCGGAGCTGGTCACGGTGGCTCACGCCTGTAATCCCAACACTAGGAGGCCAAGGCAGGAGGATCATGAGGTCAGGAATTCCAGACCAGCCTGTCCAACATGGTGAAACCCCATCTCTACAAAAAATACAAAAATTAGCTGGGTGTAGTGGCTCGTGCCTGTAGTCCCAGCTACTTGGGAGGCTGAGGCAGGAGAATCACTTGAACCCAGGAGGCTGAGCTTGCAGTGAGCCGAGATTGCACCATTGCACTCTAGCCTGGGCGACAGAGCGAGACTCTGTCTCAAAAAAAAAAAAAAAAAAAATCATTTATCAGAATCCTCTAATAGTGGTTTTCTTGTTGTTTTGGGGTTTTCGTGGGTTTTTTTTTTTTTTTTTAATATGGAGTCTCACTCTGTCATTCAGGCTCGGGTACAGTGGTGCAATCTCAGCTCACTGCAACCTCCGCTTCCCAGGTTCAAGTGATTCTCCTGCCTTAGCCTCTGGAGTAGCTGGGATTACAGGTGTGTGCAACCACACCTGGCTAATTTTTGTATTTTTAGTAGAGACAGGGTTTCACTGTGTTGTCCAGGCTGGTCTCAAACTCCTGACCTTGTGATCTGCCTGCCGTGGCCTCCAAAAGTACTGGGATTACAGGCGTGAGCCACCGCGCCTGGCCTAATAGTGTTTTAAATTGAACTATGGGCCAGGCATGGTGGCTAACACCTATAATCCCAGTACTTTGGGAGGCTGAGGTGGAAGGATTGCTGGAGGCCAGGAGTTTGAGACCAGCCTGGATAACAGACCTCAGCTCTACAAAAAAATTTAACAATTAGCCAGGCATGCTGGTGCTTGCCTGTAGTCCCAGCTTCTCAGGAGGCTGAGGTGGCAGGATCACTTGAGCCTGTGAAGTTGAGGCTGCAGTGAGCTATGATCGCACCACTGCACTCCAGCCTGGGCAACAGAGTGAGACCCTGTCTCAAAAAATAAATTAATAAATAAAAATAATATAAATAATACAATGAATCGGCTGGGCACAGTAGCTCATGCCTGTAATCCCAGCACTTTGGGAGGCCGAGGCAGGCGGATCACGAGGTCAGGAGATTGAGACCATCCTGGGTAACATAGTTAAACCCCATCTCTACTAAAAATACAAATAATAATAATAATACAATGAATCATTTGCCTCTTTTTTTTAAGAGACGAGGTCTCACTGTGTTTCCCAGGCCGGAGTAGAGTGCCCTGGCCATTCCCAGGCACGATTCGATGCACCCTCACTTCCGGCCGCATCATTTGCTTTTGAGCCCCTGCATAGCTGTGATCCTGGAACGCATTTTCTCTGCATTCCTGTGTAGGTCCACTCCTTGGATCTCAGTCTTCTCTTTTTCTTGTCTTCTGGTTTTATTAAGTAGATTCTTTTTTTTTTTTTTTTTTTTTGAGACAGTCTCACTCTGTTGCCCAGGCTGGAGAGTGCAGTGGCACGATCTCAGCTCACTACAATCTCTGCTTCTTGGGTTCAAGCGATTCTCCTGCCTCAGCTTCCCGAGTAACTGGGATTACAGGTACACCACCACGCCCAGCTAATTTTTGTATTTTCAGTAGACATGGGGTGTTACCATTTAGCCAGGCTGGTCTCAAACTCCTAACCTGCCTCAGCCTCCTGAGTAGCTGGGATTACAGGCACACGCTGCCACGCCCAGCTAATTTTTGTATTTTCAGTAGAGAAAAAGCCAGGCTGGTCTCGAACTTCTGACCTCAGGTGATCCACCCACCTCGGCCTCCCAAAGTGCTGATTATAGGCATGAGCCACTGTGCCGGGCCTCATTAGGTAGATTCTTAAATGATCTTCTCAGAAAGAATGCCTGGGAGACAAATTTCCTGAATCCTGGCTGGACTGTTTTTATTTTACACTTGTGTTTAATTGTTTGGCTACATAAAAACTCTAGGCTCAAAATCACTTTCCCTCAGAACTTTGAAGGGATTGCACTGCCATAGTCTTCTATTTTCCAGCTCTAAAGTCTGATGCCATTTTGTTAACTAACCTGTAGTTCTTTCATGTCACTTTTGGAATCTTCTGTTCCTGGAGTTTTGGTATCTCACAAGAGTGTCTCGGCGTGTGTCCACTTTCATTTGGCCTCTGCCAGCCACCCACTGAGTCTTCAGACTGGAAGACTCCGGACTTCTGTTCCAGGAAGTGTTCTTTTTTGACATTCTACATTGCCTCTTCCCCTTCAATTTCTTTGCTGTCACTTTCCTTAGCACTGATCTTTCTAAGTAAACCAACTGGAAGGGCTGGCCTCACCCCTCCCCACTCATAGTTCACTGTCCATCTTTGTTTCTGGTTAGCTTTTCTCTTGGTGGCCTCTATTATCAGATTATTGTTTCTTGGTTTTCTTTTTAATAAAAGATTGTTTTATGTTTTTATATTATTTCTTATTTTTCTTTTTAATAAAAAATTGTTTTTATTTTATTTCTAGAATATTTTCTTGAACCTCAAACTGTCCTCACTGGGTTAGCAGGAATTACACGCCGGGTTCTGGGCAGAAATGGAGTCACAACTAAGCATGAATCAGGCTGCACTTTGGCCCAGTTCCTTGTAACTGGAAGTCTTGTAGCCCTGGATACTGATCATTTGCATCCCCATTATTCTCATAGATAGGACCACTGACGTTAGAACCATAAGGCTTTAAACATTGCTTAATATGTTTTTCAGATCCTCAATTCCAGCAGAACAGCTGACATCAACCAGTCAAAGGCTCCCACAGGGCGCTGAGGCGGCATGAGAATGCAGTTTCTTCATCCCCCATCCCATGATTTTAGCCTGCACTCTTCAACCCATCAGCAACTCCCACACCTCGGCCACTCCGAAACCCTTAAAATCCCCAGCCCCAGACTCCTCTGAGAGGCGCGTCCAAGGCTTCCTCTGTCTCTTGTTCATTTCCCCTCTGGGTGTTAAGCTCCGTCTCTGCTGCAATCCCCAGTGTCTCAGTGTACTGACTTCCTGCACATCAGGCAAATGATGTTAGGATTAAAATTACACACCAGTGGGGCGCGGTGGCTCAAGCCTATAATCCCAGCCCTTTGGGAGGCCAAGGTGGGCAGATTGTTTGAGCCTAGAAGCTCAAGACCAGCCTGGGCAACATGGTGAAAACCCATCTCTACAAAAAAATACAAAAATTAGCCAGGTGTGGTGGCACATGCCTATACTCCTGGCTGCTCAGAAGGCAGAGGTGGGAGGATTGCTTGAGCCCAGGAAGTCAAGGCTGCAGTGAGCCGTGATGGCACCACTGCACTCCAGCCTGGGCAACAGAGCTAGATGCCGTCAAGAAAAAAATTGAACTAGTGCCTCAGAGAGTTGTCAGTTTTTTTTCTTTAAGACAGGTCTCAAGCTCAAGCACGTGTGTTGTGATCTGGGCCCCCATTCGTCAGGCTTCTGAAGTCGTGTTTTTAGGCACAAGCCTGTCCCCAAGTCTATAGCATCTGGTGCACAGTGCTCAGTAAACGCTGAGGAGTGAATGAAGCAGGGCCAGTGGAAGGAACAAAGACCAGCAAGATAAGAATGGGGAGAAGTACGGGTGTGACAGAACAAAAGAAGGGAGTTTTAAGGTATGGTGAGAATCAGAAACGGACCATCACGGTGGCATCTCGGGCCAGTTTGTGTGCTGGGCCCGACGGGTGGTGGGTGCGGCGAGATGTAGCTGGAGGTAAGGCAGAGGCCAGGGAGAGCTGCTCTCGGGTAATGAGAATTGAGCAAGCATCAAACTGAGCAAGCAAGAGAGAAAAGGGGAGAATCTGAGCATACGGAAAGGAGAAATAACTGTGGGCAGGTTTCCCAAACAGCAGGGGAAACCACATCCCCGCGCAGCGTCTCCTCCCAGGGAACAGAACAGGGAAACCACATCCCTGCCCAGTGTGCTCCCCCCCAGGGAACAGAACAGGGAAACCACATCCCTGCCCAGTGTGCTCCCCACCAGGGAACAGAACAGGGAAACCACATCCCTGCCCAGTGTGCTCCCCCCCAGGGAACAGAACAGAGAAACCAAATCCCCACGCAGCGTGCTCCCCCCCAGGGAACAGAACAGAGAAACCAAATCCCCGCGCAGCGTGCTCCCCCGGCAGAGGTCCTAAGGAAGCCGAGGGGCGGACAGCCGAGCAGAGGTAAGGCTTTCTGTGGTCCGTGATGGAGGAACCAAGGCCAACTGCAGCACAAGTTGAGGGAGCATTGTACTGAGAAGTGGACGCCTGCCAGGAGTCCACTCTTCACAGAATGAACAGCACCTTCAAGGCACTGGGATCAGCAGAGAAGCTTTAACACTGGCCAGGTCCCCCCTCTGCCAGGTCCTCCCTCTGGCACTGTCCAGGTGCCCCTGAGCAAATTCCTGCAATTCTTTAAACCTTGGTTTTCTTATAAGTGGAGATAATAATCCTACTTACCTCATGGGGTGGTTCCGAGTGAACACACACAAAGCTGCTTAGGACACGTACTTACACACCAGCAAAGAGGAATGAGTCACAGTCACGCAAAAGCACAGTGTCTCTTCATCAGGAAAACGCAGTTCCATACAAATCTAAATGGCTTGTCTTCAGAAACATTAATGAAGAGCTGAAGCAAACACTGTCAGCTGGGAAGTCTGTATTCAGTGAACATGCATTTCTGAATGGAGGCAAAGTATGCCTTTTCAGACAGAGACCTCTAGTAGAAGTGCAGGAGGAAGGAGCTTCAGCTGCTGGAAAGCAAAGCCAGATAGAAGCCAGGGTCTGCCAAAGGCCTGGGGAGCGCCCACACTTGCAAGCATTTGGGTAGACACACACACAAATTAGCTTCACAATCATTATTTTCTTTAAAAACAACTGTTGAAAGCAAAAATAATATATGTTGGCATTAATACCATATGTAGAAGTAAAACGTATGACACGACACAAAGAATGGGGAAAGATGGTCTGGTGAGTGTGATGAGCTGGAGATGCATGTGGCAGCCCTGGGGGAAAGGGGAGATGGTCTAGTGAGTGTGATGAGCCCAGAGATGCGTGTGGCAGCCCTGGGGGAAACGGGAGATGGTCTAGTGAGTGTGATGAGCCCAGAGATGCATGTGGCAGCCCTGGGGGAAAGGGGAGATGGTCTAGTGAGTGTGATGAGCCCAGAGATGCGTGTGACAGCCCTGGGGGAAAGGGGAGATGGTCTAGTGAGTGTGATGAGCCCAGAGATGCGTGTGGCAGCCCTGGGGGAGAGAGGAGATTCTAGTGAGTGTGATGAGCCAGAGATGTGTGTGGTAACCCTGGGGGAAAGGGGAGATGGTCTAGTGAGTGTGATGAGCCAGAGATGCGTGTGGCAGCCCTGGGGCAGCCACTAACAATACCAGAGAGAGCGGCAAAGAGAGAACAAGCCAACAGAGGAGACAAAGTATAATTTGAAAGAACACTCAATCCAAAGTGTTGACAAAGAGTCAAACTGTGAAATATTTGAAGAGATTTATTCTGAGCCAAGTATGAGTGACCAATGGCTCATGACGCAGCCTCAGCAGGTCCTGAGAACATGTGCCCAGGGTGGTCAGGACACAGACTAATTTATTTTTAGGGAGACATGAGACATCAATCAAATACATGTAAGATGTACGTTAGTTTGGTCTGGAACAGGGGCTGTGGGAGGCTTCCAGGTTATAGGTAGATCTAAAATGTTTCTGATTGGCAATTGGTTGAAAGAGTTATTATCTAAAGACCTGGAATCAACAGAAAGGAATGTCTGGGTTATAATAAGGGGCTGTGGAGACCAAACTTTCACCATGCAGATGCAGCCTCCAGGTGGCAGGCTTCAGAGGGAACAGATTCTCATAAGGCTTAAAGAGTCTGTTCTATCAATAATTCCAAAAGGCGGCATCATGAGGCATGTCTGACCCCTGCCCCCATCATGGCCAGAGCCAGCCCTTCAGGTTAGCCTTGGAAATGCCCTCCCTGATACAGGGGCCCATTCAGATGGTGTGAGGGGCTTTGAATTTTATTTTTGTTTTACAAAATGCAGACAGGAAATTCATTTTTTTTTTTTTTTCAGATGGAGTCTTGCTCTGCCACCAGGCTGGAGTGCAGTCACGTGATCTTGGCTCACTGCAGCCTCTGTCTCCTGGGTTCAAGCAATTCTCCTGCCTCAGCATCCCGAGTAGCTGGGCTACAGGTACCCGCCACAATGCCCAGCTAATTTTTATATTTTTAGTAGAGACAGCATTTCAACATGTTGGCCAGGCTTGTCTCAACCTCTTGACCTCGTGATCTGCCTGCCTCTGCCTCCCAAATTGCTGGGATTACAGGCGTGAGCCACCGCGCCTGGCCTGGAAATTCACTTTTAAAAGGAAATAAAGAACAGATAGGACAAATGGAAATGGAAAGAGGGTGGACTTGAACCTGACCATCTCATTAATTTATTGGTAACAATGACATAAACAACACTCCAATTAAATGCCAAAGATTTTCAAGCTGTATAGAAAATTAAGACCAAAGTATATGCTGTCTACTACAAAGGCACTGTTATTTCAAGAGAGAGGATCTCACTGTGTCACCCAGGCTGGAGTGCAGTGGCACAATCACGGCTCACTGCAGCTTCAATCTGCCGGGCTCCAGCAATCCTCCCACCTCAGCCTCCTGAGTAGCAAGTGTGCGCCACCACAACTGGCCAATTGTTTATATTTTGTAGAGATGGCATCTCACCGTGTTGCCCAGCCTGGTCTCAAATTCCTGGGCTCAAGTGGATCCTCCGCCTCAGCCTCCAGAACTGCTGGGACGACAGGCGTGCGTCACCATGCCCAGCCCAGAGAGCCATTTTAATAAAGACACAGATGAGTTAAAGGATGAAGAAAGACCACGAGACGCACGCAGCTGGCATTGTCTTCTCTGTACAACTGTTACAGCAGTTTCCAGAGCCTTCTCTCTCCTGGGCACAAGGGCATTTCTTAAGGAAAGACTCCTTGCACCAGCTGCAGAAGGGGCAACAGGTCCCAAACAAGCAGATCACTGTGGGCGTGTTGGAGAAGCTGGTGAGGCGCGTGCTGTCTGCCTCTGGGAAGGTCTCTGATGAGCTTGCTCTTGTGCGTGCTATGGAAGATCAGTGTAAAGGTGGCATGGTGGATCTGCAGATGGCAGCTTATTTCTTCAGACACCTAAAATTGTGGCAGATAAAGATGACTCTGTGACCACTGGGCTCGCACCTGTAATCCCAGCACTTTGGGAGGCCGAAGTGGGAGGATCACAAGGTCAGGAGTTCGAGACCAGCCTGACCAATATGGTGAAACCCCATCTCTACTAAAAATACAAAAAAAATTAGCCAGGTGTTGTGGCGCATTCCTGTAATCCCAGCTGCTCAGGAGGCTGAGGCAGAAGAATTGCTTGAACCCGGGAGGCAGAGGTTGCAGTGAGCCGAGATCACGCCACTGCACTCCAGCCTGGGCAACAGAGCGAGACTCCGTCTAAAAACAAAAGAGTGAGACAGTCATCTCAACCTGGTACAGAGAGAGCCTGGTTGCATCACAATTGAGGTTCCAATGCAGTGCACATTCTTACATATGTTGGATTACCCAAGCACTGTGTGATTGGAAGTGGGTGTGATCTGGATTCTGCCACGGATGGATTTGGGGAGAACACAGTGACTCAAGTGTGGCTGTGTGGAGTAGTGTGAACGTGGCAGGTGTTTCTCTCCAGGAATCGAATCCAGAAATGGGAACTAGTGATGATCAGGAAACTTGGAAGGAACTGTATAAGATAGTGGTTGAAAGTGCCTGTGGTCATCAAGCTAAAAGGATATACCGACTGGGCTCCTGGGTGAAGTGTAGCTGATCTTATTGAATCCATGTTGAAAAATCTGTCCAGGGCTCACCCAGTATCAACAATAGTGAAGGGGATGCAGGGCACCAAGAATGAAGCCCTCTGGAGCCTCCCATGTACCCTCACTGCTCAGGGATTAACCGGTGTTATCAACCACAGCTAAGGGATAATGAGGTTGTTCTGCTCAAGAAAAGTGCAGATACCCCGTGGGACATCCAGAAGGACCTCAAAGACCTGTGACTCCTAAGCTGTAGAAATTTAAAACCACAGTGAGATGAACCCTGAGCCTTTAGTGTTCATCCATATACATGCATCACCGTTTGCTTTTACCTTCTTCAGAATGTGAATTTGGGCTCACAGAATCAAATCCCATGCTTGATTTCATGCTTGCAATCGAGTCCTTGAACAAATACAATGAACCAAATGAATCATGCTAGCATGCTTCTTAACAAAAAGAAGAGAAGGCTGGGCGCGGTGGCTCACGCCTGCAGTCCCAGCACTTTGGGAGGCCGAGGCAGGCAGATTGCTTGAGCTCGTGAGTATGAGACCAGCCTGGATAACATGGCAAGACCCCATCTCTACAAAAAAATACAAGAATTAGCCGGGCATGGTGGTGCATACCTATAGTCCCAGCTACCTGGGAGGCTGAGGGGAGGCGGAGGTAGGAGGATGGCTTGAGCCTGGAGGCAGAGATTGCTGTGAGCCAAGATCATGCCACTGCACTCCAGCCTGGGCAAGATAGAGCCTTTTTTTTTTCTTGAGATGGAATCTTGCTCTGTTGCCCAGGCTGGAGTGCAGTAGTGCGATCTTGGCTCACTGCAGCCCCCGCCTCCCGAGTTCAAGCAATTCTCCTGCCTCAGCCTCCCAAGTAGCTGGGATTACAAGTGCCCACCACCCACCACACCTGGCTAATTTTTGTATTTTTAGCAGAGATGGGATTTGGGTAGGCTGGTCTCGAACTTCTGACCTGAAGTGATCCACCCACCTCAGCCTCCCAAAATGCTGGGATTACAGGTGTGAGCCACGGCACCCGGCTGAGACCTTGTCTAAAGAAGAAAGAAGATGAAGAAAGACATACCATGGAGACGAATGAGAAAGATAGAGTGGCTACATTCAGATCAAAGTAGACTTCAGGACAAGGAATCTCACCAGAGATAAGAGGTACCTTTCGTAACGGTAAAACACCGACGTTCATCCCAAGACTTAACCCTAACTGGGCAGGCCTCTATTCACAGACCTCAAAATATGTAAAGCAAAAGCTGATGGGCAGACAAGAGCAACAGGAAACAGGCCTACCCATGGGTACAGCAGGAGTGCTGACCCTCTTCTTTCAGTAACTGAGAGGAGATAGCAGAAAATCAAGAGGGATAGAAAAGACTTGAAAAACACTCTTTGCTAATTGGAGCCAGTTGAGAGTCGTGTATCAGTACACTCAACAATGACAGTCGTGTAGCATTACACCCAACAACAGTCACATAGCATTACACCCAACGACAGTCACATAGAATTACACCCAACGATGACAGTCACATAGCATTACACCCAGCAACGACAGTCACATAGCATACACCCAACAAGTCACATAGAATTACACCCAACGACAGTCACATAGAATTACACCCAACAATGACAGTCACGTAGCATTACACCCAACAACAGCCACACACACCAGGATGAGCACGGGTGGCTCATGAAACAAGGGTTAATATATTTAAAGGATTAAAATTATACAGAATGCATCCTCTGACCACAATGAGGTTAGATATCTAACAGAAAGATAACTGTAAATAACTAAACGGTTAGAAATTCAGCATAGGCTGGGCGCAGTGGTTCATGCCTGTAATCCTAGCACTTTGGGAGGCCAAGGCAGGTGGATCACAAAGTCAGGAGTTCAAGACCACCCTGGCCAAGATGGTGAAACCCTATCTGTAATAAAAATACAAAAAATTAGCCAGGCATGGTAGTGGGCGCCTGTAGTCCCAGCTACTCAGGAGGCTGAGGCAGGAGAATCACTTGAACCCAGGAGGCGAAGGTTGCAATGAGCCAAGATCGTGCCACTGCACTGCAGCCTGGGTGACAGAGCGAGACTCCGTCTCAAAAAAAAAAAAAAAAACAAATTAAGCAATATATTTTTGAATAAATCTAATATAAAGAGAAAATTCTAAATAAATAACACACTTGTAAATCAGTAATCCACTAGTCAAAGAAAAATCACAAAGAACATTAGAAAATGTTTTGAATTTGATGAGTATGAAAATAATTGACCAAAAATTTGTCAGATGCACTAGAGCGTGTTTAGAGAGACATTTGTGGATTCAGATGGTTATATGATGCTGTAGACTAGTGTGAACCCCCAAAACTTGTGTGTTGAAATCCTCACCCCCAAGGTGACGGTATCAGGAGGTAGGGCCTTTGGGACGTGACGAGGTCGTGCAGGTGGAATCTGTGAATGGGATTCGTGCCCTTTTAAGAGCCCAGAGAACTAGCCAGTCCCTTCCGCCATGCGAGGACACAGCAAGAAGGCACCATCAAAGATCCAGGAAGCAGCCCTCACCAAACAATGAGTCTGCCAGCGCCTCAATCTTGGGCTTCCCAGCCTCCAGAACTGTGGGAAATAAATTTCCAGTGTTTGTGAGTCACCCAATGTACAGTATTTTGTTATAGCAGCCAAAATGATCTAACACAACTGAAAACTACAAAACATGGTTGAAAAAAAAGTTGAAGACTAAAATAAATAGAGATGTATACCACATTGTTGTCAAACCCGATATTAAGATGTCAGTCTTCTCCAAATTGATATATAGATTCAATCCAGAGCCCAGCAAAATTCTGGCTTTCTTTATAGAAAAATGACAAGCTGATTCTAAAATGTATATGGAAGTGCAAATAGTCAAAACAAATTTTAAAAGAACAAAGTTGGAAGACTTACTCTACCTAATACCAAAGACTTACTATAAATCGAGACATTGTGATATTAGCAAAAGGGGAGACATAGAGATCAACTGAGTTACACAGAGAGAATAAAACTTCATCCACTTACATCAGGTCAAGTTATTTTCAACAACGATGCCAGGCCGGGTACAGCGGCTCACACCTGTAATACCAGTACTTTAGGAGGCCGAGGCAGGTGGATCACTTGAGCTCAGGAATTCAAGACCAGCCTGGGCAACATGGTGAAACCCCATCTTTGCTAAAAATACAAATATTATCTGAGTGTGGTGGCATGCACCCGTAGTCCCAGCTACTTGGGAGGCCGAGGTGGGAGAATCACCCGCCCTGGGAAGTTGAGGCTGCAGTGAGCAGTGATGGCACCACTGCACTCCAGCCTGGGTCATGAGAGTGAGATCCTGTCTCAAAAAAGCAAAAACCAAATAAACAAAAAAAATAAAGATGCCAAGGCAATTTTGATGAAAAAGCCAAACTTGTAAAATATTGAAAGAGGTTTACCCTTGAGCCCAGGAGTTTGAGGCTGCATGAGCCTATGATTGTGCCACTGCACTCCAGCCTGGGGGACAGAGCAAGATCCCATCTCAAAAAAAAAAAAAGAAAAGAAAAGAAAGAAAGAAACAGAAAGAAAAAGAAAGAAAGAAAAAAGAAAAGAGAAAGAAAGAAAAGAAAAGAAAGAAGAAAGAGTTTTATTCTGAGCCAATACAAGTGACCATGGCCCAGGGAACAGTTTCAGGAGGTCCTGAGAATGCACGTGAGGTGGCTGGGTTCCAGTTTGGTTTTACACATTTTAGGGAGGCAGAAGTTGTGGGCAAAGGCGTAAATGGATGCAGGTTAGTATACGTTGGTTTGGCCTGGAAAGGCAGAGCATGTTGAAGTGAAGGTTGGAAGGGGCTTACAGGTCATGGATGGAGTCAAAGATTTTCTGATTGGCAACTGACTGAAAGAATTAAAGACTTGAGGTCAGTAGAAAGAAATGCTTGAGATAGGATAAGGGGGTGTTGGGCTGGACGTGGTGGCTCATGCCTGGAGTCCCAGCACTTTGGGAGGCCAAGGCGGGTGGATTCGTTTGAGCCCAGGAGTTTGAGACCAGCCTGGGCAACACAGTGGATCTTGTCTCTGCAAAAAAACTCAGAAAATTTGCTGGGCGTGGTGGCACATTCCTGTAGTCCCGGCTACTCAGGAGGCTGAGGCAGGAGGATCACTTGAGCCTGGGAGGTCAAGGCCACAGTGAGCCCTGATTGTGCCACTGCCCTCCAGCCTGGGTGACAGAGCAAGACCCTGTCTCAAAATAAAATACATTAAAAAAAACTGAAAGCTTGCTCTTTGATAGATACCATTAAGAAAACAAAAAGGTGGCTGGGCGCGGTGGCTCACGCCTGTAGCCTGTAATTCCAGCACTTTGGGGGGCTGAGACAGGCAGATCACAAGGTCAGCAGATTGAGACCATCCTGGCTAACACGGTGAAACCGTGTCCCCACTAAAAATACAACAAAAAAAAATTAGCTGGGCGTGGTGGCAGGTGCCTGTGGTCCCAGCTACTCAGGAGGCTGAGGCAGGAGAATGGCATGAACCCGGGAGGCAGAGCTTGCAGTGAGCCAGGATCGTGCCGCTGCATTCCAGCCTGACAGAGCAAGACTCTGTCCCAAAAAAAAAAAAAAAAAAAAGGCAAGGCATAGAATGGGAGAAAATATTTACAATACATAGCGCTGACAAAGGATCTGTGTCCAAAATATGTAAAGAACACTCAGAATTCAACAATAAGAAAATAAACCATTCTTAAAAATATGCCAAACATTCTATAAATAGACACTTCATTGAAAAAGATACAAATGGATATCAGACACATGAAAGGACCCTCCATGCCATTAGTTGTCAGTAAAATGCAAATGACAATCACAATGAGACACTATTACAAAGCTATTATAATTTTTTTAATTAAAAAGACAAATTGGGAGTGGTGGTGCACACCTGTAATCCCAGCTATTTGAGAGGCTGAGGTGGCAGGATCACTTGAGGCCAGGACTTGAGAGCAACCTGGGCAACATAGCAAGACTCTGTTGCAAAAGACAAAAAAGAAAAAGAAAAAATTAGAAAAGAAAAAGACTGACAATACCAAGTTTTGGCAGAGATGTGGAGATGCTGTTGTGGGGAACATGCAATGGTGCAGCCACTTTGGAGAAACAGGTAGCAGTTTCTCCGGAAGCTAAACACGCACCTACCACACGCCCCAGCCATTCCACTCCCAGGTATTTACTGAAGGGAAAGCACGGGTCCACAAAAGACCTGTACACAAACATTCACGGCAGCCTTATCTGTAACTACCAAAACAACGGAAACAACAACCCAAATGTCCTTCAACAGGTGAATGAGCAAACGATTATGGTAGAGCCAAACAACAGGATGTGCCTTCGCACTAAAAAGGGTGAAGGCATGCTGCGTACAGCAACATGCGCAAGCCTCAAAAACATCACCCAAAGAGAAAGAACCTAGACACAACGAAGTACACACTCTGTGCTTCCAACAAAGTGAAATGCTGTGATACAAAACTCATCTCTTGCAACAAAGCAGACCCGTGGCCGTGTGGGTTTAGGGGTCGGGTGAACCACAGAGGCCATGTGGGAGCCCTCTGGATTGAAGAAAATGTTTCCTATCTTGATTGGGGTGGTGGTTTCATGGGTATACATACTTGTAAAAATTCTTCAAACTGAGCACCTAAAATGGGTTTATTTTATGTAAACTAACCTCAATGAAGTTGATTTTAAAAGTTAAAAGAGGCCAGGTGCAGTGGCTCACGCCTGTAATCTCAGCACTTTGGGAGGCAGAGGCAGGCAGACCACTTGAGGCCAGGAGTTCAAGACCAGCCTGTCCAACATGGCGAAACCTCATCTCTACTAAAAATACAAAATTAGCCCAGCTTGGTGGCACATGCCTGTAATCCCAGCTACTTGGGAGGCTGAGGCAGAAGAATCACTTGAACCTGGAAGGCGGAGGTTGCGGTGAGTCAAGATCATGCCTCTACACTCTAGCCTGGGCAACAGAGCAAGACTTTCTCGAAATAAAATAAAAATTAAAAGAAAAAATGGAAAATGAACGAGGCATTTTTACCTAGCTCTACTTAGATAAACTAATAGTTCCTCATTGAGGATCTTTTTCAAAGTCAGTGCCATGGTCATCGTGATCTTTCTTAATGCTCTGGTCTGGATCCTAAAGTTTTCTTCTTATGAAACAGAAACAGACAATGGCCAGATTAACTGATGACTGATGCCTCCAGGTAGCCTTCCCAACAGATACCACCTGGAGACCACAGATGGACATGTGTCTGCAGGTCTTTCGTCACACCCTTCCTCTCATCATCATCTCCTCAGGCATGACGTGAACACGGTTCTGACATGTCTGTGCCGTGATGCTCAGTTCTGCTGCATGGCAACAGTAACATAGAGCCTTTTTTTCTTTTTTTTTTATTTTTATTTTTTTTGAGACAGTCTCACTCTGTCACTCAGGCTGGAATGCAGTGGTACGATCTCAGCTCACTGCAACCTCCACCTCCCAGGTTCAAGTGATTCTCCTGCCTCACCCTGCTGAGTAGCTGGTATTACAGGTGACTGCCACCACGCCCAGCTAATATTTGTATTTTTAGTTGAGACGGGGTTTCACCATGTTGGCCAGGCTGGTCTCGATCTGACCTCGTGATCCACCCGCCTCGGCCTCCCAAAGTGCTGGGATTACAGGCGCGAGAAAACGCGCCAGGCCTCACAGAGCCATTTTTAAATCCCCCTTTGAGGTTAGTCATGAGTTCAGATGGAGAAGTGGCTTCATGTGGATTTCAGTTCCCATTCTGTGTTTTTCATTATTAGGAATAGGCTCTGGTTAGCAGGATTTCATTCTTAAATAAAAACAGGCTCTAATTAAGCACACCTTGGATCCCAGGGATCTCAGGAGACAGCATTCCAGTGAGTCTGTAATGGGCACATGAGCATTATTGCAGTTACCGAATTTCTTTTGCTGCAAATGACTTAGAACTATTTTTTTTAAACCCACTTTCGAAGAAGCTAAAAGTTTTGGTTCTTTTTTGTGAGAGGGTTCCGTTTCACAACCTTCTAAAAACAAGACTACCATGGTTTAAGTACTTCAAGGAAATTGGTAAACCTTGCCCGTTTTAAGAGGCTTAAGTCACGGCACCTAACACTCAGGACAGTACTAAGGCCTTCTCATGAGCAGCTCCTGGAAAGCAACTCAGACACAGAAGCCGAAAGGCTGACACCCTCTGACCCAGCCATTCTCCAAGGAGTCTCTCAAAAGGAAACTATCCAAGATGAACCAACACATAGGTATAAAAGATGCTCCCAAAGGCATTTTTTTTAAATTTTATTATTATTTTTTGAGATGGAGTCTCACTCTGTTGTCCAGACTGGAGTGCAGTGGCACCATCTTGGCTCACTGCAACCTCCACCTGCCAGATTCAAGCAATTCTCCTGCCTCAGCCTCCCAAGTAGGTGGGACTACAGGTGCCCACCACCATGCCTGGCTAATTTTTGTATTTTTAGTAGAGACAGGATTTCACTATATATTGGCTAGGCTGGTCTCGAACTCCTGACCTTGTAATCTGCCCACCTCGACCTCCCAAAGTGCTGGGATTACAAGTGTGAGCCACGATGCCCAGTCCATTTTATTATTTTTGAGACAAGGTGTTGCTCTGTTGCCCAGGCTGGAGTTCAGTTGTACAATCACAGCTCACTGCAGCCTTGACCCCCCGGGTTCAAGCAATCCTCCCACCTCAATTTCCCAAGTAGCTGAGATCACAAGCATGCACCATCACACTCAGCTAATTTTTGTATTTTTTGTAGAGATGGGGTCTCCCTATGTTGCCCAGGCTAATCTCAAACTCCTGGAATCAAGCAATCCTCCCACGTCGGCCTCCCAAAGTGCGGGGATTATAGGCGTGAGCCACTCTGCCTGGCCCCAAAGGCATTATTTTAAACAGAAAAAAGTAATCTAAATTCCCATAGAAGGGGCTCATTTACAAAATTATCACATCATGGGAGTTTTGCTTCTTTTTTCTGCTTATTAGCATATATTTTACTTTAACACTTCCTGTTTTGCATTTTTCTGACGCGTCATTTGTTAACTCTAATTGTACACTGATCAGCATGATCAGTCGCCCTCTCATTCATTAACCCTAACCGTACACTCATCAGCACGATCGTTGCCTCTCCTTGGTTAACCCTAACCATACACTCATCAGCACGATCGTTGCCTCTCCTTGGTTAACCCTAACCGTACACCCATCGGCATGATCAGTTGCCTCTCCTGTCATTAATGGACCAACAGGAAATGCTGCTGAGGTAAGTGTGCACGAGCACGGTGAAGAAGTGAAAATCAAGGACCCCAGTGACGAGTGACAGACAGGAGCTTCAAGCTCAGGTCCGCCTGGTGCCAAAGCCCACATTCTGAGTAGCCTCAACAGAGCTCAGCTCTGATGCAACCCCAGGGAGAATGGAAGGCTCGAGGGAGGAAGACCCCTGGCAACCTATCCTCCCCCCCAGGTCCAGTGCTAGAAATTCTGATCACCACAACAGTAGTCTCCTCCGATATGGGACGATTTGCTGATTCTTGGGAAAAGAAAACAATCATGGATAGGGAGAGATTTGCTAAAGGATACAAAATTACAGAAGAAACAAGTTCCAGTGTTCTACAGCACTGGAGGGGGACTACAGTTTCAAATAGCTAGAGGGAGGATGCGGAATGACCCCAATACCAAGAAATGATGTTTGATTTGACAGAAGTGTTAATTACCTTGATCTGATCACTACACGTTATATGGACCCAAACATCACTACGTACTCCATAAACATGTGCAATTATTATATGTCAATTAAAAAATAAAATAAGGCAGGGCTCATGCCTGTAATCCCAGCACTTTGGGAGACTGAAGCAGGAAGATGGCTTGAGAGCCGGGTGCGGTGGCTCACGCCTGTAATCCCAGCACTTTGGGAGGCTGAGGCGAGCAGATAACGAGGTCAGGAGTTCAAGACCAATCTGGCCAACATAGTGAAACCCTGTCTCTACTAAAAATACAAAAAATCAGCTGGGCATGGTGGCAGGTGCCTGTAATCCCAGCTACTCGGGAGGCTGAGGCAGGAGAATCGCTTGAACCTGGGAGGCGGAGGTTGCAGTGAGCTCAGATAGTGTCACTGCACTCCAGCCTGGGCAACAGAATGAGACTCCTTCTCAAAAATAAATAAATAAATAAATAAGTAACTTAAGCTAGACTTGGACAAATTTAAGTGCCCTTGGGTAAGAAGGTGCAACACCACAAAGATGTCAACCTCCCTCAGTGAACTTGTACATGCAACGTGATCCAGTGAAAACGCCATTGGCTGCAGACATAAGAGTGGCAGAAGCCTGATACCTTCATCCAGTCCCATGTTAACTCCTTACAGAACCGTGGTGCACCCATCAAAAACAAAAGATGAATTTTGGTGCACTGCCATTAGCTAAAGTACAAAGCTCATTTGAATGTTACCAATTTTTGACAAATGCCCTATCTCTATTCTAGCAGCTGGTCCAGGGTCCCACGCTGCATTGGTCCTCATGTCTCCTTGGTGTCTTTGTCTATGACAGTTCATTTTTCTTTCACAGTCTGTCATGACCTTGAGGTTTTGAGGAGTACTGGTCAGGTACCTGGTAGACCTGCCTTCCATCTGCGCTGGTCTGTTTTCTGAAGGCCAGCACCAAGGGGGCTGGGCATGTACAGCGGCCTGTCAGGAGGCACATGGTGCAAGCAGATCCTGCCACAGGGGATACCAGCCTCCATCAGCAGACTCAGCTCATGGCAGCCGGGAGGTTTCAAGGCGATGCAAATACTTGTTTCTCCTTAAACATTCCTGTTCAGGTCTGCCAGTGGACACAGCCTGCAGCAATCGTTATGACGGTGGAAATGCTAATTTTCCACTTCCCTCCTCTTTTCTGCATTGAATGATGGGAATTTCTGTAAGAAAGATTTGTTTCTTCTCCTCTACTTATTCAGTTTTTTCCATCCGAAGGGATTCAGGGACTGCCGAGACCAGCTTGGTCGGGGAGACCCTAACCGAGCGGCGCTAGAGGAATTAAAGACACACACACAAATACAGAGGTGTGAAGTGGGAAATCAGGGGTCTCACAGCCTTCAGAGCTGAGAGCCCTGAACAGAGATTTACCCACATATTTACTAACAGCAAACCAGTCATTAGCATTGTTTCTATAGATACTAAATTAACTAAAAGTGTCCCTTATGGGAAAAGAAGGCATGGGCCAAATTAAAGGAATAGGTTGGGCTAGTTAACCGCAGCAGGAGCATGTCCCTAAGGCACAGATCGCTCATGCTATTGTTTATGGCTTAAGAATGCCTTTAAGCGGTTTTCCACCCTGGGCAGACCAGGTGTTCCTTGCCCTCATTCCCGTAAACCCACAACCTTCCAGCTTGGGCATTAGGACCATTATGAACATGTTACAGTGCTGCAGAGATTTTGTTTATTGCCAGTTTTGGGGCCAGTTTATGGCCAGATTTTGGGGGGCCTGCTCCCAACAAGAGACATTTATTCTTTTGCTCATACACCAAAGCTATTATTCTTTACTTTCCTACTCAAACTCTTCCAGCTTTGGCCATTGGGAATGTTTTTTGGGGTGGCATCTGGGTCCTTTTATCACACCTGTCAGTTTGCTTTTCAAGTACATCCTAATTTCCTGGAGCCACAGGATGCTCCAGGCTCATTTTGCATTTTCCCTCCCAGTCTTGGATCAACCATTCTCCAAGGAGCCCAGATTCCTTTACTGGAGAACAGTGTTGAGAGACCAGGATGTGGCCACGGCCTGTGCTTGCTGTCGCTGAAGCTGCAGCTTCAGCTCTGTCAGCAGCTGGAGCCAGGAGAGGAGAGGAGGGTCCGTGACTCACGTGTGCATGCACGTGCAGGTCTGCTTATTTCTGTAACTATGCGGCTGTATCTATTTAAAGACACCTGGGTTCATCCTGAGGCCCCCCCCCAGGGCCTGCCCATCCAGTGCCACAGAACTCATTCTCACCTGTACCTTTCCTTACTAATAACTTCTGTCTTCCACAGGGAGGACCTGCAAATCATCATCTGCAGAATATCCACTGGTTCCACACTGGCAAACATAGTTTGCTAATCCACACCCCTGTGGGAAACAAATTTACCAACTAGAGTGTGGTGTTTCTGAACAGCTCTTGCGCCTTTAACCTCACAGTATTAAAGGAAACCAGAATGTGTCACCGTAAAATATGCCTCTTTGACATAAAACTTATTTTGAGCTAAAAGCAATTTAGCAGCAAATGGAAGAAAAGCTCTTCTACACCAAGACAGGATATAAATTCTCCTTTACTGGAGACAACTCTGGATGCTCACCAGCCCAGAGAAGATACCAGGGAAATCTGCAAGCAAACCTTACCCCATTCGTTTCCTCCCATATATTTTAGCTTCCCACAATTTCCCGCCTTTGGAAGCCCAAAATTGCTTTTTTTTGCCCTCTGTCTGCAAATGTATTGTTCTTTCCTGAAGATGCTGTAAGCCAGAGTTGTGAGCCACTGCTTTGTTATTTTCACCGAGTGAGGTGGTTTGGATGTTTGTCCCTCCAAATCTCATGTTGAAATACATAATCTCCAGTGTTGGAGGTGGCGCCTGGTGGGAGATGTGTGGGTCATGGGGGCGGATTCCTCGTGAATGGCTTGCTTCTCTCCTCGGGTACCAAGCGAGAACCTGTTCTGAGTTCACGCGAGCTGGTGGTTTCAGGCGGCCTGGCGTCTCTCTCTCGCCAGGTGATGCGCCTGCTCCTCCTTCACCTTCTGCCACGATTGGAAGCTCCCTGAGGCCTTCCTAGAAGCAGATGCCAGCACCATGCATTCTGTGCAGCCTGCAGAACCATGAGCCAAAATAAACCTCTTATTTGTAAATTACCCAGCCTCAAGTATGCCTTTCTAGCGATGCAAACAGCTAACACACTGAGATTCCTCCCATTGGTGCGCACTGTGTGTGTTTATCAACCGTTTGCTTTTCTCTCGTTAACCTGTCTTTTGTCACAGGACTCTGTCCCAACTCAGAAGTCATGGAGGTTGAGGAAGATCATATTTCCTCCCCAAAAGCATCCTGTGAAGACTTCAAGTCACTTAGACCAGCTCCTTTCTTCCTCACGTCCTTCAGTGTGGCTGCGGGACTCACTCCCATGCACCGTCTTTGCTGGTCACAGCCTGCATTCTGTCTTGGGTCTTCCCCCGTCCCTACCTCCAGGTAGATTTCCAACATTAATGTATAGTAAAGTTTAGTCTGTGATGTGCATCTCTATGGGTTTGACAAATATTCAGAATGTCCTCCACCACCATATTCCTTACAGAACTGTCTTGTCATCCTGGAACCCCCATGGCCCCGGCCCAACCCCAGAATTTTCCTGTCATCCCAGAACCCCCACGGCCCCCTGACCCCAGAACTGTTCCGTCATCCTGGAATGCTGCGGCTGGCTCCCCCCCCGGGCCCCAGAACTGTCCCGTCATGCTGGAATGCTGCGGCTGGCTCCCCCCCGGGCCCCAGAACTGTCCCGTCATGCTGGAATGCTGCAGCCTGCTCCCCCCGGCCCCAGAACTGTCCTGTCATGCTGGAATGCTGGGGCCAGCTGCCCCCGGCCCCAGAACTGTCCCATCATGCTAGAATGCTGCGGCCTGCTCCCCCCGGCCCCAGAACTGTCCCATCATGCTAGAATGCTGCGGCCGGCTCCCCACCGGGCCCCAGAACTGTCCCGTCATCCTGGAATGCTGCGGCCTGCTCCCCCCGGCCCCAGAACTGTCCTGTCATGCTGGAATGCTGGAGCCAGCTGCCCGCCGCCCCAGCAGTCCCTAGTGCTTTGCTTTTTCCAGAATGCCATGTGCACGGAATCCCACTTGTGATCTTTTGGGGCTTGTTTTTGTTTTGTTTTGTTGTTTCGTTTTGTTTTGTTTTGCTTCACAAAATGCATTTATGGTTCAGGCTGGGCGTGGTGGCTCACGCCTATAATCCCCACACATTGGGAGACTGAGGTGGGAAGATCACTTGAGCTCAGGAGTTCAAGACCAGCTCGTAATCCCAGCAGTTTGAGAGGCTAAGGCAGGAGGTTCGCTTGAGCCCAGGAGATCAAGACCAGCCTGGGTAACACAGCAAGACCCCGTCTCTATAATTTTAAAGTTCAAAAAATTAGCCATGTGTGGTAGCACGCACCTGTGGTCCCAGCTACTCGGGAGGCTGAGGGGGGAGGATCACTTGAGCTCAGGAGTTCGAGGTTGCAGTGAGCCAAGATTGTGCCACTGCACTCCAGCCTAGGTGACAGAGCAAGACCCTGTCTCAAAAACAGAAAAAAAAAAAAAAAAACCAGGAAAAAAAAAAGAAAGAAAAGGAACAAAAAGCACTCCTTAAAACTTGGAAAGAAATGAAGTCAATGAACCTAACTGTATAAACAGTGGGTGGCACAACCACACAAAGAAGATGCCTTGAGTGACTTTTACACAGAGCACCGGCTGCTGCCCTGAGAGGACATGCCCAAAAGATGAAAAAGAGCTGTGGACAGACCCTCAAAGCACCCAGCAGTCCTGGTGGCGACCTGGGTGCTGCCCCACAAAGCAGTCACTCATGGATTGTAGGAGAAAGCAAATTATGGGACCCTTGTCAGGAGTCAAGATTGTCAGCGTAAGAAAACACAGGAGCAAATACAGACATAAACAAGAAGTTAGGCTGGGTGCAGTGGCTCACACCTGTAATCCCAGCACTTTGGGAGGCTGAGGCGGGAGGATCACCTAAGGTCAAGAGTTTGAGACCAGCCAAGCCAACATGGAGAAACCCCGTCTCTATTAAAAATACAAAAAATTTAGCCGGGCATGGTGGTGCATGTCTGTAATCACAGCTACTCAGGAGGCTGAGGCAAGAGAATCGCTTGAACCTGGGAGGCGGAGGTTGTGGTGAGCTGAGATCGCACCATTGCACTCCAGCCTGGGCAACAAGAGTGAAACTCCATCTCAAAAAAAAAAAAAAAAAAAAAAAAAGATGTTAAAACTCCCTAATTATCATTTGAATAGAAAATCCCAGTATAAAGTCCTGATTTTCTCTTAAATGTTCTGTCTTTCTTAGGTCTGTGTATGGAAAAGACCTAGAAGCTTGACAAACCAGTTGCTAAAATAGATTGTGATCTCGATGAAAGTTGATCAGAGAAATTGGGTCATTCTCGCCACACCCAACTAAAACAGTCAAAGAGCCCGGGGAGAAAGCACTCAGGACACACAATGTTGCTCCAAAATGTAATTCTCTTCAAGCCTGGCAGTGAAAACTGCTGCTGTAACCTGAATCCAGTTCCATCCATGGCTGCTGAGACACCCGACAGCCTCAGAGGACAAACTTCCCCGCCCCCGCTGCCGCCCACGCCCACGGACCCTGCCAGCTCCCCAGAGCTTTACCAACAGCAGGGAACTTTCTCTCAAGACCTTCCTCATTCTTATCGAACCCCGAATCTTCTCTTTGTTCTTCAAAGACACGCAGTTTGTGTGTATGCCCCTGTGAAATTGAATGAATCAAACACAAAGCCTTTGAGATTGTGAATTATCCTGAGCCTTGAAGGAAATGTGGCTATACGGCATAGGTCATGCCACACGCAGCTGCAACTTCTGCCTTTTTCCCTGTAAACAATAAAGACCAAATGGCACCGGAGATAAGACCCCCTCAGATCACTACCCCTCCTCATGGAGTTATAACGCAATCTTCCTTCAAATACAGAGATCCCTAACCAATGGAACCGCTGCGGCGTGTGCCCCTGGTCTCATATGAGAACTGTGGTGATCCTGCTGGAGTTTCTGTCTCTGCCTGGTAAGTGAAACCTGAGCTTCTCCACTTGGAAACGCTGACCCCATTTGTCTGCAGTCAGTGCCTTCCTGGGTGGCCATCCTCAAGCTCTGCACTCAAATACACACTATAGGTAATCAGATTTTCTGAATCTCATTATTTGCGGTTGACACCTGAATTGCAATGCTTTCTTCCCAAATAAAACGTTAAATTTGGAGAGTCATCTCTACATTTTTATTTTGACTCTGACATCTCTAAAGACCATTTTTCATCAAAATAAACCAGGGCTTTTTTTTTTTTTTTTTTTTTTAGACAGAGTCTTACTCTGTTGCCCAGGCTGGCGTGCAATGGCATGATCTCAGCTCACTGCAACCTCTGCCTCCCAGGTTTCAAGTGATTCTCATGTCTCAGCCTCTGGAGTAGCTGGGATTACAGGCGCACGCCAACACAGCCCGCTAATTGTTGTATTTTTAGTAGAGACAGGGTTTCAACATGTTGGCCAGGCTGGTCTCAAACTCCTGTCTTCACAGGATCCTCCCACCTCAGCCTCCCCAAGTGCTGGGATTACAGGTGTGAGCCACTGCGCCCGGCCCAAACCAGGGCTTCTTGATGAAATCATGGATTCCAACTGTGACCTAGAAATGCCCAAGGTGAGTTTAGCCGTAATGTTGGTAACTGGGCTGGACATAGTGGCTCCCATCTATAATCCCAGCATTTTGGGAGGCCGAGGCGGGATGGTCACTTGAGCCCAGGAGTTCACAATGAGCCTGAGCAACATAGCAAACCCTGTCTTTTATACAAAAGTAAAAATAAATTAGCCAGGTGTGACAGTGCGTGCCCGTAGTTGGAGGTGCTTGGGAGGCTGAGGTGGAAGGCTCAGTTGCACCCAGAAGGATGAGGCTGCAGTGTTGGGCAACCCAGCCTGGGCAACACAGTGAGACCCTACCTCTAAAAAACATTTTTTACTTAGTAACTGAAAGGCGGGTAATAGTGGTAGGCAAGGCGGGGATCATTATATTATTCTACTTTTATTTAAAATATCCTTTAGAATTGTTATAAAAAGACTACTTATCTCAATTTTTACCTATCAACCACTACTTTATTTCAAATACTCAGCCCATGTATCAGCTACCAAACCTGAACTCTTGTGGCAGAAACTGCAGAAGAAAATTTCAGGAGCCTGTTTCTTGTGCCAAGGGGGAAGCTAGGCCCTGTGGCCTGAGTCATGCAGCACGTTTGCAACTTCAGCTTCTTGGACTGGTTAGGCTGACAGGTGACCACACAGCCTCTTGTTCTTGTTTTGTAAATGACTAGGAGAAACCAGAGACCAGACTTCCCCGCTTCCCATTACTGATCTTTGCTGTGGACCAGCCGCCTCCTTCATTGTCCTGTGCATCTGTCCTAACTCAGACTAGATGGCACGACGACCCCGTGACGTAGTCCGTGTGGAACGCCAAACATACCTTTCCCAATAGGAAAAGACCACCTTGGCTAATCGGAGCACAGTAACTGTGCATTCACCCTCAGAGAGAAAGATGCTGGAATTGTGTTAAGTTTTCCTAAACTTCATCTATAGAAATGATCCCAAACTGCTACATTTCAGAACACCGACTTCTGTTCTTTGGAATCTGTGCTTTCTGGGCGGCCTGTCCTCAAACTTTGTGCTTGAATAATCTCTCTTTAAAGTAGATTCTGACTCTCGATTATTTTAGGTTGACAATGTCTTCAGGGAAATATATTCCACACTGAATTCCTAACTTAAAAAACAAAGAAAAGCTATAAAAAAGTGAGAAAAAAAAAAAAGGTCAGGCGTGGTGGCTCATGCCTGTATTCCCAGCACTTTGGGAAGCCAAGGAGGGTGGATCACTTGAGGTCAGGAGTTCAACAGCCTGGACAACATAGTGAAACCCTGTCTCTACTAAAAATACAAAAATTAGCTGGGCATGGTGGTGCATGCCTGTGATCCCAGCTAATTTTTTAAAAATTGGCCAGGTGTGATGGTGTGCACGGGTAGTCCCATCTAATTAGGACGCTGAGGTGGGAAGGCAGCTTGAGGCTGCAGTGAGCCTTGATTCCAACACTGCACTCCAGCCTGGAAGACAGAGAGAAATCCTGTCACAAAACAAAACAAAACAAAAAAGAAAGAAGGGGGAAAAAAAGAAAAAGGAAAGAATCAGAAAAAGAGAACAAGAAAAGAAGGGAGGGAGGGAGTAGGGCATCACTTTGTCTAAATAATTGTAACCACAAAAAACTGGAGACAGGTTAAGTAAATAGATGAGTATGGCCAGAGCATGGGGCAGCAGCAGGAAAGGAAAGAACAGATATATATGGTTTGGACTAGATGAGTGTTTCTGAGCCTTTTTTTGATAAATGCCCTCCCTCCGTTCTGACACACTTTAGGACACAGTGTGGGAATCATGTCATCTCTGAACCTCCTTCAACCAAGATTTTGTCCAGCATCAGATTCTATTTTTGCATTGTTAAGCAGGTTTTTGTTTTGCACCATAAAACTGTAATATTCAGTATGCTTGTTCAAACACCTCTCCTACTTCCTAAACCCTACTTCTAGCCTCCTTAAGGAGCAGTGGATCAGAGGAGTCCCCGAATTTAAACGTCCAGAGTTTCGCATAATTGTCTCATTCCACTGCAGGGGAGAAAATATAATTTCTCTTCTTTCTCTCTTTATTAGTTGAGACATTCTCCTGAAGACAAAATTCAGAGCAACAGGAGAAACAAGCAGAAGTTTATTAGCACTTGCTGTACCCATCGTGTGAGAGGCCTCAGTTCAGAAGTATTTCTCTCTCAAGGCATGTTGTGAACAGCACAATGTCAGACATAACCAGGTCCACACACGTTTATGTCTTTCCACAAGGTGGAAATATATTGATGCTATTTCAATTATAAAAGCCACGAGCTACGAGGAGTTGCCTCGAGACAATTCCCTTCAGTACTACTTGGTAACTTGGTAGAGCCACGGGCAGAGGCTCAAGCCACTCCACGTGTCAGTCAATACTGCAAACTATACATCATATTGTACTTAAAATACAAACGCTATGGTTTAAACATTCCCCATCAAACAAAGTAACATTGGACATCAAGAGAAAGAGGACAGGAAAAGGGGTTAATGGATCAATCCAAGGAAAGCAATGACGGGAACAAGGAGTGTATTCCAGCCTGATCCAGACAGAAGTCATTGTCTTCCAAGGAAGTCTTTGATGTGAGCAGATCCTTAGGCAGCAGATGCAGGGTGCTAAGCACAAGTGACAGCAAGGTGGGGTCTATCAAAATGCCAGTGTTGAATTGGTCAAATCCCGCCCTTTTTAAGGTCACAGTCCTCTGGTGAGGACTGATAGTGAGTGCCTGGTCATGTCTTTATACCTGAGTGCTGTCTCTATTAACTAGGTGCACATCCAGTCCCCGTTGCTATGATGCCTTTTGAGATGTAAGATTAAATCTTTTTCTAAGATGTAGGTACTTATGCGACGGGTGCTTTATACAAAGCAGTAGCGTAGGGGCCTTAATTAAATAGTATTTTAACAAAAGGCCATAAATCCTATATGATGACAAGCCAAAAAACAGAGCATCTTCAGACTTCTAAAATGCAGGGGCCAGGCGCCATGGCTCAGGCCTGTAATCTCAGCACTCTGGGAGGCCGAGGCGGGTGGATTGCTTAAGGTCAGGAGTTCGAGACCAGCCTGGCCAACTGGTGAAACCCCCGTCTCTACTCAACATACAAAATCAGCCGGGCGTGGTGGCGCATGCCTGTAATCCCAGCTACTTGGGAGGCTGAGGCAAGAGAATCGCTTGAACCCGGGAGGCGGAGGTTACAGCGAGCCGAGATCGTGCCACTGCACTCCAGCCTGGGCGAGAGAGCGAGACTCCGTCTCAAAAACAAAACAAAACAAAACAAAGTGCTCGACAGGAACTTTCTATAAGCCGAAGAGTATCGCCATCGCACCTGCACCTTCACCTTCACCTTCACCTTGGGCAGCCTGGTGCCGTCTTCCCTCAGCCTGCGATTAACGAGCGGAAGGCCGCACTGACCTATTTCAGATCCCTTATTTCCTTCCTAAACCACTCGAGTTTGGGCACAGTGGCCTCCCTGTGTGAGGAACTTGCTTCCCACTCACTAAAAGACAAACCCTTCGCCCATCCCTGGCCGCGCACCCGGCCGGTCACCCGCGCTGCCACCCAGACCACCCTCCTGTCCATAAAGAGCCCGCGTTTGGGACGCCTCGCAGGCTGAAGGGAGGCCTGGGCGTCCGCGCTCCGTCCGCCCTTTCTCCCCTCGCGGGCTTCCTCTTTCCTCACTTTCTCCCGCCACTACTCTTCCTCTTCCTTTTCCGCGAACCCAGCCCACTTCCCGTTTCAGGACCTCGGCTCAGCCCCAGTCCCCCGGACCAGGCCGGGTCACGTGGGTCCAGGGTCACGTGCCGCTGCGGGTCACGTGCCGCTGCGGATCACGTGTCGGCCTGCATCACGCGTGAGGGGGCGCGCGGTGCTGGAAGCTGCCGCACCTGCGGGGAGCCGAGCCGCCGGCGCTCGACGCGCGCGCTCTCGCGAGACCCGCGGGATCACGTGACGCCCGGGCGCGGCGCAGCTCACGTGACAAGCGCTGCCGGCCGCGGGGTCTTCTTCGTGCCGGCGTCGCAGTGGCCGGGCCTCTTGCGTCTGGTAACGCCGCTGTCTCTAACGCCAGCCCTTGGCGCCCGCGCCCCGCCGCCGCAGCGCCCGGCAGTCCGCGGCCCAACCGCCGCCCGCGCCCCCGCTCCCCGCACCGTACCCGGCCGCCTCGCGCCATGGCGGCCCCCGGCAGCGCCCGGCGACCCCTGCTGCTGCTAGTGCTGTTGCTGCTGCTCGGTGAGGGGGTCGAGGCGGGGCCTGGGAGCGGCGGGACCGGGCGGAGCCGAGGTCCCTGGGTCTTGAGGGCGGGGGACTGCCGGGTCGTTGTCCCGCGGGTCGCCCCGCACCCACTGCTCCTAGTCCCGGCCGGCTCTGTCCGCGGGCGGGTGTTTCTCTCGGGGTCGTAGGGTCGGAGCAGAGCTCAATGGCAGGTGCTTGGGGGACCAGGAGGTCTCATCCCAGGACCTGGCTCCTCTAAGGTCTGTCTCACTGAACTCAGTTTTTCTGTGGTGTTGAGTGCGAAAGGGAACTTCCGATGGCTTGCTCGGCGGTCTGTTGCTTTCAGGTCGTTAAGTTTCCTGGCAAGTTGAGGCGGTGAGATCTAGACGAGGCTGCGCCGCCGAAGGTGGCAGGGACGTCTGTGGTCTCAGCTCCCGGGTGGGTGACCTAGATCAAGCTCTTCCCAACATGGATTTCACCCAGGACAGGGAGAAGCCGGCGCGAGCATTCCCCACCTTTGTACTTGAACCTTTCTCCTCTTTCAGCGGTGTGGAGGAGATGCGAGTGTATTTATGTTATTGTGAATTCACATGTATGTTAAAATAATTTTTAAAGTTATCTTTGGGATTTCACAAGATTCCGTAGTAGACAAGATGAGGGAAAGCTGGCGTCAGACTCACGGTGGCAATGTTCATGTCTAGTAAGTAGTTTAAAGAGCGCCGTTCCTGTAGGCCGAAATGCGGGACCCGGGAACACGTGGGGAAGCACCCTTCTCTTCTGTCAGTTTATAGAGCTCAGATGGGCAGTAGGTGCTCAATATTGTATTGACTGGTGAATTTCGTTCTCATTTATTCTGTCTTAATAAGAGGATGTGTGCTGTCTCTTTAAGACAGTCCGGATTGCCCCCCCCAACACTATTCTCTCACCTCTCCCCCCGCCCCCCTCCCCCGTAATATGAGAAGATTATCTTAAGTGCCAGGATCTGAAAGGTGATGTAGAATCAAGCTGGGGGAGTGTATGTGAGTTAAGTAGATATAGAAATACACTCCTGTACACATCTGCCTTGACTTCTTTAAATCCCTCAGTCCCATCCAGCTGTAAAACTCTGTTACTGTGAGTGAATGGATTTTGGCTTCCCTTTTTTGTTTTGCCTGTTGTGTAAAATGAATTCTTTGAACTGCCTGAATAGCCACAGAGATGAACTTATTCCAATAGTAAGCCTGAAGCCTTGCTCAGCTCCTGCGACAGGGTCAGGTGTAGTTAATGAAAGGAGTTGCAGAAACAAGTTTTGTCATGTCACAGCAACTGCGTTGTTCTTTGTTACAGATGCTCACAAGCCTCATAACTTTGATGTTCTGTTTCATGTTTTAAAAACTCACTTCAGGCCGGGAGCAGTGGCTCACGCCTTTAATCCCAACACTTTGGGTGGCCGAGGCGGATGGATCATGAGGTCAGGAGTTCGAGACCAGCCTGGCCAATATGGCGAAACCCGGTCTCTACAAAAATACAAAAATTAACTGGGCATGGTGGCGCACGCCTGTAATCCCAGCTACTTGGGAGGCTGAGGCAGAAGAATTGCTTGAACCCGGGAAGCAGAGGTTGCAGTGAGCTGAGATCAAGCCACTGCACTCCAGCCTGGGCAACTGAGGGAGACTCCGTCTCAAAAAAAAAAAAAAATTAACTTTAAAAATGAAGAGAAAAAATCCATAACTCCCTAATATTGTGATTGGAATATTGCTTGTGTAATCAGTCTTCTACTTTCTGTTCCATTATATCTTTTATGTTTACAATCTTAACTTTTTTTTTTTGAGGTGGAGTTGCTCTGTGCCCAGGCTGGAGTGCAGTGGCACAACCTCGGCTCACTACAACTTCTGCCTCCTGGGTTCGAGCAATTCTTCTGCCTCAGCTTCCCGAGTAGCTGGGATTACAGGCACCCGCCACTATGCTAGGCTAATTTATGTATTTTTGGTAGAGATTAGGTTTCACTATGTTGGTTAGACTGGTCTCGATCTCCTGACCTCGTGATCTGCCTGCCTCTGCCTCCCAAAGTGCTGGGAGTACGGGTTTGAGCCACCGTACTTGGCCCAACAATTTTTTTTTTTTTTTTTTGAGGCAGAGTCTCACTCTGTCACCCAGGCTGGAGTGCAGTGGCGTGATCTCCGTTCACTGCAGCCTCTGCCTCTTGTGTTCAAGCAGTTCTCCTGCCTCAGCCTCCCTAGTAGCTGGGACTACAGGTGCGCGCCACCATGCCTGGCTAATTTTTGTAGTTTTAGTAGAGATGGGGTTTCACCATGCTGGCCAGGCTGGTCTCGAACTGACCTCGTGATCCACCTGCCTCAGACTCCCAAAGTGCTGGGATTACAGCCATGAGCCACCGTGCCTGGCCAAAATCCAACTTTTAAAAAAGGCCTTTTAACAACTTGTGTTTAAAGATATTTAAAATGTTTATTTTAATGTGCAATTTCACCAAAAACCCTTTTTTATTAAAAAAAGAAACTGCTCAATTACAAATTTCCACTATATTAATAATTAGGCATTGTTTAAAGCTACTGTGTTTGAATACTTAGAAAGCTCAAACATGAACTGAAACTTGTCTTGATAGATAGGATTAGCTGTGATTGCGTAATGTGACCCTTTAAACCGCTGACGTCAGCAGGATGACCGCCTTACCCTTTCCACTTGAACAACTGTCGCTTAGGAGGTTTGAACAATTTTATACTCGGCTGGGCGCGGTGGTTCACGTCTGTAATCTCAGCACTTTGGGAGGCCCAGGTGGGCGGATCAGCTGAAGTCAGGGGTTTGAGACCAGCCTGGCCAATGTGGTGAAACCCCGTTTCTACTAAGAATACAAAAATTAGCCAGGCGTGGCGTGGTGGCAGGCACCTGTAATTCCAGCTACGTGGAAGGCTGAGGCAGGAGAATTGCTCGAACCTGGGAGGCAGGGGTTGCAGGGAGCTGAGATCATGCCATTGCACTCCAGCCTGGGCAACAAAATCGAAACTCAATGTCAAAAAAAAAAAAAGAAAAGAAAGAAAAGCTGGGTGTGGTGGCTCATGCCTGTCATCCCAGCACTTTGGGAGGCTGAGGCAGGCCAATCACTAGGTCAAGAGATCGAGACCATCCTGGCCACAACATGGTGAAACTCCATCTCTATTCTTTTTAAAAATATTTTTAAAAAGTTAGCCAGGCGTGGTGGCACAGGCTTGTAGTCCCAGTTACTCAGGAGGCTGAGGCAGGAGAACTGCTTGAACCCGGAAGGTGGAGGTTGCAGTGAGCCGAGATCGTGCCACTGCTCTTCAGGGCGACAGAGCGAGACTTCATCTCAAAAAAAAAGAAAGAAAAGAAATTTTTTTCTACTAACTGATGTTACCTTTGATTGTGCAGATTTTCAGTTATGCAGTGGAAAGAATGAATTTGTCAGCAGATTTGAGGTCAGAATGTCTTTGTAGCCCTGTAGTTTTGAATTTGTATTGCATTAGCCCCATCCCAGACAACGTTACCCTTTCTTCTCTGTCCCCAAGACTTTTATTGCATGTGCTTCTACATGGTAACATCTGTTCGGCTGCACTGGGATTATTTTTGCCTGTGTATCTCCCTTCCTTAACTGACAGGTAGTAAGTGCTGAGTACATATATGAAGAAAGGATCAATTTTAGAGCAGTGGCTCTCAACCAAACATATGCACGGATCCACACGATCAGCTTTTTAGAAATATACATACCACAGCCAGGCACAGTGGCTCATGCCTGTCATCTCAGTGCTTTGAGGCTAAGGCAGGAGGATTGCTTGAGATCAGCCTGGGCAACATGGCGAGACCAGTGTCTCTACAAAAAAAATTAAAAAGAAATATACGGCCGGGCGCGGTGGCTGTCACGTGTAATCCTAACACTTTGGGAGGCCGAGGTGGGTGGATTGCCTGAGCTCAGGAGTTCGAGACCAGCCTGGGCAACATGGTGCAATCCCATCTCTACTAAAATACAAAAAAAATTAGTCGGGCATGGTGGCGTGCCCCAGTAGTCGTAGCTACTTGGAAGGCTGAGGTAGGAGAATTGCTTGAGCCCAGGAGGCGGAGGTTGCAGTGAGCGAAGATCACGCTACTGGACTCCAGCCTGGGTGACATAGTGAGACTCTGTTTCCATTAAAAAAAAAATATATATATATATATATATATATATATTTACACACACACACACACACACACACACACACTCTTATACCCTGCCTCTAGAGGTTGTGATTCAGTGCCTGGGATGGTATTTTTTTCCTTTAATTCTTCATAAATGATTGTGCATCATTGCTTAAGTAGAATAAAAATACCATATTTAAAAGAATCAAGCCAAGAAAAACTAAGATGTGATTTCTTTTTTTTTTTTTTTGAGTCGTAGTTTTACTCTTGTTGCCCAGGCTGGAGTGCAATTGGCGCAATCTTGGCTCACTGCAACTTCCGCCTCCCGGGTTCAAGTGATTCTCCTGCCTCAGCCTCCCGAGTACCAGGGATTACAGGCATGCCCCACCATGCCCAGCTAATTTTGTATTTTTAGTGGTGACAGGGTTTCTCCATGTTTGGTCAGGCTGGTCTCAAACACCTAACCTCAGGTGATCTGCCCACCTCGGCCTCCCAAAGTGCTGGGATTACAGGCGGGAGCCACCACGCCCAGCCTAAGATGTAGTTTCTTAATAAATTGTTTTTTCTTCTTTTTTTGAGACAGTCTCTTTATGTTGTCCAGTCTGGAGTGCAGTGGCACGATCTCAGCTCACTGCAACCTCCACCTCCCGGATTCAAGTGATTCTTCTGCCTCAGCCTCCCGAGTAGTTGAGACTACAGGCACGTGCCACCATGCCCGTCTAATTTTTGTATATTTTTTTTTTAGTAGAGACGGGGTTTCACCGTGCTAGCTAGGCTAGTCTCAAACTCCTGACCTCAGGTGATCCGCCCGCCTCAGCCTCCCAAAGTGCTGGGATTACAGGCATGAGCCACTGCACCCAGCCAGTGTTTCCTCATTGGAAGCCCGTTCCCTCAGTCATCAAGTGCTGGAGAGGCAGTGTGGCTCAGAAGTGGCACGTCCTGTGAGTCAGAAGACCCCCTTCTAGATCTAGGTCTGCGCCACTCACTAGCTGTGTGACCTGGGTGGGTTAGTTGACCTCTCTATATAGGCCTTAATCTCCCTATGAAGAGTTGTCATGATAACTGGGAGCACCTGTGCTTAGAGCAGCACCTGGCACAAAGTAAGTGCATTCCAAGTGCTTGTTAAATGAGATAGTTTTTCATGTTTTGTGTCAGATACTGAGGATTGAATGATGAACTTGATGGGAACCCTCTGTACCTGTGCAGATGTTTAATAACAGCTGACATCAAAGCTGGCGTCAGTGCCGGGCACCAAATGCTCAGCTGCTCCGACAGCCCTGAGGCCTTGGCACTCTCTCCTCCTGCTCGTGGGTGCAGAGACTGGGGATTGGGCTCTGCTACTGGCCATGGTTGCGCAGCTAGTAAGTGCTGCAGGAACCTCCAAGAACTGAGGGCTGTGACTCAGAAGCACGCATGCTTCCCACAGTGGCACTTGCTTCAGAGAATAGAATTTCTCCCAAGTGGGGGTATTTTGAAGCCACACTTACTCCTTTATGTGATCCCTGGAGAAGTGGTCCTGTTCGTGTCTGAGTACAGGACTGCTGGAGATAGCAGTCACCAGTAGGCCAGGGTGCCCACCTTGGAGATGCTGCCAACGGCTGTCCTGTTGGGCTGTGACACCTGTCAGGTTACTGGAAACATTGTAACTTACTTGAGGTTTTTTGTCTTTTTTTTTTTTTGCTACCCAATTGCCACTGTTGTGGAAGTTTTTAAAAAAACTTCTGACCATTAGCATACATATATTTTCTCTTCAAGCTCTGTGTGCTAATGCTCTTATTTTCCTCTATACCAAAATTGCCTTCTGAGGGTAAGTTTATTTTAATAACTCAAAATTCCTGGGTCTCTCCAGAGTAATACAGGCATCTTGTGCTGCCAAAGCTTACTTTAAATTTATTTAAATGATATTTCTTTGTTTTCCTCTGAAAGCTGAGACCTGGCTGGGCATGGTGGCTTACACGCATAATCCCAGCACTTTGTGAGGCCGAGGCAGGTGGATCACTTGAGGCGAGGAGTTGGAGACCAGCCTGGCCAACATGGCAAAACCCTGTCTACCCCGTCTCTACTAAAAATACAAAAAGTAGCCAGACATGGTGGTACAAACCTGTAGTCCCAGCTACTCAGGAGGCTGAGGCACGAGAATCGCTTGAACCTGGGAGGTGGAGGGCTACTGCACTTCAGCCTGGGCAAGAGTGAGACTCAGTCTCTAAAAAATAAAAACAAAAAAGCTGAAACCCTCAGCATATTTACTAAGTGAGAAAAAATTGTATAATTGAAAAACGACTTAGTTTGAAATATTTCCTAATGAAGTGCTTTGGGTCAGTGAAAAGTGTTTGAGGAAACTTATAAAAGGGCAGCTTAATAAAAGCCAGCCTATGGCTGCTCCCATGTGGGCGTCCGGGTTGTCAGTGGTGACTGTGAGCCCTGTGACTCCTCAGCTGAGGGCGGGGTGGGCAGTGGCCCTGTCCACGCTGAACTCCAGTCAGTGTTAAGTCTCTGGTGTCTGCTGTGTCTGCCTGTCCGCTGCTTCTGCCTTGCTGGTGTCTGCTGTAGCTTCTGTACACTCATCTGATCTCTCACAAGAGTGAGAATATTTTGTCTGTTTTTAGAAACCTTTACTATGTCAAAAATAAGTGGTAGAATCTTCTCTAGATTCTCTAGATTCATTGGAAATGCCGTTAGTATGATCCTGCCTGAGTGTTGCAGAGTGTGGCTTGAAAAACCAAGCAAAGCAGACAGTAGATTGGAGGTTTCCTTGCACGCCCTACTTTGTTTCATTGTCATGTAGCACCTTTTCTTTTTCTTTTTTTTTTTTTTGAGACAGAGTTTTGCTCTTGTCACCCAGGCTGGAGGGCAGTGGTGCAATCTCGACTCACTGCAACCTCGGCCTCCCTGGTTCAAGTGATTCTCCTGCCTCAGCCTCCCTAGTACCTGGGATTACAGGTGCCCGCCACCATGCCCGGATAATTTTTGTATTTTTAGTAGAGACGGGGTTTCACCATGTTGGGTAGGCTGGTCTTGAACTCCTGACTTCGTGATCCACCTGCCTCAGCTTCCCACCAAAGTGCTGGGATTACAGGCGTGAGCCACTGTGCCCGGCAGCACCTTTTCTTTATGGACATAGATTTTGGTATTTCCTTTACCAAAGGGAAGATAGGTGGGACTACTTCTGGTTATATGCTTTGCTTTAGGCTTGACGAATAGTTGCTCTAAAGATTTTATTCTGTGAAAGACCCAAGGTTGAAATGAGTCGGATTCATTGGAATCCATTACTTTTCCAGGGAATAGGATTTTAAATGAAAAGCTAAGCATCCTCTCTTTCAATATCTGCCCTCACAGTGTGCCTGAGTTGCATTTACACTTAGAGTAACAGATGAGACTCGGGTGTGTGTGTGGTTGGAAGGCTGTGCTCACGCAGTGTGAGATCAGCCCCTGGGTGGTGAGCGCTCACTGGACTGGCATGCACGAACTTGTAGTGGCAGAGACAAGTGAAAGCATGTCATTTCTGCGCGGATCCCAGTGGTGGCAGATAGGTGTTTGGCGTTAGAACAGGCAGAAACACCTGTTTTCCAATCTGTAATGAAAGAACTGTGTAATAACGTGCAATTTGTACAATTACAAGTGTCTCTACCATAGTGATCAGATTACATTTGTTGCCAAACATCTTGATCAGGGAAGTGGAGTATGAGTAAGTCAGAGAGGAAATATTTAGCAGTGACCACTGTCAAGCTGGAAAGACCTATAGAGCTTCCATTCTGTCCCTTTGCTTCAGGATGGGGAAGGGAAGCCACTCCACCGATGTGTAGTGCTGTGAGGACCTTTCTGAAATTGGGCAAAGAGCTCAGCACTTTGAGTCCATGAGAAATAAAACTGACCAGACGTTAAGTAGCAGGTGAGGACCACAGTGAAAGATCCTGCAGCCTCTCCCATGGATTTCTGCAGGTGGGTGAGTTGTGCCTTCAAGGCACCACGTCTTACAGAGATCCTCTGAGAAAGGCGGAGCAGCGTATGCCTAGGATGATGCAGAAATTGACATGTGCCTTCCTGATAAGTGTTCTGAAATAAAGCACTAAATAGCAGTAGACTAGGTTGGCAGTCAATCAGATGGGCTTAGAGATAACAATTCCAGAATAGTATCCGCAAGGGACAGGGCACCAGGTGAACTGGCTGCATAATCCATGTGTCTGGTTGTTCATTGAATTTAAGAAACACAGTGGAGGCTGGGTGCAGTGGCTGACACCTATAATCCCAGCACTTTGGGAGGCCAAGGTGGGTGGGTCACCTGAGGTCAGGAGTTCAAGACCAGCCTGGCCAAAGTGGCAAAACCCCGTCGCTACTAAAAACAGAAAGTAGCTGGGTTTGGTGACACGTGTCTGCAGTTCCAGCTACTCCTCGGGAGGCTGAGGCAGGAGAATTGCCTGAACCTGGGAGGTGGAGGTTGCAGTGAGCTGAGATCACGCCACTGTACTCCAGCCTGGCGACAGTGAGACTCCGTCTCAAAAAAAAAAAAAAAAGAGAAACAGTGGAATCTTGTAATAAAAGCCATCACTGCTACAGCTGTGGAAAATGGGAATACTCGGTCGTATTTTCTGGACAGTTTTTGATGGTCTCCGTCTTCCCTGGAATTGACAGGCCTCGTGCATTGTGCGTCAGCAGCAATGTTTATGGTGAAAAATGGCAATGGGACCGCGTGCATAATGGCCAACTTCTCTGCTGCCTTCTCAGTGAACTACGACACCAAGAGTGGCCCTAAGGTAGGAAACACCAGGGCACTTCATGCTTCCCTTGTGTGTGTGGAAAGATTATTTTTAACATTTCAACCAAGTCTTTGAAAAATGGCCCCATCTGAACATGGTGCTTTTCCTATCTGCATATCTCCTTCTGGTGTTGTCAGTAACCTGCGCTGTCATGTGCCATAGCCACAGGCACAATAACAAACCTGTATATGTGCTGCACCTCACTGTTCATCATGAACTTTTTTTTTTTTTTTTTTTTTGAGACGGAGTCTTGCTCTGTCGCCCAGGCTGGAGTGCAGTGGCGCGATCTCTGCTCTCTGCAAGCTCCGCCTCCCGGGTTCATGCCATTCTCCTGCCTCAGCCTCCCCAGTAGCTGGGACTACAGGCGCTCGCCACCACGCACAGCTAATATTTTGTATTTTTAGTAGAGATGGGGTTTCACTGTGTTAGCCTCAATGGTCTCAGTCTCCTGACCTCGTGATCCACCTGCCTCGGCCTCCCAAAGTGCTGGGATTACAGGTGTGAGCCACCGCGCCAGCCTATCATCAACATTTTTCTAGTTTTCTTTTTTTTTTTTGAGATGGAATCTTGCTTTGTCGCCCAGGCTGGAGTGCAGTGGTACGATCTGAGCTCGCCGCAACCTCCGTCTCCTGGGTTCAAGCAGTTCTCCTGCCTTAGCCTCCTGAGTAGCTGGGACTACAGGTGCCCACCACCATGCCTGGCTGATTTTTGTATTTTTGGTAGAGACGGGGTTTCACCATGTTGGCCAGGGTGGTCTCAAACTCCTGACCTCAAGTGATCTGCCTGCCTTGGCCTCCCAAAGTGTTGGAATTACAGGGGTGAGCCACTGCTCCCAGCTCTAGTTTTCTTCGTGATTGTCTTTTATAATCATAATGTGATACTTTATTATGTTAATTCACCATAATTTGTTACACACTCTCCTATTAGTAATTGGTAAGTTGTCTTGAATCTTTTTCATGCTCTGTGAATGTGGCTTTTTTGATTTAGAGAGTTATACTGCAAGAAATGTATATAAATGGTGGTTTGACATGCAGTGCAAACACTGTACTAGTTTGATTAAAATGTTCCTTAGTGGTTTTGTTGAAATGGCTTTGTGTTTCTTTGGGATGACTAAAGCCTTTTGGAATAACAAAATATTTTAAAAATCCAAGACATAGTAAGATCTTATCTCTTTAAAAAAAAAAAAAAAAAAAGCCAGACATGGTGGAGTGTGCCTGTGGTCCCAGCTACTTGGGAGGCTGAGGTGGGAGGATTGCTTGAGCCTGTGACGTCGAGGCTGCAGTGAGCTATGATCTTGCCACTGCACTCCAGCCTGGGTGACAGAGCGAGACCATCTCCAAAAAAAAAAAAAAAAATCCAGTCTCAAATTATAAATACTTGTCAAAGCCTTTTTTCTTTTTTCTGAGACAGAGTCGCACTCTGTCCCCCACGTGGCTGGAGTACAGTGCCAAGATCTCGGCTCACTGTGTCCTCCACCTCCCAGGTTTGAGTGAGTCTCGTGCCTCAGCCTCCTCAGTAGGTGGGACATCAGGTGCATGCCACCATGGCCAGCTAATTATTTGTATTTTTAGTAGAGACGGGGTTTTGCTATGTTGGCCAGGCTGGTCTTAAACTACTGGCCTCAAGTGATCTGCCCACCTTGGCCTCCCCAAGTGCTGGGATTACAGGTGTGAGCCACCGTACCTGGTCTCCAAGCACTTTTTTTTTTTTTTTTGAGGCAGAATTTTGCTCTTGTCACCCAGGCTGGAGTACAATGGCGTGTTCTTGGCTCACTGCAACCACTGCCTCTTGGGTTCAAGCAATTCTCCTGCCTCAGCCTCCCAAGTAGCTAGGATTATAGGCATGCGCCCAGCTAATTTTTGTATTTTTAGTAGAGACAGGGATTCTCCATGTTGGTCAGGCTGGTCTCAAACTCCTGACCTCAGGTGATCTGCCCACCTTGGCCTCCCCAAGTGCTGGGATTACAGGCGTGGCCCAGCGTACCTGGTCTCCAAGCACTTTTTATTTAATTTCTACATCACTTTTTTAATGTTTGGTTTTGGTGGTTGGATTTTTAAAATATTCTGTTATAAATTATGTTTCACAAGTGAGGTCACCTATATGCTGTTATGCCCTTTGGTATTTCACAAAACATGTCTTTATCACCTTGTGTAGTTTTGTGGTGTTTTTTGGCCCACATTAGTTATACTGCTTCACTGTAGTTCATTTGACCTATCTAGTTTACTTTGATGAACATTAAGTGGTTTTCCAGTTGCTCGTTTTGCTTATAGTAGTGAATTTAAACATTTCTGCTATAAACACCTTCTTTGTTTAAAGAAACATTATTTAAATGAACATTTCTATAGTAAAAAAGTAGTGATAGCTTTTCTCAAATTTATATCTCACCCTGAAGCTGGTGTGAATTGTTTCAATTTCAAGACGCTTTAAATTCTGTTATAAATTATATTAACAGAAAATGAATTTATGGGGTTGTTTTGTTTTGTTTGGAGACAGAGTCTTGCTCTGTTGCCCAGGCTGGAGTGCAGTGGTGCAATCGTAGTTCACTGCAGCCTCAAACCTAGGCTCAAGCAATCCTCCTGCCTCAGCCTCCTGAGTAGCTGGGACTACAGGCAGACACCACCATGTCTGATTAGTTTATTTTGTTTTTGTAGAGATGGGGTCTTGCTATGTTGCCCAGGCTGGTCTTGAACTCCTGGACTCAAGCAATCCCCCCACCTCAGCCTCCCAGAGTGTTAGGATTACAGGTGTGAGCCACCATGCCCAGCTGCAAATTTTTGATTATATGAATTATTAAGCCAACTTTCTCTTATACCTGAAATACTTTTCAGTCTGTTACTGACATGTAATACTAACCTTTTTTTGGTTTATATTAAAAATGAGTACCTCAGTAGTGATATCTTAGTTGGAAATGAAGTATAAGTTTATATCAGACTTACAGAAAATCTCTTTCTTTGAACTTTTAATAACCTGCATCCCAATTGGGTTACATTTAATTGTGTTTATTCTAGAACATGACCTTTGACCTGCCATCAGATGCCACAGTGGTGCTCAACAGCAGCTCCTGTGGAAAAGAGAACACTTCTGACCCCAGTCTCGTGATCGCTTTTGGAAGAGGACATACACTCACTCTCAATTTCACGAGAAATGCAACACGTTACAGCGTCCAGCTCATGAGTTTTGTTTATAACTTGTCAGACACACACCTTTTCCCCAGTGCAAGCTCCAAAGGTAAGAACCAAAATGGGCCGATTATGAAGTGATAGAAAATTGGGTTGGAGGATTGTCTAAAGTTACTTTTACCTAAGAAGTACAGGCTGGGTGTGGTGGCTCACACCTGTAATCCTAGCACTTTGGGAGGCTAAGGCAGACAGATCACTTGAGGTCAGGAGTTTGAGACCAGCCTGGCCAACATTGCGAAACACTGTCTGTACTAAAAATACTAAAATTAGCCAGGTGTGGTAGCGGGCACCTGTAATCCCAGCTACTCAGGAGGCTGAGGCAGGAGAATCACTTGAACCCAGGAGGCAGAGGTTGCAGTGAGCCAAGATCCTGCCATTGCACTTCAGCCTGGGCGACCAAGTGAGACTGTCTCTAAAAAATAAAAAGCACGCAGCCAGGCGCGGTGGCTCACGCCTGTAATCCCAGCACTTTGGGAGGCCGAGGCGGGCAGATCATGAGGTCAGGAGTTCGAGACCAGCCTGATCAACATGGTGAAACCCCCTCTCTACTAAAAATACAAAAATTAGCTGGGCGTGGTGGCGCGCGCCTGTAGTCCCAGCTACTCAGGAGGTTGAGGCAAGAGAATCGCCTGAACCCAGAAGGCGGAGGTTGCAGTGAGCCGAGATCCCGCCACTGTGCTCCAGCCTGGGCGACAGGGCGAGACTCCGTCTCAAAAAAAATAAAAAACACATAAAGTAAACTAAGTACTATAAGTAGTTTGCAATTGTGATTTTTTTTTTTTAATCTAGAAATCAAGACTGTGGAATCTATAACTGACATCAGGGCTAAAATAAAAAACACATAAACTAAGTACTACAAGTAGTTTGCAATTGTGTGTGTTTTTTTTTTAATCTAGAAATCAAGACTGTGGAATCTATAACTGACATCAGGGCAGATATAGATAAAAAATACAGATGTGTTAGTGGCACCCAGGTCCACATGAACAACGTGACCGTAACACTCCACGATGCCACCATCCAGGCGTACCTTTCCAACAGCAGCTTCAGCAGGGGAGGTAGGACGCTGACCCTTGGCCCTCTGGTGCTAGTGGTTGGGTAGCTGGGCTGCAGTGGCTGCGGGTGACCTCACTCCTCTGTGTCCTGGTGCTGGGCTCTGCCGGAATGCGTGTGCACACAGCCAGCGACGTCTCTGCAGAACGTTCTCATCCTTCTTCCTAGGGCAGGTGACTTGTAGATGAGGGTAGACACATGTTGATTAAAAAGGGTGGAAGATTGAAGTGAAATATCCCGGGACAGAGACAGATGTTGTGTGGTCTCACTCCCGTGGGAGCTAAAGAAGTGGGACTCGGGGAGGCGGGTAGAGAGAATGGTGGTCACCAGGGGCTAGGGGGTGAAGTTGATCAGAAGATAGAACGTTTCAGGAAGACAGGAGGAATTAGTTGGAGAGATCTCTTGTACAGCATGTGACTACAGTTAATAATGTATTCTGGCTTGAATATTGCTAAGTAGATTTTAACTCTTCTCACCATAAAAAAGTAAGTGTTTGATTTTAGCTGTCACACATGTAGATGTATTTCAAAACATCCTGACACACATGGTAAACATATACAATTATTACTTGAAAATGTCAGAAGGGCAAAGCAGTTGAAACCTTTGTGCTTCTACTGGGACAGAGATGATGGGACCAGGGTCACAGATCTCTTGCAGTTTGAGCCAGTTGCCTTCACACAGAGACCTAGTCTTATCTCCATCCAGCTCTGGCCGGCCAGCTTAGGGACAGGTGCAGAAAGACCAACACTGCCTCTGTGAGGAGGTCAGGGCTGTGATGATGTACCTGCTAACCCAGCCGCCGGGCTCTGGGTTCAGGCAGGGTCCAGGCCACCTCCTAGCCCTGTGATCTTGAGCAGGGTAGTTTACCTCTCATTTTCTTTGCATGTGGCATGAGATTAAAAGCCTGTCTTCGAAGATTGTTGGAATTAAAAGAGAAATGTATGCAAAATGTGTATCTCAGCATCTGGCACAGAGTTAAGTAGCAAGCACCTGGTAAATCCTGTTACTTTTGAGGAGCTTCTCTCCCGAGCCTCACAGTCCAGGTCATAGGTTATTGTCATTTTGCTGAAGCGTGAGGGCCTGTGATTTGCCTTAGGGTGAGCTTTCCCGGCTGATAGAAATATGTATGGAGACATCCCTTAGGGTGGGCTTTCCTGGCTGCTAGAAATATATGGAGACATCACAGCCTTCTCTAATCTTGAGAGCTACTGTGGAGACCTTTGGTTTGCAACATTCCTCAGCAGTCTTGCTTAAAGGCTGAGGAGTGACTGCTGGGCTCCATAGGAGGATCGTCCGTCTCACCCCTCCCCGAGGAGCAGGTACTCTTGCAGGTCGGCACCCCATGGTGCTGGGCCGGTCTTGCCCACCTCCAATTTCCATACAGCCCATGAGCTAAGAATGGCTTTTCGATTTATAAATGTAACGTACCAAAAATCAGAAAACGAATATTTCTTGACACATAAAGATTATGTAAAATTCAGTGTCCATAAGTTAAATTTTCTTGGAACACAGCCACACTCACTTATTTACACATTATCTGTGGCTACTTTTGTATTAACAGTGGCAGGGCTGTGTTGTGTTGACAGAGAGCCACGGCCCACAAAGTCTAAAGTATTTACTGTCTGTAGCTTTGCGGCAGACTTTGCCTCCCCTGGTGAGTGGGTGAAAAGGAGCCCAACTTGGAAACCCCAGGTGTGACTGGGACTTGATGGGGCCACGTGGGCTCCCATAGGGGAGGCTTGGAAGGAAATACACTTAGGAGCTGGGTCCTCTGTAGGTGCTGCTGCATTTAATCCTCAACACAGGGCCCCGGGGGCCATGGTGACAGCCGCTTTCCTGGTGTAGCCTCTGTTCACACGGAGCCTGGAGTTGTGTCTGCTTCATCAGGAAGAGCGGGCTAGAGTCCTCTCACATGGGCCGCGTGTGTCTGAGGCGGCCATCTGGCAGCCTGTCCAGGTCACGGGCTGCGTGTGTCTGAGGACGGACGCCTGGCAGCCTGTCTAGGTGTGTTCATGCTCTCAGACACACCTCAGCCAGAGCTAAAGATAACTTCAGCTAGGGGCAGTGCTCCCTACCGAGTGGGAGTTAGCGTAACACATGGGGGTGACTAGTGTTCACGGTTATCAATTTCCAAATTATCTGGGCTCCACACCTAGCTGGCTACCTCTGGGCTGCATCAATGTGGCTTGAAGAGGAAAAGGAAGGGCACACACTCTCTGTCAGAGCTTGGGAAATGAGAGAGAATTGGATGCTGACCTTGTCCGGGGACTCCCTACTGGCCAGGCCTGGACACGGTTGCAGAACGTGTCTCCTCCCTATGTGGCTCTGTGACCGAGGGGTGCGCATGGCATGACCGCTCACTCACTCCTGCCTGGAAGTGAGGGGCTGCTAGGTGGAGGTCAGCAAGGATGTTGAGTGCCCTCAGACGGGTGGCAGGATTCTCTAGACGAAAAATAAGGCTTCACAGGTCCGGAGAAGCTTGCTAGGTTCTTTTGAGAAACCCGTTTCTTCAGGTTAATAATTACTTTTAAGATAGACTATTTTTTAGAGCAGTCTTAGGTTTCCGTGTATTCTCTGCTGCTACGCATGTACAGCCTTCCTCTGTGTCCAGATCCTGGACGTTGGTTCCTTTTTTAATGGAGAACACGCCTGTGATTCCAAATGGAAAAAGGCCCCACAGCCCAGCCCTGGCCACTTGCCCCTCCTGGAGGCAGCCAGTGTGGAGATGCCAGTGTGCCTGGGGCGTGGCCTCCTGGAGGCAGCCAGTGTGGAGACGCCGGTGTGCCTGGGGCGTGGCCTCCTGGAGGGAACCAGTGTGGAGATGCCGGTGTGCCTGGGGCGTGGCCTCCTGGAGGGAACCAGTGTGGAGATGCCGCTGTGCCTGGGGCGTGGCCTCCTGGAGGCAGCCAGTGTGGAGATGCCAGTGTGCCTGGGGCGTGGCCTCCTGGAGGCAGCCAGTGTGGAGATGCCGGTGTGCCTGGGGCGTGGCCTCCTGGAGGCAGCCAGTGTGGAGATGTCGGTGTGCCTGGGGCGTGGCCTCCTGGAGGGAACCAGTGTGGAGATACCGGTGTGCCTGGGGCGTGGCCTCCTGGAGGGAACCAGTGTGGAGATGCCGGTGTGCCTGGGGCGTGGCCTCCTGGAGGCAGCCAGTGTGGAGATGCCGGTGTGCCTGGGGCGTGGCCTCCTGGAGGGAACCAGTGTGGAGATGCCAGTGTGTCTGGGGCGTGGCCTCCTGGAGGCAGCCAGTGTGGAGATGCCGGTGTGCCTGGGGCGGGGCCTCCTGGAGGCAGCCAGTGTGGAGATGCCGGTGTGCCTGGGGCGTGGCCTCCTGGAGGGAACCAGTGTGGAGATGCCGGTGTGCCTGGGGCGGGGCCTCCTGGAGGGAGCCAGTGTGGAGATGCCGGTGTGCCTGGGGCATGGTGTCCTGGAGGCTGGCTTCCTGCCTGGGTGGCGCTTCACCAGAAAGCCTCATGTATCTTGTCTTTTTTTTTTTTTTCTGAGATGGAGTCTTGCTCTGTTGCCCAGGCTGGAGTGCGGTGGTGCCATCTCGGCTCACTGCAACCTCTGCCTCCCGGGTTCAAGCGATTCTCCTCCCTCAGCCTCCTGAGTAGCAGGGATTACAGGTGCACATCACCACGTCTGGTTAATTTTTATATTTTTAGTAGAGGGGGGCGTTGCACCATGTTGGCCAGGCTGGTCTTGAGCTCCTGACCTCCCAAAGTGCTGGGATTATAGGTGTGAGCCACCGTGCCCGGCCCATCTTGCCTTTCAATACATCATCTTATCTAAAAAAGCTCGGGGACCTCATAGATTTTATTTTAAAAGGAAATGAAGCACAAGCCAACTTTGAATGGACTTTCCTGTTGGTTTTGTACCTTCCTTCCTGAGCATTTTCAAAGTAGGGCACATGTGGCTGGGCGCGGTGGCTCAGTCCTGTAATCCCAGCACTTTGGGAACTCGAGGTGGGTGGATCACCTCAGGTCAGGAATTCGAGACCAGCTTGGCCAACATGGCGAAAACCCGTCTCTACTAAAAATATAAAAATTAGCCGGGCGTGGTGGCAGGTGCCTGTAGTCCCCCCTACTCGGGAGGCTGAGGCAGGAGAATCGCTTGAACCCGAGAGGTGGAGGTTGCAGTGAGCCGAGATCATGCCACTGCACTCCATCCTGGCTGACAGAGCGAGATTGCATCTCAAAAACAAAAAAACAAAGTAGGGCAGATGACTATCACTCCAGAGGGTCTGAGTGTAGCTCTGCCTGAGGCTGGAGTCAGCCAGATATCCATCCAAACCGGGTTTCCAGCCCAGGCCCATATGGGGTTAGCAGATCTACGGTGAGGCTCAGCCAGGCTTTTGGGTTTATGAGCTCACCGGGGGGAGTGGGGTGTCTTCGCCTTTTATCCTCAGGGTCTGATAGGTGCACGCTTGTTGAACGGATCAGAGGACTGCCTGACTCCTGTTAGGAGTTGGAAATGGAGGTCACCATGTCTCATCTCCCACCCAATTTGGCATAGTTTTTTTCTTTTTTTTTTTTTGAGGCGGAGTCCCGCTCTGTCACCCCAGGCTGGAGTGCAATGGCGTGATCTCGGCTCCCTGCAAGCTCCGCCTCCTGGTTTCACGCCATTCTCCTGCCTCAGCCTCCCAAGTAGGTGGGACTGCAGGCGCCCGCCACCACGCCTGGGTAATTTTTTGTATTTTTAGTAGAGATGGGGTTTCACCGTGTTAACCAGGATGGTCTTGATCTCCTGACCTCGTGATCCGCCCGCCTCGGCCTCCCAGAGTGCTGGGATGACAGGCGTGAGCCACCGCGCCCGGCTGCAGCATTTTTTTTTTTATTCCTAGGAACAGAGTCTGACTCCTAGCTTAAATGGAAGGAATCGATGGTAAAACATTGGAGGTGGAGGTTGCAGTGAGCTGAGATGGCGCCTCTGCACTCTAGCCTGGGTGGCAGAGCAACTGAGACTCTGTCTCAAAAAAAAAAAGAAAAGACCTACCATCAGAAAGGTGGAGAGGATGAGAGTCCCTCGGGACAGGTGAAGGGCAGAAGGTCAGAGGCCTGACACACCCAACATTGTCACAAAAAACTGTAAGAGAGGCTGTGGGAGCTATGAGTCGGGAACCTGGGTGCAAACCAGTCTCATCCTCACAGACACCCTTGAGGGTCTGAATTGCAGCTTGCAGGTTGATGTGAGTATCTGCTGTTGCCGGGAGAGGAGGAGGGGCCTTCAGAGCACATGAGCTTTGGAAAGGCCCGGCTGTGTGCTGCTCTCCGGAGGGGGCTGGAGGAGGTATGACAGTGGACCCTCAGGTCTCCCCAGAGGCTCCTGTGCCACCATCTCCCCCCCCCCGGGCAGCGCAGGGCACTCTCCAGTGCGTTCCGTGATGAGCTCTCCGTCACTGTCCTCCGCCCTCAGCAGGAAGGACTTTGGTATTTAGTACGCATTCAGGGAAGGAGAGTGTGGGTTTGCGTTTGTAATTCAGGTAGAAGGAAGAGGGCGTTTTATCCACACTTATTTCTCAAGTTCCAGTTTTTTAAACTGGTGGTTAGACCTGATGATGTTTTATTTGTGTTTCCAGCTTCTTGTGACCACTCTACAGAAACAAGGTGGGAAATGAATGTGCCACATGGATCACAGGTGAAAAATAATTGTCAAAGCAGCGTAGGTTTCACTTTTTCTGTGCGTCGTGTGGCCATCTAGACTAGAATTTGGACAAGACTGGCCAGTTTTGATTGGGTTTTGCACATTTAACTTTTGCCTGTTTAACCGTGGTCTGTAACATTTTATAAAGGAACTGTGAAGCTGCTTTTTTTTTTTTTTTTTTGAGACAGGGTCTCCCAGGCTGGAGTGCAGTGGCACAATAACTGCTCACTACAGCCTCAGCCTCCCAGGCTCCAGTGACCCTCCCGAGTCAGCCTTCTGAGTAGCTAGGACTAAGGCGCATGCCACCATGCCTGGCTCATTTTTTAAAAAAACTTTGTGGACATGGGGTCTCCCTATGTTGCCCAGGCTGGCCTTGAACTCCTGGGCTCAAGCAGTCCTCCTTCCTTGGCCTCTCAAAGCCCTGGAATTACAGGCATGAGCCACTGCGCCCAGCAAGTGAAGCTGTTTTGGAAAGGACTGGTCAACCTGCAGCTTAGCCAAGGGCAGTGAGCGAGGGTCCCTCAGCACATCCCAGGTTGGGATGGCTCCCAGTGGCCGTCAGTGCCTCTCACTTCAGAGCTTGGTGTGGTTACTGCAGCTTCTCTCTGCCATCTTGTGCTCTGTCCAGAAGGGGCTTTTACGCCGGGGTGCAGGGGCACTCCTGTGTGTGTCTCAGAACCCGTTGGGGTGCAGTCATAGGCGACGCTTCCTGTCTCTTTCCTCCCCTGAGTAGATGGGATATGAAGGTGGGAATTGGCCACTGAATGCTGAGATGGAAGCGGAAGCAGCAGGTGACTGATGGAGTTATGAGTGGCAGATTCCCTGCAGGGTTGCCCACCCTGGATATGTGGGGCTCACGCGTGGTGACTCAGCCTAGCAGAGATGTGGAAAGGATCGAATTGGGTGGAAATTATATAAATATTATTCTTGAGTATCCACAGAAACAAGGTGGTAAAAGAAAGAACCTGATTTCGAGGTTGATGGTGTGTTAGTGAGAGTGTTGGCCACAGAAGACTCGGTAGAGCTCTACCTAGGGTTCAGTCTGCCTTGACTTTGAATATAAATTTGTGTTGCGAACATCTTGGTGGGTGAATTGCTGAGGGACAGAGTCACATTCAGACTGCTGGGCGTTCCCCAGGGGTGCCTTGTGCCCCCCCACCCCCACAGATTCCCTGAACTGTGCCCTCTTGTCTGGGGATTTCAGACGTACCCACACTCACTGCCTTCTCCCTCGTGAGTACGCTTGCCCATCCCCCACAGCCCCCTCCCCAAATGAAGACCCAACACAGCTGGCTAGCCTTGCCCGCCTTTGAGTCTCTGCTCACACGTGGGGTCCTCGTGGAGACTGCCTGACCCCTGTCCTGCCAGAGGGCCTCCTTGGCTGCTCTGCGTCCCACCTGGCCGGTCTGTGTGTGCTGCACACCCTCTGTTTTCCTCTGGGTAGTGTTTCCAGCACGATCCTGGCGCTCACCCGACAGCTCAGGGAGCAGTGTCTGAGTCGTCACCGTTTCCCATGGGGTGAGGTGGCCGGCCACGCAGCACAGCTTCCTGCATCCACTCCTTTGTGACAGCGTTCAAGGCTTTCTCACCCTCACTTTAGGGCACAGTAGCCCCTGTCCAGCCACGGGGCTTGGAGTGTGGTGGGCGGTGCCTGCTGCCCAGGCGTTTGAACTGTCCTGGGTAGTGGGAGGTGGAGGCTGAGGGTGCCCCACGGGCCTGTGCCTACCGCCCTGAGCCGTCTGCAGGACCCAGCTCTGTCCTGCGCGTCTAGAAAGGCATTAGTGAGAGCCACCTTGGGAGACTGAGAAAATAGTCACCAAGGACGCCAGAGTCCACAGATGTAGTTTTGTTTCTGAGTTTGGATCTTACTGTAACTGCTGATGGTTATGAGAAACCCAGACCTGAATCTCCCTCCACTGCACCTGCAGAGACACGCTGTGAACAAGACAGGCCTTCCCCAACCACAGCGCCCCCTGCGCCACCCAGCCCCTCGCCCTCACCCGTGCCCGAGAGCCCCTCTGTGGACAAGTACAACGTGAGCGGCAACAACGGGACCTGCCTGCTGGCCAGCATGGGGCTGCAGCTGAACCTCACCTACGAGAGGAAGGACAACACGGTACGGCTGGGGCCTCACCTGGGAGAGGGGGACGTCACGGTAGGGCTGGGGCCTCACCTGGGAGAGGGGGACGGCACGGTAGGGCTGGGGCCTCACCTGGGAGAGGGGGACGGCACGGTAGGGCTGGGGCCTCACCTGGGAGAGGGGGACGTCACAGTAGGGCTGGGGCCTCTGCTCCCCGTGCGCTGAGAACACGCGTCTCTGCGCGTCATGCTGTTAAGTCAGGATGGGAGCTCAGCTTGCAGGACATGACCCTAGAGGACAAGAGTTGGCGTCTGTGTCAGTGAGTCCGTTTTGTAGGATCACAGCCGTCCTGCTGGTTCCATCATCCAAGGCTGGTGTCCCAGCATGGCCTATTGGGCAGTGTGGCCCACGGAGCCTACAACTTGGCCCCTGATAGAACCTAAGTTTTCTTTACATATTTATCATGGAAACATTTAAGTGTTACATTTTTATAGTTTTCTTTTGAAATAGTTTTTCTCCCCTAATAGTGACAGGCTGTGGGGTTGTGGGGGTCGACTTGCGTGCCGTGGGGTGAGTTTGCAGGGCTGACTGCTGCAGGGGGAGGTGGTGCTGCTGGGTGCCCTCCACGCGGGGACGCTGCACTCCAAGAGCAGCTGTCACGGGGTCAGGGAGAGTCATCTTGGGATCCCGAAATCTGCACTAGTGTGGTCTTTCAGTGTTTTCCTTCTGGTTGTGGTTAAAACAAATGTGGCCTTGAATTCACAGTTTCAGGACTGTTTGTCTTTTCGAGAGTGTGGAGGACCTGAGCTAGGGTGGTGACTTGCTTGCTTGTCTTATGCAGACGGTGACAAGGCTTCTCAACATCAACCCCAACAAGACCTCAGCCAGCGGGAGCTGTGGAGCCCACCTGGTGACTCTGGAGCTGCACAGCGAGGGCACCACCGTCCTGCTCTTCCAGTTCGGGATGGTGAGGCTGGGGCGGCGCCTTTCTGGGGGCGCCCACTGTGTCTCCACCATGTCTTTTTGTGCCCTGGGTCTGCTCATGGGAGGCAGCGTTAAGAAGGAGGCGGCCTCACTTTTTTCTGCCTTCCCTTTATCCTGGGCTTTTTAGTTCCTTGGTTCCCGTCCCCCTTTTCCATTCATAGATGCAGCAGATGATGTGGGCGGGGCTGCCGTGCCCACAGTTGGAGTGGGTGCAGAGGGGGGATGCAGGCCGTGCGGCCTTCTGGCTTCAGATGCTGCTGCCCTTTGGTTCCGTGGTGGCATTTCTGCCTGGGAGGACTCCTGTGCAGTTAGCAACATAAGACATGAAGCTTATAATTGTCACTTGTCAGTCTTTTTAAATCGCTGTGCAAATGAATTAACAGTTCAGTTTCTTATAATTTTAGCTTTCCGAATCATGCTTTCCTGTGCCGTGATAGCTACTGCAGTCCCCGTTTTCCAGAGACTCTGACTCTCAAGAGGTCTGGAAGGACCAGCCTGGGCAGCACAGGGAGGCTCCGTTTCTGCAAATAATAAAACGAGTTAGCTGGGCATAGTGGCGCACACCTGTGGTCCCAGCTACTTGGGAGGCTGAGGTGGGAGGATCACTTGAGCCCAGGAGTTGAGGTTGCGATGAGCCGTGATCACTCCACTGCACTCCAGCCTGGGTGACAGAGCAAGACTCTCAGAGAAGGGTCTGGAAGGAACTAACTAAAATTTTCATTCCCCAGAGATACACAATGCCTTTTATAGACAAGATCTTTTGCAGTTTTGTTCTAATACTAGAAATGTAGGAAGTCAGGTTTATTACCAAATGACCATTCACGTTTGATGATAAATGTGTGAATCTACTGTGGTTAAAGATCATCTTTCTATGAATCTGCTCCGTGATTAAAGATCATTTTTCTTTTTAAGAATGCAAGTTCTAGCCGGTTTTTCCTACAAGGAATCCAGTTGAATACAATTCTTCCTGACGCCAGAGGTGAGAACCCACAATCTCTGCGAGCCCCCGCCCCCGCCCGCACCCCCAGGGTATTCTGGAGCCATCAGAGCTCTGTGTGTGTTGCAGACCCTGCCTTTAAAGCTGCCAACGGCTCCCTGCGAGCGCTGCAGGCCACTGTCGGCAATTCCTACAAGTGCAACGCCGAGGAGCACGTCCGTGTCACGAAGGCGTTTTCAGTCAATATATTCAAAGTGTGGGTCCAGGCTTTCAAGGTGGAAGGTGGCCAGTTTGGCTCTGGTGAGTGTCACCGAGGGCAGCTGTCGCAGGGTGTGGAGGACGTGCTTCAGACTCCGCCTCTGGACATTTAGTCGCTTCTGTGTGGGCTGGGGCAACGCCCCTGTTCCTCTGCAAGGAGCTGTTTCTTCTTCCCGGTCTGAGATTCTAGAGGTAACTGCCCCTGCTTTAGAGAGGCCCAGCGTGTCTCTCAGCTGGGAGCCCCTGGTACCATTTGAGAGTAAGGGAGTCATTTTAAGAAATAGTGGTGGCGCTTCTCCCATGAACGTTGAATACAACACTGTCATCTGATGTGCACAGAGGCCCTGGACGCAGCACAGCTGTCCGGCCACAGCCCCTGATTCCAGACGGGGGAGAAACGTGTGTGGTTTCCTCGCCGTGCAGAGAGCACCAGTCTCTGCAGCGGCTTCCCCAAGTGACAATTCCAGCTAGAGCTGGAACCTTCCACCAGGGATCCTCTTTGCCTTTTGGCTGATGTGGGGGAGTGGTGGGGAGAGAGGCCTGTTTGCAGGCCCCTGTGTGAGCAGAGCCCTGACACCATCCGTCTGTCTTGGCAGTGGAGGAGTGTCTGCTGGACGAGAACAACATGCTGATCCCCATCGCTGTGGGTGGTGCCCTGGCGGGGCTGGTCCTCATCGTCCTCATCGCCTACCTCGTCGGCAGGAAGAGGAGTCACGCCGGCTACCAGACTATCTAGCCTGGTGCACGCAGGCACAGCAGCTGCAGGGGCCTCTGTTCCTTTCCCTGGGCTTAGGGTCCTGTCGAAGGGGAGGCACACTTTCTGGCAAACGTTTCTCAAATCTGCTTCATCCAATGTGAAGTTCATCTTGCAGCATTTACTATGCACAACAGAGTAACTATTGAAATGACGGTGTTAATTTTGCTAACTGGGTTAAATATTTTGCTAACTGGTTAAACATTAATATTTACCAAAGTAGGATTTTGAGGGTGGGGGTGCCGCTGTCTCTGAGGGGGTGGGGGTGCCGCTGTCTCTGAGGGGTGGGGGTGCCGCTCTCTCTGAGGGGGTGGGGGTGCCGCTCTCTCTGAGGGGGTGGGGGTGCCGCTCTAAATTGGCTCCACATCATTTGACTTTAGGGTTCTGGTGTTTGGTTTCTTCATTCTTTACTGCACTCAGATTTAAGCCTTACAAAGGGAAAGCCTCTGGCCGTCACACGTAGGACGCATGAAGGTCACTCGTCGTGAGGCTGACATGCTCACACATTACAACAGTAGAGAGGGAAAATCCTAAGACAGAGGAACTCCAGAGATGAGTGTCTGGAGCGCTTCAGTTCAGCTTTAAAGGCCAGGACGGGCCACACGCGGCTGGCGGCCTCGTTCCAGTGGCGGCACGTCCTTGGGCGTCTCTAATGTCTGTAGCTCAAGGGCTGGCACTTTTTTAAATATAAAAATGGGTGTTATTTTTATTTTTATTTGTAAAGTGATTTTTGGTCTTCTGTTGACATTCGGGGTGATCCTGTTCTGCGCTGTGTACAATGTGAGATCGGTGCGTTCTCCTGATGTTTCGCCGTGGCTTGGGGATTGTACACGGGACCAGCTCACGTAATGCATTGCCTGTAACAATGTAATAAAAAGCCTCTTTCTTTTTTGGGTGGGCCTTGTCCTTTTGTCAGCTAAAATGGGAGCTCATGAGAGAAGGAAGGACGTCAGGGAAACGGGGGGTGAGGGTGGGCTTGGTGCCAGACGTAGGGAGTGGTGTTGGGAGTGGCCCGAGTGCCTGGCACGGTTGTCTGGTTCATTCATGTAACATGATAATTTTTAAATCATTAAAAAAATTACCTTTCATACATAGATACCATGGAATACTATGCAGCCATAAAGAGGTATGAGATCTTGTCCCCTGCAGGGACATGGATGGAGCTGGAAGCCATTATCCTCAGCAAACTAACACAGGAGCAGAAAAGCAAACACCACTTGTTCTCACTTGCAAGTGGGAGCTTCTGATGAGAACACATGGACACAAGGAGGGGAACACCACACACTGGGGCCCGTTGGGTCGGGGGCAGGGAGAGCATCAGGAAGAATAGCTAAGGGATGCTGGCTTCATACCTAGGTGACAGGATGGTCTGTGCAGCAAATCACAATGGCACACGTTTACCTGTGCAACAGACCTGTACGCCCTCCACCTGTACCCAGAAGTTAAAAGTTGAAGGGAGAAAATGACCTTTCTAAAGAGAAATCACCTACTACGTGCAGAAGCCTCACATAAACTGCACGCTCTGCCACAGAAAGGAATGGCATATTTACACTGCCGTTGTAAGACCTCAGTGACCACTCACTATGTTAATTTCCAGTCAACTGAGAAACTGATCAAAAACACAGGTGTTGGCATACTTTATTAGATACAAACCCACACTCACATTTTATATATTATTGATCTCTCAGGTAAAAATAAGTTTTCTTTAAAAAGTATGACTTCACAGCTAATCATCAAAAGCTGGTAGAATGACCTGATTTTAAACTGCTCTTTTAAAAAATTCACAACTAAAGTGTAGCGATGTCAAGTATTTACAACACTAAAAAGGAAAGCAGTGAAAGTTGGTCCAGTGTCAACTCTGGAAAGGGGCATCGTCAGTGTAGAGACGAGCAACGCAGGGGACAGGCACGCTTACCCCTGTGCCAGCAGCCGGGCCCTGCAGCTCTCGCGGAGCTTGGCGACGGTGGCCATGGATAAGCTTCCAGGTTCTGAAAATATTTTCTGGAAGGCAAACAATTAGTTTAAAAACAAACCCAACAACCCATTTCTACCTTAGCTCTCCCAGACTGGCAGGCAGACAGGCAGGCCTCATGGGAGGTGAGGGAGGAGCAGTCCACATCCAAGGGGTTCTGGGGTGACCCACAGGTTGTCACCATCTCACTCCTGCCCTGGGGCCTAGGACTGCAGCTTTGCTGCTCAAAATGTTAAATGAATCAAACGGTTGAAGAAAAGACCATCTGCTTCCATTAGACTTTTTTTTTTTTTTTGAGACAGAGTCTTACTCTGTTGCCCAGGCTGGAGTGCAGTGGCGCGATCTCGGCTCACTGCAACCTCCACCTCCCAGGTTCAAGTGATTCTCGTGCCTCAGCCTCCCGAGTAACTGGGACTACATAAGCGTGAGCCACCACACCTGGCTAATTTTTGTATTTTTTAGTAGAGACGGGGTTTCACCGTGTTGGCCAGGCTGGTCTTGAACTCCTGACCTCAGGTGATCCACACGCCTTGGCCTCCCAAAGTGCTGGGACTGCAGGCGTGAGCCACCGCGCCCAGCCAACATGGTCTTCCCTTTGATGAAGCCCCGACTGCTGAAATACCACCCACGTTTGCCATGCTGCACCCAGAGTGGCCCCGAGCCTCCACTCCCTCTTAGGAAACTACTGACTCCCAGGCCTGAGCCTCTCCTGGCATCTTGGCTTCCTCAGAAGGCCTGTCAGGTACAGCTCCCACAACGCCCTCATCAGGACCTGAGTCTATACGGCCTGCGCCAGGTCCAGGACCCAGTGGGGAGGCCGGGCCTCGGGAAGCCACACTTCTGGCACCACACACAGCAGATGAGTACAGCCATTAGGACCATGAGCAGCGTCCGCAGTGCCAGGGCCAAGAAGACAGGGCCGCCATAGACAGGAAAGCCCTCGGAGGCCAGGCGCAGGGGGCAGATGCAGGACAGAGCTGGAGGCTCATCCTGTGCCCTGTGCCCATCGGTGCCCATCCTGTGCACCCTCCGGGTGGTCAGAGCAGCCCCTGGGCTGCAGGTGAGGCGGGGCCCCCTGGGAGAGGGGACTGAGCCACGTGCAGCCCCACACACTCACCTGCATAAACGTGTGACACTCCATCACGAAACTCCCTTTCGTTATCTGCTTAAACTTATCGCAAATGTCTGGAACGCTGGTGGCTTCCAAAATCAACTCCTGGTGCTGCTTAATTAAGGTCAGGGCCACCCGGAAGATAATCTTCGAGCCTTCGTTAAACAAACAGTCCCAGATCCGAAGCACTGTCTGCAGAGACATGGGAACCCGGCGTCACTCCCTGGCGGCCCACCCGCCCCAGGGCCCGAGTGAGGCACTCACCTCCACGGGCAAGATGTCCACAAACAGGCAGATGAACCAGCGGGACACCAGCAGCGTCCACAGCACACCGAGACGCTCCATCAGGGCCCCCACAGCCGGCAGCTTCGCCCGCACCAGCTCCCCGAGGACCTCCTGGTCGGTCTTCAGGCCCAGCATGGCCGGGCTGTAGTAATCTGCCAGGCAATGTGGAGAAAAGACCCCGAGACACTCCTGTCACCTCCACAAGCCCCGTTCCCCTCGGAGCCAGACAAAGACAACAGGGCCACTCCGGGAGGACCCCTCCTAAGAGGGAGGGACAAAGTTGGAGAGGAAGAGTTGGGGTGAGGCCTGCAGACACAGGGCTCGTGGGGAGCGACCCCCACAGCCAGGCCTTTCAGGACGTCCCTGAGGCTGGAGGGATAGGCTGGATGCCGCCTGGCTGGGCATCAGTTAAAATCTGCAGGTGGAGGGCCGGGGGCGTGGCTCACACCTGTAATCCCAGCACTTTGGGAGGCCGAGGCGGGTGGATCACCTAAAGTCAGGAGTTCAAGACCAGCCTGGCTGACATGGCTGAAACCCCGTCTCTACTAAAAATACAAAAATTAGCCGGGTGTAGTGGTGGGCACCTGTAACCCCAGCTATTCAGGAGGCTGAGGCAGGAGAATCGCTTGAACCTGGGAGGTGGAGGTTGCAGTGGGCCGAGATCACACCACTGCACTCCAGTCTGGGCCACAGAGCGAGACTCTGTCTCAAAAAAACAAACAAAAATCTGCAGGTGGAAAACAGAGTCCCAAGGAGGTGCAGGCACCCCCGTGTTCCTAGCAGAACTATTTACAAGAGCCAAGAGATGGAGGCAACCCACATGTCCGTTGGCAGACAAGTGGATAAGCAACATGTGAGTGTCCACACGATGGAATATTATTCAGCCTTAGAAAGGGAGGGAGTCAGGCCACAGCAGCGGGAGGGAGGGAGTGACAGGACCGAGATTCAGTCTGGGAAGATGAAACAGCTCTGGAGAGGGCGGCGGCAGTGGTTACACAGTAAGATAAGCGGCCCTTGTGCCACTGAACTGCACAGGGGAAAGACATGGGTAAGACGGTACATTCTATGTTCTGTGTATTTTACCACAGTAGAAATAAAACGTACTCAGATAAATACTTCCAACAGCTTGCCCTTCTTTTGAATGGACATTTGTCTTACCAAAGCACTTTTGTGTTTACCTACGTAATTTTTTAACTTGTTCATGTAATGAGTTATAGTAAATTTTATTTTTTTTGAGACAGAGTCTCGCTCTGTCATCGAGGCTGGAGTGTAGTGGCATGATCTTAGCTCACTGGAACCTCTCTGCCTCCTGGGTTCAAGCAATTCTCCTGCCTTAGCCTCCTGAGTAGCTGGGACTACAGGTGCTCACCACCACACCCAGCTAATTTTTGTATTTTCAGTAGAGACAAAGTTTCACCATATTGGCCAGGCTGGTCTCGAACTCCTGACCTCATGATCTGCCCGCCTCGGCCTCCAAAAGTGCTGGGATTACAGGCGTGAGCCACTGCGCCCAGTCTGTTCTTGTTAATTCCATATCTTGGTTAAAATAGAACCATCACAAACACTGACGCAACATCACGGTCCTGTCACTGCTTTTCAGAGTGAGCACACAGTGAAGCCGGTTTAACAGTAAATACTAACGCCTCTGAAGGTGATTTAGCCAGAGCCAATTCAGTGAGCAAGCGCCAGGGATTAAAAACGCCTCCCTTCCATATCCTTGTTCTGCACCTGCCGCTGGGGTTCTGAGCGCTCTGCTCATCTTTCAGCTTCTTAGCTGAGCACATACCGTTCCAGCTGGGGAGAGAGGGGTGAGGAACCATCAATCAGTGCCCACCCTGGTTCTGCAGGTGGCCCCCAACCCCACAGGTGATGTGGCAGGGGGGCTTGAGTGCCAGGCAGCAGGGGGTCTGCAGAGACGCACAGCCTGACCTTGGCCCCAGACACAGAGAAGCTTAGAACAGCTTCCAAAAATAGAGGCGCTGAACTCATTCCCTAAACTCCACCAGGCTGAGCCGGCCACCAAGGGGAGGATTAAATTAAAGCCGCAGCTTCTTCCCCTTCCTTGAACATCGAGGGCAAGGTGGTTCCTCCCAGGCCCAGCCGGCGCAGCGGCTGCTCCCTGCAGAAGCGGCTCATCCCTCAGGCTGAGGCGCAGGCACTGATGTTCCCAGGTGACCACCTCATCTGGTCTCACGCCGCTATCCCCCAAGGCTCCTTGTCCCTGTCCTTCTGGGGACATCCACGCCTCTGCAAACCACCCAACACTGTGCATTCACCACCGAGGCTCCGGGACGGCACCTGCCGGGCCAGGACGGGGGCACAGCTCTGACACTCCCCTGCACACCCCTCAGGGTCTGCGGTCAGACGTGGGCACGGGCCACACAAAGACGGTGGCCACTGGCGTCTGCACATGGCTGTGGCTTCCTCCTACTTCATTTCCACTCTGCAGATCTTCCTCCGAGAGCAGGTGTGAGTCCCAAGACCACTCTCTCACACGCACTCACAGGCCAGTTCTCCACCCTGGTGCTTTCAATTAGAAAATAAAAGGTGTGAGTTGAAGACTCAAACAATTTTTTTTTGAGACAGGGTCTCACTCTGTCGCCCAAGCTGGAGTGCAGTGGTGCTATCACAGCTCACTGCAGCCTCAACCTCCTGGGTTCAAGTGATCCCCCTGCCTCAGCCTCCTGCGTAGCTGGGACCACAGGTGTGCACCACCACACCCAGCTAATTTTTAAATATTTTTTTTAGAGAGAAGTTTTCACCATGTTGCCCAGGCTGGTCTAGAATTCCTGGGCAGCCAAAACATTAAATGGTCTGTGCAGCCTTCTGTGAAAGGAGTTTCCATTCCCAGGGGCGTCTCCCTCTCCCTTTCCCTACCAGGAAAGACACCCCTGAAATCCACATCTCAAACCTTACAAAGCAGCCTTGTGGACTAAATTTTCCTGATTCCCTTCCCCGCCCAGAAGCCTGATGCATCTCAAACCTTACAAAGCAGCCTGTGGACTAAATTTTCCTGGTTCCCTTCCCTGCCCAGAAGCCTGAAGGTAGCAGGCTGCCCAGGATGGTGAATGCGCCCAGGCTCCAGCCACGCTTTGTGTCCCCTGATCCGGGTGCTCTCCAGGGTGTGCGTGACACATATGTTGATAAGTGTCTTTTTCTCACTCATTATTCAGTCTTCGGCCAGTCCCATGTACAGAGCCCAGCTGGGGGACCTAAGGTGTACAGGAGAAGACCTTTCTTCCTCCCTGACCACCGACAGTTAAGGAAGGTATAATCCACGCATAACACACTCTGCAGTGCCACGGAGACATTGGGAGAGAGCTTAAAAATAACTGCATTGGCCGGGTGCAGTGGCTCACACCTGTAATCACAGCACTTTGGGAGGCTGAGATGGGTAGATCACCTGAGGTCAGAAGTTTGAGACTAGCCTGGCCAACATGGTGAAACCCCATCTCTACTAAAAATACAAAAATTAGCTGGGCGTGGTGGCCAGCACCTGTAATACCAGCTACTCAGCTACTCAGGAGGCTGAGCAGGAGAATTGCTTGACCCGGGAGATGAAGGTTGCAGTGAGCCGAGATCGTGCCACTGCACTCCAGCCTGGGCAACAGAGTGAAACTCCATCTCAAAAATAAAAATAAAAATAAAAATAAATTACTGAAGATGTGTGGAAATTCCCACCACGTGATGTCAAATGAAACAGATAGGATGCGGGACTACATACAAAGCACTCCAAGTGTTTCTAAAATAGCTGCCCCGTGTGCATAGAAAAGACGACCCAGGCTTGCACCAAAAATACCATTTGTGGGGCTCACCCCCACTGATAGGGGTAGTGGGCGGTTCCTATCTTTATCTAGACTTCTCCCTCTTCTTCAGTATTAACACAATGGAAGTGATTCCTAAAAGATAATCAGAAAATGGTTACGTGAATGAGATAATGACGTCAATGCCAAGGAGGGAGCTGGGCGCCCAGGTGGGCGGGGGATGTAGCTGATGCAAGTGTGCACGGAAAACCAGGTGTGTGCATGGGAGCCCGGGTGCCTGCATGGGAGCCCAGGTGCGTACATGGAAACCCAGGTGCCTGCATGGAAACCCAGGTGTGTGCATGGAAACCCGGGTGTGTGCATGGAAGCTGGGGTGTGTGCTTGGAAAACCAGGTGTGTGCATGGAAGCCCAGGTGTGTGCATGGAAACCCAGGGGTGTGCATGGAAACCCAGGGGTGTGCATGGAAACCCAGGTGTGTGCATGGAAAACCTGGTGTGTGCATTGGAGCACAGGTGTGTGCATGGAAGCCCAGGTGCGTGGATGGAAACCCAGGTGTGTGCACGGGAGCCCAGGTGTGTGCATGGGAGCCCGGGTGTGTGCATGAAAGCCCAGGTGTGTGCATGGGAACACGGGTGTGTGCATGGAAGCCCAGGTGTGTGCATGGAAACCGGTCGCAGCTCTCCTGTGAAGAAGCACCTGCCCAGCCCCGGCTTCCATCCAGATAGGAGGAATCCACCTCTTCCCAACAGACAGGGTCTTTGCTCCTCATCTGAGCCACAGGACTGATCATGGCAGAGACCAGGTGCATGACCTGGGGGTTGGGGGCACAGGGGCGGCTACCAGGATGGCCTTGCCTCTGTGAGTGACCACAGCTGGGGGGCTGGGATACCAGGAGGCACGGGCTGCAGCATGGGAGGCGGCCCAGGAGGAGATGCCAAGAAGGCACAGCAAGGACAGCCAGTGCAGAAGCCACCTGGGTGCCCACCCAGCAGCTGCGCACCCCCACTGCCCGAGCCAGCCTCTCTGCATCTCTTTTCCTGAGGAGACTTCTGCGTGGCACAGCCCTTACAGGGCATGAGCCTTCTCAGACACAGCTCAGGTCACAGCAAGGAAGCTGCAAGGCTGGTTTTGCTGTTTGGTTTACTTTTTTTTTTTTTTTTTTTTTAGACGGAGTCTCACTCTGTCACCCAGGCTGGAGTGCAGTGGTATAATCTCGGCTCACTGCAACCTCCGCCTCCCAGGTTAAAGCGATTCTCCTGCCTCAGCCTCCTGAGTAGCTGGGATCACAGGCATCCGCCACCAGGCCCGGCTAATTTTTTGTATTTTTAGTACAGACGGGGTTTCATCATGTTGGCCAGGCTGGTCTCGAATTCTTGACCTCAGGCGATCCACCCACCTCGGCCTCCCAAAGTGCTGAGATTACAGGCGTGACCCACCATGCCTAACCTTTTGTTTACATTTTAAAAAATGTATTTTGGGCCGGGTGCCATGTCTTATGCCTGTAATCCCAGCACTCTGGGAGGCCGAGGTGGGAGGATTGCTTGAGCCCAGGAGTTCCAGACCAGCCTGGGCAACAAAATAAAAAATAAATTTTAAAAAACCCAGCCATGAAATAGCAACAATAAGAACTGCACAAAGAACCCCCACATCCCCATCAGATTCCCTGACTGTGAACATTTCAGCACATTTGCTCCCCCGTCACCTATCTGCACGCACACCACACACAGGTACACACGTGCACATGCACACCACAGACACACGTGCACACGCACACCACACACAGGTACACACGTGCACATGCACACCACACGGACACACACGTGCACACACACACCACACAGGTAGACACGTGCACATGCACACCACACGGACACACACGTGCACACACACCCCACACAGGTAGACAAGTGCACACGCACACACGTGCACACGCAGACCACACACGGGTACACACGTGCACATGCACACTACACGGACACGCACGTGCACACACACACCACACAGGTACACACGTGCACACGCACACACGTGCACACGCAGACCACACACGGGTACACAAGTGCACACGCACACCACACACGGGTACACACGTGCACATGCACACCATACACGTGCACACGCACACCATACACGTGCACACGCACACCACACACAGGTACACACGTGCACACGCACACCACACGGACACACACGTGCACACGCACACCACACACAGGTACACACGTGCACACGCACACCACATGGGCACACACATGCACACGCACACCTGCCTCCATCCCCTGGACTGTGTGAGGCAGAGCTGCACACTCACTGCCCCATCACACCAAATACTCCAGGGTGTGCTTCCCCAAACAACAGTATGGCCACCTCGACACCAGTCAACACCGACACCACCTCCCAGTTCCCAGATCCCACCCGACGGTCTTCAAGCACTCCGTGAGGACAGTTCCCACAAACACATCCCGAGGAATCCACCCAAGAACAAGCTTCAGGAGCCACACTGACAAAGGCCCAGTGACACACATTACGCCAGAGTTTCCTGGAGAAACAGGCGGGTCCAGGTCTGGGGGCAGAAGGCCCATGGGATGAGCCCAGAGTAGCCCGTCCTGCAGACTCGAGGAAGCCGTCGGCGCCACATTCACATCCATAGGACTCAGGGGCCAACCAGAAGAGGCTCCTGCTGGCCACAGTTTGGGCAACCTGAGCTTCAAGAAGGATAAAAACCCTCCAGTGTGTGCAGCCCAGGAGTCCACAGTTGACATGGACACACAGCACTGACCAACCGCCTTCTAGTGACCAGACGCCAATTTATTATTTTGAGGGCGGGGACGTAAAGCCAAGGGACCAGCATTTATCCTGCCTCTTCTAATGGACTCATGACATCAGGTCTTGATTCAGCCGCCAGTCTGCAGGAAATTTCGAGGAGAGGGGCCCAGCCGGAGGGCGCCGGGGTATCCCCACCAGGAACGCCTGAGGCGCCGAGCTCGGCGGGTTGGCTTACCCAAGGGCTTGGACAGGAAGAGAAAGAAAGAGGTGTGGATTCCCACGCACAGACCGAAGGGGCCCAAGGGTTCCTCACGTGTAACCCGGGGCAATGCTAAGACACACAGCCCAGGTGCCCATGCGCATGGCGAACCGCAGAAAACAGCACAGAGCAGTGTGGTCACAGTCAGGAAGATGGGATCCAGTCACAACCTTTGCCAAACTCACGAATGCACCCATCACCACTGCACCGTACGCTTGAAACGGAGGGACTGTGGGATAAGTGGATTTCACCTCAACAAAGATTTCTCTTCAGTGCCTGTGCTTTTATTGTTTTATTTTATTTATTTATTTTTTTGAGATAGGGTCTTGGTCTGTCACCCAGGCTGGAGTGCAGGGGCGTGATCTCGGCTCACTGCAACCTCCACCTCCCAGGCTCAGACAATTCTCGTGCCTCAGCCTCCCAAGCAGCTGGGATTACAGGTGTGCGCCACCACGCCCAGCTAATTTTTGTTATTTTTAGTAGAGATGGGGTTTTGCCATGTTGTCCAGGCTGGTCTTGAGCAATCCGCCCACCTAGGACTCCCAAAATGCTGGGATTACAGGCGAGAGCCACCACGCCCATCTCAGTGCCTGTACTTTTATATTTATTTATTTATTTATTATTTATTTATTTTGTGTGTGTGTGTGTGTGTGTGTGTGTGTGTGTGTGTGTGTGTCCGAGGCTGGAGTGCAGTGGCGCGATCTTGGTTCACTGCAGCCTCCACCTTCCAGGTTCAAGCGACTCTCCTGCCTCAGCCTCCTGAGTAGCTGGGATCATAGGTGTGCGCCACCATGCCTGGCTAATTTTTGTATTTTCAGTAGGGATGAGGTTTCGCTATACTGGCCAAGCTGGTCCTGAACTCCTGACCCCAGGTGATCTGCCCACCTCAGCCTCCCAAAGTGCTGGGATTACAGGGGTGAGCCGCCGCGCCTGGCACATGCCTGTGCTTTTAGAAACATGTAAAGTGCTCTCACACACAGGGGACATCTTGAGACAGATAACATGAGAAACTCTCTGTAGGGTCTGGAGGACCGAGAGGGAGGGACCTGCTTCCCCTCCGTCCCCACCCTGCACTGCCGCGACCGCCTCCTGCTGGCCTGTGACTTTTGCACCCAGAAGCTGACTAGTTAATAAAATTAAAGTCAGCTGCAAAGATAAAGCAATCGAGAAAAACAGAAAATAAGAACAGCAAATGCTTACCTAGGTATTAACTTAGTTCAGAGTGATAAATCAGTCATGCGCGGAAACAGTTTCATCCTGAACTGAACCACTCTTGCGGATTCTCAATTTGAGATTATAAATAAGCAATAAAGTTGTCCTAGGGTTAGAATGAGAAACTGGTGGAAATCTTCAATTTGCTAGACAGAACAAATCTTTAAACAGAAAAAAAGAGCACGTAATCCTTCAGGCAAAGGAAAGACTTTCTAACTGGGGTGGGCAGAGCAGGGAGGGCCCCTCTGGCCTCGGGTTCACCAGGGAGAGCCGTGAGCAGCAACAGTGGGCTCATCAGACAGCCACAAACATGAGCACCACAGCCCGGCAGTGGAGGACTGATGGCCTTTTCCTCTTTAACTTCTATAAGTTTGGCTTGGCTAATTCTTTTCTTTTGAGACGGACACTTGCTCTGTCGCCCAGGCTGGAGTGCAGTGGCGCGATCTCGGCTCACTGCAAGCTCCGCCTCCCGGGTTCAGGCCATTCTTCTGCCTCAGCCTCCCGAGGAGCTGGGACTACAGGTGCCCACCACCACGCCTGGCTAATTTTTTGTATTTTTAGTAGACACGGGGTTTCACTGTGTTAGCCAGGATGGTCTCGATCTCCAGACCTCGCGATCCGCCTGCCTCAGCCTCCCAAAGTGCTGGGATTACAGGCATGAGCCACCACACCTGGCCAAGTTTGTCTAATTCTTAAACCTATCAGTTTTATAATGCTAAAAAGGTTTATTTTTAATATTTATGGATACCTAATAGGTGTACATATTAATGGTGTCCATGTGATATTTTGATACAGGCATTCAATGTGTCATGATCAGACCTGGGTCACTGGAGGCTGGCCATGGTGGCGTGTGCCTATAATCCCAGCTACTCGGGAGGCTGAGGCAGGAGAATCGCTTGAACCCAGGAGGCGGAGGTTGCAGTGAGCCGAGGTCATGCCATTGCACTCCAGCCTGAGAGACAGAGCGGGACTCTGTCTCACAAAAAACAAAAAACAAAAACCTGGGTAACTGGGATCCACCCACATTTACCATTTCTTTGTGTTGGGAACATTCCAAATCTTCTCTTCTAGCTATTTTGAAATACATGTTACTGTTACCTATAGTGGGTCTGACCTGCTAACACACGGTCTCACTTCTTCTAACTGTAGGTCTGTAACCATTAACAAGCCTCTCTATCCCCCTCCCTTCCTGGCCTCTGGTAACTGCCCTTCTACTCTCTGCCTCCATGAGTTTCATTTTTATTTAGCGCCCACATGTGGGTGGGAACATGTGATATCTGTCTCTGCGCCCGGCTTATTTCACTTAACACAGTGTCCTCCGGTTCCCTCCATGCTGCTGCAAATGACAGGATTTTTTTTTTTCTTTTTGAGATGGAGTCTTGCTGTTGTCGCCCAGGCTGGAGCGTAGTGGTACAAACTCAGCTCACTGCAGCCTCAACCTCCTAGGTTCAAGCGATTCTCCTGCCTCAGCCTCCTGAGTAGCTGGAATTATAGATGCCTGCCACCACGCCTGGCTATTTTTTGTATTTTAGTAGAGAAAGGGTTTCACCGTGTTGACCAGGCTGGTCTGAAACTCCTGACCTCAGGTGATCCACCCGCCTCGGCCTCACAAAGTGCTGGGATTACAGGCGACAGCCACCATGCCTGGCCAGGATCTCATTCTTTCTAAGGCTGAACAGCACTCCGCTGAGTGTGTGCACCCCACTTTCCTTATCCATCCATCTGCGGCCAGACACCTGGGTTGATTCTATCCTGGCTGCTGGGAGCAGTGCCGTGGCGAACGCTGGAGGACAGATGCCCTTCAACAGAGTAACTTCCTTTCTTCTGGAAACACACCCAGCAGTGGGAATAAGGTAGTTTTTTTTTGTTTTTTTTTTTTAAGGCAAAATAGGTACTGTAAAATTTAATTAAAAACAAACAAACAAACAAACATGCAAAGGGTTCCTCACCCTCTAGGTGTAAGATTCAGTCCCAAGTCCTCCTCTGAAAGCAAAGTGCCCTCGGTGTGCCGAGCACTAGGAAAGGCCAACTTGGACTCAGCACCAGGCCAGGATTCTCCACTGCTGCCTGCAGACACCATCGCTGGGAGACTGAAGAACAGGGGGGCTCTGGCCATGGTTGGGGATGAGGTGAGGGGGGCTGGCTTCAGAGCCACCCGCTGGGGTGGCCCTGCCTACACCTACACTAGCTGTGCAGGACACCAGCCCCTTGCCCTGGGCCCTACCTCTGCACTGGGAACACGAGACCCCACCTGATGTCCTGAAGCCCTGAGGACAGTGGACACACGAACTGCCCTAGAATGGTACCAACCATCCCTCCAGACAGCGGACGCACACAGGCCAAGTGACTGCCTGGCGCTCAGCCCTAGAACTGTACCAACCATCCCTCCAGACAGCAGATGCGTGAGGGTGAGAGAGCTCTGGGAAAACCCACCGCACTTCCCAAGTGCCCTGTACAAATTTCCAGATTCCAGAAAAGGTGCAGAGAAGCTACCAGGAAATAATGTTTCTGATGTGCTTACGCTGTTACATTTCACAGGTAAAAAGCTAACAGACCTGTTACATGTCAACTAAACAAACTGAGGCCAGGCGTGGTGGCTCAAGCCTGTAATCCCGGCACTTTGGAAGGCTGAGGTGGGAGGATCACTTGAGCCCAAGAGTTCGAGACCAGCCTGGGCAATTCAAGAAGACCCCGTCTGTACTCAGAATAAAAAAATTAGCCGGGCATGGTGGTGCACACCTGCAGTCCCTGCTAGTTGGGAGGCTGAGGTGGGACGAGCACTTGAACCCAGGAGGTCAAAGGCTGCAGTGAGCTGTGATCATGCCACTGTGCTCCAGCCTGGCAACAGTGAAATCCTGCATCCAATAAACAATAAATAAATAAACTTTAGAAGTAGCTAAGATCTCCGGCTAAATACTTGGTAGAAAACTGAGCAATTACTTAAATTTCAAGATCCCACTAAATTAGATCAACTGTCTCGAATTCAGCAATTTGTTAGCATACAACTCAATTAAACTTTATCTGCTATAACTAGGAGACCCTGAATGGGAAAGCGGCAATGACTTTTTTCCCTAATATATAGAGTTCTTTTAAAAAAAAGTAGCTTATGGCAAAACCTGGTATCAAGAGGCCTCGGATTGTACAACGTGCTTTCTGTGCAACCCTCTCACGGAATAAGCTCACACTTAAGGTGCAAGGCCTGAGGCCCACAGGTCTGGTGAGCCTGGCCGCCTGGTGACTCAGTGCAATCTGATCCCAAAACAGCCGCTCCTGACCCCAGAGACCAGCTTCCTGTGACAAAGCCAGCCCAACGGGGTCGTGGCCCAGGCCACGTGAGCACCACCCTCAGGACAGGTGACCCCAGGGAACCCCACTCAGGAGGACGCAGGAAACGCACCTCCGATGTGGCAAGTGCGGCGCCAAGAGCCTCCCTCCACCCACCTCTGCTCACGGGGCTGAGCCCTGGTCCCCACAGAATGTGCCTCGTCGGTCCACATCTCAGCCAGTCCTCCCAGCCAGAGATGAGGTATTTCTATGTCGAGTTATTACAACCTGACCTGTTTCCCTATTTTTCAGAGGAAACCAGGTCAAACCCATCTTTCAGGATGTAGAGCGCTAATTCAGGGCTGCACTGACTCATGACTGACGCAGTCTCCCGAGACAGGGCCCCTCCACCCTCAGTCACGCGGCAGGGCCCGGTCAACCTCCTCCTCTGAGGAGGCCCGGGACCCATCGCCTGCCCGGGGAGCGGTGTCTCCACCTTCTTCCTGCGTCCTTTCCATGCCTTGTTGGGATGGTGATTGATGGCCATCATCTTCATGGGCTCTACAAGAGGCCGCGGGTGTGGCAGGTGTTCTGGGCTGAGAACTCGGGGTGTGGGTGGTCACAGGCCACGGGGAGCGTGTCCTCAGGTCACTTCCTAACTGAATTGGGATTAGAGGCATTTGCTGGTAAAAGTAACTCCCTTAACTGGACCCCCTCTAAGTGACTCATGAGCGATGAACCAAACAGTCCTCCTGCCTTCCGCAACAACAGTGGTGGGAGAAACCGGGGAGGCAGATGTGGGGTGCAGGCCTTGGGCGGGGAGGCCTGAGATGGGATCTCAGCCCGGGGATGGGATCTCAGCCTTGCTGGCGGACTGTGTACGAGCTACTTAATCCCCACCAGTCTCGGCCTCCTCCAAGGAAAAAGACGACAATGTGCACGACATTTTCAATATCCAGACGGACTCGCACCCCGTGGTCACTGCCCCACGGCAGGGAGCTTTCGTTTTGTGTCACGGGCCTGGAGGCCTCGGTGGCTGCAGAAGGCTCCACTCCAACCCCAGTCTTTCCATTTCCACCTTCATGCTCACCAGGGAGCTCAGCCATGGGTTCACAGGTCTGCTGGCCATTCCGGTCTCTATTTTGTAAATTGCCTGTTCGGCACATTCTTCACCTGATGTTCTGCTGAGCTGTTTCTTTTTCTGCTTAGATTTTTTTTTTTGAGACGGAGCTTCACTCTTGTTGCCCAAGCTGGAGTGGAATAGTGCAGTCTCGGCTCACTGCAACCTCTGCCTCCCAGGTTTAAGTGATTCTTCTGCCTCAGCCTCCCAAGTAGCTGGGATTACAGGTGCACGGCACCACGCCCAGCTAATTTTTGTATTTTTAGTAGAGACAGGGTTTTACCATGTGGACCAGGCTGGTCTCGAACTCCTGACCTTAGGTGATCCACCCACCTCAGCCTCCCAAAGTGCTGGGACTACAGGCATGAGCCACCACGCCCTGGCTTTCTGCTTAGATTTTTAGAAATTCACACACAGTCCAGACACTAACCCTTTGTTAATTATATGGATCAAAGATACTTTCTCAAACCAGCAGCTTATCTTTTTACTTTGCTTATGATGTCTCTTACCAAAATTAGTTTTTAAATTTTCATGTAATTAAAATTATCGATGCCTTTTGTACTTTTTGAATTATGTTCAAGAACTTCTCCCCTACTCCCACATGACACGACTGTTCTGTATTTTGTTCTCTGAGTTTCAAAGTTTTACTTTTTTACATGAGTCTTAAATCCATCTGGAAATGAAATAAGGGTTTAATTTTGTTTTCTTCCATACAGTCAACTGTCACTGAATTATGTTTTAAACAGTCTTTTTCCCATTAATTGACGTATCTCACAAAAGACATTCCCATAAATTAATAGATCCACAGACTGCTTGATTTCTATCTGGCTTCGCAATTCTGTTCCATTGGTCTGTTTATCCATTCATAACCTAATACCAAACCATTTTAATTATTAGAGCATTATAATATATCTCCAGTGTTCTTCTTTCCAGCCTTCTTGGCTTGACTTTGCCCTTGATTATTCCATATGATTAAGCCATCCTTGGATTTCTGGAAAAAACAATCTTCAAACTAAAAAAATACTTCATAATCACCTGTAGATTCAAGTTGCTAATATTAATAATTAACAATTACATACTTCTATTCATCAGTGAGATTAGCCTGTATGGTGTGAAGGCTATACTAGCTTCATAACATGAAGTGATGAGCAGTTTCTTTTTTTTATTTTCTGCAAGATTGATTAATTAATCAGTTATTTAGACAGGGTCTTGCTCTGTCACCCAGGCTGGAGTGCAGTGGCACTACCACAGCCCACTGCAGCCTTGACCTCCTTAGTTCAAGTGATCCTCCCACCTCAGCCTCCCGGGTAGCTGGGACCGCGGGCATGCACCACCCAAAGTGCTAGGATTACAGGTATGAGCCACAAGATTTATTTTTAAAAAACAGGAATTAATCACAGCCCTTTGGGAGGCCAAGGCAGGAGGACTACTTGAGGCCAGGTGTTCAAGGCCAGCCTGGGCAACATAGCAAGAACCTGTCTCTACAAATAAAAAAAAAAAATCAACTAGGCATGGTGGTGCCCACCTGTGGTCCCAGCTACTCAGAAGACTGAGGTGGGAGGATCACTTGAGCTAAGGAGGTCGAGGCTGCAGTGAGCCATGATCACACCACTGCACTCCAGCCTGGGTGACAGACTGAGACCCTATCTCTAAAAAATACAATAAAATGGCCAGGCGCAGTGGCTCACACCTGTAATCCCAGCACTTTGGGAGGCCAAGGTGGGCGGATCACCTGAGGTCAGGAGTTCGAGACCAGCCTGGCCAACATGGTGAAACCCCGTCTGTTACTACAAATACAAAAATTAGCCGGGCCTGGTGGCGGGCGCCTGTAGTCCCAGCTACTCAGGAGGCTGAGGCAGGAGAATGGCGTGAACCCGGGAGGCGGAGCTTGCAGTGAGCCGAGATTGCGCCACTGCACTCTAGCCTGGGCGACAGAGTAAGACTCTGTCTTGAAAAAAATAACTAAATAAAACAATAAAATAAAAACATTAAAAAGCAGGAGTTACCTGTTCCTTCATAGTTTGATAGCAGTAAAAACCCAGTGTGTCCATGCACACACCCATCAGATGTTCTATTTTCTCTCTCAAGTCAACTTCGTTAGGCTGTTTTTTTCTCAGAATTATCGATTTCTGTCTCTTCATTTTTTTCTTTTGATTCTTAAAAATCTCTACAAATCTTCAAATTACAGCACCTTTTCATTTCTACTATATCTTATCCTTTTTTTTTTTTTTTTCCTGAGATAAGAGTCTCACTCTGTCGCCCAGGCTGGAGTGCAGTGGCGTGATCTTGGCTCACTACAGCCTGTTCTAAACTCACAAATGCACCAATCACCACTGCACCATATGCTTGAAATGGGGGAACTGTGGGATATGTGGATTATACCTCAACAAAGATTTCTCTTCAGTGTCTGTGCTTTTATGTATGTGTGTATGTATGTATGTTCGTATATATTTATTTGAGACAGGGTCTTGTCCTGTTGCCCAGGCCTGAGTGCAGTGGTGTGATCTCGGCTTTCTGCAACCTCTGTCTCCCGGGTTCAAGCAATTCTCCTGCTTCAGCCTCCCAAGTAGCTGGGACTACAGGCACCCGCCACCACGCCCAGCTAATTTTTGTATTTTTAGTAGAGATGGGGTTTCACCATGTTGGTCAGGCTGGTCTCGAACTCCTGACATCAGGTGATCCTCCTGCCTCAGCCTCCCAAAGTGTTGGGATTACAGGTGTGAGCCACCATGCCCAGCTACATTTTTTTCTTATCAGTCTTGCCAGAGGTTTGTCTATTTATCAGTTTTCCCAAAGAACCAGATTTTCGTCTCAGTTTATCTTTTCTTCTGTTTCTCTGTTTCTGTCGCTAATTTTCAGTCCTTCATGTGTATGTTTATATCGGTCTATAAAAACTCTGGAAATACATACATCAGACTGATGATAACAGTTACCTCTGAGTAGGAGATAAATGGGGATGTGCCAGTGAAGGCGGGTCGTCACTTTTGTTTAAATTTTTATTTTTAGAGATGGGAGGGGTCTCATTTTATTGCCCAGGCTGGTCTCGAACTTCTGGGATCAAGTGATCCTCTCACCTTGTGGCCTCCCAGATGCTGGGCTTATATGTGAGCTACTCTGCCCGGCCCTGTTTTTTTTTTGAGATGGAGTCTCGCTCCGTCTTCCCACGCTGGAGTGTAGTGGTGTGATCTAGCTCACTGCAACCTCAGCCTCCCTCAAGCTGATTCTTGTGCCTCAGCCTCCTAAGTAGCTGGGATTACAGGCACCTGCCACCACACCTGTCTAATTTTTGTATTTTTAGTGGAGATGGGGTTTTGCCATGTTGGCCAGGCTGGTCTTGAAGTCCTAAATGCCTGCCTCGGTCTTGCAAAGTGCTAGGATTACAGGTGTGAGCCACGGCTCCTGGCTGTCACTTTTTATTCTATAAAAAGTACTGTTGGGAGGCCGAGGCAGGCGGATCACGAGGTCAGGAGATCGAGACCATCCTGGCTAACACGGTGAAACCCCATCTCTACTAAAAATACAAAAAAATATCAGCCAGGCGTAGTGGCGGGTGCCTGTAGTCCCAGCTACTCGGGAGGCTGAGGCAGGAGAATGGCGTGAACCTGGGAGGCGGAGCTTGCAGTGAGCCATTGTGCCACTGCACTCCAGCCTGGGTGACAGAGCGAGACTCCGTCTCAAAAAAAAAAAAAAGTACTGTATTTTTTGAACTTCTGAAATGAGAATACATCTGTGTATTTCTTGTATAACTTAAAAGCAGCAATTAAGAGCAGGATAACAGTGGCACTGAAATGACCTAGTTTGGGTAACGATAACTTCAAGAAGGACGGATTTGAGAGCAGGATGACCGTGGCACTGAAACGACCTACTTCTGTCACTGTAACTTAGAGAAGGACATATATTTGCCTCTTTTCTCTGCCGCTGGGAGAGCTCTGCCGGGAATAACCCCCTTTTCCTCCCATGATCCTAAAAGTTTAGTTTTTATACTTTCTTTTCTTTTTGAATCCAGACCTATTTGCATTGCAGTTTCGTTCAACTTAATCTCATAATGCATGTCGGAAATGACGTCTTATGGACTGAAAACGCATCTGTCCATCACACCAGCACGGCGGGGCCTGCTCCTGCCCTCTAGGTTGGTGCTGAGCCCTCCGACCTGAGCTCTCACCTGCTGCTGCTTGAGGTCTGCCCTCCACAAAGACAGAAACTCGTGTGTGCTCACCGATGTTTCCCACACCCCTGAACGGCGCCCAGAACATGATAGGTTTTCAACAATATGTGGTGAAAAGAATTGCATGGCCCACGGCTGTGAAGATTCACCATGATTTGCACTCAGACATAACTGAAGCAGGCTGTGAGCCTGTTTCCACGTCCTACCAATCCCACATTTGGATGTCTCCTAACTCCATCTGCCTCTAATTTCACCATTCCACCTGGTCCAGGTGTTCACCGAACTGAGCTGAGACAGCCAGCATCCTTTCCGCCCTGCGAGGTTCTGCCTGCTGCTGCTGCTGCTGCACTGGGTCCCTGGGCCCCAGCCGGGTCAACAGCTCTTCCCACTCCCGGGAGCTCTGCGGGGTTCCCTTCCTCTGGGGCGGCTCCATCAGGCTGGTCTCTGGCATCCTCATTTCTGCGCCCTTGGGTTGAGGGTGGCGCTGATTCCTCCCTGCCCTTAACGATGCACTTGAGCTTTGCCCCATCCGTGAGGACACACACTATGGTCTGTGAGTCACACAGCCAGGATCTGAACCAGGCTCTGCCATGTACAGCAGTGGTCAGGCCAGCACGCAAATTCTCCCGGCCTTCGGTGTCCTCACCCTGGAAATGGGGTGGGTGACTGTGTCTGTGTGATGTGGCTGTCCTGAGGACGAGCGCAGCTCAGCAGGAAACTGACACATGCCGTGTGCTCACCAGGCAGGAGCTGGAGCCACACACCCCCAGGCTCCAAACACTGGGGACTGGCCCGGCTGCCCCTCACATCTCCTCTGCCCTGCAGGATGAGCACGCAGCCCCCTTGACCCAGCACCACAGCCAGGCTGGGGAAGGGCAGAGTGGTCTCAGCCCCAGGCCCTGCCCACCCGACTGCTCCTCATCTTCTCTTCCCAAGTGACCTGAGCCTGCAGCTCATCGTCTGCACTGGCCTTCACCGTAACCCGTGGATAACTTATTCACTAATAAATACATTTTAATTATTAAATAATTAAACATTAATAAATAGAAAAGTGGAAAGGTTTGAAAAGAATGGTTTTCACCTTAAAAAGTAAGTAATTACTTAAAAAGCAACTATGGATATATATAGCGCGATTATTATGCTCTTACTAGTATTCACAAACTCAGTACAAATACATACATGAAACCAAGATAGCCTCTCAGAGATTCTGTGATCAATACAAACCACACCGTGGCCCTCGATAGGCACAGAAGTTACCAACTGAGGAAGGGGTGAGCCAACCACACAGCCTGAGCTGCCCGCAAGGGCTAAGAGACGGCAAAAGGCCTTCTGCCGTCCCAGGAGCAAGCAGTTGCTGCAGCCAGACCCTGGCCACTCACATGGGTTTCTCCTTTTCAACTCAATTTCAAAGAAATTTTTTTTACTGCAAAAAGATTTTTGGCCGGGCATGGTGGCTCATGCCTGTAATCCCAGCACTTTGGGAGGCCGAGGCGGGTGGATCACCTGAGGTCAGAAGTTTGAGACCAGCCTGACCAACATGGTGAAACTCCATCTCTACTAAAAATACAAAATTAGCCGGGTGTGGTGGCACACACCTATAATCCCAGCTACTTGGGAGGCTGAGGCAGGAGAATCACTTGAACCCGGGAGGCAGAGGTTCCAGTCAGCCAAGATCACACCACTGCACTCCAGCCTGGGCATCAGAGCGAGACTCCGTCTCAAAAAAAAAAAAAAAAAAAAAAAGGTTTTTAACCTCATCTCCCAAACAATTCAACCATGTTTTAATTAAATTTTGATTTCTCAGCGGAATCATTTTGGCAGCACCAGAAACAGGACAGTTCAGGCATACCGCAGGAATTTTCAACATACCTGGTAGTATTCTTCCAACAAGAGCATCTAACAGCCAAAAAGATTCTTCTTCATTATTTGTTATAAGAATCAGATATCCTGCTATAAAATTCATTCCCTGAAATTAGAAAAATGAGAAACAAATTCACATTGAGTTTTAAGCCCCCATTTGATTCTGCAATCATTCGGCTACAAACTGCCCAGTTTCCATTTCTCTTGCTTCTCCCTAAAACCTGCATAATTGCAGAATGATCCTTTAGTAGAACTCTAGAGTCACTAAATACCTACCATCTAGTAATGTGTTTAGTCAAGCTTACGCGAAGAAAAGTAAAAGCAAAAGGAAACAGTTTAAAGAAATCCTGAATACTAAAATCAAAGACTCTTCCACTAATGGTAACCTTGTGATAAAAGAACATAACTTACCATTGCTTTCTAAAGAAATTACTATATATCAACAGCATGAAACTCTCTACCAGAGAGAAAACTACCAATGACCACATTTTATAAAACCGTAAGGAACATGTGCCGACACGCGGGTGTTAGGAGAATTTCGTGGTGGAGACCCTTTTGGGAAATCCATGTGCACACCTGCCAAAGGGCGGGTGCTGCCTCAAACATCACGTATGTGACCCTCTCCATCGAGGGCAGCCCCAGACCCTGGGGACTTCGCAGCCGTGAGTCAGCGCCATTTCCAGGTGACTGCGTTTTACACGACTGAAATTCTCTTGTCACTCATTTGTAATTTCTAAAGTAAGTATTTCTCTAGTAATAAGGGAAAAGAATCCAGCTTCTGCCAGCCCACAAGATCAATTCACGTGATCGGAAGTGCGGAGGGGCAGCTGCAGAGAGCGATGCTGGCAGCAACGCGGCGGCTTCAGTCGCACAGGGATGTGGCGCTGTTCACCCGGAGCCAAAGCACTGGAGGACAGGCACGCAGCCTTACATGTCCCTTGGCCTGGACCTCCCCTTAAAAACAGACCCTAAGAGTTTGACTCAAAAAGCAAAAGTAACCAGTGCAGAGAAGATCATGTTCCAGAAGATGACGATGGAAGCTCTGGGAAGAACCGACTGCTTCGAGCTGATGACGGAAATGCTGGGAAGACCTCTGTGGCCAAAAGCAGACCCAGGAAGACCTCTGTGGCCAAAAGCAGACCCGGGAGGACTTTTGTGGCCGAGAGTGGACCCGAGAGGACCTCTGCGGCTGAGCAGACCTGGGAAGACATCTGTGGCCGAGAACAGACCCAGGAGGACCTCTGTGGACAAGAGCAGACCCGGGAGGACCTCTGTGCCTGACAGTGGACCCGGGAGGACCTCTGTGGCCGAGAACAGATCCGGGAGGACCTCTGTGGCTGAGCGGATCTGGGAGGACCTCTGTGGCAGAGAGCAGACCCAGGAGGACCTCTGTGGCTGAGCAGATGTGGGAGGACCGCTGTGGCTGAGCGGACCCGGGAGGACCTCTGTGGCTGAGCAGATTTGGGAGGACCTCTGTGGCAGAGAGCAGACCCGGGAGGACCTCTGTGGCCGAGAACAGATCCGGGAGGACCTCTGTGGCTAAGCGGATCTGGGAGGACCTCTGTGGCAGAGAGCAGACCCAGGAGGACCTCTGTGGCTGAGCAGATTTGGGAGGACCTCTGTGGCAGAGAGCAGACCCAGGAGGACCTCTGAGGCCGAGAGCGGACCCGGGAGGACCTCTGTGGCCAAGAACGGACCCGGGAGGACCTCTGAGGCTGAGAGCGGACCCGGGAGGACCTCTGTGGCCGAGCGGACCCGGGAGGACCTCTGTGGCCAAGAACAGACCTGGCAGGACCTGTCTGGCCGAGAGCAGACCTGGGAGGACCTGTGTGGCTGAGCAGACCTGGGAGGACCTGTCTGGCCGAGTGGACCCGGGAGGATCTCCGTGGCTGAGAACGGACCGCTTTGAGTGGACAGTGCTACTGGACCTGGGAGAGGGCGACCATGTGGACAGTGTGGACACATGGAAATGCAGGTGGGTGATCATCGTGGAGAAAAACCAGAACATGGCCAGGCACAGTGGGGGATCCCAGCACTGTGAGAGGTAGAGGCAGGAGGATCGCCTGAGCTCAGGAGTTCAAGACCAGCCTGGGCAATGTGGCAAGACCCCGATCTCTACAAAACATACAAAAATTACTCGAGCATGGTGGTGCACCTGTGGTCCCAGCTACTCAGGAGGCCAAGGTGGGAAAATCGCTTGAGCAAAGGAGGTCGAGGCTGCAGTGAGCCGAGATCACGCCACTGCACTCCAGCCTGGGTGACAAAGCGAGACTGTGTGCACTGTGTAACTCTACACATATGCCACACATTGAACTGTGTCGCCCGCCCCAAAATTCATCTGTTGAAGTCCTAACCCCTAGTACCTCAGATTGGGACCTTGTTTGGGAAAAAGACTGTTGCAGATGTCATTACGGATGGGGTCATGGAGGAGTTGGTGGGCCCTATCCAAGCCTGGTGTCCTTGTCTTAGGTGGAGCTTTAGACACAGGCATGCACAGGAGAACACACATGGAGATGGAGGCAGAGACTGGAGTAGTGATGCCACCTGCCGAGGGGCACCCAGGACTGCCAGGAACCAGCAGAACCAGGGCAAGGCCTGGGACAGTCCATCCGTCACAGCCTCAGAAAGAACCCGCCCCGCAGACGCCGCGACCTCACCTGCCCCGCAGATGCCGTGACCTCTGATGCACAGCTTCCAGAGCTGAGAGAGAATTCATTTCCACTGTTTACCAGGCTGTGGCATTTCCTTAGGGGCCCACAGCAAGCTAACAGGTGCACATCTCCACACACACATGTATGTATGTGCCTGTAGGTTCCAAAAGCCAGCTGTGCTCTGGCATTCTGTTAGTATGTAACACTGTGTTTGTGCCTTGTTTTTTAAGAATAGAGATGGGGTCTTGCTCTATTGCCCAGGCTGGTCTTGAACTCTTGGCCTCAAGCAAACAATCCTCCTGCCTTGACCTCCCAAAGTGCATGATTATAGGCAAGGGCCACCCAGGTGGGTGGTGTTTTTTTTTGTTTGTTTCTCAGTTTTTTTGAGACAGGGTCTTGCTCTGTTGCCCAGGCTGGAGTGTAGTGGTGCCATCGTGGCTCACTGCAGGCTTGACCTCCCAGACCCAAACAACCCTCTCACCTCAGCCCCTCGAGCAGCCGGGACCACAGGCGTGTGCCACCACACCCCGCTAATTTTTAAAAATATTTTGTAGAGATGGAGTCTTGCCACCTTGCCCAGGCTGGTGTATGCATTTTAATAAAGCTGTTTTTAAAACACAAAGGAGCAGTAAATAGAATGATGTAGAGGGTTTCTTGCCCATTCTACCTCAACTCCAGAAGGCCACGTTCTTGCTCCTGGACAGTCATAAAAGTGAGGAATGGCAGGAATTCTGTCTGCAAAGGAGGGACTCTCCCAGCTTCACCCGACACGGCACTGCCGGCCGGCTACAGAGCCACACACGCACAGCACGTGGAAGAGCTGGTGAGGACGGCGCGGTCCCGTGGCTCTGCTGCTGGCCTTTCACAGGGCGCTTCTCACGCACACATCCACCCTTTCTCCTCGGGAGCATTCACTCTGCCGGTGCCAGGCCCAGGGCTGTCCAGGCAGGGGCTCCACACTCCTCCAAATGTTCACTCAAACTGCATTTTCTGGTTGGTGCACGCCTGGCTCCGGGCTCCTACAGGAAGTTTCTGGGGACATCACTGGGACTGCTAGGTTCGAACCACCCATCGCGACGATGTCCTTCCCTGTCCTCCTAGAAACGTTTAAGCCAGCCACAACCCCTAGGAGCCCGTGAAGCACATGGCCTGAAATGCCAGGAAAGCACTCTCCAATCCCGGCGGCAGCCGTGGGCTCCAGGCTCCCAGCCACGGGGACTCACAGGCAGTCACGGGCTGTGCACACACCTGGAAACCCTCGTGGAGGCCAGCCCGGCCCAGATGCCTGCCCTGCCCTCGGCGAGCTCAGAGAGACTGGAACAGCACCACCAGCGACAGGCCCAGGCAGGACACACAGGCTGGGAGACTGCACGGCTCCTGGCTGCCCTGCATGGGAGACTGCACGGCTCCTGGCTGCCCTGCATTCCGACCTGTGCACTCCACTAGTTACTAACAGCAATGCCCTTAATATGCGCCCAACTAGGTGGCCTCCGGGAGGCGCAAGGACTCTCCCAACTGCAGCTGCTGGTTCACACCACGGAGCCAGCCAGGGGATGACAGCAGACACTCTGGGAGTGGCCTCAGAGGACGACACACACCTCACAGCACATGCACCCCATAGCACACACATCCCACAGCATAGCACATGCACCCCACAGCGCACGCACCCCACAGCACACATATCCCATACACACACCCCATGGTGCACACGCCTTCCAGCATACACACCCCACAGCACACACACCCCACAGCACACACCCCACAGCACACATATCCCACAGCACACACACCCCACAGCACACACCCCACAGCACACATATCCCACAGCACACACACCCCACAGCACACGCACCCCACAGCACACATATCCCACAGCACACACACCCCACAGCACACACACCCCACAGCACACACACCCCACAGCACACACACCCCACAGCACACACACCCCACAGCACACACACCCCACAGCACACACCCCACGGCACACACCCCACAGCACACACACCCCACAGCACACACCCCACAGCACACACCCCACAGCACACACACCCCACAGCACACACACCCCACAGCACACACACCCCACAGCACACGCACCCCACAGCACACACACCCCACAGCACACATATCCCATAGCACACGTGCCCCATGGCACACGCACCCCAGAGCACACACACCCCACAGCACACATGCACCCCACAGCACTCGCCCTCTGTGTCCCGTGCTGATTCTCCTCCCGCCACCTGAGGCCGGAATGAGGTCGTCGGCTGCTGCTCCCTGTCCTCCCTGCTGGGAAATGGCGTCCGAGCCTCAATGGGGCATCAGGACGTGGAATTCATGAACAGCGTTGACAGAGACGTGAGGCCGTCACTGCCGAGCCTGCAGCTGTGGACGGACCTGTCCCCACAGCCACCTCATGGCGTCAGAGGGTCCCGAGGCTCACCTGGCAGTAGCCCACTCCCTGGTTATGGTGCCCATATGCCAGCAGCACATTGTACAGGGTCCTCTGTAAGCAGGGGTCCGTGGTCTTCCGGAACTTCACGTTGTCAGGGAAGGTCCGGTTCAGGTCTGTGGGAAATTCAGAACGAATCACCCACGGGTTTCTGTTCCACAAGCCTCCCACCCCTCCAGCTGCCCCAAGGGTGGCCACCTGGGTTCCACTTGGGACTTACGGACTGGTTTTCACCCTGGCCGCACAGCAGACTCAACACAGCCAGAGCGACAGGCTCACTGGGCCAGGAAGGAGGGGGTGATCCTGAACTCGGGGCAGAGAGGGGCCCTAACCGTCCTTCCCGCAGAGTCAGTGACGGCAGAGCGACCCCAGAGCTGGTGGCCAGGCCATGGCACTCCCTCCTCAATGCCCGTCTCCTCCCGGCCCCCAGCACAGGCCTCCTGCACCTCGGACCTCGCGCGTAGCGGAGGCAACTCTGCCTCGAGAACCCAGGGTGACGGGTGGAGAGAAATGCACACAAAACTTTGAGGTGTTTTCCTAATTTCAAAGATCCAAAACAGAAGGAGACAGAATAAATTGAGACTCCTCAGAGATAAAGGACACGGCTGAGAGCTGAGAGCTGAGAACCAAATAAACCTCGCGTTGTCAGCTTGTGTGTGCAGGAGGCATCCCTGCCGGCCTCTTCCTTCCTCGGCACCAACCCCTCCCACTGTCCCGCCCAGGCATCTCTTGGCAGGACAGTGTGGCCCTGGCCAAGCTGTTTAGTGCTGGGGGACCCGGATACCACGTGGGTCCCTGAGACTAACCAAGCCTCACGCTGACCAAGTGCCAGGCCTCACTGAAGCTGACCTCCACGTTAACCCTGGACACAAGCCGAGCAGGAAGGATAATGCCGGCTTGACAACTCCACTGGTTTCTGCTCCCACTGGCCCTACCTCTGTTGGAGGTGTTTGCCAGGCACCCCATGCGGTCACCAGCGGACAGCCGCTTTCTGCACAAGTTCCAAGATGGACTCACAGCAGTCCCCGCCAGCCATGACGCTGAGATGGGTGTACACCCAGCTCTGGAGGAACCCAACCGCCTGTGGTCTCTCCATAACGGCTGCAAAATACTGTAAGTCTGTTTCCGATCTCTGGCCCCAGGCCTTATCTTTGCTTACAAAAAACTAGATTTGGGCGAACATTAGTTCAATGTCTCAGAGCACGTTATTTCTCATCGTGTGTTTTCTTACAAAAGAGCCTTTTTTTTTTTTTCTGGAATTCTAAACATTCCAAAAAATGGAATCAGTCAAGGGGAAGTTGGTATTTTTGCTATTTCAGACTAGAGTGACCAGCTGTGTTCATTTCTATGTAATATTTTTATTGACTTTTCCATATATATATATTTATTTATATATATATTTATATATATATTTAACACAGGGTCTCACTCTGTCACCCAGGCTGGAGTGCAGAGGTGCAATCACGGCTCACTGCATCCTCGACCTCCAGGGCTCAAGCGATCCTCCCACCTCAGCTTCCTGAGTAGCTGAGACTACAGGCACACACCACCATGCCTGGGCTAATTTACGTATTGTTTTGTAAAGACAGAGTTTTGCCATGGTGGCCAGGCTGGTCTTGAACTCCTGAGCTCAACTAATCCGCCTGCCTCAGCTTCCCGAAGTGCTGGGATTACAGGCGTGAGCCACCACACTAAGTTTCTTGATATGTTTTGATAACATCCTGCGGGAAAGGAGATGGCCCCATCTCCATTGTGGAGACAGAAGAGCATGGGAGCTTTCTGTCTGCACTGCGTGGCCTGGCATTGGCTCTGTGGGACTGGACCATCCACTGCATGGCTCCTGCAGGATAACTGACCAGGTGGCTCCAATTACTAAGCACAGAACTGCCATGGACCCAGCAGAGTCCACTCTAGGTAGGAGCCCACAGCTGAAAGCAGGGACCCAGTAGAATCCACACTCTGGGTAGGAGCCCACAGCTGAAAGCAGGGACCCAGCAGAGTCCACTCTAGGTAGGAACCCACAGCTGAAAGCAGGGACCCAGCCCCACACTCTGGGTAGGAACCCACAGCTGAAAGCAGGGACCCAGCCCCACACTCTGGGTAGGAACCCACAGCTGAAAGCAGGGACCCAGCCCCACACTCTGGGTAGGAACCCACAGCTGAAAGCAGGGACCCAGCCCCACACTCTGGGTAGGAACCCACAGCTGAAAGCAGGGAACCAGCACCACACTCTGGGTAGGAACCCACAGCTGAAAGCAGGGAACCAGCACCACACTCCGGGTAGCAGCCCACAGCTGAAAGCAGGGACCCAGCAGAATCCACATACCCAGGCTCACGGCCATGCCACCCATAACAGCCGTGCGGCAGGAGAGCCCAGGGGTCCACTGATAGATGGATAAATGAACAAAATGTAGTCTGCCCATGCGTGGAATATTATTCACCCTTAAAGGAGGAAATTGTCACACAAGATGCAGCACAGAGGATCCCTGAGGACTGAGGCGAGGGAAAGGACCCCAGCTGCAGAGGACGCAGCCCACTGGACTCCTCTTATGTGACCCTGGAGTTGCCAAAGCACGGAGACAAGCGCACAGTGGGACTGCCAGGGGCTGGGCAAGGACACGGGGGTCGGTGCTTGACAATGGGGATGGCACAGAGACAAGCGCACAGCGGGATTGCCAGGGGCTGGGTGAGGACACGGGGTTCAGTGCTTAACAATGGGGAAGCTCCCAAGAGCTTCAGCTTGGGAAAATGAAATGGTAAATTTTATATTAGGCATATTTTACCATAATTTAAAAAACAATTCAGCCAGGTGGGTGGCTCACTCCTGTAACCCTAGCACTTAGGGAGGTGAAGGAGGGAGAATCCTCAGAGCCCGGGAGTTCAAGACCAAAACCCCATCTCTGCAAAAAAATAAAAATTAAAAAATGAGCCAGGTGTGGTGGTGCACACCTGTGGTTCAGACCACTTCCAGCTACGCAGGAGGCTGAGGCAGGAGGATCGCTTGAGCCTGGTAGGTCATGGCTGAAGTGAGCTGTCACTGTGACCGCACCACTACACTCCAGTCTGGGTAACAGACTGACACCTGTCTCAAAAAAAAATAAAAATAAAAATAAAAATTCATCCAAAAAAGTGAAGTGTCAGACAGACTGACACCTGTCTCAAAAAAAAAAAAAAAAATCATCCAAAAAACCACAAACCACAGACTTTAAATTCATTTTTCAGACAGCAGTGCTGTGTTAATATGCACCCCCCCCCCCCCCACCCACCCACTGCACCCAAGCTCTCCTCTTCCCACCCTGAATCAGCGTTTCTGGCCGCCAGGCCGTGCATCTGTTTGGAGACCTTTGGCGGCAATCACTCTGTGGTCAGGATGCAGCCTCTCCCCTGGCAGCCCCAGCCCCCAGCCTTGGGAGCCCCCTCCCCACTGGCTCATCCCCATGGACAGGAGACCCCCAGGAAGGGCAGCAGGATGCACCATGTCCTCCCCGTCCCGTCTTTCTAACCTCTCAGCACTTTAAAGCCACTGGGTTTTTTACAATTAAGTATATTGTGTTTAAATGTGTATTTCTCAAAAACTGTTAAAATCAGAAGGGCAGATGTACTTTCTAAAAATCTATTCAATTTAGGTTAACCAATTTTTTTTTTTTTTTTTTTTGAGATGGAGTTTCACTCTTGTTGCCCAGGCTGGAGTGCGGTGGTGCAATCCCAACTCACCGCAACCTCCACCTCCCGGGTTCAAGCGATTCTCCTGCCTCAGCCTCCCGAGTAGCTGGGATTACAGGCATGCGCCACCACGCCCGGCTAATTTTGTATTTTTAGTAGAGACGGGGTTTCACCATGTTGGGCAGGCTGGTCTCGAACTCCTGACCTCAGGTGATCCGCCCTCCTCAGCCTCTCAAAGTGCTGGGATTACAGGTGTGAGCCACCGCGCCCGGCCTTAGGTTAATCAATTTCGTTAGCACTCTGAAGTTCTGAGAGCCAGGGACCCTATGGTTATGTGATTACTGAGAAAAATGAGAGGAGAAGGGAGTCCAGCAATTATGATAACCAGACACAAAAAAGGAAGCCCTGGTGTGCTGCCTCGTGAGCGCAGCTGCGTCTGAAGGCACGTGAACAGCGCCCGGTGCGAAGCGCGCCGGCAACAGAGGCCGCCTCTCACTGTCCTGCGAGTCCTCATGGAGCGTATCTGCTCCTTCGTGCCCATTTTCTTATTAGCCAGCTAGGCACGTGAATATTTGCTGAGTGAATTACGATCATTGTTCTCCCCTTGCAAAGGCTTCAGTTTTGATTCTTTCATGGAGGAAGACGTAACTTCAAGTTAAAACCAGCAGGCGCACCGCTCACCCCTGGACGCTGAGGCTAGACACTGGGTGGAAACCGGTTCCTTCCGGCCCCCGGGCCCTGCACCAGAGCTCGACCCCCACCGCCTCACCTGTCCTGATGGCGTCCTCCAGCCTGGGGTTTCTCTCTCCCTGGAGAAGCTGGTGGTAGTAGCCGGGATTCTGGTCCATCTGAGCCTGGGCCCCACTCAGCACCATCCAGACGCGGGCACGGTGCTCCAGCGGGACCCCTTTCCGGACATAGCGCTTCACTGAAGGCCGAGAGGACGGACAGCGTGTGAGCTGGACCAGGGGCCTGCGGGGCCCACGCGTTCCTGCCTCACTTTCCACTCTCACCAGTTCTCTTCTTAAATCAAATATTAAAGAGACCCAGAACTTCGTCCATCTCCACCAAAACTGGTACATACACTCCTTTAAAAATTCTGCTCTCCTCTCCCTCTCAACAGAGCACAAACCAGACTGGCTGCAGAACCACCCCCACGCCCACTTCACCATTCAATGCAGGTGGTCAGGAAACAGAGCCGCGGTCAGATGGCTGCTCTGCAAAGCTTCCTGGCAGCCGCGCAGAGCAGCAGCAAAGGGGCAAAGCAGTGAGAGGCCCAGCTGAGAACGAGGAGGCCGGCTGGGCTCAGCTGTGAGCACCTCAGGTGGGACGCCACAGCTGGGAGAACACGGTTTCAGTGGCAGACGTCACTGTCCAACTCGTGCAGTTAATCTCTATATATTGAAAGCTACTCCATTTTGTAGGGATATTTTAATTGACAATAAAAATGTGAAAACGTAATTAGTAATTTTAATGGCCACAGAAACATATAGGGACAGAAGCCAAAAGCCATGAGCTATCTTCATTAGTCAATACTGAGTAATTTCTTAGGCAGACGGAAAAGGTATGTATGGCTAACATCTGAATTAATTATGTTAAGTCCAAAGCTGCGACACTGTGCTCTTAACCTACAAAACAGTTAATTTTCAAAGCAAATATTTAAAGTTTTGCTGTTTTCCTTTGATACTACACTATACATATTTTATTTTATTTTATTTTTTTCGAGACGGAGTCTTGTTCTGTCGCCCAGGCTGGAGTGCAGTGGCGCAATCTCGGCTCACTGTAACCTCCGCCTCCCAGGTTCAAGCAATTCTCCTGCCTCGGCCTCCTGAGTAGCTGGGATTACAGGCACCTGCCACCATGCCTGGCTAATTTTTGTATTCTTAGTAGAGACAGGATTTCACCATGTTGGCCAGGATGGTCTTGAACTCTTGACCTCATGATCCGCCCACCTCGGCCTCCCAAAGTGCTGGGATTCCAGGCGTGAGCGACCACGCCTAGCCCTGCACATATTTGAAAAGAAACCAATATTTTAAAAGAAACCATACTTTACAAAAGAAAAGAAGGCATATGCAATTTGTAAAATTCTATAAGCTGCCTTAAAAGAAAAAAATCTGAGGCACCAGCTGTATTTAGCAGATAAAAACTCATAACTTTATAGGCTACAGTCAAGAAAAGCACTATAGGGTAAAACTTTATGAGCTCAAATTCCAAGGTGATCCACAATGTATGATCATCTGGACACAAGCAGATGATCGTGTGCTATGTGATTACTGAGAAAATCAGGCTCTGGAAGGACAGGCCCTTGTCTGTCCACTGGGCTTCCCACTCCTGGAAGGGAACCTGGGAGGCAGCAAGGTGATCCACAATGTATGATCATCTGGACACAAGCAGATGATCGTGTGCTATGTGATTACTGAGAAAATCAGGCTCTGGAAGGACAGGCCCTTGTCTGTCCACTGGGCTTCCCACTCCTGGAAGGGAACCTGGGAGGCAGTAATTGCTCACTAAATATGTGACGAATTATACAAGGACAACGAGGGAAGACCCAGAGGAGAGAGAAAACAGATACTAATGCCATCCACTGAAAGCCAAAGAATCCCTCTTAAGGGCCGGGCGCAGTGGCTCACGCCTGGAATCCCAGCACTTTGGGAGGCTAAGGCAGGCGGATCACGAGGTCCAGAGATCGAGACCATCCTGGCCAACATGGTGAAACCCTGTCTCTACTAAAAATACAAAAATTAGCTGGACGTGGTGGCTCATGCCTGGAATCCCAGCACTTTGGGAGGCCAAGGCGGGCGGATCACGAGGTCAAGAGATCGAGACCATCCTGGCCAACATGGTGAAACCCTGTCTCTACTAAAAATACAAAAATTAGCTGGACGCGGTGGCTCATGCCCGTAATCCCAGCACTTTGGGAGACCAAGGTGGACGGATCACCTGAGGTCCAGAGATCGAGACCAGCCTGGCCAACATGGTGAAACCCCATCTCTACTCAAAATACAAAAATTAGCTGGGCGTGATGGCTCACGTCTGTAGTCCTAGCTACTTGGGAGACTGAGGCAGGAGAATAGCCTGAACCTGGCAGGCAGAGGTTGCAGTGAGCCAAGATCACACCACTGCACTCCAGCCTGGCGACAGAGTGACACTCTGCCTCAAAAAAAAAAAAAAAGAATCCCTCTTAAGAAACCCTCTCTGCTGGTTTAGAAACATATTTGAGGATCATGTCTCAGGTAAGAACATCTCAGCACACTTGGTTTACGGTTTATTCACACTGCTTACGGGAACATGAAAAACATGTTTTGCTTTATTTTTAAAATTCTACCAAAGACACCAATAATTCAGCCTGACTTTCCTCCAAGTTAGTACGATTCATACTGAGGTTTGCTGTAGGTCTCATGACCCTCAGAGGGCAGCTTGACCAGGAATGCTCTGAATGAGTTCTTAGTCATTCTGTGGTATACAACAGCAGGAGACGGTGAGTCCCAGCACAGGCAAGGACTGTTCTAACTGAGAGGGACAGAAGCAGAAAGGAGAGGCCATGCAAAAACCAGTGGTACTTCTACAAACTAATAATGAACAACTGGAAATCATATATTTAAAACTGCGGCCTGGCGTGGTGGTTCATGCCTGTAATCCCAGCGCTTTGGGAGGCCAAGGCGGGTGGATCACTGAGGTCAGGAGTTCAAGATCAGCCTGACCAACATGGCAAAACCCCGTCTCTACTAAAAAAATACAAAAATTAGCCGGGCGTGGTGGCAGGTGCCTGTAATCCCAGCTACTTGGGAGGCTGAGGCAGGAGAATCGCTTGAACCTGGGAGGCGGAGGTTGCAGTGAGCTGAGATTGCACCACTGCACTCCAGCCTGGGAGACACAGAGAGACTCCATCTCAAAAAATAAATACATAAAAATAAAAAAATAAAATTGGCATCATTTACAATAGTAACAAGAAATAAAAGGAGAAATACTTAGGTAAAAACCTAACGAAGTATTTGCAGGATCCAAATACTGAATGCTGCAAAAGCAATCAAATAAGACTGAAATAAACTAATAGATACACCATGTTCACAGATTGCAAGGCTCACTCTTAAGACGTCAGTTCTTCCAAAGTTGATCTATAGATTCCTATATGCACCTCCTAATCACTGTTCCAGGAAAAAATACTTTGTAGACAATGACAAGCTGATTCTAAACTTTATATGCAAAGTGAAAAGAACCAAAACAATTTTGAAAATGAAGTTGGAGGAGACATATTACCTGATTTTATGCTTTACTATAAACCTACAGTAAGACAGACAACGTGGTACTGAAAAAAAGTTAGACAAATGGAATAATGGGATATAATAAGGAATCCACAAAGAGACCCACACAAACAGAACCAATTGCTTTTTGATAAAGATGCAAAGGAAATTTAATGCACACAGAATAGTCCATCTACAAAAGAATGACTAAAATAAAAAAACACCAACAATATGAAGAGCTGGCAAGAATGTGGAGCAATTAGGACACTCATACATTTGTAGTGGGAATGCAAAATTTACAGCCACATTGGAAAGGCGGTTTGTAATTTCTCCCTAGTTAGTTAAACATGCACTTGTCTTATGACCCAGCAATCCCATGCAAAGTGTTTAGTCAAGATAAATGAAGACTAAGTTCACACAAAAACCTGTAGGTGGATGTTTATAATGTCAGCTTACACATTCCAAATGTCTTCTGCTGATGAATGGGTTTTTAAAAATTGTAGTACATCCGTAAATGAAGTACCTCAGCAATAAAAAGGAAGGAACTATTGACACATACAAGGTCCTGGATGGATCTCCAATGCATTAGGTGAAAGAAACCAGACTCAAAAGCTACAATCTGCATGATTCCACTAATGACACCATAGAAATGGCTGAACTACAGGAATGGGGAAGAGCTCAGTGATGTGGGCAGTGGGCTGACTTCAAAGGACAGGATTGTTGAAGGCGACAGAATCTTGACTGTGATGATGACTGCCTAGCCGCATGTTTGTCCAAATTCACAGAACCATATACTGTTAAGAGTGAATTTTACTGTAAATTGTTAAAATTATTTGATAGGCCAGGTGCAGTGGCTCATGCCTGTAATCCCAGGAGACTCCATCTCTACAAAAAAACTCTTAAAAATTAGCTGGGCATGGTGGTGCACACCTGTAGTCCCAGCTACTCTGGAGGCTGAGGCGGGAGGATTGCTCCTCTAGGCTGCAGTGAGCTATGATCGTCCCACTGTCCTCCTGCCTGGGTGACAGAGCAAGACCCTGTCTCGATAATAACAATAGTATCAAGGTTGTATTTAAGAGAAAGGTCGAAATGGCTAAATGCACCAGCTCTGGAGTCAGACACTCTGCTCCGCTATGACTTGCAGGCTCCAGACCCTGAGCGTGCCTTGGTTTCCTCATTGTAAAGTGAACAGAAGGCACCGAGCCTGCACTCGAGGCCCCCGAGCAGCTCTGGCAGTTGGAGCAACACCCGGAAGCTTCACAGAACAAAGAATTCTGCGACTTTTTGATAAGTTTGTTATCTGGATTTACATTGTTTCTTTATAGAAGAAAGAAAATGGTTTACTTGTCCTCACAGACTGACACTTTCCCAAGGGCAGGGCTAACCCACAGAGCATCACTAATGTTTGGAGAAGTATAAAATATCAAGTCAAAACAGTTGGGAAATTTTTAAAAAGAAGCTACATCCAGAGAACTGACGTCCATCTGTCTACCCTGACAAAGTTAGGCAAATCCCCAGTTTTTCGGTGTATCTTTGAAAATATGTTTTCTCAATTTAACTTAGGTGGTGTTAATATTCTAAGCCACCAGGAAGGTCTCAAAGAAGCCAACGGCCCTGAAGCTGCTTCCCTGCAGACGTCTATTCTCGAGATGGAGAATGAAATAGGAATCCAACAGGACTAAGTTTGTTGAATTTAGTCTTTCCAGGGAGGAAGAGGAAGCTGTCTTCCTAAGGGCTCCTGGTGGATATTTGCTATGGAAAAAGGAAAATACAATATTTATTGTACCCACCAAGAGTGTGATCAGGCAGAATACATAATAACTGTCGCTTAAGACATGTGGAATGCTGAGATTGGTAGATGATTGTGTTCCTGGAGACTTCAACATGGGGAGTGCAGATGAAAACCCTCCAAAAGCAGAGGAAAGAACTCTTATCACTGTCAGCCTGGAATACCTGGCAGGAAGAAGTCGTACTCCCATTTTTGGAATAACTCGTCCACTCCAGTTTTATGCCCGACCCTCCGCTCTTGGGGCTCTGCCAGTGCTCATGGGCACCCTGATGGTCACACTGGGACCCAGGCCCCAGGCCAGTAGAGACACACGTGATCACTGACTCCATGTGCCTCCCACCGGAGTCACCAGCATCCCTACTCCCTGCAGAACAGGCCCACAGCCCTGTGGCTCCCACCCCTCAGGCTGAGGCTCATATAGGATCAAAGAGATATATTTGCTCACAGACCCATTTATGCCAGTGATGCTTGCTACCATAATTACATGGTCCAATTAACATTACATAAATTAGCCCAGCGTGGGGGCTCACGCCTGTCATCCCAGCATTTTGGGAGGCTGAGGTGGGCAAATCACTGGAGCTCAGGAGTTCAAGACCAGCCTGGCCAACAAGGCAAAACCCATCTCTACTAAAAACACAAAAATTAGCCGGGCATGGTGGCGAGTGCCTGCAATCCCAGTTACTCAGGAGGCTGAGGCAGGAGAATTGCTTGAACCTGGGAGGCAGAGGTTGCAGTGAGCCGAGATTGCGCCACTACTCTCCAGCCAGGCTGACAGAGCTAAACTTTGTCTCAAAAAAAAAACAAAAAATTAAAGCAAAAAGAAGACAGTTGTTACTTCAATAAAAACAAAGTGAAATTTTTAGAAAGAGTTGATAGAGACCAATGCTAAAAAAAAAAAAAAAAGCAAAAACAAAACTGTTGAATTAGGTGTAAAATAATTGCAAAGGAGTGGGGAAAAGAATAAAAATCTGGAGGATTTTGCATCCGGATTGCTTTTTTCCTTTTCCCTGCTCTTCCCAGAACCCCCTCCCAAGTCCATATTGGAAAGTGGGGGCAATGCGCTGAGTGGTTCCCTAAAAAGGAAAATATGGAACCCAAGTTAGCAGCCCCTGGTCAAAGAAAAGGACAGCGATAGGACAGACCCAAACGACAAAGGCAAAGACAGGAGAATGACTGTGCAGTTGTGTTTTCTGTAAAAACAAAAGTTTATGCACAACCATACATCTTTCAGATTCTCCGCTGTAACCAACCTCCAGGTCACAGCCACAGGACTTCCCACGGACTTCCCCTGCTCTTAAAACAAACTGCAGAACCAAGCGTGGACTTCTGCTCCTGAGGGGGACGGAAGGACAGTCCCCTGCGGTCATCTCTATAGGAGATGGGGGCCATGGGTGGGAGAGAAACTCCCTGTTGCACTTTGTAGCCCTCAGTATGATTAAAGTGTTTACCATGTACATAAATTATGCTTTTTAAGTTCACATGTCTTATATACTTGTATGTTACTTTTTAAAATTAAAAGACAGTTAACTTTTAAGAATAAATCAGGCGCAGTGGCTCATGCCTGTAATCCCAGCATTTTGGGAGGCCAACGTGGGCAGATCCCTTGAGGTCAGGAGTTTGAGACCAGCCTGGCCAATATGGTAAAACCCATCTCTACTAAAAATAGAAAAATTAGCCTGGCGTGGTGGTAGGTGCCTGTAATCCCAGCTACTTGGGAGGCTGAGGCAGGAAAATCGCTTGAACCCAGGAGGCAGAGGTTGCAATGAGCTGAAATCATGCCACTGCACTATAGCGTGGGCGACAGAGAGAGACTCCGTCTCAAAATAAAAAAAATAAGAAAATAAAAAATAAATTAGCCAGGTGTAGTGGTGTGCACCTGTAATCCCAGCTACTCAGGAGGCTGAGGCAGGAGAATCACTTGAACCCAGGAGGTGGAGGCTGCAGTCAGCTGAGATCGCACCACTGCACTCCAGCCTGGGCGACAGAGTGAGACTCTGTCTCAAAAATAAATAAATCAAAAAGAATAAATGAAAAGGAAAAATAAAGACACATGTTCCACTGGAAACGTGAACATGCAGAGGCCACAGGGATGGGACATGATGCATTCGTGGGAAGCATATAGGATATTAACTTCCATCTCTATAAAAAATTTAAAAATTAGCCAGGAGTGGTGGCCGCACCAGTGGTCCCAGCTATGCGGGAGGCTGAGAGGGGAGGATGGCTGGAGCCCAGGAGGTCAAGGCTACAGTGAGTGGTGATTGTGCCACTGCACTCAGAGGGATACCCTGTCTCAAATAAATAAATAAAAGCAAAAGTTGATCTTGTCACCCCCTGCCTGGAAAACCTTCAACAGTTGGCTTCTCTATGCCTGGCTGTGGTCACCACACACCTCCGACCCTCCGCCCAGGTGCAGGGCCCCTGGTTTCATCTCTGTCCTTCCCCACCAGGTCCCTACTGCTCGGTCCCTGGAAGCCCAGCTGCCATTCACATCCCCCTTCTCAGGAAGCCCCCAGGACTCCCCTTTGACCCCACTTCTCTGAGTTCCTAGCTCCAGGGCACATTCCCACAAAGCCCTCACCCCAGGCAGACACTTCATTCATTCACTGAACACACAGGGAAGTCGCCTGGCACTGCCCCAGGTTCTGAGGACTGAGCAGTGAATGAAAAATCCGTTGCAGGGAGGAAGGGTTTTTGACTCCAGCAGGGGCTGTGCTGGGAAAGGCAGAAATGAGGAGGTGCCCTCCGCACAGGGAAGCCTGAGGAGCCCCGGAGGAGGGGGCCCTGCAGCTAACCCCGAGGCGGGCGGGCGGTCAGGCCGGTGCTCACCGCAGCAGTAGGAGGCCTGGGGTCGTGGAGGAGCGGCAGGTCGAGCAGGACCCTGTGGGTCCCGTCACAAGGACGGAGTCTCGCTCTGTCTCCCAGGCTGGAGTGCAATGGCGCAATCTCGGCTCACTGCAACCTCCGCCTACTGGGTTCAAGTGATTCTCCTGCCTCAGCCTCCAGAGTAGCTGGGATTACAGGCATGAGCCACCACGCCCGGCTAATTTTGTATTTTTAGTAGAGACGGGGTTTCACCATGTTGCTCAGGCTGGTCTCAAACTCCTGACCTCAGGTGATCCGCCCGCCTCGGCCTCCCAAAGCGCTGGGGTTACAGGCGGGAGCCACCGCGCCCGGCTAATTTTGTATTTTTAGTAGAGACGGGGTTTCACCATGTTGCTCAGGCTGGTCTCAAACTCCTGACCTCAGGTGATCCGCCCGCCTCGGCCTCCCAAAGCGCTGGGGTTACAGGCGGGAGCCACCGCGCCCGGCATGGATCGAGTTTTGATCCACCCCGATCTGGCTCGCTGCTGGGAGGGACGGGTCTCCTTCGCGTCCGACCAGCCGGCCCATCTCAAAGCGGGAAAACCGGTCCCTGCGGCTGCCCTAGCTCGGAGCCCGCAGCTTCGTCCCGACCTGCCCGGAAAGGTTCCTCCCCCTCCCTCCGCTCCCGGAGCCCGGACTTTGCCCGGCCCGTCCCAGCCCGACCCACCTGCGCCCTCGGGACACACCTGTCCGGCTCCTGGGGACGCCCCCGCCCTGCAGCAGCCGGGACCATTTGATCGCCCTGCGGGTGAGCGTGACCAGGTAGCTGGAGAAAAACTTCTCGTAGGCGGCGTCGTCGAAGTCCTCAGGCCGCTCGAATCCGTACGGGTCGATCCTGCAAAACCGAGAGAAGGAGGCCGGCGTCCCCGAAGTTTCCTCTGGGGGGTCGGGGGCCCGCGCGGGGACCGCAGCCGCCGGGGGCGCCCGCACCCCGCGCCACACACCTGGGGACCCGCGAGCGCTCGGCGGGCTGCATGCGGGGAGGGAGGCTCGCACCGAGCGAGGCCAGCGGGTCCCAAGTTCGCCTCCCGGCTCCGGGGCGCTTAAGTCCTTCCGGCGGGACCGCGGGCGCGTGGGGGCGGGGCTGGAGGCGGGGCGGGGGGAGGGGCAGGGCGGGGGGAGGGGCGGCTGGGGGTGGGGAGGACTTGGGGACAGAGGAGGGGCAGGAGCGGGTGAGGGGCGGGGGAGGACTGGGGGAGGGGCAGGGGAGCACCCAGGGCGGGGGAGGGGCGGGGCTTGGGGGGAGGGGGAGGGGAGAGAGGGGCGGGTGGGGGTGGGGCGGGGAATGGGCGGAGGGTGGGGGCGGGGCGGGGCCTGCTCCTGGGGCTTCCGAGGCCGCGGCGTCCCGCGGGCAGAATCGGGGGCGCCTCCCGCAGAACCCCCGCGGCCTGGACCCGGGTGAGAGGAGCTTCTGCGATTCCTTCAAACCTCAGTGCCTGGCCGACCCGACTCTGACACCTGACTCCTATTTTTATTTTATTTTTTATTTTCTCCGCTGCATTTCAAGGCCGAGACCAACACACAAATGAGAAGCCCCCAGGGGCGCCCGCCCGTTCCTGCCCCCCCAAACCAGGGACCGGGGTCCCCCCACCCGCGAGCCAGGCCTGGGAGAATCCGGGGCAGCTCTGGTTCCGAACGGCTTCTTCTCGGTCCGCATCCAATGACATTGTCCTGAGATTTCAGCTGCTTTTCGTGTGCGGGAGGCCCCGGAAATTTGCCAGAACTGCAGATATTGAATTTTGCTCTGGCGACGTGGCAAAGGGGAGACCCCAGACGTGAGGTGCTGGGGCGACCTCGCCCTGGGTCCCCCGGGGGTCTGGAGCGGGGGCTCCTCCGACAGGCCTCTCCCCGCCTGTAATTGAGGCCCAGGGCGCCCTGGACAGACCCCAGGAGGAGGCCGTTCCCGGACTCCAGACGCGCTTTCCTGTGAGAAGCAGCCCGGCCTCGTCTGGGTGAGGCGAGGATCACAGGCTCAGCGTCCCCTGCGCGTCCGTCAGGGCCTTTCGGAACCAACTTGGGACCTTCCCATGGGTGTTTCCGGAATGTTCCATGCGAGCGCCACCCAGGAGCCTGGACAGCAGCGTGTGGAACGGACCGGTCCCTAAGTGCGGACTCCCGCCTCTGCCTTTCACCCTTCTCCAGCCCTTGCAAGACTGGGGGGCGGCGGGGGGGGTGGTCAGTGCTCAGCGGAGCAGAGCCCCCGACACGGTTCCTCCCGTTCCTAGTCTGCTGGTTCTGGGAACTCCCCAAGCTTTCAGCCCAGCTCCTCAGCACTGGCCTTTGGTAACACGCGGTGTCCCTCATTTGAGAGATCGCACAGCCCCTACTCTACGGTCTGACCTCCTTGGGATGTTTAGACCCAAACCAGGAGACAGGCCTCCTGCCCCTCGGCCTACGGGTGCCCCACAATCCAGGACTGACAGGTGGGCGTCCGTCCCCAGGGTCTTCGAACCCCGTCTGGGCTCCTCTCTGCCTAAGTCAGTGACTCCCTGAACCCCTCTCGGGCTCTAACTGACGCCCGAATTTCCTATATTGCATCCCTCGCGCTTTCTGGAGCAACAGACACAGTCCTGCTCCCCACTTCCCAGCACCCGGGCTCCTGCGCCCAAATCGCCCCACACCGCGCAGCTTCTGTTCCAACCCCAGGCCTGGAAGCCTCACGGCTCCCCTTTTCCCTAATTCCTGCCTTCTGGCCGTGGAGATGGGGTTCTAACCTCCCTTTCCCACCACTGCCGTGGAAAGCAGCGTGGCAGGCAGCACGGACCAGGGGCCGCCAGCTCCCGAGCCTGAGTGTGATGGCGGGACTGCCACCAAATGTATTTTTGGGCCAGATGTAGGGAGACTGTGGGGGAGCAGGTCAGATAAGAGCGGTGCCCTCCAGGAAGAGTGGAGAGGAGAGATACAGAGAGGCCAGAGCCCCAGGCTCTGTGCAGGGTGGGCAGCCAGACCGAGGCAGCTAGAAAGGTCTCCCACTCCAGCCCAGGCCTGGCCAAGCCCCAACCTGGGACCTGACTGGGAGACAGCAGCTCCTATCTGGAACAGCTCCCACCTGGGACTGTGTCCCTCAGGTGCCTCCATTCACCCCCTCCCCCCCGCCCCACCCCAGTGCCAAGCACCCAGCAGGCACCCAAGCATCCTCACACAAACTCCCTTTCTGTGAAGCCACCAGCACGGTCAGCCATGATGCAAAAGCCAGGTGCACACCCACCCCAGGAGTGACTGTGCTGGCCACAGCCGCTCCAGACAGCCCTTTCCGGGGGAGGCTTTGCAGTGCTGGAGCTCTGTGTCAGCTTGCCCTGCAGTTCAGGGACTCAGAATTCACCCTCCCCGGGGGGACCCAGCTCCCTTGCAGGAGGCCCTCTTCAGTCTGAGGGGCCTCGGGCCACGCCAGGGGGCCTCTGTGGAGTCACCACCCATGATGCCCCTCCTCCCTTCAGGAATTCAGCCGTCTTGTTGCTTTTTTTTTTTTTTTTTTTTTGAGTCGGAGTTTCACTCTTGTTGCCCAGGCTGGAGTGCAATAGCTCAATCTCGGCTCACTGCAACCTCCACCTCCTGGGTTCAAGCGATTCTCCTGCCTCAGCCTCCCAAGTAGCTGGGATTACAGGCATGCGCCACTATGCCCAACTAATTTTGTATTTTTAGTAGAGACGGGGGTTTCTCCATGTTGGCCAGGCTGTTTTCGAACTCCCGACCTCAGGTGATCCGCCCACCTTGGCCTCCCAAAATGCTGGGATTACAGGCGCGAGCCACTGTGCCTGGCCCTTGTTGCTTTTTTGTAGAAGCTGCTGCCCTTTGGAAGTTAGAAGGGCTTCAGGAGTACTTCAGTTCTGGGGTGCCCATCAAGATGGAAGGAACGTCTAGCATCCTCAAGGCTGGGAGGACCTGAGAAAATGGGATGTTAGTACAGAGGACAAAGATAACGGCAGCAGAACCCACTGAGCCATGATGAACCATGACGTGGGCATCTTCGTGGAACCACAGCATGTGCCAAACCCCACGGAGCTCCAGGCTGTCCTGGAGGCTGAAGCCAGTCAATTGACCACATGCTGCCTGGTTACAGGAGACGGGCAACTGGGAGTGGGGAGGGTCACCCAAATCTCACTGCAGGAAATTCCAGTGCAGTGCGACTCTAGCCCTGAGGGGAGGACAGGTCTTGCCAGAGACCTGCGGGTCCTGGTGCTGCAGAGCTGGCTGGGGACTGGGACGCTGCATTTCCAACCTGCTAGCAGGAGGCCCTGCTCTGGCCCATGGACCGCATTGTGCAGCCAGGCTGTGGAACCCGTGGCCTGATTTTCAGCAGAGGGCTGGAGACAGAAATCGGTGGCGAGGGGGCAATGTTATAGGTGGAAAGGGTGTGTTAATATTTCAGGGAGAGTCAAGCCCTAATCTGAGGTGTGTGTGTATATACATACATAATAATATATAACAGTAATGATTATTTTTAAGGAAAATTGACAGTGATAAGCTTTACCTGAGCCCTATGATCCTGGGAGGTTAGGAAGTCCCCCCTTTATGTTCTGGAAACAGCTCAGAACCCTGTCCCCAGGTGACAAAGATGAGATTCATGATGTCCCTTATTTACCTGTGACAAGGCTGGACACATCCTCCAAAGTCCTGTCTTTTGCCTCATAAATATGTAACTGAACTGTTGTTCTCATTGGAACCAAATACACTGGTGACAAGTTCTGGTTAAGTCTCCTCCAGGGCCCTGACCGTGGGCCCAGTGACCGGTTCTGGTTAAGTCTCCTCCAGGGCCCTGACCGTGGGCCCAGTGACCGGTTCTGGTTAAGTCTCCTCCAGGGCTCTGACCGTGGGCCCAGTGACCGGTTCTGGTTAAAACTCTCCTCCAGGGCCCTGACCGTGGGCCCAGTGACCAGTTCTGGTTAAGTCTCTTTCAGGGCCTTGACTGTGTGCCCAGCCTCAGCCTGGGCAGGGGTTCAGATGCAGCTTTCTCGCATTGCTGCCTGGTCAACAGGCCCCCCACCCCCCTCCCCACACCTGCTGCTCCACTGCACACAAGAAAACCACGTTTTGCCCAACTCTTGAGACCTCACAGGTCTGACACACTTGCAATCATCCTTTCAGAAACAGTACCAAATCTAGATTTTTTAAAACACTCTCAATTTATTTATTTATTGCTCCTGGCAACCACTCTTCTACTTTCTGCTTCTACGCATTGGAGATTTGCTTTTTTTTTTTTTTTTTCTGGTTTGTGACAGGGTCTTGTTCTGTCACCCAGGCTGGAGTGCTGTGGTGTGAACTTGGCTCACTGCAGCCTGGAACTTCCGGGCTCAAGTGATTCTTCTACCTCAGCCTCCTGAGTAGCTAGGACCACAGGCATGTGCCACCACACCTGGCTAATTTTTTAGTTTTTGTAGAGATGGGGGTCTTGCTATGTTGCCTAGGTGGTGTCAAATTCCTGGGCTCAAGCAATCCTCCCGCCCCGGCCTCCCGAAGCACTGGGGTTACCGGCATGAACCACTGTGCATGGCCCTGATTTGTTTTTTATTTGACAAAAGAGAAGAGTACTTATGGGTAAAATGATATGAAGTCTGGAGTTGGCTTTAAAAATACTCCAGCACGCCGGGCACAGTGGCTCACACCTGTAATCCCAGCACTTTGGGAAGCCGAGGTGGATGGATCACTTGAGGTCAGGAGTTTGAGGCCAGCCTGGCCAACATGGTGAAACCCCTTCTCTACTGTAAACACAAAAATTAGCCGGGCGTGCCGGTGGGTGCCTGTAATCCCAGCTACTCAAGAGGCTGAGGCAGGAGGATTGAAAGTTCAGGAGGTGGAGGTTGCAGTGAACCCAGATCACACCACTGCACTCCAGCCTGGGCAACAGAGTGAGACTCTGTCTCAAAAAAAAAACAACAAAAACCTCCAGCAAAGAAAAAAAAAAGCAGAGGGTAGATTAAAAATAAAAAAAGCAACATGATGGAACTCTTTGAAGATGACCGACTGAGGAGATTTTTGTGTCTGTTTGATAATTTGCTTTAAACGGTGAGGAGAGATGCCCCCTTCTTCTGGGGCCTGCCCTGCTGCCTTGACCATGACAGCGTCAACAAGCTCAGGCCATGGTGAGTCCTAGCTTCTGGGCCAGAGGCCACCCTCCTCTGGAGCTGGGGCTGCAGGACTTCGTGTGCGAAGCATCACCTGACTCCCCCGACCCACAGACCTCCTGCCTGAAAGCAAGCAGGGGCGCATGCGGGGAGGTGGGGAGACAAGCGCCTAGTCTGCAGATCCAGCGGCGCAGGCCGGCTCTGGGCCTGTCTTTGCGCCTCCCGCCTTCTCTTGGCCCTGTGTTGGAGGCCTGAGCCAGAGCATGCGGACCTCATCTTGCTGGGACAAGGGTGATGAGCGGCTGTCCAGGAGAAGCGGGCTGTGGCCACGCCGCATGGGGAAGGCCCAGACATCGAGTGGGCCTGGGCAGAGTCGGCCCTGAGCTCAGCCACACCGTCGCTAGGCGCCCCTCTGTCCGTGGGAGTGACGGAGGACACGTGACTCCTGGCTGTGCCCGCTAAGCCGTGCTCAGCAATCCTGGTGGTTTTTAATTTATTTTTATATTTTTTTTGAGACGGAGTCTCGCTCTGTCGCCCAGGCTGGAGTGCAGTGGCGCGATCGGGTTCCTGCCATTCTCCTGCCTCAGCCTCCCGAGTAGCTGGGACTACAGGCGCCCGCCACCACGCCCGGCTAATTTTTTTTTGTATTTTTAGTAGAGACGGGGTTTCACCGTGTTAGCCAGGATGGTCTCGATCTCCTGACCTCATGATCCTCCCACCTCAGCCTCCCAAAGTGCCGGGATTACATGCGTGAGCCACTGCGCCCGGCCTATAACCCTGGTGGTTTTATGGCCGTCAAAGGGCAGCAGGCTTGACCCAGCCCCTATTCAGGACCCTCCCAATCTCAGGGACCGCTGCTATCAGCCTCTGGGAGGTTGCCAGTGCGGGAGGCCTACCTTAAGGACGGTCACCTCAGGGCCTCTCTTGTAGGGGTTCTGTCCAAGAAGGCCTCTGAAGAAGGAAAGCACGTTGAGGGGGATGGGCAGGGCAAGGTGCAGGCTGGAGGCTCTCCTGGAGTGTGGCAGTTCCCGGCCACCCCGGGCTCCCTCAGGAAGCAAGAGGCTGACTCGGAGGCGGCTTTAAAGTCAGGCTCTTCCAGTTGCTTTGCCTCTTTCATTTTTTCAGATTTTTTTTTTTTTTTTTTTGAGACGCAGAGTCTCGCTGTCACCCAGGCTGGAGTGCAGTGGCGCGATCTCGGCTCACTGCAAGCTCCGCCTCCCGGGTTCAAGCAATTCTCCTGCCTCAGCCTCCCGAGCAGCTGGGACTACAGGCGCCCACCACCACGCCCGGCTCATTTTTGTGTTTTTAGTAGAGACGGGGTTTCACCGTGTTAGCCAGGATGGTCTGGATCTCCTGACCTCATGATCCGCCCGCCTCAGCCTCCCAAAGTGCTGGCATTACAGGTGGGAGCCACCGCGCCCGGCCCATTTTTTCAGATTTTTGAACATCGGGTATTTTGCTAGGCTCTGGGTATGTGGGGGCTTACAATTTGGTTTAGGAGAAAATTTTAAGAGTGCTACCCATAAGCAGGTGCTATTTTCATAGTAGATAACAGGAACATTTTTATGAAACGTTGCAATACAATACGGCATTGCATAAAAACCGCAATAAAGTTCTGTGAGAGTGAGGCCGCTGGTGGCTCACACCTGTAATCCCAGCACTTTGGGTGGCTGAGGTGGGTGGATCACATGAAGTCAGGAGTTCGAGACTAGCCTGGCCAACATGTTGAAACCCTGTCTCTACTAAAGATACAAAAATTAGCCAGGCATGGTGGCGGGAGCCTGTAACCCCAGCTACTCGGGAGGCTGAGGCAGGAGAATTGCTTGAACCTGGGAGGTGGAGGTTGCAGTGAGGCGAGATCAGCCTGGGAGACAGAGCCAGAGTCCATCTCCATCTCCAAAAAAAAAACCACAACAACAAAAAAAAACCGCTTTGTGAGAATGAGAGACGGAGCAAATCATTGTCTCTGGGCCATCCAGGAAGCCTTCAGGAAGCGATGTTTGTTTGGAGCGGGCAGTCCCACCTGAGCCTGCTCTAGCCTGACCACCAAGCCCTGGGGAAGGGCCCAGTATAGGGCCAGGGCAGGAAGCTTCGTGGGGGCTGTGGTTGCTCCCCACCCCCTTCCCCTCTTCTCCCTTCCCCAGTGGAGCCCGCACAGCGCAGCGCTGCACATGCCCCAGGGCTGCTGTGGCAAGGGGCTGCCGGCCGGGCTGGGCTGGACGGTGGGAATTCATTCTCTTCCCTTCTTCAGGCCCAGGGCTACCTCCTCCTGAGGCCCCTCCCTCCTCCTAAGGCCCCCTCCCTCCTCCTGAGGCCCCTCCCTCCTCCTGAGACCCCTCTCCCTCCTCCTGAGACCCCTCCCTCCTCCTGAGACCCCTCCCTCCTCCTGAGGCCCCTCCCTCCTCCTGAGGCCCCTCCCTCCTCCTGAGACCCCCCCCTCCCTCCTCCTGAGACCCCTCCCTCCTCCTGAGACCCCTCCCTCCTCCTGAGGCCCCTCCCTCCTCCTGAGGCCCCCTTCCTTGGCTGGCAGTGTCTTCTCCGCATGTCCTCACTGTCATGCCCTGGTGTGCCTGCTCCCTAATCTCCTCCTCTTATGAGGACACCAGACAGGTTGGCTCAGGGACCACGGGAATGACCTCACTGTACCTTAAGGACATCCTTATTTATTTTTATTTTTGTTTGTTTTATTTTTTATTTTTTTTGAGACAGAGTCTTGCTCTGTTGCCCAAGCTGTTGTGCAGTGGCGTGATCTCAGCTCACTGCAAATTCTGCCTACCGGGTTCAAGCAATTCTCCTGCCTCAGCCTCCTGAGTAGCTGGGATTACATGCGCCCGCCACCACGCCTGGCTCATTTTTGTATTTTTAGTAGAGATGGGGTGTCACCATGTTGGTCAGGCTGGTCTCGAACTCCTGAACTCGTGATCCAGCCTCGGCCTCCCAAAGTGCTGGGATTACAGGCATGAGCCACCACGCCCAGCCTTCTTTTTATTTTTAAATTAGAGACAGGGTAAACTTAAACCTAACCACATAATTCATTTCATTAATGATCTAAACACTCCAATTAAATAGCAAAGATTTTTAAACTGGATAGAAACTAAGACCAGCGTGTACACCACCATCTACCAGAAAGGCTTTTGCTGTTGTTGTTTCAGAGACAGGGTCTCGCTCTGTTGCCCAGGCTAGAGTGCAGTACCTGCTACATTTTCTGAGTATCACTGTTTCAGGGGTTCTGCAGAAATAGTGTTTATGAGCAGGGATTAAAGAAAGAGTGTGAAAACAGGTAGGAAGCCATCTCTCCCCACTGGAAATGCACACGGCACACATGCAGCTCTGAAATTGCCCACAGGGACAGCCAGGCGGGGTTATAGGAAAACAGTAAGAGTGATTTTGGAGCTGAGACAGTTCTCAGGGAGAAATGATCTGTGGACATACACTGCCTCCTAGGGTGCATGTCCAGTGACGGTGAGGAGGGCACCAGGCGCTGAGCTGGGCTGGAGCTCCCGGCAGGGCCAGGCTTCCAGCATCACTGAAGACTGTCACAGAAGGGATAAAACCGCTCACAAGCCACCCTGCAAGACAGCACTCCCTGGACAGCTTCCTCCCCAGAATTCTTGGAGATGGGGTTTCTTTACAAACCCAGAATGCTGCTCAGACCCCCTGACCCTGGGGTGGGTGCAGGAGGGCCCAGCGAGGCCTGCATCCTCCTGGCCCTCCCTGGCTCTTCTCCCTCTGAGATAGAGAGTGGGGGAGGGAGAAGAGACCCACAACCCGCTTGGCCGGGCGCGGTGGCTCATGCCTGAAATCCCAGCACTTTGGGAGGCCAAAGCAGGAGGATCACCTGAGGTCAGGAGTTCAAGACCAGCCTGACCAACGTGGAGCAACCCCGTCTCTACTAAAAATACGAAATTAGCCTGACGTGGTGGCACATGCCTGTAATCCCAGCTACTCAGGAGGCTGAGGCAGGAGAACTCAGGAGGCGGAGGTTGCGGTGAGCTGAGATCCCGCCATTGCGCTCCAGCCTGGGCAACAAGAGAAAAATTACATCTCAAAAAGAAGAAGAAAGAAGGAGAAGGAGAAGGAGAAGGAGAAGAAGAAAGAAGAAAGAAGAAAGAAGAAGAAGCCACACTTTGCTTTGGCCACATTCTTGGCTGGCCTCCACTCAGCCTTGGCAGCAAATGTTTGTCGCGGAGGAACCCTGGTGGGATTTGCTGTGGGACCCAGAAGATGAGATGTGGGTGCCCACCTGTGCTTCAGTCGCTCCTGTGTGAGGACAGGGCAGACCTGGAGCCGCATCCTCCAAGTTCATGTGCCACGTAAGAGAAGGTCGGGGTGGGTGGGCGGTGCTGGAAGCCCCTGGAGGGGACAGCACTGGAGTCCCAGGACGGCAGCTTCACACTCGTACAGGCGCCTTGTGGTCCCTTACCAGCTATTTTCTCTTTGGCGCCAGGACTGACCAATTTAATCACACCATGGCAGATTGATCCCCGGAGAGATGAGGCTGGGGACTCTTGCCTGATGGCTGACCTGAGGATCTGACTCCTGGGCACTCCATGGGCATCTCCAGCTTGAGACACACCCACCCGCAGGCACCCCAGAGCCACCACCAGCGTCCCAGAAGGTCCAGGGAGGGGTCTGCTACCCCTGCAGCCCTCGGGCCTGAGCACAAAGCATCTCTGGGGGCTGTCTGTCTTCCTGCTGCCTCTCTGGACTGAATGTGGACTCTGGCAACAGCTCCGTCTTCCTCATCTCTGAGTCCCCAGTTCCCAGGACAGTTCCAGTTATTCATTGTGTGACAAATCGCCCCCAAGTTGTGGTTGGAACAAGAACCCTCCTCTCTTTGTGCCCTTCCGGGGTTCCGGGTGGCCTGGGCACCTCCAGGTGGTCCTCAGGGTCTCGCCATCATGGTCACACCCCTGGGGCCAAGGGGTATCTGAGGGCTGGTCATGACCCAGCTGGGGTCAGCGGTGGCTGTCAGCTGTCACTCAGCTGTGCCATCCCTGGGTCACCCACCCACGCTTGTCTGCAACGCCTACACACTGCCTGGAGGCTGGGCTTGGAGAGCTGGTGTGCTAGATGGACAAGAGGAAACTGTGTCACCATGTTGCTTCTGCCAAGTCACAGCCGCCCAGAGTTAGGAGCAGAAACACAGACCCCTCTCCTCCATAGAGGAGCCAGTCACAGCCTAGGAGGAGTGGGGCTGCCATGAGCACTTCGGAAAATAGGACCTGCGACTCCTAAACACAGCAGGTGCTCACCCAGGGCCTGCTGGATTCACAGGCGAATGTGAGGAAAAGAAGAGCTGGGGTTTGTGTGATGTCATCCTCCATGACGTGCTCAGAAAGTTCTGATGCATCTGATGGGGACTGATGGGGACTCATGGGAACTGACAGAGACTGATGGGGATGATGGGGATGATGGAGTCTGATGGCGACTCATGGAGACTCATGGGGTCTGCTGGGGACTGATGGAGTCTGATGGGGACTAATGGGGTGTGATGGGGTCTGATGGGGTCTGTTGGGGTCTGATGGAGTCTGGTGGTGACTGATGGAGTCTGATGGGGACTGATGGGGTCTGATGGGGATGACGGGGTCTGGTGGTGACTGAAGGAGTCTGATGGGGACTCGTGGGGACTCATGGGGTCTGCTGGGGACTGATGGAGTCTGATGGGTCTGATGGGGTCTGATGAGGGTGATGGGGTCTGATGGGGACTGATTGGGACTAATGGGGTGTGATGGGATCTGGTGGGGACTGATGGGGTCTGTTGGGGTCTGATGGAGTCTGATGGGGATGAAGGGGTCCGATGGGGACTAATGGGGTGTGATGGGGATGATCGGCACTGGTGGGCTGGCCCATGGGCTGCGGCCCACATTTCCATGCTGAAGAGCCTGATGTGGTCTGATTTATTTTTTTAAAAAGTATTTCCCCAGTTATTCTGTAGCTTGCTGTCTGACAAGAGTGGAGGCAGGGGCCAGTGAGAAGGGTTAGAGAGGACAGTGGCCTGGAGGAGGAGCAGATGGAGAGGAGGGGTCGCCTCTGGATTCTTTGCTGAGGTGGGTGCAGCAGGAGCTGCTTCTGGGGTGGATTCGTCCAGATTTGTTAATTGCCTTCATTCTTCTCTAGTTCATCTGCCTCAAGAAAGAAGGGAGTACACATCTGGAAGGCTTAATTCAGACTATTTTTACTGTTGAAAAATAATGACATTGTCTAGGTTAGAATTTAGGAGCAGTAATATAAAGATTCGTGAGATGAAAGTTGTACGTCCAGAGAAACCTACTTACACCTGGAATAGGGTTCCTGGATTTAGCAAATAAAAATGCAAATACAGGACACCCAGAGTGAGACATACTTTTACTAATATAGAGGAAGAAGTCAAAGCAAAACAAAACACTTCCTCTAATCTATTGCTTGAGGGACCTGGGAATTCCTTGGACCTGGGAATCAACGTGATCAGGCAGATTAACATGAGAAAAAGACAATTTTAATTATGTAAGTATTCACAGTGGCTGGCCAAAAAAAAAAAAAGTGGCCGAAGCAGGTGGCCAGAATCTTTCCCCTGATCCAGGAGAGAATTCACTGGGTCTGGTGCCTTCTTAAGTCTGAAAAGAAAGATTTGCAATCTATTGTCTCTGAAGCCTGATACCTGGAGGCTTCATCTGCATAATAAGAACCTTGGTCTCCACAAGCTTTTTTTTTTTTTTTTTTTTGAGACGGAGTCTCGCTCTGTCGCCCAGGCTGGAGTGCAGTGGCTCAATCTCCGCTCACTGCAAGCTCCGCCTCCCGGGTTCACGCCATTCTCCTGCCTCAGCCTCCTCAGTAGCTAGGACTACAGGTGCCCACCACCACGCCCAGCTAATTTTTTGTATTTTTAGTAGAGACGGAGTTTCACTGTGTCAGCCAGGATGGTCTCCATCTCCTGACCTCGTGATCCGCCTGCCTCAGCCTCCCAAAGTGCTGGGATTACAGGCGTGAGCCACCGCGCCCGACCATGCTCTTATCTTAACCCAGACACACCCCTTTGTATTGATTCCAGGTCTTTTTTTTTTTTTTTTTCTGAGACGGAGTCTCACTCTGTCGCCAGGCCGGAATGCAGTGGCGTGATCTCGGCTCACTGCAACCTCTGCCTCCTGGGTTCAAGCGATTCTCCTGCCTCAGCCTCCCGAGTAGCTGGGATTACAGGCGTGCACCACCAGGCCCGGCTACTTTTTGTATTTTTAGTAGAGACAGGGTTTCACCATGTTGGCCAGGCTGGTCTGGATTTCCTGACCTCGTGATCTGCCCCCCTCGGCCTCCCAAAGTGCTGGGATTACAGGTGTGAGCCACTGCGCCCGGCCAGTTCCTGGCCTTTAGATAAACTCTTTCAAACGACTGACAATCTGAAAATCACCTAGGACCTGAAGCCCACCCCCGCGTCCTTCAAGTTGTCCCGCCTTTCCAGACCGCAGTGTTCACCTTACATGTATTGAATGATGTCTCCTGTCTCCCAAAAATGTAGAAAACCACGCTGTAGCCTGTGTCCTCAGGATCTCCTGAGGCTGCGTCAGGGTTCAGGCTAGACAACGGATAAGGGGGTTTGGGCTTTTGGAGGGCAGGTAAGAAATGGGAAGGTGACCAGGAAGTGTGTAGTGAACAAGGTTGTTTAGTAAATGTGTTACGTAGGCCAGGCACAGTAGCTCACACCTGTAATCTGTGAAAGGAAATTAAATCTTGAGACCCCAGACTCATTTAGCCAAAGGAAAAAGTCAAGTTGGGAACTGGATCATGCAAACTTGCCTCCCCTTTTGGTTTCTAAATAAGACGGCTGCAAGATGAGAAGCTCCATACCTCCCTAATATTTTGCCCACAAGGAAATTTTTACTGAGCTCCGAGATCTTTACTCTAAGGTGTTTCCATAAAGACTTCACTATGGCAATGTAAACTGATTCCTCATCTTTACAGGTGCAGTCACCCATGGCCCATCAGACACAAATGCATACCCGATTGTTTCCCTGCCCCATTTTGTCTGTGTGATCTTATGTAAAAATACAGATTCACTGAGCCAGACAGAGGCATGAATGACTCTTTTTTCCTACCCTCTTCTTTTTTTTTTGAGACAGAGTCTCGCTCTGTCGCCTAGGCTGGACAGCAGTGGCATGATCTCTGCTCACTGCAAGCTGTGCCTCCCGGGTTCACGCCATTCTACTGCCTCAGCCTCCCGAGTAGCTGGGACTACAGGTGCCCACCACCACACCTGGCTAATTTTTTGTATTTTTAGTAGAGACGGGGTTTTGCTGTGTTAGCCAGGATGGTCTCGATCTCCTGACCTTGTGATCTGCCCGCCTCGGCCTCCCAAAGCGCTGGGATTACAGGCATGAGAGCCACCGCATCCGGCAAACTTGTGCTATTTCATCAGGGACCACCCCAAACAGAATGATGGCGTTTTCCTCCTACCTGGGCGTGTTTGTGTGTGCCCAAGTCTGTGTTTGTGTCGGAAAGCTGATGTCAAGGTCAAACACATGATCAATGTTCCAAGCAGGGCACGGGCAGGGCCTGGCTGGTCAGCGCCATTTCTGTCAATCAATGTTCCAAGCAGGGCACGGGCAGGGCCTGGCTGGTCAGTGCCATTTCTGTCATCACAGTTTCCATCTTCCACTGGAGTTTTCATGTCAAGAGTTCCTCAGCGTTTCTCACTATGAAAATGTCCCAACCCTGCAATTCCATGGTGACGTGCAGGCCAGTGGACATCTCAGGGGACCCCACCTGCGCTTCCAGGAAGAAGTTGGAGCAGTTTTGGCTCTATCCTCCAGCAGCCGACTCTAGGCTTCTGAGAATTTCAGCTTCTTTGGCCGTCGGGGGCATTTTCTTTCTCTTCCATTTGGCTTTTTCTTAGGAAGCAAAACAGTTTTAGGCCAGGCACGGTGGCTCACGCCTGTAATCCCAGCACTTTGGGAGGCAGAGGCGGGCGGATCACCTGAGGTCAGGAGTTAAAGACCAGCCTGGCCAACATGGTGAAACCCCATCTCTACTAAAAATACAAAAATTAGCCAGGCGTGGTGGTGGGTGCCTATAATTCCAGCTACTCGGGAGGCTGAGGCCAGAGAATCGCTTGAACCTGGGAGGCAGAGGTTGCAGTGAGCCGAGATCGTGCCACTGCACTCCAGCCTGGGAGACAAGAGCGGAACTCCGTCTCAAAAAAAAAAAGGGACGCAAAATAGCTGCTTCTGTACAATCTCTGGGACAAATATGTCAAAAAAAAGTTCCACCAAACAAGGTGAGAAGCTTGATTGTTTGTTTCGGAATAATCTACAGGCATCCTGAGATTTTCTCCAGTCCCTCGGTGGCAGGGGATCAGCAAGAACTGAAGCTTGTGGTGCAAAAGTGTGTAAAGCTAGTTACACGCACATTCCCAGGTGCTTCAGGTAGGGCCAAAGCAAATTGTTCAAAATGACCCCAAGGAGCCAAATCAATTAAAAATATGCAATTATTATTTGTACATTAAAAATAAAATTTAATAAAATAATATAAGTATGAAAAACTATGCTCATAGCCACAGATTTGTTTGCGGGAGCCACTTAGGAAAGAATAATTAAACAAGCGGCCCAGAGAGGCGGAAGTCCAGGAGGAGGGTGTTTATTTTTAGAGGCCGTTGACATTTATCAACAACCAGCTCCCGGCAGGCAGGAGCCGCCCCTCACCGCCTGAAGCTGCGGCCTTCAGCTGTGGAGGGAGTGGATGCTGGCTGACCCCTCCCTGCCTCCTGAGGTGGTTCCCCTTCACTCAGCAGGCGTCTCCTCCCTGTCCATCAGAGATAGGCCCGCATGCTGTCCCCTTCCCCCTTTTAACGTTTGGCAATATCTATATAACATAAAATTGACCATCTTAACCATTTGAAGCTTGCAGTTCAGCGGCATGAAGTGCAGCCAACACCACCGTCCTCTCCAGAACTTTCCATCCTCCCGAAGTGAACTCTGGACCCACTGACGACACACTCCCCACTCCCTTCCCCAGCACCTGGCACGCACCTTCTCATTTGTGTCTCAGTGGATCTCACTCCTCTGAGGACCGTGCTAAGGAAAGAAAAGAACTTGCATCTGAGGAAGGCAAATCCTTTCCAATGATCAGGCCCAGAGAAACATTAAAATGGGACTGGGTTGGAGGCGTTTGAACCAGAGCAACACCATCCTGAATGGGAGTTGGGTAAAAGGCTGAGACCTTCTGGACTGCATTCCCAGGAGGTTAGACATTCCAAGTCACAGGATGACATAGGAGGTCAGCACAAGATACTGGTCATAAAGACAGGTTGCAGTAAAGAAGCCGGCTAAACCCTGGCCGGGCATGGTGGCTCACACCTGTAATCCCAGCACTTTGGGAGGCTGAGGCGGGCGGATCACGAGGTCAGGAGATCGAGACCATCCTGGCTAACACGGTGAAACCCTGTCTCTACTAAAAATACAAAAAAATTAGCCAGGTGTGGTGGCAGGCGCCTGTAGTCCCAGCTACTCGGGAGGCAGAGGCAGGAGAATTGCTTGAACCCAGGAGGCAGAACTTGCAGTGAGCCGAGATCGCACCACTGTGCCACTGCACTCCAGCCTGGGTGACAGAGCAAGACTCTGTCTCGGAAAAAAAAAAAAAAAAAAGAAGCTGGCCAAACCCACCAAAACCAAACTGGCGACAAGAGTGACCTCTGGTGACCACAAACCTGACCTCTGGTGACCACAAACCTGACCTCTGATGGTCCGCACTGCTACACTCCCACCAGTGCCTGACAGTTTACAGATGCCATGGCAACGTCAGGAAGTTGCCCTATATGGTCTAAAAGGGGAGCATGAATAATCCACCCCTTGTTTAGCATATCATCAAGACATCACCATAAAAATGGGCAACCAGCAGCCCTCAGCTGCTCTGCCTATGGAGCAGCCATTCTTTATTTCTTTACTTTCTTTTCTTTTTTTTTTTCTTTTGAGACAGAGTCTCACTCTGTCACCCAGACAAGAGTGCAGTGGCTCAATCTCAGCTCACTGCAACCTCCACCTCCCAGGTTGAAGCGATTCTCCTGCCTCAGCTTCCCAAGTAGCTGGGACTACCAGCACCCACGACCATGCCCGGCTAATTTTTGTATTTTTAGTACAGATGGGGTTTCACCATATTGGCCAGGCTGGTCTTAAACTCCTGACCTTGTGATCCGCCCACTTCAGCCTCCAAAGTGCTGGGATTACAGGCGTGAGCCACCACGCCCTCCCCTTTGTGTCATTCTTATTTATGCCTTTGCATCCTCATATTTTAGCTCCCACTTATGAGTGAGAACATATCATGTTTGGTTTTCCATTCCTGAGTTACTTCACTTAGAATAATAGTCTCCAATCTCATCCAGGTTGCTGTGAATGCCATTAATTCATTTCTTTCTTTCTTTCTTTTTTTTTGTTGAGATGGAGTCTCGCTCTGTCACCAGGCTGGAGTGCAATGGCTCAATCTCGGCTTGCTGCAAACTCCACCTCCCGGGTTCAAGCGATTCTCCTGCCTCAGCCTCCCGAGTAGCTGGGATTACGGGCACGCACCACCATTCCCAGCTAATTTTTGTATGTTTAGTAGTGACGGGTTTTTCCCATGTTGGCCGGGATGGTCTGGATCTCCTGACCTCGTGATCTGCCCGCCTTGGCCTCCCAAAGGGCTGGGATTACAGGCTTGAGCCACTGCGCCCAGCCAATTCATTTCTTTTTATAGCTGAGTAGTATTCCATCATATATATATATATATATATATATATATATATATATATATATATATATATCACAGTTTCTTTATCCACTCGTTGGTTGATGGGCACATTTGGGCTGGTTCCACATTTTTGCAATTGCAAATTGTGCTGCTCTAAACATGCATGTGCAAGTATCTTTTTTGTATAATGACTTCTTTTCCTCTGGGTAGATACCCAGAGTGGGATTGCTGGACCAAACAGCTGTTCTACTTTTAGTTCTTTAAGGCATCTCCACACTGTTTTCCATAGTGGTTGTGCTAGTTTAGATTCCCACCAGCAGTATAGAAGTGTTCCCTGTTCACCGCATCCATGCCAACGTCTATCACTTTTTGATGTTTTGATTATGGCCATTCTTGCAGGAGTAAGGTGGTATTGCATTGTGGTTTTGATTTGCAGTCCCCTGATCATTAGTGATGTTGAGCAGTTTTCCATATATTTGTTGGCCATTTGTATATCTTCTTTTGAGACTTGTCTATTCATGTCCTTAGCCCACTTTTTGATGGAATTGTTTGTTTTTTTTTCTTGCTAATTTGTTTGAGTTTGTTATAGATTCTGGATGTTAGGCAGTTGTATAGATTGTGAAGATTTTCTCCTACTCTGTCAGTTGTTTGTTTACTCTGCTGACTGTTCCTTTTTTTTTTTTTTTTTTGAGACGGAGTTTCGTTCTTGTCGCCCAGGCTGGAGTGCAATGGCACAATCTCAGCTCACCGCAACCTCCACCTCCTAGGTTCAAGCAATTATCCTGCCTCAGCCTTCCAAGTAGCTGGGATTACAGGCATGCACCACCACATCCAGCTCATTTTGTATTTTTTTTTAATGAGAGATGGGGTTTCTCCATGTTGGTCAGGCTGGTCTCAAACTCCCGACCTCAGGTGATCTGCCCGCCTCGGCCTCCCAAAGTGCTGCGATTACAGGCGTGAGCCACTGCGCCCAGCCCTCTGACTGTTCCTTTTGCTGTGCAAAAGCTCTTTGGTTAACTCCCAGCTATTCATCGTTGTTTTTATTGCATTTGCTTTTAGGTTCTTGGTCATGAAATCCTTGCCCAAGCCAATGTTTAGAAGGGGTTTTCCATTGTTATCTTTCTCACTTTTTATCGTTTCGGGTCTTAGATTTAAGTCCTTGATCCATCTGGAGTTGATTTGTGTATAAAATGAGAGATAAGCATCCAGTTTCATTCTCCTCCTTGTGGCTTGCCAATTATCCCAGCACCGTTTGTTGAATAGGGTGTCCTTTCCTCACTGTATGTTTTTGTTTGCTTTGTTGAAGATCAGTTGGCTGTAAGTATTCGGGTTTATTTCTGGGTTCTCTATTGCGTTCCATTGGTCTATGTGCCTATTTTTGTACCAGTACCGTGCTGTTTTGGTGACTACGGTCTCATATTATAGTTTGAAATCAGGTAATGTGATACTTCCAGATTTGTTCTTTTTGCTTAGTCTTGCTTTGGCTATGAGGGCCCTTTTTTGGTTCCACATGAATTTTAGGATTGTTTTTCTAATTCTTTGAAGAATGATGGTGCTATTTTGATGGGAATTGCGTTGAATTTGTAGACTGCTTTTGGCACTATGGTCATTTTAACAATATTGATTCTATCCAACGATGAGCATGGGATGTGTTTCCATTTGTTTGTGTTATCTATGATTTCTTTCAGTAGTGTTTTGTAGTTTTCCATGTAGAGGTCTTTCACCTTCTTGGTTAGGTATATTCCTAAGTTGTTTTTTTTGTTTTTTGTTTTTTGTTTTTTTTTTGCAGCTATTGTAAAAGAGGTTGAGTTCTTGATTTGATTCTCTGCTTGGTCACTGTTGGTGTATAGAAGAGCTACTGATTTGTGTACATTAATTTTGTATCTGGAAACTTTGCTGAATTCTTTTATCAGTTCTGGGAGCTCTCTAGAGGAGTCTTTAGGGTTTTCTAGGTAACAGTCATATCATCAGCAAACAGTGACAGTTTGATTTCCTCTTTACTTATTTGGATGCCCTTTCTTTCTTTCTCTTATCTGATTGCTCTGGCTAGGACTTCCAGTACTATGTTGAAGAGGAGTGGTGAGAGTGGACATCCTTGTCTTGTTTCAGTTCTCAGAGGGAATGCTTTCGACTTTTCCCCATTCAGTATTATGTTGGCTGTGGGTGTGTCATAGATGGCTTTTATTACATTGAGGTATGTCCCTTGTATGCTGATTTTGCTGAGAGTTTTCATCATAAAGGGATGCTGAATTTTGTTGAATGCTTTTTCTGCATCTATTGAGATGATCATGTGATTTTTGTTTTTAATTCTGTTTATGTGGTGTATCACATTTATTGACCTGCGTAGGTTTTTTGTTTGTTTGTTTTAGACGGAGTTTCACTCTTGTCGCCCAGGCTGGAGTGCAATGGCACGATCTTGGCTCACCATAACCTTCGCCTCCTGGGTTCAAGTGATTCTCCTGCCTCAGCCTCCCAAGTAGCTGGGACTACAGGCGTGCACCACCACGCCTAGCTAATTTTTGTATTTTTTTTTCGTAGAGATGGGGTTTCACCATCTTGGTCAGGCTGGTTTCGAATTCCTGACCTCATGATCCACCCGCCTCGGCCTCCCAAAGCACTGGTATTACAGGTGTGAGCCACCATGCCCAACGACCTGCGTATGTTAAACCATCCCTGCATCCCTGGTATGAAACCCATTTGATCATGATGGATTAACTTTTCGATATGTTGTTAGATTTGCTTAGCTAGTGTTTTGTTAAGGATTTTAGCATCTATGTTCATCAGGGATATTGGTCTGTAGTTTTCTTTTTTGGTTATGTCCTTTCCTGATTTTGGTATTAGGGTGATACCAGCTTCATAGAATGATTTAGGGAGGGTTCCCTCTTTCTCTATCTTGTGTAATAGTGTCAATAGGATTGGTACCAATTCTTCTTTGAATGGTAGAATTCTGCCGTGAATCCATCTGGTCCTGGACTTTTTTTTTGTTGGTAATTTTTAAATTACCATTTCAATCTCGCTGCTTGTTATTGGTCTGTTCGTGGTATCTAGTTCTTCCTGATTTAAGCTAGAAGAGTTGTATTTTTCCAGGAATTTATCCATATTCTCTAGGTTTTCTAGTTTATGTGCATAAAGGTGTTCATAGTAGCCTTGAATGATCTTTTGTATTTCTGTGGTGTCAGTTGTAATATCTCTCGTTTTGTTTCTAATTGATCTTATTTGGATTTTCTCTTTTCTTTTCTTGGTTAAGCTTGCTAATGGTCTATCAATTCTATCTTTTCAAAGAACCAGCTTTTTATTTATCTTTTCTATTTTTTTTTTTTTGTTTCAATTTCATTTAGTTCTGCTCTGATCTCAGTTATTTCCTTTCTTCTGCTGGGTTTGGGTTTGGTTTGTTCTTGTTTCTCTAGTTCCTTGAGGTGTGACCTTAGATTGTCGGTTTGTGCTCTTTCATACTTTTTGATGTAGGCGGTTAGGGCTGTTAACTTTCCTCTTAGCACCACCTTTGCTGTATCCCAGAGATTTTGATAGGTTGTGTCACTATTGTCGTTCAGTTCGGAGAATTTTTTTTTTTTCTTGAAACGGGGTCTCGCCCTGTCGCCCAGGCTGGCATGCAATGACGTGATCTCTGCAACCTCTGCCTCCTGGGTTCGAGCGATTCTCCTGCCTCAGCCTCCTGAGTAGCTGGGATTACAGGCACCCACCACCACACCCGGCTAATTTTTGTATTTTTAGTAGAGACAGGGTTTCACCATGTTGGTCAGGCTGGTCTCAAACTCCTGACTTCATGATCCACCCACCTCAGCCTCCCAAAGTGCTGGGATTACAGGCATGAGACACTGTGCCTGGCCAGAGAATGTTTTGATTTTCATCTTGATTTCATTTTTGACTCAATGATCATTCAGGAGCAGGTTATTTAATTTGCATGTATTTGCATGGTGTTGAAGGTTCCTTTTGGAATTGATTTCCAGTTTTATTCCACTGTGGTCTGAGAGAGTGCTTGATATAATTTCAATTTTCTTAAATTTATTGAGGCTCATTTTGTGGCCTATCATATGGTCTACCTCGAAGAAAGTTCCATGTACTGTTGAATAGAATGTATATTCTGTGGTTGGTGGGTAGAATGTTCTGTATATATCTGTTAAGTCCACTTGTTCCAGGGTATAGTTTAAATGTGTTAAATTGTTTCTTTGTTGACTTTCTGTCTTGATGACCTGTCTAGTGCTGTCAGTGCAGTATTGAGGTCCCCCACTATTATTGTGTTGCTGTGTAGCTCATTTCTTTGGTCTATTAGTCCTGGTTTTATGAACTTGAGAGCTCCAGTGTTAAGTGCATATATATTTAGGACTGTGATATTTTCCTGTTGGACGAGACCTTTTATCATTATATAATTTCCCCCTTTCTGTTTTTTAACTGCTGTTGCTTTAAAGTTTGTTTTGTCTGAGATAACAATAACTACTCCTGCTCCCTACTGGTGTCCATCTGCATGGAATGTCTTTTCCACCCCTTTACCTTAAGTTTATGTGAGTCCTTACATGTTAGGTGAGTCTCTTGAGGCAGCAGATAGTTGGTTGGTGAGTTCTTATCCATTCTGCAATTCTGTATCTTTTAAGTGGAGCATTTAGACCATTTACCTTTAATGTTAGTATTGAGATGTGAGGTACCATTCCATTCATCATGCTATTTGTTGCTTGTATAGCTTGGGGTTTTTTTTTTATGGTATTTCTGTTTTATAAGTGCTGTGAGATTTATGCTTTAAAGAGATTCTGTTTTGATGTGTTTCCAGGATCTGTCTCAAGACTTACAGCTCCTTTTAGTAGTTCTTATAGTGGTGGTGTGGTAATGACAAATTCTCTCAGCATTTGTTTGTCTGAAAAAGACCTTATCTTTCCTTTATTTAGGAAGCTTAGTTTCACTGGGTAAAAAATTCTTTTGCTGATAATTGTTTTGTTTGAGGATGCTGAAGATGGGCTCCCAATCCCTTCTTGCTTTTAGGGTTTCTGCTGAGAAATCTGCTGTTAGTCTCATAGGTTTTCCTTTATAGGTTACGTGGTGCTTTTTTCTCACAGCTCTTAAGATTCTTTTCTTCGTCTTAACTTTAGATAACCTGATAATGTGCCTAGGTGATGACCTATTTGCAATGAATTTCTCAGGTGTTCTTTGAGCTTCTTGTGTTTGGATGTCTAGGTGTCTAGCAAGGCTGGGGAGTTTTCCTCGATTATTCCACCAAATATATTTTCCAAACTTTTAGATTTCTCTTATTCCTCAGGAACACCAATTATTCTCAGGTTTGTTCAAGATGGCCCAGCAAACTGGTCAGTTATAAACTATGCTGTAGGTCCCTGAAAAAAACTGGATGAGATTTCCTTACTGTCTTGTATGTCCTTGGGAGCTGGATCTTGTAACCATGTGGTTGTGCTTTCTCTTTTCACAGTGGTGCCTTGGGTTCAGGGTCCAATTCCTGGCTTAGGGAATGAGTCCTTTATCTTCTGTCTGTATTTATATGTGTTATGAGTGTGATGTTTATATATGAAAGAGCTTTGATTAATTGGTTTAATAACAGTAAGAGCTTAAATCAGATATTTTATCAGAAAATTTAAAAGTATAATGCCTTTTAGTTCATGTGACTTAAGTAATTTTTGGGAAATAAAGGCAGTTTTAAAGATTATTGGTAAAATAAAAATATCTTCAAAAATGTAAACATTTGGTCTAAATCATGCAGGTCAGATTTTAAGCTTGCTAAATGCTTTAAGGTCATAAACTGCTTCTTTGACTTTTGAAAACCGTTCAGTTCACCTACTTTGGAGCATTAGATTGTAGATTAGGCTAGGGGCACTAATGCAACAATGACATTTGGCTTATGTGGTACAAGAATCTTTTTTTTTTTTTTTTGAGACAGAGTGTCACTCTGTCACCCAGGCTGGAATGCAGTGGCACAATCTTGGCTCACTGCAACCTCTGCCTTCCGGGTTCAAGCAATTCTCCTGCCTCAGTCTCCTGAGTAGCTGGGACTACAGGCTCATGCCACCATGCCCGGCTAATTTTGTATTTTTGGTAGAGACAGGGTTTCACCATGTTGGTCAGGCTGGTCTTGAACTCCTGACCTCAGGCAATCCACCCACCTCAGCCTCCCAAAGTGCTGGGATTACAGGCATGATCCACCACACCTGGCTTGGTACAAGAATCTTACAGGAAGCATTGTCAAATATAAAATGGTATTTGGTTTTCTTTGGGCTGTATTTGTATATATAAATGTGTTATTGGTATGTGTTCCAAAATTACTTTTAAAACTCCTATAATTCTCACATGACTTAATGTATGTTATTAATAGATATAATTGTTATGTAAAATTTTGTATGCCACAGAAGTAATCAAATTTCCTTATCAGTTGTGGCTTTAATGATGGCTGTCCAAAGATGTTTTGTCATCCACAAACAATGGTTGTCTTGTTTTGGTCCTCTTTAGAAGGTGGTTTATAATCAGCTACAGGACTTTGACAGATGTTCTTGAGTGCAGGTTTCTGATAACTGGTGATGGTGACATCAGAATAGAGGAAAAAACTTTTAGAATTCTTATGGAGAGCTGAAATGTCCATGAATATCCAACAGAAGTTAACTACATGGACTAAACTAACAGAAACCAGAAGTAATCTTTTTAACTTTTTGCTTAAAATATTGCTGATCCTTTGTTTTGTTTTTCAGAATCAAGGAAACTTTTGAGCGACTTACAGCTTTTAACAATTGAGTAAAGTATACTTGTATGAACAAAATTTGGAGCATATTTGTTTCTCTCTACCTAATTTCTCCAAAATTTGGGAACTAGTTGTGAGTATTCTTAATTTATGGCAATATAGCTATTTGCATAAGTGCAATAAGAATCTGTTTTCTTTTCTTTTTTTTTTCTTTGAGACAGAGTCTTGCTCTGTTGCCCAGGCTGGAGTGCAATGGTATGATCTCGGCTCACTGCAACCTCTGCCTCCCAGGTTCAAGCAATTCTCCTGTCTCTGCCTCCCAAGTAGCTGGGATTACAGGTGCCAGCCACCACACCTGGCTAATTTTTGTATTTGTAGTAGAGATGAGGTTTCACCATGTTGGCCAGGCTGGTCTTGAACTCTTGACCTCAGGTGGTCTGCCTGCCTTGGCCTCCCAAAGCGCTGGGATTACAGGCGTGAGCCACTGTGCCTGGCCAGGAATCTGTTTTCTTTTGCAACAGGACACAATTGGAGAAACTGCTTATTTTAGCAAGGCTTTGACTAGAATGATGTGTTTTCCTTTAAGAAATTAAACGTGACTTATAGAGCTGATAAAGCCCCTTGGGAAAACTGACCTGATACCTTCTCTCCACAGTCCTTATACAGGGTTCCTGACCCGTGGTAAGTAAAGAATGTCACTTTCTGCTGGGCGCGGTGGCTCACGCCTGTAATCCCAGCACTTTGAGAGGCCGAGGCGGGTGGATCATGAGGTCAGGGGATTGAGACCATCTTGGCTACGATGGTGAAACCCTGTCTCTACTAAAAATACAAAAAATTAGCCGGGCATGGTGGTGGGCACCTGTAGTCCCAGCTATTCAGGAGGCTGAGGCAGAAGAATGGCATGAACCCGGGGGGGGGGGGGGGGGGGGCGGAGCTTGCAGTGAGCAGAGATCATGCCACTGCACTCCAGCCTGGGCAACAGAGCGAGATTCGGTCTCACAAAAAAAAAAAAAAGTCACTTTCTCACAGGCCCAGGAGCCCCAAGTTATCTTGGAAACTCAAGAAGAGAGAAATTTACTCAACTTACAGGTATTTGAGGGTACAAACCCATGGCAGGGCTCAGTTCTAAAAGAGTCTTAGCTAAGATTCCTTCTATGGAACAGAGTTCCATCAAAGCCAATTTAAAAAGAGCCCATGTGAAAATATTCCTGCTGCCCTTTATACAAATAATCAGGCCAAGTATAATAGAGTAAATCAGTCTTACCATGATTTGCCTTCAGTAAAAATGGGAAACTGGAGAGAGAAACATTATGTTCAGGAACTATGGTACATTGTTTTTAAATTCTAGTTTCATCAGTTGTTTTTAGATTTGCTTCTGGAATTTAGGCTAACCTTGCTTATTCCTGTGAACCAACCAGTGAACTCTGACTGCTGCTCAGAAGAAATAAGAGGGATGGGTAATGTAAAAATCTGAATCAATATTCTAATTCTGGGCACACTGGAATTGGCTAGCAACCTCACATCATCTTGGTTCCAATAGTTGCCCAGTTCATGGAAAGCCTCTAATTTAGTTTACTTGGAATAATTTTACTTATTTTGCTTTACTATTGTGGAATATATTGCTGTTGTACTCTGTGTAGGTATGCAAAATAAACTTGCTCAATGTTTTCTTAAACTGAACACTTATTAATTGCCCAGATATCACCTTTTGTTGGAACTCAAAGAGTTACGAATAGCCCTCACTACACTGATGCCTTCTGACTGTGCTCCTCTCTACCCTGAACACAAGGGACCCTAATAGTTAGGCAGGAATGTCATCGCCCCTATTCAGCCTGAAGAAGTTACAGAAGATGGATCTTCATCCCCCTGCAACTCTTAGGATTAAGGGTTCTCTTATAAAAGGGAAGGAGGAAATGTCAGGCATGTTTGAACCAGAGCAACTCCATCTTGAGTAGGAGCTGGGTAAAATGAGGCTGAGACCTATTGGACGGCATTCCCAGGAGGTGAGACATTCTAAGTCACAGGATGAGATAGGAGATTGGCACAAGATATAGATCATAAAGACCTTGCTGATAAGACAGGTTGCAGGAAAGAAGCCGGCCAAACCCACCAAAACCAAAATAGCCACAGAAGTGACCTCTGGTCATCCTCACTGCTACACGCCCCCCAGCTCCGTGACAGTTTACAGATGCCATGGCAACGTCAGGAAGTTACCCTATATGGGCTAAAAAGGGGAGCATGAATAATCCACCCCTTGTTTAGCATATCATCAAGAAATCACCATAAAAATGGGCAACCAGCAGCCCTCAGCTGCTCGCCTATGGAGTAGCCATTCTTTATTTATTTATTTTCTTAATAAACTGGTTTCACTTGTCTCTATGGACTCGCTCTGAATTCTTTCTTGCGTGAGATCCAAGAACGCCCTCTGGGGGTCTGGATCGGGACCCCTGTCTGGTCCAACACGTTGAGCTGTGTGTTGATGTCTTGGAACTTGCTAGCTGTGAATTAACCTAACAATGCCATCCCCCACCCTGCAACCCACACCCTGCAGCTCAACGGTGCACAGCCCATCACTAATCAATGTCATTTCTGTCAACCAACAAGAATTCCTGAAAAACAACTGTGTATCAGCCACTCCCTGTTCCCCTTTTTGCCTTTAAAATCCTGATTGTAATAAAGGCCTAATGGGGCTCATTTCCAAGGCCACTCGGGCCTGAGTCTTCCAGGCAGCTGTCCTCACCTTGGCTCAAGTCAACTCTTTAAATCATAATTTGCATCTCAGCCTCTTCCTTCTTGTCACCCTTACGTAAGTGGGACCCACAGAATTTGTCCTTCTGTGTCTGGCTAATTTCACTCAGCATGGTGTCCTCCAGGTTCACCCAAGTTCCAGGGTAGGGAGGTTTTCATACAATTTTGTAGCCCGCGTAACCCCTCTACTGTGGGAGGTGCTCCGAAAGTGAACTTGGTTGACTCTCTTTTCTCCTTGAGCTTTCTTGGACACATTTCTGGCTTGGTGGGCCAAGGTCTGCTAAGAAGAAACTCATCTCTGTCCATCAAAGGGGGAAATGGTGAGGGCTGTATGCCCTGGGAGCAGCCACCCTCTCAGAGGACACAGAAACAGAGCACTTTAACCTCCTTCTATCAAAGTCCTAGAAGAAGAAGGTGTGCTTTAAAAACAGACTCTTCTCATTAATCCTGTTGAAGTCTCACTCACTCTGTTGCCTAGGCTGGTGTGCAGTGGCACGATCTCAGCTCACTGCCAGCTTTGCCTTCTGGGTTCAAGCAATTCTCCTGTCTCAGCCTCCCAAGTAGCTGGGACCACAAGTGCCTGCCACCATGCCCAGCTAATTTTTTGTAGAGATGGGGTTTTGCCACGTTGGCCAGGCTGGTTTTGAACTTTTGAGCTCAAGCGATCCACTCGCCTCAGCCTCCCAAAGTACTGGGATTACAGGTGTGAGCCACCGCGCCCGGCCTTTTTTTTTTTTCTTTCTTTTTTCTTTTATTAAGACAGGGTCTTGCTCTGTTGCCCAGACTGGAGTGCAGTGGTACAATCTTGGCTCACTGCAGCCTCAACCTCCTGGGCGCAACTCATCCTCCTGCCTTAGCCTCCCAAAGTGCTGGGATTACAGGCATGAGCCTCCGTGCCTGGCAGTGGGATCCTCTTTACCTGAACTGCCCAGGGACCTCCATAAGTATCCCTGGCTGGGGGCCGTGGGTCACGCCTGTAATCTCAGCACTTTGGGAGGCTAAGGTAGGAGGATTGCTTGAGCCCAGGAGTTCAAGACCAGCCTGGACAACATAGCAAGACCCTGTCTCTACAAAAAATACAAAAATTAGTGCATACCTGTGATCCCAGCTACTCAGGAGGCTGAGGCGGGAGAATTGCTTGAGCCCAGGAGGTTGAGGCTGCAGTGAGCCATGATTGCACCACTGCACTCCAGCCTGGGCGATAAAGTGAAACCCCGACTCTTAAAAAAAAAAAGGACTGGGCACGGTGGCTCACGCCTGCAATCCCAGAACTTTGGGAGGCTGAGGCCGGCGGATCACCTGAGGTCAGGAGTTCGAGACTAGCCTGACCAACATGGAGAAAACTCCATCTCTGCTGAAAAAAAAAAAAAAATTAGCCAGGTGTGGTGGCACATGCCTATAATCCCAGCTACTCGGGAGGCTGAGGCAGGAGAATCGCTTGAACCTGGGAGGTGGAGGTTGCGGTGAGCCGAGATTGTGCCATTGCGCTCCAGCCTGGGCAATAAGAGTGAAGCTTGGTCTCAAAAAAAAAAAAAAAAAAGTATCCCTGGCACCTTCTCACAGACAGAACAGGGAAAAGGGGGGGCGGTTTACATCCCTGTGGAGCACAGCAAACCCACACAATGAGCCTTTCAGCTGTGGGGGGCAGGAGCAGGGCGGGGGCTGTCTCCCAGGGACCATCAGTCGGTTGGCTCAGGGGCTCAGGAGCCCAGGCCCGACGCCAGGAAGCTTCTCACCCCTAAGGAGAGGACATGCAGTCAGTCCGACTGGCAAAGTGGCCGGATCAGCGCCTGGCTGTGCCACCCCACATGGAGTGCCACACGCAGTCACAACAGCCCCATGAGGTAGGTCCCAGTATTACTATTTTAGGGAAGACTGTGGTACACGCACCCGGACCCACAGTTGCACACATGGCCACACAGGCCTCCACCTCTACTACCCAGACAAGTGCCCCGGTGCACATCACACATGCACATGGGTGTGTACACAGCCTGCCCAGACACAGCCCTCCACAACACAGGGACCCACGCATGCACACACTCATGCATACTCGTGTGCACACAGCCTGCCCAGACACCGCCCTCCACAACACAGGGACCCACCCATGCACACACTCACTCATGCACACACACAGCACCCAGACACAGCCCTCCACAACACAGGGACCCACACATGCACACTCATGCACACACGCGTGTGCACACACACCAAGCAGACACGGCCCCTACACAACACAGGGACCCACACATGCACACACTAAGGAAATCTGGAAACACCACGTGACCTCCGGTGGCAAGGCCATGGCTGGAAGCCCTGCAGCCTCTCCGGCTTCCAGGTCCTGATGCCAAGGCTGCCCCTCCCAGAATCCACGAAGAGGTCACCGTCCCCGCTCCACACCAGGGAGGGGCTCCAGAAGCCCGGAGGCCAGCGCCGAGGTCCCCGCACGTACGCCTGTGTCCCCGGCTCTGGGGAAGGCAGCCGTCCCTTAGGGGGCCGGGAACCTGCGCGCCGCCCCGACTCCCGCCCACCCCGGTGGCTCCCGGCGGCTCCCGGCGGCGTCCGGATGTGGCCGCAGCTCGCGGGCCGGGGCTTCCTCTCGCAGCAGCCGCCGCCCGGGAGGCCGGCAACGCCCCCTGGCGGACTCAGGCAGGAGGCGCCCGGCGAGGCGGGCGCGGGGTAGGCGGGCGCGGGACGGTGCAGCCCGAGGCCTGTCCCTGCAGGTGCAGGAGGGACCCGTCGCTCCCCTGCGCACCGAGGGGGTGGCAACCCCTCCCAGAGACCTGCTGCCCGCGGAGCCTCCCCCAGTGACTCGTGCGGTCCCCAAAGGAGAGGCGGGAAGCCGAGTCCTGGAGAAGCCTGGAGACAATGGGCAACAGGGGCATTGGGCCTCCGTCCAGCCCCCGCCAGCGCCCCAGGGTCACACATAGGCCTTTATTTTCTGATACTGAAAGTGATGCAAATGCATTTAAATTAACGCAGAAAGCAGTGACAGATAACGATGGGAAAACACACCTACACATCGGGTGTGCGTGGATAATCACTGCTCACCTTTTTTCGCGTTTCTCTTTCTTTGCCCCCTTCACACGTATTTACATATTTGAATCTACTATTTTATATTGGATTTTTTTTTCTTTTTGAGGTGTAGCTTCACTCTTGTTGCCCAGGCTGGAGTGCAATGGCGCCATCTCGGCTCACCGTAACCTCTGCCTCCTGGGTTCAAGCGATTCTCCTGCCTCAGCCTCCTGAGTAGCTGGGATTACAGGCGCCCGCCGCCACCATGTCCAGCTAATTTCTGTATTTTTAGTAGAGATGGGGTTTCCCCATGTTGGCCGGGCTGATCTCGAACTCCTGACCTCAGGTGATCCGCCCTCCTTGGCCTCCCAAAGTGCTGGGATTACAGGCATGAGCCACTGCGCCCGGCCTTATATTGGATTTTAAACATTAAATGGTACAATATTTTCCATTTCACAAAGTTCTTCCTCAGCTAATTTTAAATGACTATTTCACTGAATAAGACACCACACTTTATTTAACTAATCTCTTTTTTTTTTTTTTTTTTTTGAGAGGGAGTCTTGCAATGTTGCCCGGGCTGGAGTGCAATGGTGTGATCTCGTCTCACCGCAACCTCCGCCTCCCGGGTTCAAGCGATTCTCCTGCCTCAGCCTCCCTAGTAGCTGGGATTACAGGTGCCCGCCACCACGCCCGGCTAATTTTTTGTATTTTTAGTAGACACGGGGTTTCACTGTGTTGGCCAGGCTGGTCTCGAACTCCTGACTTCGTGATCCGCCCGCCTCGGCCTCCCAAAGTGCTGGGATTACAGGCGTGAGCCACCGCTCCTGGCCAACTAATCTCTTAATTGGTGGACATTTGTGTCACTTATGGCTGTATCTTGAGTAGTACCACGCTGGACAGATTGCTTTTCCTAAATACAGTTTCTCAAAGCTGGAATTGCTGGGCTGAGGAGCCATGCCTTCTAAAGGTTCTTGACATTATTGCCAAATTGCTTTATAAAAAGGAAGGGCCAATGTTTGGTCCCATCAGGAATGACTGTCTCGGCACATCCTCAGAGGTAGTGAGTGTTACCGATTCCTTTTAAAAATTGGGGGTTTTGGTTGTCAACTTGATAGACCCATGAGAGTTCAATTTCATGTCTTTGACCACCACTCACGCAGTATGTGGTCCGATACGGCACGTCCACCGTGGATGTTGATGGGGACAGCCCCGTGTGCTCCAGTATGTGGTCCGATACGGCACGTCCACCGTGGATGTTGATGGGGACAGCCCCGTGTGCTCCAGTATGTGGTCCGATACAGCACGTCTGCTGTGGGTTTTGATGGGGGCGCCCCTGTGTGTTCTTTTTTTTTTTTTTTTGAGACGGAGTCTTGCTCTGTCGTCCAGGCTGGAGTGCAGTGGCGCGATCTCGGCTCACTGCAAGCTCTGCCTACCAGGTTCACGCCATTCTCCTGCCTCAGCCTCCAGAGTAGCTGGGACTACAGGCGCCTGCCACCACGCCCGGCTAATTTTTTTGTATTTTTAGTAGAGACGGGGTTTCACCGTGTTAGCCAGGATGGTCTCGATCTCCTGACTTCGTGATCCGCCTTTCTTGGCCTCCCAAAGTGCTGGGATAACAGGCGTGAGCCACCGCGCCCGGCCCCCTGTGTTTTCTTGAGTGCAGGGGGTAGAATCCATCCTGGGGAATTTGAGCAGAAAAGGACATGGTGAGCAGTGTGGACAGCTCCCAGCTCCTTGCAGGACTAGAGGAAAGGCCTCCAAGCCCAGCTCTGCACTGGCTAAATGAGCTTCCTTCTCTCAGCTTCCCTGGAAACATCTTTCTCTGCACACCCAGGAGACCCCATATCACCAGCTCGTCCTCACCGTGGGCCCAGAACCTGCTGTGCCCTGCCGGCCTGGGGAGGTTGCGTCTCCCTGGCAGAGCTGCATGCGTCCCAGCAGCAAGGAAGCCTGGGGGTGTGGGATGTGGGACTGCTGTGCAGAGAGAAGACAGGATTCATGTTGTGGGGAGCTGTCAAAACGTAGAAAAATAGCCCCACTTTTGGGGCTCCCATGAAAGACTGGGGTCTTATTCATATGTTTGAGCCCCTTTGGAATTTGAAATGAAGCCGAGTTCCCTTCCTAACGACACAGAGCTCGCAGAAGCCGCCTCTTCTCTTGGGTGTCCACCGTCAGCTCTTTCTGGACTTTGTTCTTCCTGTATGTGCGTGGCTTCCTGCTGTTATCAAAGTCCAAGAATTTCATCAGTTTCTTATTTTATTTTTTAACATTTTATTCATTTTTTTTTTAAGATACAAGATCTTGCTATGTTTCTAGGCTGGCCTCAAACTCCGAGGCTTACGTGATCCCCCCACCTCAGCCTCCTGAGTAGCTGGGACCACAGGTGCTGCCACTGCACCCGGCTTCTTGATTATTTTATCGTCATCATTATTGATCGAGCAATGGAAATCTGTAACTTATTTGGTGCTTTTTTTGGGTTCTTATTTCTTCAAGATTTGGAAAATTCTTCCCTACGTGCAGATTTGCTGGTGGGTTGAGCGCCTTCTTCCAGTTGGGGATTAAGACATGACTTCCAGTGGTACAGGCCGTAAGGAAACAGCCATCCAGAGAATTCAACAGCTCTTTCTCCGCTCTTCAATACAACATGACCTGTGGTCTTTTGTTCTTTTATTTTTTATTTTACTTTCATTTTTAAATAGAGACGGGGTCTCACTATGTTGCCCAGGCTGGCCTGGAACTCCTGGTCTCAAGTGGTGAGAAACAAACTCATCTGTCCAAACCCAGAGAAAGGACTCGGAGACCCGGAGGAGAGCGAAAGGGAGACTTTCTTTTTTTTTTTTTTTTTTTGAGACAGAGTCGCGCTCTGTCGCCCGGCTGGAGCGCAGTGGCGTAATCTCGGCTCATTGCAACCTCTGCCTCCCGGGTTCAAGCAGTTCTCCTGCCTCAGCCTCCTGAGTAGCTGGGATTACAGGCGCACACCACCACACTCAGTTAATTTTTTTATTTTTAGTAGAGACAGGGTTTCACCATGTTGGTCAGGCTGGTCTTGAACTCCTGACCTTGTGATCTGCCTGCCTCAGCCTTCCAAAGTGCTGGGATTACAGGTGTGAGCCACCGCGCCCGGCTGAAAGTGAGACTGTTAATGATGGTCGTGCAAGATCGGGTGTCTGATGGGCAGCCACAGCCAGCACAGTTTCAACAAATAATTTATCCCCTAGTGCACAGGTGCCTCCCCCGGTTCCTCACAGGCTGAGTACTCTGGGGTCACAGTCTTCTGGGATGTCACCTATTGGTTGTTGGGCAGGGGCTGTAGGTGTTTTTTTAGGGGTGTCCTGCTGCATTTTGTTGCAGCCCACAATGCATTGCAATCCCAGTCAGCCCAGGGGCTCTTCAAGTATCTGACTTATGACCTAAGTAGCTGGGCAGGCTGATAAGAACAGACAAAGCCAGCTATTTTGCAGGCTAGTAAACTTTTATCTTAGACTAAACTTCTTTAGTTCAGGTGAGAGCACCTAAGGGCCGGGGGGAAGGGAGGGAGAAGGGGAGGCCGACAAGCAGGCACTGGCGATCCAGGCAGGGGCCTAGGGCCTCCTGTTTCTTCTGTAGTTTGCTGACTTAAGCCGATTCAAGGCACTTTGTCTTGGAAACGGACCACTGTAGACACTGTTTCCTTCACTCCCCACTTGGCCTCCTTTGTTCTTCTAGGAGAAGATGCCTTGGCACTTTCACGAGTTTGGGGTGTGCACAGATGGGGCTTCTAATAGGCTCCTGTGACTTCCAGTGGCTTCCCAGACACCGCCTGGGGTTGTGGACCTGAGCCAGGCCAGTCCTCTCGCTGTCAGAGAAATGGCGTGCACTGCTCAGCTGCTCAGTCCTGGGTTTTGGGGGCTACGTGACATCCATTCCTGTCAAAAATCCATGGCGGCCATAAAGATTCAGCAAATGCACCGACGCTCAAACACACAAATGTACCGGCACTTCCTTTTGTGGTTGGGGCTTTTTCTCCTGTTCAGGGAAACCTTTGTCTACCCCAAGCTTATAACAATATCCCAAGAATGGGGTTGATCAGACTTCTATGTACACCAGTCTCACAGACGCCCTCAATAAGTGCTTTTAAAAGTTCTAGCCGGTCGCAGAGGCTCACGCCTGTAATCCCAGCACTTTGGGAGGCCGAGGCAGGCGGATCACGAGGTCAGGAGATCGAGACCATCCTGGATAACATGGTGAAACCCTGTCTCTACTAAAAATACAAAAAATTAGCCGGGCGTCTTGGCGGGCGCCTGTAGCCCCAGCTACTGAGGAGGCTGAGGCAGGAGAGTGGCGTGAACCCGGGAGGCAGAGCTTGCAGTGAGCCGAGATCACGCCACTGCACTCCAGCCTGGGTGACAGAGCGAGACTCCGTCTCAAAATAAATAAATAAATAAAATAAAATAAAAGTTCTAATGAAAGCCTGTGTCATAGCTTAATTGACAGGTGTTTTCTTTCAGGACAAGAGGTGCCTGCACCATCCCAAAGCCTCGGCTGCCGGGCCAGTGCTCTCAGACACGAGGCATCAGCTTATTTCGGTGGAACAAGCTTTCCTCCTCACAAGATGCCAAGAACCCGCGCCACCCACGGGCACAGCAGGGGTTTGGAATGCAGGCATTCCCAGCTAGGTCTGGCGTGAGCTTAAACCACCTGTTGTTAAATCCTCATGAAAAGTCACTTACAAAGTTCTCCTGCACACAGAGTAGTGGCGTTACTGGAGGGAAGAGGGTGTCTCACAGGCCTGCTGGGCCTGTTGCACCCATACTCCTTCCCTCCCTTCTGTCCAGTCTCCCTCTGTGTCCCAGAGGACACCCCAGTCCTTTGGCCCCCCGCGGCCCAGGTGCAGTGGCCAAAGTCCAGCTCCCTGGGTCTTGCTCTGAGGCCGGCACAGTCTTGACTGGACCAAGAGAGGGTCTGGGGAGTGCATGGCCTTGTTTCTCTAAGCACACCCTAAGGGGTTCTCCTCCCACTTGGGGCCTTGCCCCAGACCCTCCCTCCTGCCCAGGATCACTGCCCCAGGCTGGCCACATTCACCCAATGGGGGCTCTGCCCCTCACCCCAGGCCTGAGTCCTACCTCATTTATGCGGCTGCTTCAACAATGCAAGGAAGAGATTTGTAATGGGAAAGGTATTTTATTTCTTTTTGAAATTATTTCCAGCTGAATGATGTTAGTAAAAATACAGAGAGAATACAACAAATGACATTTAGTAATTTTTTCTGACTAACCCATTTTAGGGTTGTTTATATACAAAGAAGAATATGAGCAAGAAAAAATTTAATAAATAGCTGTAGCCTAGTACATAACCGAAAGACCGTAACTCCAACAGCAGAGATACCCTGAGAATAGAATAAGGAGGTGGTGCTGAGCGTGTAAAATCCCAGACAACGACCCTCCCTGAGCGAGTGTCCTGAACATGACCACATTCTCGTCGCCGTCTCGGGACCTTCCTGCCGCCTGAGTGCACCCACCTCCCGCCCGGCTGTTGTCACTTGCACCCACAGACCTGCGGCTCATAGCGGGCTTGTCGACAGCTGGAGGCACCGTAAAAACTGCAGGGAGGAGGCGGTCAACGAGTCGCTCAACTACACAAAATTAATGATGTTAACTATGAAGCTAAAATAAACATCCTGTTTTCTTTTCTTTTCTTTTTTTTTTGACAGAGTCTCGCTCTGTCACCCAGGCTGGAGTGCAGTGGCGCAATCTCGGCTCACTGCAAGCTCCACCTCCCGGGTTCACGCCATTCTCCTGTCTCAGGCTCCCGAGTAGCTGGGACTACAGGCGCCCGCCACCACGCCCGGCTAATTTTTGTATTTTTAGTAGAGATGGGGTTTCACTGTGTTAGCCAGGATGGTCTTGATCTCCTGACCTCGTGATCCGCCCGCCTCGGCCTCCCAAAGTGCTGGGATTACAGGCGTGAGCCACCGCGCCTGGCCACTTCCTTTCTTTCTTTCTTTCTTTCTTTTTTTTTTTTTAAAAAAAAACAACTTTGGGTTTTATTTAAAATGCCCGTGGGGGTGGTTAGCACACCATTCTTCTGCTATAGTTATTTCACCCCGGGAGGGTGTGGGCCTTAGCCATGTGGCAGTGATGGTTGTATCTGAAGTGTGAATACTTCCCCGCGCTATCTTCTAACCTGCGCTGTCTCAGCTTAGTGTGAACGTACGGACCGTTCTCAAATCCTCGTGAAGTCACTGGCAGTTTTTTCCTGCACACAGAGTAGCTGTGCTGTTTTTGAGCTGAGGGCAGTGTCATGCTGGGCTGCGTCTGGCACACGGAGAGGACGGGCCAGTCGAGCAGGTGGCCTCCTGGCCGCTCACAGACTCTGCGCCCGCCAGACTGTGAGGGGGCTCAGGCACGACACTTCCAGAGCTGTCATCTGGGGGAGATTCTCATCATTTTTTCCACCACTTAAAATAAAACCACTCAATGCCTTCTCCAGTGTACTCTCTGGTCTATTTAAAAATAGCAGCGCAAGTCCCACCACTTCTTATTTCTAAAGGGAACAGCCAGTGAACATATTTTTACCTCCCGTGTCTGTCATCATGTTCTTGCCACTCATTGCCTCAAATTCCAAATAGGTAAAGAGTGAGGGCCGTGCCGCTGTGCCTGGAGTGGCAGGGGCAGCCACACAGACCTGGGGGTCCCTGAGCTCCCCCAGCTCCAGGGAGGACGTCCCAGGCATGAGCAGGGGCCGCCAACAGGACTAAGAGGCCACTCTGTCAGCCTCTGCTGGACCCCTGAGCTCCTCTCTCATGGGCCTCTCCGTTTGGGTGGCTCCGAGAGGCCAACTCCAGCCCCAGCTGCAGGCTCCCAGGACTGCAGGGGCAGGGACTCTGGAGGTCCGCGTGCTTCGTGAGAGAGGGGACCCTGTCCTCCTAGCAGGGGTCCAGCGGCACCACAGCAAGGCTTCTGTGGCCAAGTACACGCCATGCTCAGCTCTGCCCTCACCCGCACCCCCGGACCATCCTGTGTGCAGCTGGGCTGCCCCGGGACCCACACGCGCGAGGGGCACCCAGTGCTCAGGAGCCTCCACACACAGCAGCTCGCACTTAGAACCCACACGCCAAGCAGAAACCCCTCGAAGTGGGCTGGGAGCACGGACCCCTGATTTATAGAGGAGGCCCCGGGGGCTCTGTGGGGGGAGCTGTGGGGACCGGCCCCCCAGAGCTCAGCACAACCCGGCCCTCCTTCCAGACACCAGCACTCGCATGTCCTAGCAGGTGAGGGTGGGTCAAACCTGCTGGATCTGAAGTTAATTGTTCGACTGGAAGGAAACCTGTACGCTCCCCGGAGCATGACGTCACGCCGCCTCCTTGGCGCTGCAGAGCCAAAGCCACTGGTGTCTGCCGGGACGGACCTTCCCTGGTAGGAGAGACCCCAGCCCCGCCGTGGGTAGGACGCGCCTGCTAAACGCCCTCTCAGAGCCGACACTGGAAAATACCTTCCTCTAAAGGAACATCCGAGTCAGAAAACAGAGGTGCTCGCAGCAGGCACCAAAGCGCCTTTGCGAACGCGTAGGGCTGTTTCAGGAAACTGCTCAGTAGCAAAGGCAGAAGATGCCAAGACACCTTCAAAAAGCAGGAATTAACTTTCCACAGGGAGGGCACCACCAAAAACAAGGGTGCGGGGCCGCAGGGCGACAGGCTGCATCGGTTCACGCTGAAAATCCAGCTGCTCCGGGGCCACTCAGGCAGCCGTGTGGCCTCACGGGTCAGGGTTTCAGAGGCCACCGAGTGGCCTGGGACGATGGATCGCGACACAGAGGTGCATGGCTCCATCATGGGGAAGAATGTGCTTTAAAATAGGTGCATGGAGGAAGAGCCTAAAAAATAGTCCAGAGTAGCAACAAAAACCATCTCGAGGCAATGTGACCACAGGTGGCTTTGATTTCCTTCTTGTGCCTCTAGACAGCATTCAAATATTCCAGCCTGAACATGCATTACCTCAGTACCTGAACAAGGCCGGAGTCGTGGGCCGTCTCGGGCCAGGGCAGGAAACACTTCCATGCTGTTCGAGAGGACGGAGGACAGACAGCGAGGCTCTCAGGTCACCGGCACCAGTGGCGCCACCCGCAGGGACTGCAGGAAAGGGCGGGCGGGCTCCCGTTCATTCTCCCAGCACCCAGTTTCCAGACGAAGCTTCCTTGGGATCCTGGCTTCCCACGGCTCTGCACTGTCCCTTTCTCAGAACTTAATGTGGGCATTTCCTGAGGCCTCTTCCTCCGGATGAGCTGGTTTCGGCCTGGGATCCCAGCGTTCCCACACCCTCTGGTGACCACCACATGGCCCAGCAGCCACACAGCACCCAGCACCCACCTGGGCGTCTGAGGCTGGAGGAAGCTCTGCCCTTTCTTTCGAGTCATGGGGGTGGGGCGGTGTGTGTCACTTTGGGCCCATGGATGGTGGGTGCCATGCGGCCACGTCAGAGCAGGGCATGGCGGGGTGTGGGCAGGGAGCAGTGGGAGGTGGCCCTGTGAGAGCTGGGGAGGCGTCCCAAAGTGCCAGCATCCTGCAGATCGAAGGAGACGCACACACCGTGCCACTGCAGGAGGTGTGAGCTCCACGCTGCAGGCTGTGTGAGAGAGGGGTGAGCCGGCGCCCCCGAGTGAAGACACAAAGAATCCTGAGGGCCTGGTGAGGCCACAGGCCCGCACCTCCCACCCCCACGGCCTTGTGGCTCTGTGGGGTGACAGGAACCCGACCCACATGTAGCTCAATCCTCCCAAGGTCAGCTTGTGAAGAAGGGAAAGAAAATTATGGAAACAGGAGTCTCTGTAGGGGATGCTCCAAGACGCATTTGGAGGCGGGAAAATGCCTGAAGTCCCTCAATGGGCGGATGTCACAGTGCTGGGCGAGCCATGGTGCGGACTCGGGGCCTCACTTTGGGAGCTCAGACGTGTCGCTGGCCCTGACGCTCATTGGTCTGAAGGACAAATCGAAGGCCCTCTGGTCACGGAAGCTCTGGGCTTTGTACTTGGCCAGGTACCTGGACCTCCCGTGATGCTCGGGCTCCGATGCCTCCATCCTGTCCTGCGGGGCCCTCTCAGCCCCAGGGTGGTCTGGGGGCCCCTCCTGGACCGGGGCCTGGGGAGTCCCGCAGCCCCCAGCCTCAGGCGTGGGCTCAGTTGGGCTCTTTCCCAGCCCCAGGGGAGAGGTGGCAATGCTCTTGCCCCTGAGGGGGCGGCTTCCTGGGGGTGGGTGCCCGGCCCTGGGCTCCCCCAGGCCACTGCCCCCCGACCGTCCACCATCCCTGGGGGCTGGGCTTCTGGACCCCCGACTCCTGTCAGCAGCATCCACTCCCTCAGCTATGCCACTAATGGGCTGCTCCCAGGCCCGAGGCACCATCCCACTTGTCAAGGCCTGTTCCCGACCCTGTTCCCAAGCCCGTTCCTGAGCCCCTTTCTGGGTCTGCCTCTGAGTCTCTATCTGGGTCTGCTCCCAGCCCTGATCCCGAGCCCGTTCCTGAGCCCCTTTCTGGGCCCGACCCTGAGCCTGTATGTGGGTCTGCTCCCGACCCTGTTCCCGAGCCCGTTCCTGAGCCCCTTTCTGGGCCTGTTCCCGAGCCCGTTCCTGAGCCCCTTTCTGGGTCTGCCTCTGAGCCTCTATCTGGGTCTGCTCCCAGCCCTGATCCCAGGCCCGTTCCTGAGCCCCTTTCTGGGCCTGTTCCCGAGCTCGTTCCTGAGCCCCTTTCTGGGCCTGACCCTGAGCCTCTATGTGGGTCTGCTCCCGACCCTGTTCCCGAGCCCGTTCCTGAGCCCCTTTCTGGGTCTGCCTCTGAGCCTCTATCTGGGTCTGCTTCCAATCCTGTTCCCGAGCCCATTCCTGAGCCCCTTTCTGGGCCTGTTCCCGAGCCCGTTCCTGAGCCCCTTTCTGGGTCTGCCTCTGAGCCTCTATCTGGGTCTGCTCCCAGCCCTGATCCCGGGCCCGTTCCTGAGCCCCTTTCTGGGCCTGTTCCCGAGCTCGTTCCTGAGCCCCTTTCTGGGCCTGACCCTGAGCCTCTATCTGGGTCCGCTCCCGACCCTGTTCCCGAGCCCGTTCCTGAGCCCCTTTCTGGGTCTGCCTCTGAGCCTCTATCTGGGTCTGCTTCCAATCCTGTTCCCGAGCCCATTCCTGAGCCCCTTTCTGGGCCTGTTCCCGAGCCCGTTCCTGAGCCCCTTTCTGGGCCTGTTCCCGAGCCCGTTCCTGAGCCCCTTTCTGGGCCTGTTCCCGAGCCCGTTCCTGAGCCCCTTTCTGGGCCTGTTCCCGAGCCTGTTCCTGAGCCCGTTCCTGAGCCCCCTTCTGGGCCTGACCCTGAGCCTCTATCTGGGTCTGCTCTTGAGCCTGTTCCTGGGCCCATTCCTGAGCCCCTTTCTGGGCCTGACCCTGAACCCGTTCCTGAGCCCCTTTCTGGGTCTGTTCCTGAGCCCATTTCTGGGTCTTTATCTGGGTCTGCCACTGGGCCTGTCCCTGAGCCTCTTCCTGGGCCCATTTCTGAACCTGTCCTTGAACCTGTTTCTGGGCCTGTCCCTGAATCTGCCCTTGAGCCCATTTCTGGGCCTGTCCCTGAACCTGTCCCTGGGTCCCACCCTGAGCCGGTTCCTGTGCCTGCCCCTGGGCCTCTATCTGGGTCTGCCACTGGGCCTGTTCTTGAGCGTGTCCCTGAACCTGTCCCCGGGCCCATTCCTGAACCTGTCCCTGGGCCTGTCCTTGGGCTGCCGGGCTTCCCGGCCCCTTGGGGTCCCCTGGAGGCACAGCTGGGTTCCTGGCAGCCCTGGTGCCCTCTCCCCACGCCGTGCTCCGCCCCCGCTCCTCCCAGGGTCCCTGCAGATGCTGCTGACCTTGGTCACTGCGCTGGCAGGCGCCCCCAACCCCAATGGCCGTCCCTTTGTCCCCAGCCAGATCCTGTGCCCACCATGTCTGAGGCTCTTTTGCTGGGTTCAGCACAACCTTCGGGCCCGACGGCGCCACCCTCTTCCCCACATCCCCGGGCTGGGGGGTCTCCTCCTGTGCCTGGTGACTCTGTTGCCTCCCCAGGTCCACCTGTGTCAGGGGACGCTCCTGGGATTCACCTGCCTGTGTCCTAGGCTCGGGGACACTGGCCCGGAGCTTTGCCTGTGTGTCACCAGCAGTAGAGGGCAGGTGTGCCTGTAGATGGGGAGGGCCCCGCTGGTGGGTGCCACCTACCCACCCCATGTCCACCTCCGCGGGAGGCACTGCAGGAAGCAGATGGTCAGGCTCCGCCCCACGGGGAAACCTGACGCCCTCCCTGCCCTTTGCCTGTGGGTTCTCAGGAGGCGACGGCGGGAGGCCAGGGCCATAGCTGGGGGACTCTGCCGCGCTCCTTGCCTGTGGCCTAGGATGATCAGAAGCAGGAATTCCAGACTCTGTGCTGAAACCCAAAAGATTTCCTTCCACAGCCACATCCTTTCTGCCTCCTACAGCTGCCGTATGTCTGCTGGCTGCCGATGTGTTTGAAATGTGTAATCGGGCCGCCTCTGGGTGCCGGGCGAGGGCCACGCCTCTCAGCAGGCTCCTCCCTGCTGCTCCACTCTTGGGCTCCAAGGATCCCCCAGGGGCCAGGAGGCCGTGGCTGTGAGGGTCTCGAGGGAGAGCCTCTCCTCTGGGGTGGCTTTCGGACAAGGCTCTGCTTCCCCGCTGGCCCAGCGTCTCTGGCTCTCCCGCTGTGCGGTCTCCAGGGCTCTGGGTGCTGCCTGGCGCTGGTGCAGGCGTGGCGCGGCTCGCAACGCTCCCTGCAGCTGCCATCGCCCCACAGGCTTTCATACCTGGTTTGGGTGGTTCATTTAATGAGGACAGTGGGTTCTCGCGAACATCACGGCTGGTGATTTCCTCGGCAGCCTTCAGGGGCTGAGAAGACTCTATTAGCGGCGGCCTTCTGCATTCCTCCAGCGCACCGGGCACAGTCGTGCCCATCGGGGTGACACCCTCAGGCCCCGTACGCCCCTTGGATGATGCCGCCAGTGACGTGGGGGCTCCTGTTGGGTTTCTCCCAGTCGGGGACGGCACTTGCTGGCTGCTGGAGGCATGGCTGGTGTTTCCCCTCAGAAGGTTTTGTGAGGCTGCAGGATCATTTGTTGCGGAGCCCTTGTTCTGCATTGATATTTCATTAGATTCCGGCAACGGATGCTTCACATCTCTGAGCTCAGAGGTCCTCTCTCCTGAAATATCGTCAGGATTCCTGGGACCATGTGAATTCTCAAAGCTGCCTTTGTTTTCCTTCCCGCCAGCAGGATCTGTCTGGAGTCTCTGTGTCAGAAGTGTCTCTGGGACACTGTGGTTGGCGCCCACAGCCCCTCTTGCTGCTGCCAGACGCGGAGCTGCCAGTGGCCCCTGCAGCGAAGAGGCGCCGAGTACCGCCTGCATCCCTGAAAGCTTGCTCAGTTCCACTGGGGCTCGGTGACCCCTTCTGTTCTCAGTCACGGTGGGAAATTCTGTGTGGGCATTTTCAACCACATTCTCTCCTCCAAAAATACAAGGTTTGTTTTCACCACTTGACGTATTTTGCAGCCTGGTGGGAGGGGCTGGCATTTCATGGACAACTGGAATTTGGACAGTTATCCGTGGAGGCTCCGTGGCAGGCTGTGTTCTCCGAGCAGCCTGGACCAATGGAGCGTTCAGGGGTGGGATGTGCTCCGGCACCTTCTGTTCTGGGAAATACTTCTGGGTGGCAAAGAGGGGGTCTCTCCCTGGGTCTGGGAAGCCTGCTCCTTCCCTTTCATCCTCTGAGCTGCAAACAGTCATGGTGATTTCAGGGCCCTCCCCTGCACTCTTGCCTAGGGGCCCAGAAGACCACGTGAGCCTGGCTCCCCTCACCTCCTGGACGCCTCCTGCGGTGCTCTCTGCGGTGGGGTCTGCCGTCCCATCACCTCCGGCTGATCCGGTGCCCCAAGGGCTGGCCGGTCCCAGTGGGGATGATGCAGGCACAAGGCCAGGAAGGACTCCACCTGTGCAGGGAGCACAAGAGGAGGCCAGCGAGGGGATAGCGTGGCCGTCCCTCCAAGCCATCACCTGGGGTGTCACGGGCTTCGAGGGCCTTGGCTGTCTTTGGGGCTCCTCCTCCAGGGGCCCCTTTCCCACTGCTTTGTTCCCACTGGGCCCCGTCTCCCTGGCACTAGGGGGCATGCTGGCTTCTCCTCTGGGTGGACGCCTTGCCTCCGAGTGGCTGATTTTGGTGCAGTGGGACAGCCAGCTCCTGGGGCCACAGACGACCGTGGCGATGCTGAGGGCCGGCAGGGGCTCAGCCGTGCAGGCCAGAAAGCGGGCAGGGGGCATCTTGACGCAGGTGCTGGCCATGGTGGCCGTGTGCAGCACGCGCACCTCCGGCCGGTGCATCCTCCTCCTCTGCAGGTTCCTCTTCTTCCGCTCCTGTGTGTGCAGCCTCAGCGCACTGGCCTCGGAGCACAGGCAGCTGTTCTGCTCGAACTTCTCCCGCAGCTTGGACAGCACCGAGCTCTTGCCCATGATCTTCGGCAAGAGGCCCCTGGCGGCTTTGGGCCGCTCCGCAGGGGGCTTCTCGCGTGCTTCTTTCTCCTTCGCCTCCTTCTCCTCGGCGGCCAAGAATATCTTCAGGATGTTTTTCACGGTGCTCTTCCCAGCCGGGTGGCCCCAGCGGGGCTTCTCGCTGAGGCAGGGCTTTGGGGCCGGCTCCTTGGTCTTCTCCAGGAGCTTGTTGATGGTGGCACCCACGAGGCCCCCACCCGGCCCCTGCTTGTCCTTAGAGATCAGCCGGCCCACCTCCCTGGTCCTCTTGAGGTAGCGCTCCCGGCCAGTGCCCAGGAACTTGGCCTGCAGGAGCTGGAAGCGCGTGGGCCGCTGGGTGGCCTCCTGGGTCTGGGGCTGGTGGCTGGGCCTGCTCCCCCCGGCCTCTGTCCCCGGGGGCCGGTCTGCGCGGCCCGTGACGTAGAGCAGCAGGCTGCTGAGGATGGAGTGGGCGGCCGGGTCACAGGCCAGCTTGCCCATCTTCTTCTTCAGGGTTTGGGCGTCCACAGACATGACGTCACTGCAGGTCTTGCTGCTCTTCCGGCTGCAGAGAAAAAGGAATCATCACCTACTTCATCATCATTTTTCTCCAAGATGACTCTATAGAACATTTATCATGGGGCAATCCCACCTTTTCAGGGGCCCCAAAAGTCTGGTAGGGAGAAAAAGAGATTAGGAGCCCGGAGCTGTGGCTTCTGGGCTGTCCCTGCTGTTAATTCGGGGTTGTCAGGGATGCCAAAGCTTTTCTGGGTCACTGTTTCCTGTTAAATGGCAGGAACTTCTGACACACGCTCCTCCTAAGGGCATTGAGGAGTTGACGTTGAACAGTTTTGTGAAAGCGTTTGGAAAACCACTTTGCATATGCAACATATTAAAAAAAATTTTTAATGAACATACTTTGCTTGTATGGTAGGTAAAAAAGCACATATAAAGAAGTGTCTATTCTCTGTGTGGACTGTGTATGTCTCTACCTTTAAGTATGAAAGATAAAATTAACAGCATAGTTAAATTCTGCCATGATCCCAGGGACCTGGGTCCCTACAGCAGAGACTGAAGATTCAGCAAACCGCTCAGGCTTGGGGTGGGCGGAGAAGGCAGAAAGAGTTTCCTCACAAGCTCCTGGGCAGGAACCAGCACTGCAGTGGGCAGTGCCCACCAGGAGCAGGGGAGGAGCGGGTTGCAGAGAGGAGGGTAGGAGGGGGTTGTAGAGAGGAGGGGAGGAGGGGGCTGCAGAGAGGAAGGGAGGAGAGAGCTGCAGAGAGGAAGGGAGGAGGGGGCTGCAGAGAGGAGGGAAAGATGGGGCTACTGAAAGGAGGGGAGGAGCGGGTTGCAGAGAGGAGGGGAGGTTGCAGAGAGGAAGGAAAGAGGGGGCTGCAGAGAGGAGGGAGGAGGGCTGGGATCACTTGGCTGGGTCTCCGGAACCCCTTTCAAAATGGCTTAGAGGAGCCACTGAGGCTGGGGGCTGCCGCCCTTTCCCAGTGAGATGTTTTTCTGCAGGTCCACCAGGGATTCCTTCCCACCAGCCCAGCTTTCAAAGAGACGGGACCAAATGGGTCTTGGCTGGAGAGACAGGGTCTTTGTGATTTGATGGTGTTTTCTGAGCCTGGGTCCGGGGTAAGTTCTGCTCCTGAGCAGCCGTGACCACAGGAGCAAAGCTGGAAGGTCTCCCCATCTGTGGCAGGGGGTGGAGCCGTCTCTGACCTCCCCAGATGGTGATTTTGGGTAGACGCACCCAGAATCTTAGCTGTCACACCTGTTAGTCATTCATTCTAAGGAGGTCATCAGGGATGAGGAACAGAGACTCGAGTATTACAGGAAAAGTCGCCTTCACGGTGCCGTTTATAATGTTGAAAAATCTAGAGCATCCTCGATGTCCAACTCCAGGGCGGCCGCACAATGGCACGTCCACGTTTGTGGGAGAAGAGTCGGCGGCCGGATGCGGCTGGTGACGTGGTGCCAAGTGAAAAGCTCACTCTAACCCGATTGTTTTTAAGAAGCTGAGGCTGGGCGCCGTGGCTCACGCCTGTAATCTCAGCGTGATTTGGGAGGCCGAGGCTGGCAGATCACGAGGTCAGGAGATCGAGACCATCCTGGATAACACGGTGAAACCCCGTCTCTACTAAAGATACAAAAAAAAATTAGCTGGGCACGGTGGCGGGCGCCTGTAGTCCCAGCTACTTGGGAGGCTGAGGCAGGAGAATGGCGTGAACCCAGGAGGCAGAGCTTGCAGTGAGCCGAGATCGCACCACTGCACTCCAGCCTGAGCGACAGAGCGAGACTCCGTCTCAAAAACAAAAAAAAAGGAAGAAGCTGAGCAGGCTGAAAACAGACCGGAAGGAAATGTGTGAACATACTTCTCTTTTTGTGTTTGTCTGCATTTTTCCAAAAGAGAGAGCTCTGTTTTGAAGCCATGGATGGATTTCCTTGTTAAAAGCTGTTGCCAAGCAGCCCTGATGGAGGAGGTGACAGCGGCTGACCACATGACCAAGTAGCCGTGTTGCCGTGGGCACGCGATGACACAGGGCCAGGACGGACCCCACACGGAGGAGTGGCAGGGCCGCAGATGGAACACAGGACTCCGCTTCCCCCACCTCCCCGAGACGCCTTCCTCGCCCGGTTCAGTGAGTTCACGTGGAGAGAGTGTGCTGTTCACCCCCAAACCCCGGTGGGCATCAGTGGATCAAGAGGCCTTGCTGAGACCTGGATTTTGGGGCCGCACTACCAACGCCTCTGATCCACGGTCTGGGGAGGGGCCTGGGAATCTGCATTTTAACGAGTCCCTGGTGATTCCGAGGCCGCTGGTCCGGGGACCCCACTCGGAACCACTGAGGCAGACGGTGCTCCTTCCAAACCTGCCGAGGATGAGACATTTACACGAAAACTAAACTCGGAACCTGCTGCAAGGCCACAGTGTGCTGCGAGCTGGGACGACTGTAAAAATAAACTAATCCAAGGAGCAGCTGTGCGTCCTGCTGCCAGGCACGCCCTCGTTCTGAGTCATTGGAGCCCACCCAGGAAGGAGCCGCTGTGTCCCTATGGCTGGTAAAGTGATCCCGGGCGGCCCCAGAACTGCCCCAGCCAGAGGCGGCCCCAGAACTGCCCCAGCCAGAGGCCGCCCACACCCCCCTGAACCCAGAGTCAACAGGCGCACCCTCAACTGTGCCATGGGGATGGGGAGGGCAGAGGAACAGGCCGACCTCGGGGCTGGGGGACCAGCCTGGGGGCATTGTGCTCCCTCTGAAGGCTGCACCCCCAGCGAAGGGTCAGCGGCCCTACCTGCCTTCCGCTGGGCGTCTCTGGGCACGTCCCCTCTGCTATGACTTGGCGGCCCGTGGAGGGCTGCGCTGCCTTCACCCGAGGAGGCTGAACTTCTCAGAGCCTGTCACACGTTTTGTCCCCGCTCTGGGCATTTCAGTTGTCTTAATGACTTTGCAGGTGAGTCATTCGGATGACTGAACCATGCTGACTGCTTGCGGTGGGGACATTCTGATCATCTGAATAAAGGCCACCAGGCTCAGCCCCGTGTGACGTCAATCCGCCCCTTCCCACATCCCTCGCTGATGGCTTCTGAGCCCCACCGTCCAAATAGAAAGATGAAAAACAGAGCTGGAATTAAACCAGCTCATCCTCCTGCCTTGTTAGGAGGCGAGTTTGGATGAAGAGAGTAATGGAGCTCCAGGCTGATTTCTAAATTCCCATTGCCCTGGCCTCAGGTGGTGGGCAGCTTGGTGACGGGACCATTCCCCACACTCGGAGCCCCTTGTCGAGGCTGAGCGTCTGTTCTGGGTGGTGGGGCCGTGTCAGTGGATCCTCATAGGTTGGACTTGCCGCATGTCCTCCTTATGAGTCATAGTGGCTCAAAATCCAGTTTCGCTCTTCCACCGCACATCTAAGTCTGTAACCACTTACGAGGTCAGGGTGTCATCAAGACCTGGCCAGCAACCAGCGGTGAGCGTGGAGGACGTACTTGGCCACCCGGTCCAGCCCTTCAGCTGTCACAGCCGGCTTTCACCCCGCAGCGTGACATCCCGCAGCGTGATCATCTGAGACACGTTTTCACTCACAGAGATCAGGATGCTCTTCTGGGTTTATTGGCTGAGGATTAGGGGATTCGGCCAGAGCTAGAAAGTCCTCTTTGGGGTGAGCCCCGCCTTGCTGAGGTGTCCTCAGCCATGGACCTGTGGCTGTTGGAGGCGTCCGCGGTTCAGGGTGACACCCTTGGGCGGGAGCGAGAGGGGTTTCCACAGCCCCCTTCACAGAGCCTTTGTGTTTTGCAATCATCATTAACCAAGTTCCTCCCTGGGTCTGGCCTGGCCACTCCCCTGCTCCCTGCTGTCCTGCCATTCCCCTGGGCTGCCCCTTCTCATCACAAAGTCCTGCGCCCACCGCCCACTGTTGCGCTCACCCTCTCTCGTCCCCGCCCCTCGTGATAGCCCCAGAGGTGCTGCTGTCTTTGGGTTCCTTGAACCTGCGGGTGGTTCCTTCTTCCGGGGTCTACTCCCGGCTCAGCATGTTCTGTGCTCTGGGCTTCACTGGTTGGGGGATTCTGGGAGCCCCCGGCTCAGCGTGTGCTGCTGCTGCTGGCACGTCCCGGGTGACTACTGTCACAGCACTATAATTTGCTTTTTTTTTGGGACGGAGTCTCGCTCTGTCGCCCAGGCTGGAGTGCAGTGGCGCGATCTCGACTCACTGCAAGCTCCGCCTCCCGGGTTCACGCCATTCTCCTGCCTCAGCCTCTGGAGTAGCTGGGACTACAGGCGCCCGCCACCACGCCCGGCTAATTTTTTGTATTTTTTAGTAGAGACGGGGTTTCAGGCGTTAGCCAGGATGGTCTCGATCTCCTGACCTTGTAATCCGCCTGCCTTGGCCTCCCAAAGTGCTGGGATTACAGGCGTGAGCCACCGCGCCCGGTCCACAGCACTATAATTTTCTAAGATCCGAGTGCACTTTTAAACAAGTCACCTCTGTTTTTGCCCAGCTCCCCACTAGAGCAGAGCCCCTCCATGGGCGGGACCCCTGTTGGTTCTGGTCTCTACTTTCCGGAGTCCAGAGCAGCGGTGGGCACAGCCGGGCGGGCTGGCAGCAGACCCGTGGGTGGCGAACAGCCCCCGTGGAGACTTGGTTCACCCACCGCCAACAGTGCCCTGCGGAGGCTCAGTTCACCCACCTCCAGCAGCGCCCCCTGGAGGCTCAGTTCACCCACCGCCAGTAGCGCCCCCTGGAGGCTCAGTTCACCCACCGCCAACAGCGCCCCCCGGAGGCTCAGTTCACCCACCGCCAGCAGCGCCCCCTGGAGGCTCAGTTCACCCACCGCCAGCAGCGCCCCACAGAGCTTGGTTCACCCACCGCCAGCAGCGCCCCGCGGAGGCTCAGTTCACCCACCGCCAGTAGCGCCCCCTGGAGGCTCAGTTCACCCACCGCCAACAGCGCCCCCCGGAGGCTCGGTTCACCCACCGCCAGCAGCGCCCCCTGGAGGCTCGGTTCACCCACTGCACAACCCCGTTTCTCTCCTCGCCACCCCCTTTTCTGCCAGCTCCAGCCTCCACCCTGTTTGTCCACTCCACGCCCAACCTCGCTGTGCCCTTCAGCCTGGAACAGCCTCGCTGCCTCCCTGACGAGCTCCTATTCATCCTTCACAACCCGGCTCAGATGCCCCCACCTCAGGGAGCCTTTCCCAGAGGCCCAGCTCTGTGAGCCCCACGGTGACCCACACAGACCTCTGTGTCCCCACAAAGGGGAACAGCATGGACGCCAGGAACGCCCCCAAGTCATGGACTGAGAGGGGGGCCCAGGACTTTCGGCGACTCCCGCGCGGGGCTCTGCGCGTCTCCCGAGGCGCCCTGTGATCGGGGGCTTCACTTGCTGTGAAGGTGGGCCTCCCGCCCTTTCCCACCCCTGCTGCACACCTTGCTGCTGAGTGAACGCGTCCTCATGCGCCGGAGCCAGTGCTGCCCCTTGGGCCGTCAGCCCTGCCCCTCAAAGCCTCCTGCAAAGGCCCCTGGTCAGAGCTGCGCTGGTGGAGTCTGGGCTGCCCTGTGTGACCGCTGCCCGCCCAGCAGTGCGGGGCGAGACCAGGCCTCCCTCAGCGTCCCCTCAGCACTTGGACAAGCTGCAGAACCCACAGGGAATGGAATGTCTTCCTCCCAGGGGCCAATATAAACAGCAGGGTGCCCGGCTTTCCTAATTTAGTTGTTGGCTCTGGCCAGCCAGAGAGGTCGTTTGAAAATACAGTGAGACTAGAGGCCATCACAGCGCAGGAGACACACCCAGGCCCACCTTGACATGGACAGCAGCCCCCATTGGCAGGTTCTTTGCTGGGGACCTTCTGGCCAGCAGGACCTGGAGGTCACTGTTCTGCCCAGTCAGTGGCTGTGCTGGGCTCACCCGAGCCTGGCCCTGCTCGGAGAGCCCTCAGGCAGGGAACACCCTCAGCTGCAGTTTCCTCCTCTGAGAGAAGGGCAGGGCCGGTTTCACGTGGCAGCTGGGCCTGCAACTGTCTCGCTGTTCCAGGAGCCTGCTCAGAACACAGACCAGCCTCAGCCATGTCACACACATCCCTGTGCCAGCCTCCACATGTTTCTGACAGGGACACTTGGATGCCCTCGGCCAACAGCGCTTAGAAAACATGTCCTGGGCCTCCATCAACACCAGAGGCCTGCCCTGCCATTTCCTGCCCCTCTGCGGATGAGCCTGGAGCCGCCCCCCCTTCCTCCCCTTGGCAGCTTGGCCTCCACCCTCCCTGCCCTCAGTCCCCAGCCTCCCTGCCCTCTGCAGCTCAGTCCCGGCCTCCCCGATATGCTCTCAGGGCACTACGGGCCTGTCTGGGGGCACACATCCTGGCTGTGGCTCCATCTGTGCCTGTGGAACTGCTCTTGTCGCTGTGGTGCCAATGCTCCTCTTCCAGGGGCAGGGCCACGTGCCTCTGCACATCTCCCTGAGAGCGCTGAGCGGGGGTCTTCTGTTTTGTTTTTTTTTTTTTTTTTTAGATGGAGTCTCTCTCTGTCACTCAGGCTGGAGTGCGATGGCGTGATCTCGGCTCACTGCAAGCTCCGCCTCCCGGGTTCAAGCCATTCTCCTGCCTCAGCCTCCCAAGTAGCTGGGATTACAGGGGCCTGCTACCACGCCCAGCTAATTTTTGTATATTTTTAGAGATGAGGTTTCACCATGTTGGCTAGGCTGGTTTCGAACTCCTGACCTCATGATCCATGCCCCTCAGCCTCCCAAAGTGCTGGGATTACAGGCATGAGCCACCATGCCCAGCTCAGCCTCTTCTGTTTTTATGGCTGCTTGTTCTGTGCCCATTTTCCCCTGAAGCCATGAAGATCAGGGAGGGCGACACCTCCCTAGGTAGCCAGCGCCCAGCAACCCCCTGGGGCAGGTGAGGAGAGGGGAGGGGCCGTTTAGCAGCTGCGGTGGCAGAGTCCCTTCCACAGCTCATGGACAGAGACACTGGGGCTGCACCTTTGGGCTCCTGGGGTTCTTGCTGGTCAGCCTAGAGGGATGAGAGCCCTTCTGGAGACGCGGACCTGCCAGTGTCTGGGCGGGGAAGGGTGAGAAACGCCTGCCTGTGATGTGGTCCCCAAGCAGAGTGTGGACCTGGAAAGGGTTTAACCAAAGGCATTGAATAAGTGGCCTCCATGGCCCAGCTGCTCTACTGATGACAGGAAACGTTCTGCCCAGAGGCCAGCCAGGCGTGGGCTCAGTGGCCGGCTCCAGGCGACCAGGCAGGGTCCACTGAATTAGTGTTATAAAAAGAGAAGGGCTGGGTGCGGTGGCTCATGCCTGTAATCCCAGCACTTTGGGAGGCTGAGGCAGGCGGATCACGAGGTCAGGAGTTCGAGGCCAGTCTGGCCAACACGGTGAAACCGCATCTCCACTAAAAACACAAAAATTAGCTGGGCACAGTGGTGTGCACCTGTAGTCCCAGCTACTCAGGAGGCTAAGGCAGGAGAATCACTTGAACCCGGGAAGCAGAGGTTGCAGTGAGCTGAGATCATGCCACTTCACTCCAGCCTGGGTGACAGAGTGAGACTCCATCTCAAAAAAAAGAGAGAGAGAAGCAAGCTCCTCTCCTTAGTAGTTTTTTTTAAATTGGTTTTAAATAACACAGATCCCTTTAAGTTGAGGCTCCTAATATTTTACAAATAAATCTATACTTGATCTTAGCCCAAAGGCTGAGGAGAGATTACTAAAGAATCTAATATTAGATTTATGAAAAAGAAAATCTAACCCCAAGGGATGAGTATTTTCTAAAAATCCTGGAAGGCCAGGGGCCCGGCTGGGATCCCGTGGGGTGGCCGAGAGTGGCCCTCAGGCGGCGGCGGAGCTGATCTGGCCAATCCCCTCCCCAGCAGCTTCTGAGCATCATTGCAACGGTCACCGTCCATCTAGTAAAGCCGAGAACAAGTGTTTGCTAACTGCTCCCTGTTGATTTTTTGTAACTAGGTGGGGAATAGTTCAGACTGCACTAATGAATCAGCTGGAGAACCTGAGTATCTGTATTTCCTGGAAATAAATCTGGCTAATGATCGATGTGGACTTTTGGGCTAGGATACCCCAAGACCTTGACCTGAACATCTTTTTGTGAACTACATAAGATCTTATATGTGACTGACTTAGCTGGGACCCACAAAGGGGCGTCTGGTAAACCGGCAGTGACCAGCGAAGGGATGTCTAGTCGGCCGGCTGTGACTGATAATGGGGTCACTGTCCATCCCAGGCTGACTGAGGCCATGAGCGCTGGATGCTCTTCCAGGCCTGAGACATGAGTAAGTCAGCAGAGGGTTCCAGGGACCTTGCCTGCCACCTAATTACAGCAACTGCCTGGGGCCCCTCAGTACCTGTGGGACATACAGGGTGTCGGGTTAGTGAGCTTCTGTCACCAATTTGTGCTACAAACATATAGATCATAAAGGAAACGGATGAAACAGTAGGCACAATTTCTAACACATAATAAAAACACAATATAGTATATTCTATTGCAACAGGATGCTGTTATGTTGGATAATAGCGTTACTGGAGGTTAAATTCCGATTTTGAATGAGCAAACAGTGGTTACAGAAGAGCCTGTCTTTTCTGAGGAATTTCATCTGAAATATTTATGGTGAGAGGATACAGGGTCGGCAGGTTATTCTCAAACGGTTCAGAAACAATTGTGTGTGCGTGCGCATATGTGCGAGTGTGTGCGTGCGAATGCACGCGTGTGTGCGGTGAGAGACGAGGGAAAATATTAATGGCTGCTGATGCTGGGCAAAGGGGCGTGGGAGTTGTCGGAGCTAGTTTTTTTGAAACAAACTTAAAAGTGAACCATTAAGATAGGAGAGGGAGACAGCAAAGCTGCGTCATGACAGGTGTCATTCAAGGACCGTGACAGCACAGACGGCTGCTGGGAGAGGCGATGCTTTGCGGAACCCCGGATGCACCAGCACCCCACTGGCAGGGCCCCGGGGACTCTGTGCCCTCTGGTTTCCTGGTGTGTGGGACAAGACAAGGCTGTCCCCCCAATCTGCAGGCTGGTCATGGTCCCTGCCGGCACCACCAGGGCCCCAGGTCGTGCAGCCTGTCTTGCCCGAGGGAGAGCCAGAGTGGGGGGTCCTGGGCGATCGCCCTTCTCAGGGTACAAGGAGGGTGGGGAAGGCAGGGAGATGCTGCCCACAGGGCCACATGATGGTTCAGACCCTGGGGACCGCCCCTGTGGCCATCAGACAGAACGTTCGCGATGTGTGTGGTGCCAGACACAGAGTGCCCCAGATCAGGCGCGGTCCCTGCCTTTGTCTGTCCCAGATCAGGCGCGGTCCCTGCCTTTGTCTGTCTGTCCCAGATCAGGTGTAGTCCCTGCCTTTGTCTGTCTCAGCCCTTGTTTGCTGACCAGCAGCCGCTGCTCGGGGTGTGGCACACGAATCCCGAGACGGTCTCAGGCTGTTCTTTGAGACTCATGTGAATGCTTTTCCCGCAACAGGCTAAGTGAACTGATAACTTATTTCTGTGTGTTAACTGGAAATGCATTTACACACCAGGGATTTTAACCAGGGAAGCTTCTGTGTGTTAACTGGAAATGCGTTTACACACCAGGGATTTTAACCAGGGGAGCTTCTGTGTGTTAACTGGAAATGCGTTTACACACCAGGGATTTTAACCAGGGGAGCTGCAGTGCCTGCACTGAGATTCCAGTTATTTCCAACCTAATGGGATCTTTGGAATGAATTTCAATGATGGAGTTTTTAAAGCACAGATGTTTGGATTGAACATCAGTTTGGGTATTACCAATTTTATCAGCTGATATTTTATTAATTTTTATACCCACAGCCAAAACAGGTGGCATTGGCTTCTGGCAGCTTGGGCCTGAGGTTATGCAATTGCCAGGGTTTGCTGAGGGCTGTGGTGGTGGTGAGGTCTCCCAGAATTAGGGGAAGGGGAGAAGGCTTGAGTGTGGTTTTCGGATGCGTTGGGTTTAAAAGCTACTCTGTGCTCATGAACTGCAGCTCTGGGAGAAATACTCAGACCCCCTGAATCTTAGTTTCCTTGTCTACAAAATGGGGGTAGTAAAAAGGGCCCCGCTTCTAGTGGAGCACGGAATAGATAGGGGAAATAACATTCAAATGCCACCTGCCGCAGGGCTGGCCATTAGGGAGCCTGCAGCAGCACGGTTCTCGGTCTGACGGGGACTGGGCTTCGCCACTTCCTCGGCTGGGCGCTCTGAGCGGCTGCCCTGCCCACTCAAGTCACGGAGCCTCCCTAGATCCGCTTCCTCCAACGTGGGAAAGGAAGGACAGCTCTGCCATGGCTTTCAGATATGAAAACACTGGACACAATAATTTTAAATATAAATGCAAAATCTCTAATCAAAGAGTTTGGGAAAACGGATTCATCTAAATCAGCCTGAAGTCTAAACATGTGTGTGTTACTGACATGCTCATATTCCCACATGGCACATGTTCCTAGCGTGTGACTTCTGTGTGGTGTGTTCGTGAGGACACACATGTCCTTTCTCAGCCACGATTGGAACTCTCCATCCCAAGTCCTGGCTTCAGACCTCACATCCGTGGGCCTGAGAGAAAGGTGTCTGCCAATAGCTTCAGGCTGAGGATGGGCATATGCTGGACCCCACCTTCCTCTGAAGCACCCTTGTCTGCCATCCAGGAGTGAGAGGCACTCATCCTCCCGCCTGCCCCTTCCTGGGAGTGAGAGGCACTCATCCTCCCGCCTGCCCCTTCCTGGGAGTGAGAGGCACTCATCCTCCTGCCTGCCCCTTCCTGGTGCCTGATGTCTTGCAAGAGATGTGGATCCACAGGGATGTGCAACGCTGATGCTCCCAGAGAAGAACCCCTGGGGAGCTACACCTTGCTGGGCCTAAGAGGTTGTAAAATGTGCCCTCTTTTCCTTCCCTCCCTCCCTCCCTTCCTTCCTCCCTTCCTTCCTTTCTTCCCCTTTCCCTCCCCTTCCCTTCCTTCTTTTCCTTCCTTCACTCCCTCCTTCCTTCCTTCTTCCCTCCCTCCCTTTCTTTTTTCTTTCCTTCTTTTTTTTTTTCAGGGTCTTACTGTGTTACCCAGTCTGGAGTACAGTGATGTGATCTCACCTCACGGCAACCTCAACCTCTCAGGCTCTGGCAATCCTCCCACCTCAGTCTCCCAAGGAGCTGGGACTACAGGCGTCAACACCATACCCAGCTAATTTTTTTTTTTTTTTTTTGTAGAGATGGGGTTTTGCCATGTTGCCCAGGCTGGTCTCAAACTCCTAAGCTCAAGCGATCCTCCCGCCTCAGCCTCCCAAAGTGCTGGGATTACAAGCCTGAGCCACTGCATCTGGCCACACCTTATTTCATAAGAATGTCTTGGAGAAAGAAAAATAAAAACTCCATCACTTAAACTATGGACACCATAAAATATAAGATGCACCACAATTTCAGAAAAATTAAATACAAAAATGAATCCTAGAATGAAATACAGCATCGCTGCGCTGTAGGGAGAGACTAAGTCCTTTTCAGAAGAGCTGGGGAGCAACACTGGAAGTCGCCATAAGAGCAGGTGTTTGCAAATGCCACTCACGCGATGGAAACCACTGAGAGCCACATCCATGGGGTATTTGAATTATGGCACAGGAGTACAATGGAATACTAGGCAGCAGTTAAAAATGCGGAGATTGGTCTATGTATGGTGATACAGAATAATATTTTAAAACCTAGTTTAATGAAAACAGCCAAAAGCAAACCATGACATATACCATGCTTCCTGTTTGGGGAAAGAAATAGTGTGTGTGGCATAGCACACACATGCAGGTGTGTCTCACATACAGTTGCACAGCCAGGGTGTGTGTGTGGAGGAGCCTCCTGGGAGGAGAGCGTGGCCTTGTTATCTCACATGCAGGTGTGTCTCACACAGGCACACAGCCCAGGGGGTGTGTGTGGAGAAGGCTCCTGGGAGGAGAGCGTGGCCTTGTTATCTCACATGCAGGTGTGTCTCACACAGGCGCACAGCCCGGGGGGTGTGTGTGGAGGAGGCTCCTGGGAGGAGAGCGTGGCCTTGTTATCTCACATGCAGGTGTGTCTCACACAGGCGCACAGCCCGGGGGGTGTGTGTGAGGAGGCTCCTGGGAGGAGAGCGTGGCCTTGTTATCTCACATGCAGGTGTGTCTCACACAGGCGCACAGCCCGGGGGGTGTGTGTGGAGGAGGCTCCTGGGAGGAGAGCGTGGCCTTGTTATCTCACATGCAGGTGTGTCTCACACAGGCGCACAGCCCGGGGGGTGTGTGTGAGGAGGCTCCTGGGAGGAGACCGTGGCCGTGTTATCTGGGTGGTTGGAAGCAGCTTTCCCCACACGCCGCCTTTAACAGCATTTGGATTCGCGAAGCTGTGCACACGTCATTTTTATAGCAAAAATGAAACCTGCCGGTGCTGTTTTAAACAGCAGAGTTGGCTCAGTGTCCCCTCAGTGCTTTCTATGGCTTTTTCTTTTCAACTTTTGGGTGTCTCTGTAACAGGAAAGTGAAGCAAGGCACTGCCAGCTTTTGTTTACGATGCTTGTGGATTTTGTGTTTGTGTGTTTTAATCTATAATCGGTTCGTAAATAGACTCATTTTCTGATTCTCACGGAGGGGTTTGATTTGCGGATGGAGACCGAGTCCACCCTGTTTGAATCCAGCCGCGCCCTGCTCATGCGAGCTGGCCTTCTCTTCCATACAGCAGGGTGGAGAGGGAAGGCCACTTCCCGGTAAGCGGGCAAAACGGGTACTACGACCGTGTTACTTATGCTAGCAACAGTTCCGACTTACCTTAATTGGGTTTCTTTTCCTGAAAGGTAATTCTCAGTTAATTTCCCCACACCCACGGGTGCTGGGACCACACTCCATGGACGTGTGTGACGTGAGGCCCTTCGCCCCCGTGTGCCTGTCTCTCTAGTTCTTCTGACTTAAAGCACCAGTAGCAGCACGGTTAGTCCAGTTATTCGGAAGCTCAGCACGGAGCCACATTGCTGCAGCATAGAAGGCCACGGATTCCTCCATCAGCATGGACTACACTTCCCACAAAACGAACGGGGCATCTCTACGGAAAAAGCAAAGCGTGTCCCTACCCCTGGGACACCCCTACCCCTGGGACACCCCTAGCCCCAGGACCCGCCCACCCCCGGGACCCGCCCACCCCGGGACACCACTACCCCCGGGACACGCCCACCCCTGGGACAACCCTACCCCCCCGGACACGCCCTGGGACACGCCCACCCCCAGGACCACCAACCCCTGGGACATGCCTACCCCTGGGACACCCCTACCCCCCGCCAACATGCCTACCCCGGGACATCCCTACCCCCAGGACATGCCTATCCCCAGGACAGACCCACCCCCGGGACACGCCCATCCCCAGGACAGACCCACCCCCCGGGACACGCCTACCCCTGGGACACCTCTACCCCCGGGACACGCCCACCCCCGGGACACCCCTACCCCCGGGACACGCCCACCCCCGGGACACGCCCACCCCCGGGACACGCCCACCCCGGGACACCTCTACCCCCGGGACACCCCTACCCCCGGGACACGCCCACCCCCGGGACACGCCCACTCCCGGGACACCTCTACCCCTGGGACACGCCCACTCCCGGGACACCTCTACCCCTGGGACACGCCCATCCCTGGGACACGCCCATCCCTGGGACACGCCCACCCCCGGGACACGCCCACTCCCGGGACACCTCTACCCCTGGGACACGCCCATCCCCGGGACACCTCTACCCCCCGGGACACGCCCACTCCCGGGACACCTCTACCCCTGGGACACGCCCATCCCTGGGACACGCCCATCCCCAGGACACCTCTACCCCCCGGGACACGCCCATCCCCGGGACTTGCCCACCCCCAGAACACCTCTACCCCTGGGGACACCCCAATCCCTGGGACACGCCCATCCCCGGGACATGCCTACCCCCGGGACACCTCCACCCCTGGGACACGCCTGCTCCTTGCACTGAATGAATGCAGGGGTCGTTTCCATCAAGGGGAGGCGGCCGGGGAGTGAGGCGCCTGGAAGTGGTTGGCAGGGCTGGTCCGGGAAGCCTGGACCCAACGCGCCTGGGAGCTGGGAGTCCGTGGCCCCCACCTGTGAAGTCCACCAGCCTCTCTTGCCAGTCCACTCACACAGGAATCCTAAGTGGGAGCATAAAGACATCACCACTTTCCCCTTTCAAACCATCCCATAGAAGAAGACGCCCGTGGGGGTAGGGCTTGTATTTTGGATGCCCACAGAGATTCCAACCAACCAGGCTTTCTGCCCCGCCGCCTCCTCTCCCTGAGGCTGGGGCTTCCTCTGGGATTCCAACTCTGCCCAGAGGCGAGCCCTTTAATGAAATCACAACAAAAAGAGAGGCCCTAGCCAAGCGGCCAAGCACAGCGGTAAACATCGGTCAACTGCTGTTTTATTCACACCAGATGCTGCGTGGAAAAATCACGTCCAAATTTATTTTAAACAAGAGCAAGTGATCTCTTTTCCAAGACTCTCTGAGAGAGAACCTCATCGCAGGGACAGCACTTCCTCGTCAGCGAGCCCGGTGGGGCAGGCGCGGAAGGGAAAGGCCTTCTCTGCATTTGGACCTGGCCCACTAAGGCAGACCACAGAGAGACGCTGGAGCTGGCAGGAGGCCATTTATGTTCAGGTTTTCTCCGTGAGTTGTTTCAAAAAGGGATTGATCTTAAAATCTAGTGTGATTAAAAAGGTGGGCGGGGTTAAGAGCAATGCTGCTATATGTGTCCCGCAGGCCCCAGTGTGGACTGTTTCTCTGTCCAGGAACACACGACCCACTGTGGACATGGGAGGGTGGGGGGTGGGGGGAGGCGGTGCATTGGCCCTCACAGGGAAACGCACGCCTGGAGGCAGAGGCAGGACAGAGGGTCTGCAGCGGGGGGCCTGCTGGAGGCCACCGCCGCAGTTAGTGTTGTTGAAGTGAGTGAGTAAACAGCATTAGCTCTGCGACAGAATAAAATACACCGCCTGTCCAGGAGACTGCGGGTGAGTGCCACGCATGGAGGTCCAAGTGCGGCAAATCTACGCAGTGTCAATGTTGATGGTGGAGGACGGAAAATATTCTCGCAGGACAAACAATGTATTTTATGCAACAGTTAGGATTCTGAAATTGGAAACAGAGAGTTAGATGTGGCCAGTCAGGCACAGACCGCAGTGGAGCCTCACAGAGACACCCTCACCCAGGGGCTGCGAGAGGACCCTATGGGCCCCGGGGTGGAATCGGCTCTCTAGGGGGAAAGTGGCAGAAATGGCTTTACTTCTCCTCTGTGGACAGGCGGTAGAGAGCCGCGCCCAGGTCCTCCAGCTTCTCCTTGTCCTCCAGGTCCTGGTACAAGCCTTTGGGAACGAGGTCCAGGCCGTACAGCAACCCGAACAGGCAGCCTGCAATGGTGCCCGTGGCTGCGCTCTCCCCTGAAACGCAAAGGCAGCAGTTGCAGTGGGCTCCACCTGACCAGGGCCTCTGCAAGACCCCTGGGGCTGGCCGCCCCTAAGGTGGGCCAAACCCCAATTCTGCTGGGGGCAGCTGATAAAAGGGACAGGCAGGCCAGCGCGGTGGCTCACGCCTGTCATCCCAGCTACACAGGCGGCTGAGATGGGAGAATCTCTTGAACCCGGGAGGCAGAGGTGGCAGCGAGCCGAGATTGCCTCTCTGCACTCCAGCCCGAGTGACAGAGTGAGATCCTGTCTCAAAAAAAAAAAAACAACAAACCCAAAAACAAACAGGAGAGGGACAGGCGCTTCCCTTCTCCCTCCCTGGGGCAGGCATCTGTGTGAAGCGGTGTTTCAGCACTAAGAGTCAGTGAGGCGCCAGGACGGTGTAGAAGGAAGGCAGAGGGAGGGGAGCCCGAGGCCGCATGGTCCCACCCTTGAGCTGGGGTCACGGAGGAAACCCCTCCAGGGGCTGAGCCGGCTCTGTGCAGAGGCTTCCTGACCAAATGGGGCCACATTTGTGTTTTCCCAGCTCATGTCTGTGGTCAAGCTCAGCTCCAAGCCTCACTGAAGGGAGGCAATTTCAGCCAGTCTCACAGAACCATAACAGCTGCTCCCACAAGGCACAGGGTTGACCTTACGGGTAGGAGCTGCCTGGAGCTGCCACAGCCACTCTGCTGGGCTTCCTCCTCTCCCTCCATGGCCAGAGACGGCCAGGGCGGCACAGAGCCAGCACGGATGGAGCAGGATGCGAGCCCAGGACCTAACTCCAGGCCACAGTCTGTGACTTTGCACAGAGGCTGCAGAGCAAAGGACAAGATGACGGTGACCTTGGAATGGAACCCTGTGAAGGTGGCCAGCCTGAGGCAGCAGTGGCAAGGGCAGGAGCCCCCACACCCCCACACCCCACCTATTCTAAGGCTGCACTGCCCTCCAGGCTCGTGGACCAGGTGAGAGACTCTTGGTCTGCTGGAGCTCACAGCAGGCACCTGCAGCCGCACCTGTATCCTGTAATGTCCTCACATGAGCACGCTTAGGTCAGCAGGTGTACCCTGGAGCCTGTGCCCTCCCAAAGTGGGTTCCAGAAAGGAAGAGACGGACGCACATGCTGGGGCTCAGGAGGTGGCCCCTGAATGCCTGCAGTCCTAGGACACTCCGAGGGGGTGCTTCAGAAGGGCGCTACCCTCCAGGAAGCCACGGCCATTAAGGAACATCTCACCTCCATGAAACATGGCCCGGTGACACAGCTCAGTCCAGCTGTTTCCTGCTGCAAGGAGGGCGTCATAGGCTATCATGGGGGCGTCGTGGCCTCGTCTTCCCCCTCGACCTTCCGAGCTCCACTTCCTGTAGGTCTGACAAGAGAGCCGTGGGTCAGAGGCGTGTGCCCAAGTGGAGCCACTTCTGGGTACATTACAGCACAAGCTTTCTGGGCCCCTCCTAGTGAACTGCCATTTCATCCATCCACGCTTTCTGGGCCCCTCCTAGTGAACTGCCATTCCCTCCATCCACGCTTTCTGGGCCCCTCCTAGTGAACTGCCATTTCATCCATCCACCCTTTTCTTTTTGAGATGAATCTGGCTCTGTCCCCCAGGCTGGAGTGCAATGATACAATCTCAGCTCACTGCAACCTCCACCTCCCGGGTTCAAGCGATTCTCCTGCCTCAGCCTCCCGAGTAGTTGGGATTACAGGCACACGCCAGCACACCTGGCTAATTTTTTGTATTTTTAGTAGAGATGGGGTTAGCCACCCACCCATCCATTCACCATCCACTCATCCATCCACCCATCCATTCACCCACCCATTTACCTACCCATCCATTCACCCACCCTTCCACCACCCACCCACCCACCCATCCATATACCCACCCACCCATCAATTCACCCATCCACTCATCCATCCACCCACCCATTCATCCATCCACCCATCCACCCACCCATTCACCCACCCATTCACCCACCCACCCAGCCATCTCACCCATTCACCCATCCACTCATCCATCCACCCACCCATTCATCCATCCACCCATCCACCCACCCATTCATCCATCCACCCATCCACCCACCCATTCACCCACCCACCCAGCCATCTCACCCATTCACCCATCCACTCATCCATCCACCCACCCATTCATCCATCCACCCATCCACCCACCCATTCACCCACCCACCCAGCCATCTCACCCATTCACCCATCCACTCATCCATCCACCCATTCATCCATCCACCCATCCATTTACCTACCCATTAATTCACCCACCCTTCCACCAGCCACCCACCCATCCATATACCCACCCACCCATTCACCCATCCACTCATCCATCCACCCACCCACCCACCCATTCACCCACCCACCCAGCCATCTCACCCATTCACCCATCCACTCATCCATTCGCCTATCCACCCACCCATCCACTCATCCATCCACCCATCCATTCATCCATTTACCCACACATTTACCTACACATCCATTCACCCACCCTTCTACCTACCTTCCCTTCCATCCACCTACCCAACCACCCATCCATATACCCACCCACCCACCCACGCACCCATCCATTCACCTGTCCACTCATCCATCCACCCATCTATTCATCCATTCACCCACCCATTTACCTACCCATCCATTCACACACCCTTCCACCCACACGTCATCCAAAATCCATCTATCCATCCATCTATCCATCCATCCATTCACCTACCCACCCACCCATCCATCCACTTGCTATGCACTTATTGAGCACCACTGGTGTGCCAGACATTGCCCCAGTGCCAGGACAAGGCTTACCTTTTCCCTCTCTTCTGCGTCATAATTGTCGGGGAAGATGGCTTTATTTTCTGAGTCTTTACTGATTTTCCTCTCCTCCAAATAAAATTGCCATTTAGCTTCAAAGTAAAACCAGTGCTCCTGGTATTCTAAACATAAAGAACAAGGGGAGCTGAACACAATGGCATCCATGGAGTGGGGCGGAGGGCCCTGGGGCGGGTGCAGGGAGTTGGGGGTGGGGAGGGTGGGGGCGTGTGTGTGGCGGGGAAGTGGCAATGTCCCCTCTACCCAGCTGCAGGCATGTGGAGAAGCCGAGCACCTGTCCTGGAGTAAACAACTGAGCGACTGTCCAGAATTACCAACATGCTGACATTTGTAGCTGCTTTTTTTCTTTCTTTCTTTCTTTTTTTCTTGAGACAAAGTCTCCCTCTCGTCCCCCAGGCTGGAGTGCAGTGGCGTGATCTCGGCTCACTGCAACCTCTGCCTCCCGGGTTCAAGCGATTCTCCTGCTTCAGCCTCCTGAGTAGCTGCGACTACAGGCACCCACCACCACGCCCGGCTAATTTTTGTATTTTCAGTAGAGATGGGGTTTCACCATATTGGCCGGGCTGGTCTCGAATTCCTGACCTCAAGCGATCCACCTGCCTCGGCTTCCCAAAGTGCTGGGATTACAGGCGTGAGCCACCGCGCCCGGCCTCTTTTTTCTTTCTTTCTTTTTTTTTTTTTTGAGACGGAGTCTCTCTCTGTTGCCCAGGCTGGAGTGCAGTGGCACCATCTTGGCTCACTGCAACCTCCGCTTCCTCGGTTCAAGCGATCCTCCTGCCTCAGCCTCCTGAGTAGCTGCGACTACAGGCACCCACCACCACGCCCGGCTAATTTTTGTATTTTTAGTAGAGATGGGGTTTCACCATATTGGCCGGGCTGGTCTCGAATTCCTGACCTCAAGTGATCCTCCCACCTCGGCTTCCCAAAGTGCTGGGATTACAGGCGTGAGCCACCATGCCCAGCCTTTAGCTGCTCTGAAAGGACAGCAAGCAAGATGGAGATGGGGCAAAAGCATTCTCGTTACATTGTTGCATTAGCCCTGTGCCTGCAGAGCAGGGCGTGGCATGTTTCATTACTCCTAACTGAAATCCAAGCCCCTGAATGCTCTAGGGACTTCTTGGAGGTCATCTGGCCAAGAGGACGCTGACTCAGAAGGGAGTCTGAACCTGCAGCTACACACCCTACAGACCACAGGGAATCGCCTTCCCCGCCGTGGAGCCAGGAGGCGTGCAGCTGCCCAGACCTGGGCCCACTGCCCTCCTGCCTGCCTTACGGTGAGCACCCCTGCCCGCCACACCCCACCTCCTGCTCCCTGGCACCGCGGGAGCCACAGAGGGTGGGAGCCGTGCAGGCTGCTGGTGGCTGTCAGGCCCAAGGGACACGTGTGCCAATCACATGAGGTGACAGGGCACAGATCCTGTCTGCCTGGCCGTGGCTGGAGAGCTCAGGGTGCTGGAGAGCAGAGCTGGAGAGCTGCAGCGGGGAGGCTACGCTCCTGCCACAGAGCTCCAGGCCACAGGGAGGCCAGGAGAGCCCTGGACCAAGACCTGGACGAGGCTCGCAGGCACCCGCGACTCAGGCCCTCCGAAACTCTGGGCCAACTTGGTTTCACACAAGGAAAAGTCCAGCCCCCTTAGGGTCTTGTTCAGCAACATGAAATTGGAAGTGAAAGACGCAAAAGTAAGAGGGCAGCGGCCACAGGTGCATCCCATGAACCCACAGGGCCTGAAACTCCGGGTGGAGCGTCAACATGGACCTGGGCGCAGAGTGAAAGCACTGCCTCTCACCCGAGTCAGCCGGGGTTGGCCAATTCGGAAACAGACGTCTAAATACAAAAGCAGTGAGCTAATTTGTGAACTGTCCTCACTGCAGAGGGCCATGTCAGGTGGGCCGGTCAGAAGCCCAGAGCAGTGTTTCCGGAGGGTGTCCTACGGGACTTAACGATCTCTGGATGATTTTAGATGCTCTGTTAAAAAGGTTTCTGTGTCAAGGGAATTCATGAAACTCTGGGTTAAACAAATTTGAAATAACAGATTTATTTGGAGGATTGTTTCTCAGAGCTTTAAACTGGTATCTGTGCATTTCAAATCCCTAAGAGAAAGAATAAAGCTTTCTGAAGAACAGTCGGAAACATTCCATGAACACAAAGGGGAGGAAGTTTTGCTGGTTAGATAATTCCAACTGTTCTCAGAAAATGCTTTGAGGAAAACCGTTTTGAATACCAAAGTTCTGGGAGAACATTCGTTAATATACTGTGAATTCAGTAATGGCGTGGCCCCATGCCTGACTGCTCACCTGTTTCTAAGGTGGGTCAGGGCGACTCTCCTGGGGTTAGGGAGATGACTTAGCCCCTGGCTGCAGACAACAACCTCAGCTGGAAAGAACCCGGCACCACCGGCTTAGCCATCTCCCACCGCTCCCACACCAAACGGTAAGAGAGATGAAACCACTGGAAACAAAGTGTGCTGTGGCCTGCCAGGTGTGCTCAGCAGTCACGCTTCCTGAGGACGGCCTGGTCATGGGGAGCACAGAGCAGTGACTCAAGGAGGTACTGACTGTGTGTGGACGCTGACTTTCTTGCTCCCATCAGCACAGGCCTGGTGGCTGAGCAGCCCCTGAGCCACGTCCAGGCAGGTATCCATGCCTGCACCCCCGTGGAAAGCTGTGCACCGGACCCCCATAAGGCATTTCAGAACACGTGCCTGTGCCTTGCAGGGGAAATAAAGGGATTCACTGGTTTTTCTGTTTCTAGAAGACTTCAGACCAGGCGAGGTGGCTGACGCCTGTAATCCCAGCACTTGGGAGGCCAAGGCGGGCGGATCACTTGAAGTCAGGGCGACCTGGTGAAACCCCGTCTCTACTAAAAATACAAAAAACTAGCTAGGCGTGGTGACGGGCGCCTGTAATCCCAGCTGCTTGGGAGGCTGAGGCAGGAGAATTGCTTGAACCTGGGAGGCAAAGGTTGCAGTGAGCTGAGACTGCATCATTGCACTCCAGCCTGGGTGACCAGCCAGATTACATCTCAAAAAAAAAAAAAAAAAAAAAAAAAAAATCAAGAAGACTTCAGCCTGAGGCTGTTTTGAAAAATAAGCAAACCTGATCCTACATTCAAATCCTCCCTCTCCTTCTCCAGGACACACACACTGGATACATTATTTCCAATTTCCTCAACCATGCAAGGACGCCAAAGGCTGCATGAAGCTGCCTGTGCTCCCCCTGCCGCCCCCTCCCCTCTTAGACGGCACCTCCCGTGGGGTGGAAGAATCTTCCGGAACCGTCACGGATTTCCTAGTCCCATACCTGCTGTCCCTGCCTCCGGCCAGCCTCATGGGGCTCCTGAGGGAAGGGCCCAGCCCTGAGCTCGCCCAAACCGGCAGAAGCAGAGTTTTTCCAGGGGGCACCACGGGTCCCACTCACATCCCAATGGCTGCCAGTCGCTTGGTGCCGCGGGCTGGGGTGGACGGGGACGGGTGGACCCGCTGGAGGCAAATGTCCCCGGCAGACTCAGGTCTCTCTGAGGCTCCGGGTGGGGAGGCAAAGCCTCCCAGGTCAGGGCAGAGGCAGACCGGTCAGGAGCAGCATGGGGCCTGCCTGGCGAGGCCAGCTCTGCTCACATGGCCCGGACAGGGCCCTCCCAGTTCCATCTAAGAGCAAAAGCGCCTTGAAGTATTTGGGGGCCCATGGAGGGGCTGGATCTGTCCAGATCTGCTCTGAGTGCGGACTGGGGCCGGGGGAGCGGCTCACCTGCCGTGTGCCGGATGGTCTTCCTGCAGTACTCCTCTGCCAGCGGCACCGCCCGCAGCATGTCTCTCCCCCACTGGACCAGCGGCTTTCCTTGTGCGGCGAACGACACGAACAGGGCCGTGCACAGGGAGCCCAGGAAGCCTGGAGGGCAGGGAAGAGAGAGGGGGCACCATCACCTGGGCCGCTTGGGAGGGCCTGCGGCCGCCCGCCACGCTGCGTGGGACCCCCGAGGAAGGGTTTGCTCGTTTTCCGTCTTTCCCATGTTCAGGTGCACAGTTCGGCGGCATTAACCACGTTCACACTGTGGACATTCTCCATCCTCCCTGGAACTCCCCATCTTCCCAAACTGTAGCTCTGTCCCCACTCCACTCACCCCACCGCCCTCCCCAGGCCCTGGCCGCCCCCAGTTGACTTTTCTGTCTCCGGATGTGACTGCGCTGGGTGCCTGCTCCTCGTGGGACCGCACGCGATTTGTCCCTTTGTGGCGGGCGTGTTCCACTCAGGACGCATCCTCAGGTTCACCCGCGTGGCTCGCCACAGCTTCCCTTCCTCTCCGCGGCTGAATCGCATTCCGTGCGTGGACGAACGCATTTTGATTGCCCGTCATCTGTGTGTGGATGCATGAGCTGCCTCCGCCTTTGTCTATTGGGAACAGCGCGTCACGTAGACCGTTAGCATCCGTGGCCGGGGATTATCAGTTAACGAGCCTGTGCAGGAAGAAGGCTGAGGTGGGGGCTCTCCTGACTTGAGAGCGACTCCGCAGAGCTCTGGGTCCGTTGTGCACACTCAGGCGTTTCCTGTGCGGGGCCGACTCACTCGCCCTGCTGGTGCTTGGGGCTTTTCTTGCCTAACTTCTGGGCGTGCATTAGCAGCCGGCAAGCTCATCAGCACAGACAAGCTCAGAGCTCATCTTATAGGCACCGTCTCCCTTATTTTCTTTGGTATGTCAAATTTTACAACTGTTTACTGAAAAAGAAATGCATGTGAGTATATATGTATTTAATAAAACACGGTTAAGGAAGAAGTCCGGGAGGCCTGTCCTGGTCCATCTTCCAGGGCAGTGGGGAAAGACGGAGCCAGCGGCTTCTGGGGTACTGAGCTCACCCCGCAGTCCACACAGCCAGCCCTGCACCTCACGGAGCAGGTGGCACAGGGTGCGCAGCTCTCAGGGAACATGGCCACGTCTGGCCCCACTAGGCTCCCATCCACCGTTGCACTGGCCTCATTCCGCTAGTGTGCAAGCCATCAGAGAGGAGCTCGGAAGAGACTGATCTGAATTACGATGATCCTGGCCATAATGAGGCTAACAATGCCCAGGGCTGGCAGGACAGTCCTGGAAATCCCGTGGTCACCGTCCGGGTGGAGACAGCCCTGGAGAGGCCGCCTCTTCCAAAGACATGAGCTGTCTCCTCTCACTGCTAGCCATCGTGGGGACTGCAGCTGCTGCGGGTCAGTAGTGGCAGGAGGCGAAGTGATGGCCACGGTACTCGTGATGTAGTTTCAGAGATGCAGTCGTGTGGGAGGACTAGTGACGGCCGTGGTACTCGTGATTTAGCACCAGAGATGCAGTCACACAGGAGGACCAGTGACAGCCGTGGTGACAGTACCAGTAGCAGCAGCAACAATGGTGGTGGTACTTGTGACGGTCGCAGTGGGAACGGTGTGGTGCCAGTGACTGCAGCAGTGGTTGTCGTACTAGTGACGGCATCATGTGGAGGAACTGGTGATATCAGTGGTGACAGGACCAGTAGCAGCAGCCATAGTGGTGATGGCTGTACTGGTGACAAAAGCAGAGCAGTGATAAAAGGCAGGGGTGGCACTAGTGGCGGGGTGGCAGTGGCACTAGTGGTGGGGGTGGCAGTGGCACTAGTGGCGGGGTGGCAGTAGCACTAGTGGTGGGGTGGCAGTGGCACTAGTGGGGGTGGCAGTGGCACCAGTGGTGGCGGTGGCAGTGGCACCAGTGGTGGGGGTGGCAGTGGCACCAGTGGCGGGGGTGGCAGTGGCACTAGTGGTGGCGGTGACAGTGTTGCTAGCGACAGCAGCAGTAGGGATGGTGTGGTGCTGCCGATGGGAGCAGCTGTGGCGGTGGCAGTAGTAACAGTGCGAGTGGCCATGCAGGGGAGCAGTGACCCCCGTTGCCAAGCCCTTGCCCCACTGGGCACTGCTCCCAGGGTGTCATCTGCCACTCAGTCCTCACGAGAGCCTGTGAAGGGCATGGTGATCACCCCTCTTGTGGATGGGGCATGTGGGGCTGAGAGGTTGTGTTGCTGTTTTGGAGCCATGTTAGCTTCAGAAGGGTCGGTTCTGCTGCGGACCCTGTGGGTGTGTCTGAGGCCCACACCCACCTAGGAAAGGGGTGAGCCTGCTGTCACGGCGCCATTGGCCAGAGGCAGGCTCTGGAGTGGGTGCTGCGTGCATTCTGACATCCCACTTCTCTGTACACCGGGGCTGTGACACTGCCCTGCCGGGGCTGTCGTGGGCAAAAGATGACCCTAAGCCCAGGCTGGGCCCACGGTGAACGGCCACTCAACACGGCCGCTACATGGAGCATGGTTGCCCATGACACGCCATGCGGAGACAGGCTGCAGAGACAGGATGTAGAGACACTTTCCAGCGGCTGTTGGGCCACTCTTGAAGGCACTCATCAGGGCCTCCCTTGGCCTGGCGGGAGGGCTGCAGCAGCAGCAGCAAGAGTCTATGAATGGTTCTCAAGCCCAGGGCTCTGGGCCGGTCCTGACCCCGCCTACGGCTCTGCCCCCGCGCAGGGTGGCTGCAGCTCTGGGCTCATGGGAGCACGCGACGCAGGCTGTAACACAAACTGTGGCTCTTGCTGCCAGAGGTGGTTTGAAAATGGAAAGGGAGTAGAGTTAAAAAGCACTTTGAAGTGTCAATTTCATAAAATCAAACCCTTAAAACATTTTTGGTCATTATCATAGAATATATAAATTATTCATCTATTAAACATGTGAAATAATTTTTTTTTTTTGAGATGGAGTCTGACTCTGTCGCCCAGGCTGGAGTGCAGTGGTGTGATCTCGGCTCACTGCAACCTCCGCCTCCCGGGTTCAAGTGATTCTCCTGCCTCAGTCTCCTGAGTAGCTAGGATTACAGGCATGCACCACCATGCCCAGCTAATTTTTGTATTTTTTAGTAGAGACGAGGCTTCACCATGGTGGCCAGGCTGGTCTTGAACTCCGGACCTCAGGTGATCCGCCTGCCTTGGCCTCCCAAAGTGCTGGGATTACAGGCGTGAGCCACCGCGCCTGGCCGTGAAATAATTTTTAAAATATGAGTAGGAAATATATTAGCAAATGTTTTAGAAATTTAAATTATTAACACAGATTCTTGTGCTCATTACATTGTTTTCAAATGTCCAACTTTTTTTTTGTTTTTGAGATAGGGCCTCGCCCTGTCACCCAGGCTGGAGTGCAATGGCGCAAACACAGCTCACTGCAGCCCCAACATTCTGGGCTCAGGCGATCCTCCTACATCAGTAGCTGGAAACACAGGTGCGTGCCGTCATGCCTGGCTAATTTTTACTTTTTTTGTAGAGATGGAGTCTCCCCGTGTTGCCTCGTACTCCTGGGCTCAAGCGATCCTCCTGCCTCTGCCTCCCAAAGTGCTGGGATCACAGGTGTGAGCCGCTGCACCTGCACCTGGCAAATGCCCAACATTTTTGGGTCTGAAGGTTTTAATTTTTAATTTGCGTCCAGTTGCAGCACTCAGCTAGCAGGAGTCCAGCACTGCTCCCTTCTTAGCATCGGACTCTGGCCCACCAGTTGGGTCACGTGCCTTCCCTCTTACATTTTAACGAGTTAGCCAAATTGCCTGTGAGTCCACTGCTTAGGCCATCTGTCCCCAGGGTAGTAAAGGCATGCGCCTGCTTTGCTGCAGACTCGGTGGGGGTGGGACGGCCAGGCTGGCAGAGCTGCGTGTTGATCGAAGGCCGGTTGCTCACCGCTGTTCTCACGGAGGGGTGGGCGGCTCTGCCCTCCTCGTTGGGATGCCAGTCACAGCAGATACCAAAAGGTAATCTTGAACGAGGCTAGCGTGGCTGTTGGATGTGCGTGGGACTGGGCGGTGCCAGGACTAAGGGCCAACTGCAGGTCAGGAGTTTTGAGTCCTTTTTGCATTTTTTAAATGGAAGCCAACCGAGCCGCCTCCTCATTACCTTTCAAAGTCAGGCCTAGAGTCAGGCGCTACCGCAGCCACCCCAGCCTGGCCTCTCAGATGCCTGCCCTCCACAGGACAGGCTGCGGACGGGGACAAATCCCAGTGAGCATCTGGCCAGCTGGCACAGACCACAAGGACGGAAGTGCCGTGTTAAGGGGGCGACATGATCCAACCCGTTTCACCCTCACACGGCCCGATTTGGGGGTGTGATTCACATGTGGCAGTCGCCCCGTTACAGGTGAGAAACCTGTGGCCCAGGGGGTGGAGCCGCTCCCGTGGTTCCCGTGGTCCCTTTGGCTCCCTTGGCCGGCAGGTGGTGGGGCCAACCCAGGGCACAGCAGGAAAATGCAGGAAATATTGTACAAACCCTTGTCCCCAGGGTCCCCCTGATCCCACCTGCACCTAAGCACTGGTGCGTTTCTTTGTCTTTTGTTCTGACACAAATGATACCAAAACCACTGAATTCTTCCCTTGCACAGTTTCTTCAACATCACCGTGCGTATCGCTAATCCTGCTTTTGGGCTGAAAACAGGCCTTAAGCAAAGCAGATTAAAAAATAAGCCAACTCCCCCAACAAATCAAAAAATCGATGTGAACCCACGAGATTTCCAGCCCAGTGTCCCGGGCAGGGCGCCCTCACAGCAGGCAGCTGGCAGGTGCAGGGTCAGCTTCTGTCTCTTTTAAGCAGACGTGCAGATGGCGGCAGCTCCAGGCCCCTGCGCCCCACCCCACACTTAACCTGTGGGATGGTTGTGGGTCATCCGGCCGCACTCCACGCTGACCTCCCTCCCACCCCCCGCCCCACACTTACCTGTGGGATGGTTGTGGGTCATCCGGCCGCACTCCACGCTGACCTCGATGAGGGTCTCCAGCCGCTCAGGCTTCCAGTACCGCAGGCCGATGCACATGGCCTTGGTGGCCGCTCCAAATCCTGAGCCTGTGTGGAGAAGGAAGAGCTGGTTTAGACTTCTGCTCCAATAATTCCACCCCTGACAATCTAGCTTTCATGAATAATTTTAAAAGTATACAAATTTATGTAATAACATGTTATCAGAGTGTGGTTTAAATGAGCGAGCCATGGGCAGGCCACTCAAGTGCCCGCAGCAGAAGGGAGATGGGGCAAATTCGGTTGCATCCAAGTGTCAGGTGTTAGTCACTAAAAACAGAACATTTGATGGCCTGGAGATATGCTCGTCATTTGCAGCATGCTTTCAACAAGATGTTTTCCCTGTAAAAACAGCTACATTGAGTTATAACTACATACAACAAACTAGGCACAATGAAACATGCACGACCCTAAGATTTTTATACTGGTGTACCCTGTGACCCAGCACCCAGGCGCAGGGTGAACATAGGTGTACCCCATGACCCAGCACCCAGGCACAGAGTGAACACAGGTGTACCCCGTGACCCAGCACCCAGGTGTAGAGTGAACACAGGTGTACCCTGTGACCCAGCACCCAGGCGCAGGGTGAACACAGGTGTACCCCGGGACCCAGCACCCAGGCGCAGGGTGAACACAGGTGTACCCCGGGACCCAGCACCCAGGTGTAGAGTGAACATAGGTGTACCCCATGACCCAGCATCCACACGTAGAGTGAACATAGGTGTACCCCGGGACCCAGCACCCAGGCGCAGGGTGAACACAGGTGTACCCCGGGACCCAGCACCCAGGCGCAGGGTGAACACAGGTGTACCCCGGGACCCGGCACCCAGGCTCAGGGTGAACACAGGTGTACCCCGGGACCCAGCACCCAGGCGCAGGGTGAACACAGGTGTACCCCGGGACCCGGCACCCAGGTGTAGAGTGAACATAGGTGTACCCCATGACCCAGCATCCACACGTAGAGTGAACATAGGTGTATCCCGGGACCCGGCACCCAGGCGCAGGGTGAACACAGGTGTACCCCAGGACCCGGCACCCAGGTGTAGAGTGAACATAGGTGTACCCCATGACCCAGCATCCACACGTAGAGTGAACATAGGTGTACCCCGGGACCCGGCACCCAGGTGCAGGGTGAACACAGGTGTACCCCGTGACCCAGCACCCAGGTGTAGAGTGAACACAGGTGTACCCTGTGACCCAGCACCCAGGCGCAGGGTGAACACAGGTGTACCCCGTGACCCAGCACCCAGGCGCAGGGTGAACACAGGTGTACCCCGGGACCCAGCACCCAGGTGCAGGGTGAACACAGGTGTACCCCGGGACCCAGCACCCAGGCGCAGGGTGAACACAGGTGTACCCCGGGACCCAGCACCCAGGTGCAGAGTGAATGCCTCTGTTGACCCTGAAGCCGCTGGTGCCCTCTGCAATCCGTCCTCCTGCCTCTCCCAAGCCCGACTGCTGTGACCGTGCGTGTTACTCGGCGTGTTCCAGGCCCTGTGTAAACGGAATCACGGAGAACGTGCCGTGCTTTCTGCCTGGCTTCTGTCACTCCTTGTAACTGCTCTGAGAAGCGCCCACGTTGTTGGGGATCAATAGTGATTCCTTTTTATGGCTGAATAGCTCCCTCTTGCATTGATCTGCCATGGCTGCTCTATCTGCAGACCTGCAGTTTGGGCTGTGTCCAGTCTGGGGCTCTGAGCATGAGGCACCAGATCCTGGTGTGGACAGAGGCTCTCTTCTCTTGGGTGAATGCTGGGGCAGAGCCTCCAGATCACGTGGTGATGAATGTTTAACTTTTTTGTTTGTTTGAGATGGAGTCTTGCTCTGTGGCCCAGGCTGGAGTGCGGCAGCCTAATCTTAGCTCAGTGCACCTCCGCCTGCCAGGTTCAAGCAGTTCTCCTGCCTCAGCCTCCTGAGTAGCTGGGATTACAGGCACACACCACCATGCCTGGCTAGTTTTTGTATTTTTAGCAGAGATGAGGTTTCACCTTGTTGGCCAGGCTGGTCTTGAACTCCTGACCTCAGGTGATCAGCCTGCCTTGGCCTCCCAAAGTGCTGGGATTACAGACATGAGCCACCACGCCTGGCAGAATGTTTAACTTTTAAAGAAACTGCCAAATGGGTTTCCAGAGTGAGAGTGGTAGAACCATTTGATGTCCCTCCAGTAGATCTTCCACAGCCCTGACAGCACTTGCTACATTTTTTAAAATTTTAGCCATTCTGTTAGTTATGTAGTGGTATCTCATTGTGGTTTTATTTGCATTTTTCTAACAATGGAAGATGGCAAGCATGATTTTGTGCTTATTGGCCACCCATATATCTTCTTTGGAGAAGTTTTGCCCATGTTTTATTCTTTTAAAAAAAATTTTATAGTTGGGCATGGTGGCTCATGTCTGTAATCCCAGCACTTTGGGAGGCCAAGGCAGGCAGATAACCTGAGGTCAGGAGTTCGAGACCAGCCTGGCCAACATAGTGAAACCCCTGTCTCTACTAAAAATACAAAAATTAAGTGGCATGGTGGCACGCACCTGTAGTCCCAGCTACTCTGGAGGCTGAGGCAGGAGAATCGCTTGAACTCAGGAGGTAGAGGTTGCAGTGAGCCGAGATTGTGCCACTGGGTGACAGAGCGAGACTCCATCTCAAAAAAAAAATTTCTTTTTTATAATAGAGATGGCATCTCAGTATGTTGCTCAGGCTGGGCTGGAACTCCTGGGTACAAGTGATCCTCCTGGCTCAGTCTTCCAAAGTGCTGGGATTATAGGTGTGAGCCACCACACCTGGCCCTCTTGCCCATTTTTGTACGGGGTTGCTTGCTTTCTTCTTATTAAGTTGGAAGAGTTCTTTATGCATTCTGGACTCAAGTCCTTATCAGATATCTGCTTTGCAAATATTTTCTCCCAGCTTTGACTAGCCTTTTCATTCATTAAATAGAGTTTCCTGGAGAGCAGAAAAATGAATTTGGGAAGTATTCCTCTTCTTCAATCTTTTGGAAGAGTTATGTGCAATTTATATTATTTATTCCTCAAATGTTTGGTAAATACCCTGTGAAGCCATCAGGGACTGAAATTCTCTTTCCTTTTTTTTTTTTTTTTTGAGACGGAGTCTCACTCTGACTCTGTTGCCCAGGCTGGAGTGCAATGGCACAATCTCAGCTCACTGCAACCTCCGCCTCCCGGGTTCAAGTGATTCTTGGGCCTCAGCCTCTTGAATAGCTGGGACTACAGGTGTGCACCACCACGCCCAGCTAATTTTTGTATTTTTAGTAGAGGAGAGGTCTCACCATTTTGGCCAGGCTGGTCTCGAACTCCTGACCTCAGGTGATCTGCCCGCCTTGGCCTCCCAAAGTACTGGGATCACGGACGTGAGCCACCGTGCCCAGCCTGGGCCTATAGTTTTCTTTGTAATTTTTTTTTTTTTTTTTTCCTGAGACGGAGTCTTGCTCTGTCTCCAGGCTGGAGTGCAGTGATGTGATCTCGGCTCACTGCAACATCCACCTCCTGGGTTCAAGCAATTCTCCTGCCTCGGCCTCCTGAGTAGCTTGGATTACAGGTGCCCACCACCATGTCTGGCTAATTTTTGTATTTTTAGTAGAGACAGGGTTTTGCCATGTTGGCCAGGCTGGTCTCGAACACCTGACCTCAGGTGATCTACCCGCCTTGGCCTCCTAAAGTGCTGGGATTACAGGTGTGAGCCACCGTGCCTGGCCTTGTAATTTCTTCCATAAGATGTAATACTATTTAGATGACCTTTCTCCTCTTGAGTGACCTTCGGTAGTTTATGTCTTTCAAAAACATTTGTCCTTTTAATCTAACTTGTTAAATGTATTGGCATAAAATTGTGAATAATATTCCCTTATTTTCCTCTTAATTTCCGTAGACTCTGGTGATTTTACTCCTCTCGTTCATACTGACGATTTGTCTTTCTCTTTTTTCCACATCAGTCTAGCTAGAGGATTATCAATTGTTTTGATCTCCTGAAAGAACCAGCTTTTGGTTTTATTAATTTGCTCTACTCTTTTTCTGTTTTCAATCATTGATTTTCATGCTGATCTTCACTATTTTCTTTCTTCTGCTTTCTTTTGGCTTAGTTTGCTATGAGTTTTCTGGTTTTAAAACGTGAAAATGAAAGCCAATGGTTGGAGACCTTCATGTTGAAATCACTGCCTATAACTGTGGGTTTCTCTAGTTCTCTTTGCAGCATTGTCAGTTTTTGCTTCATATATTCTGAAGATCTGTTATTAGGTACAGAGACATCTAGGTTTGTTATGTCCCCCTGATGAACTGATCCATTTACTAGGATGAAATTACCTTCCTTATTCTTGGGAATATTCTTTGCTCCAAAATTTTACTGTATGTGTTACTAATATAGTAACTCCAGCTTTCTTTTGATTAGTGTTAGTGTGGTATATTTTTCCATCTTTTTTTTTTTTTTTTTTTTGAGATGGAGTCTCACTCTGTGGCCTAGGCTGGAGTGCAGTGGCACGATCTCAGCTCACTGCAACCTCCGCCTCCTGGGTTCAAGCAATTCTCCTGCCTCAGCCTCCCAAGTAGCTGGGATTACAGGGGCATACCACCACACCCAGCAATTTTTGTATTTTTAGTAGAGACAGGGTTTCACTATGTTGGCCAGGCTGGTCTCGAACTCCTGGCCTCAGATGATCCACCCGCCTCGGCCTCCCAAAGTGCTGGGATCACAGGTGTGAGCCACTGCACCTGGTCTATTTTTCTTTTTTAGAAGCTTTAATCTATTTACGTCTTTATATGTAAAGTGTTACTGAAGTGCAACAGGAGATTTTTGGTTGTTTGTTTGTTTGCTTGTTTTTAGTGTATTCCTTGGCTAGGCACAGTGGCTTATGCCTGTAATCCCAGCATTTTGGGAGGCCAAGGTGGGCAGATCACTTGAGGCCAGGAGTTTGAGGCCAGCCTGGCCAACATGGCAAAACCTTGTCACTACGAAAAATTCAAAAGTTAGCCAGGTGTGGTGGTGGGTGCCTGTAGTCCCAGCTACTTGGGAGGTGGAGGCAGGAGAATCAGCTGAACCCGGGAGGTAGAGGTTGCAGTGAGCCAAAATTGCGCCACTGCACTCCAATCTGGGCGACAGAGCAAGACTCCATCTCAAAATTAAAAGGTTGTTTCTTATAAGCAGCACATAGTTGGGGGCTGGGACCTGCTTCTTTATCTAATGTGACAACTTCTGACTGTTATTGGAGGTCTTCACACCATTCGCATTTGACGTCATTATTATTATCTTGTTTGTTTTCTACTTGTACTGTCTAGTATTTGTCCCTCCTTCCCCCTTTTCTGCCTTTTTTGGGTTGAATGTTTCTCAAGGGATTCAATTTTATCTCTTTTGCTGGCTTACTATTGCTAACTCTTCTGTGATTTCAGCGGTGGCTTTTGGGTTCATGGTGTCCGTCTGCAGCTCGTTACAGCTGTGGGATGACACCGTGGCATACACGGTGTGGGAGCCTCACTGCCATCGGCTTCCATCTCTCCCCTGCTAGCCTTCATGCTGTTGTTGTTGTACATTCTACTTATATTTTATAAACCATACCGTTCATTATTATTTTTAAGTCAATTATCTTTTAAAGATATTTAAATAACATGTTTTAAAATCTTACACATTTCCCCATACAGTTACCATTTCTGTAACACTCTACCCGCTGCGTGGGTCCACGTCTCTATCATGCCGTGTCCCACCGCTTGGGTCCGTGTCTCTATCATGCTCTGCCCCGCCGTGTGGGTCTGTGTCTCTATCACGCTTTACTCCACTGCATGGGTCCATGTCTCTATCACGCTGTGTCCTGCCGCGTGGGTCCGTGTCTATCACGCTGTGTCCCACCACGCGGGTCCGTGTCTCTATCACACTCTGTCCCCACCCTGTGCGTGAGTCTGTGTCTCTATCACGCTTTATTCCACCGTGCTGGTCCGTGTCTGTGTCACGTTGTGTCCCGCCGCGCGCGGGTCCGTGTCTCTGTCACGGTGTGTCCCGCCACGCGGCGTCCGCGTCTCTATCACGCTGTGTCCTGCGGCGCGGGTCTCTGTTTGCATCCAGTGCGGTTTTCCTTCTGTCTGAGTGACTTCCATTAGCATTTCTTGTTACATGACTCTGTGGGTGATGAATTCTTTCAGCTTTTGTTTGTCTGAGAAAGGCTATTTTGCCTTCATTTCTGAAAGATATTTTTTTCAGGGTGTAGAATTCTAACAGGCCAGGCATGGTGGCTCACACCGTAATCTCAGCATTTTGGGAGGCTAAGGCAGAAGGGTTGTTGAGGCCCAGGAGTTCAAGACCAGTCAGGGCAACAAAGTGAGATCCTCTCTCTACAAAAAATAAGAAAAACAGGCAAGCGTATTGGCACGCATCTGTTGTCCCATCTATGTGGGAGGCTGAGGCAGGTGGATTGCTTGAGCCCAGGAGGCTGAGGCTGCAGTAAGTGGCACCCATGACTGTGCCACTGTGCTCCAGCCTGGGTGACAGAGCAAGGCTCTGCACTATCCCCAGAAAGAATGCTAGGTTGAAGTGTTGTATTTTTTTCAGTAGCTTAATGATGTGGCTCCACCATCTTCTCACTCACATCGCTCTGACAAGGCATCTGCTGTCATTGTTACCATTGCTTCTCTGTGTGTGATGTGTGTCTTTCTTCTCTGGCCTTCAAGATTTTTCTTGAGTATTACTTTAGAGCAATCTAACTACTGTGTGCCTTGGTGTCATTTTCTTCATGTTTCTTGTGCTTGGAATTGATTTTCTTGTATCTGTGAGTTTATAGTTTTCATCAAATTTGGAACAATTTTGACGATTATTTCTCCAAGTATTTATGTTGCTTTTGTTCTCCTCTGTGCTGAGGACGCAGACACATGCGTCAGGCTGCCTGAGGCCGCCCGCGGGTCGCTGGTGCTCCCTTCATCCTTGGATTCTTTCTCTTTGTGTGTCTCACTGTGGATAGTTTCTGCTGCTTGCCTGCAAGTTTGTTAACCTTTTCTTGGAAATGTCTAATCTGCTATTGGTCTCAGCCAATGTATTCTAAAACAAGACATTATAGTTTTTATTTCTAGAAATGTGATTTGGATCTTTTCAAAAATGCCTTTCATGTCTCTACTTAATTTTTTGAACACATGGAGTATCTGGCATTTTATGTCCTTGTCTGAGAATTCTGACACCTGTGTCGGGCCTTGTCAGTTTGGACTTATTGATTTTCCTTGTCAGGAACTGGATTCTCCTGATTCTTTGCATGCCTCATATGCTGTTGAGTCCTGGATATTTTTATATTCCTATAACTATTCTTGACCTTTGTCTTGGGATACAGTTAATTTACTTGAAAATAGTTTGATCTTTCTGGGTTTTGCTTTTAGGATTTAAGTCTTGGCTGGGTGTGGTGGCTCCTGCCTGTAATCTCAGCACTTGGAGACTGAGGTGGGCAGATCGCTTGAGCTCAGGAGTTCAAGACCAGCCTGGGCAACATGGTGAAACCCCTCCTCTACAAAAAAAAAAAACAACCAAAACATTAACTGGGTGTAGTGGAATGCACCTGTGATCCCAGCCACCCAGGAGGCTAAGGTGGGAGGATTGCTTGAGTCTGGGAGGTCAAGGCTGCAGTGAGCCATGACTGCACCACTGCACTCCAGCCTGGGTGATGGAGTGAGACCCTGTCTACAAAAAAAAAAATAATAATAAATGATTAAAAAAAATGTAAAGCTTCGCTGGGCATGGTGGCTCACGCCTGTAATCCCACCACTTTGGGAGGCCAAGGCAGGTAGATCACCTGAGGTGAGGAGTTCGAGACCAGCCTGAGCAACATGGTGAAACCCCATCCTTACTAAAACACAAAATTAGCAGGGCATGGTGGTGGGCATCTGTAGTCCCAGCTACTCGGGAGGCTGAGACCAGAGAATTTCCTGAACCCAGGAGGCAGAGGTTGCAGTGAGCCAAGATCGCGCCGCTGCACTCCAGCCTAGATGGCAGAGCAAGACTCCATCTCAAAAAAAAAAAAAAATTTAAAGCGTGCTTTTCAATAGATACCATTAAGAAAACAAAAAGGCAAGGCATACAATGGGAGAAAATATTTATAATATATAGAGCTGACAAAGGAGGGGCCCCGCCTGTGTTCCTTGAACAGACGCCCATGCTGGCTGGGCTGACCAGGAGGGGCCCCTGCCCGTATTCCTTAAACAGACGCCCGCACTGGCCAGGCTGACCAGAAGGGGCCCCTGCCCATAGTCCTTAAACAGATGCCCGCACTTGCCGGGCTGACCAGGAGGGGCCCCTACCCGTATTCTTTAAACAGATGCCCGTGCTGGCCGGGCTGACCGGGAGGGGCCCCTGCCCGTGTTCCTTAAACAGACGCCCGCACTGGCCGGGCTGACCAGGAGGGGCCCCCGCCCGACAAAGGGACTCTAGGCAGATCCGGCCTCACTGAAGCCACCTGGAGATGCTGGGGATTAGTGGAGGACAGATGGTTAGGACCGCAGGGTCCCCAGCAGGGTGGCTTTAGGGGGAGAGGAGAGGATTTCCCTGACCTTTTTCATTGAACGGCGTGTGCCAGGCGAGAAGGTAGTTATTGGGCTTTAGCTGAGCACAGCCTTCAATGGTAGCTGGGTCTGGCCGGCGTTCTGGAAGCTTCTCAACGATTTCCACATAGCACCTCACCATCTCCCGGTACAGATCATCCAGGCACCAGTAGTCTGCGGAAGAAAGGGAGGGCAGACATCAGAGCCAGCTGTGGTGTGAGCTGTGGCCTCCCTCCCGCAGGGTCAGGCACCATAGTCTGGGGAAGAAAGGGAGGGCAGACACTGCAAACTCTGCCTCCCGGGTTCACTCCATTCTCCTGCCTCAGCCTCCTGAGTAGCTGGGACTACAGGTGCCCACCACCACGCCCGGCTAATTTTTTTGTATTTTTAGTAGAGACGGGGTTTCACCATGTTAGCCAGGATGGTCTCGATCTCCTGACCTCGTGATCCGCCCGCCTCGGCCTCCCAAAGTGCTGGGATGACAGGCGTGAGCCACCGCCCCCAGCCCCACCGTGCTCCTGTTCTAATGGTTCTATCTATGTGGCCACAAACAGAACTGAAACCGGCCTACTCTAGGGGCTTGTGACGCCGACGGTGGAGGCCAATGTGCCCAGCTCCAGCTCCTTCTTCTCTTGCCAGAAACCCAGGTGCTGCAGGGACAGCTGCCACCAAGCAGCATCCCCAGCCCCACAAGCAGTGTTCCAGAAACAAGGGTGGGCTCGAGGCCCTGAAAGACCCTGGGGCACGAGGGCGAAGGAGCTGGACACCCGCCCTATGCCCAGCACGTGGGAGGCCCAGACGTCCTCCCACAGCAAGGGCTAGTTCTTATTTGCCATATTCCCTGATAAGGCTCAGTGAAGTTATGTGTCTTGCCCAAAGCCAGAGCTGACAAAGGTGTTTGCCTGCAAAGCCCAAGCATTTCTGTGATTAAGTAATCCGCAGTGTGTGGATGGAGTCCACACAGCCTCTAAAATCAGAGCCCAGGTGCCCGGCCATGCCAGGACAGGCTGTGGCAGGCGGATGCCCACCAGGTGGGGCCGGCGAGGGCGCCCCTCCCAACGGCCACTTTAACACCCAGCAACTTGTTTTCATTTTGTACTACAACTGCACTCTGGGCTTGCGGGTCAGCCCCGGGAGACGCCACTGCTCCCTTTTCCTTGGTGATGAATTCCCCACCTTTGGGGAGGGGAGGGGTGGGAATGAATGGGGAGAGGGAGGCGAAGATGGAGGCTTGGCCCACCCTCCATGGGGCAGAAATGGCACTTGGAAGCAAAAGACCTTCCTGCTGGTGGCTGGGGCCTTTTTCAGCCGCATCAGAGCCAGATGTCCTAGCATGGATGGGTTGGTGAGATTAGGAAGGGCACTTGGCAAAGTCACTCCCTCCTCCAGGACATGAAACCTCTGTAGCTGCAAACCCCTGGAGAGAGCATACAGGGCCCCCATGGCTGCAAACCCCTGGAGAGAGCACGCGCGTGTAGGGACCATGGCTGCAAACCCCTGGAGAGAGTGCACAGGATCCTGAGGCTGCACACCCCCCAGAGAGAGTGCTTGGGGCCCAGCGGCTGCAAACCCCACAGAGAGACCGTGCAGGGCCCCACAGCTGCAGACCCCCCTCCCCCCCTCCCCCCCAGAGAGCATGCAGGGCCCGCAGCTGCAAACCCTCCAGAGAAAACAAGCAGGGCCCCTTGGCTGTGAACCCCCCCAGAGAGCGCTCAGGGCCCTGCAGCTGCAAACCCCCCAGAGAGAGTGCACAGGGCCCAGTGGCTGTGAACCTCCCAGAGAGAGCGCTCAGGGCCCCGTGGCTGTGAACCCCCCCAGAGAGAGAGGGCTCCTGTGGCTGCAAACCCCCGGAGAAGTGCTCAGGACAAGGACTGCATGTTGTGTCCTCCTACCACCAGTTCCCTGACCCGGCCCAGCAGAGGCCTCTGAAGAGAGGGGCAGTCCTGGGAGGCGTGGCCGGCTGGCCTGTGCACAGTGTTGTCTACATGCATGGTGTTGTCATATGGGCACAGCGTTGTCTATACTCACAGCGTTGTCTACACTCACGGTGTTGTCTACATGCACAGTGTTGTCTTATGTGCACAGTGTTATCCACATGCACAGTGTTGCCAACACACCTGGTGTCTACATGCGCAGTGTTGTATGTGCATGGTGTTGTCTACACACATGGTATTGTCTGTCCTGCATCTATGATATTGTCACAAATGCATAGCATTGCACTGTGTAAACACAGGGTGTTTACATGCACCGTGTTGTCATACAGGCATGGCTTTGTCTATATGCACAGTATTGTCTACACGCACAGTGTTGTCTGCATGCACAGTGTTGTGTGTGGATGGTGTCTACATGCACGGTGTGTGTGCATGGTGTCTACGGTCACGGTGTTGTGTGTGCATGGTGTCTACATGCAAGTTGTATGTGCATGGCGTCCACACGCACGGTGTTGTGTGCGCGTGGCGTCCACACGCACGGTGTTGTGTGCGCGTGGCGTCCACACGCACGGTGTTGTGTGCGCGTGGCGTCCACACGCACGGTGTTGTGTGCGCGTGGCGTCCACACGCACGGTGTTGTGTGCGCGTGGCGTCCACACGCACGGTGTTGTGTGCGCGTGGCGTCCACACGCACGGTGTTGTGTGCGCGTGGCGTCCACACGCACGGTGTTGTGTGCGCGTGGCGTCCACACGCACGGTGTTGTGTGCGCGTGGCGTCCACACGCACGGTGTTGTGTGCGCGTGGCGTCCACACGCACGGTGTTGTGTGCGCGTGGCGTCCACACGCACGGTGTTGTGTGCGCGTGGCGTCCACACGCACGGTGTTGTGTGCGCGTGGCGTCCACACGCACGGTGTTGTGTGCGCGTGGCGTCCACACGCACGGTGTTGTGTGCGCGTGGCGTCCACACGCACGGTGTTGTGTGCGCGTGGCGTCCACACGCACGGTGTTGTGTGCGCGTGGCGTCCACACGCACGGTGTTGTGTGCGCGTGGCGTCCACACGCACGGTGTTGTGTGCGCGTGGCGTCCACACGCACGGTGTTGTGTGCGCGTGGCGTCCACACTCACGGTGTTGTGTGTGTGGCGTCTACACGCACGGTGTTGTGTGTGCGTGGCGTCTACACTCACGGTGTTGTGTGTGCTTGGCGTCTACACGCACGGTGTTGTGTGTGCGTGGTGTCTACACTCACGGTGTTTTGTGTGCATGGTGTCTACATGCACATTGTATGTGTATGGTGTCTACACACATGTTGTCTGCACACATGGTGTTGTGTGCATGCACAGTATTGTTTTACATGATGCCATGTTCATCACCCCAGTTCTGAGTCAGGGAGGAGAGAGAATGTGGCAAGACTGTCGTTTGGGAGACACGAGTCCTGCAGTCTCATAGGAGAGGTGTGAGGGCTGCATTCCTGCAGGAATTAAGGTCACCTTCGCCTGTACCCGAAACCCCTGGGTGGGGGTAGAGCTGCGTGGCTTTGTCCAGGCTGTGTCTAAACCCAGCGTGTGCCCCTCACAGTCACTGGCACAGTGGATCCACAAACAGCCTTTCTCAACTCAGTCCTGGGTTAACAAGCCTAGCCCTTCCTGAGTCCCCTAAAAGGATTCATTTTATTCTGGAATTAGACATGAAATGTCTGTATTTAACTGAAATTTAGCCTTTTCAAAGCAAACGGAAGCCATACAACAAAATGGCACAAACAGCATTGTCTTTTCAGGTTAGAATTTAAGCGAGAAACAGATTTTCAAAGCTGCTACCCTTGGGCTTCTCCCCGGGTCTCTTTCCTTTGGGACACTCCACTCCTGTTTCCTGTCTTCCCTGTCTGGTCTCCTGAAAGACAAATCAGTTTCTAAAGCTGCCTGAGGGGCCGAGCGCGGTGGCTCACACCTGTAATCCCAGCACTTTGGGAGGCTGGGACGGGCAGATCACAAGGTCAGGAGTTCGAGACCAGCCTGGCCAACATAGTGAAACCCCCGTCTCTACTAAAAATACAAAAAGTTAGCCCAGCCTCTCAGGAGGCTGAAGCAGGAGAATCGCTTGAACTCGGGAGGTGGAGGTTGCAGTGAGCCGAGATCGCGCGACTGTACTCCAGCCCGGGCAAAAGAGTGAGACTATGTCTCAAAAAAAAAAAAAAAAAAAATGGTGCCTGAGTCTCCCAACTCATGTCTCAATAAAGAAAAGGCAAAATACTAACATCCAGTGAGCTTGTAGCAAAATGTCAACTGTTTCCAAACGTTTTCTGCCATGAGCTGAAGTGCCACTCTCAGTTATCAGGGCCCCGGGAGAGGCTGAGAAGGTGCTGGCCCTGTGCCCTGGAGGCTGTGGCCAGGTGACACCTCCCGCCATCCTGCTGGGCCCTGAAGTTGGCTGAGTGTGCCTCAGGGCACAGACATGTCAGATGTGCCTTCGGCCACAGGGGCCTGCACCAACTTCCCACACTGGCCTAAGTGCTTCCTCACACTTTGCTGGTCGCTCCGTTTAATCCTTTGTGACCTTGTGAGGGAGGAAGGCCCAGGGAGGGAAGCCACTTCCCCAGTTTTCCCAGGGAGTGGGGGTGGGGAGCTGGGAATGGCCAGCTGCATACCCGGGCAATGGCCGAGCTCTCTGTGCGAGGCCGCCCCTCCCCAGGCCTGGCACACACACACACCTGCTAAACGCTTGCCAAGTGACTTGGTGATAATGCGCTGGCAACATGGGCTTGTTGCTTCAGGGCCATGGATGCCACCTCTCCTATGTGTCTTGTAGAGCGCTAGACACGGCTACTTCCTGGTTCAGAGTCTGCTCTCGTGCCCCGTTCAGAGAGGCTCACCCGGAAGGAGGGAGCCCCGTTCAGAGAGGCTCACCCGGAAGGAGGGAGCCCCGTTCAGAGAGGCTCACCCGGAAGGAGGGAGCCCCGTTCAGAGAGGCTCACCCGGAAGAGGGAGCCCCGTTCAGAGAGGCTCACCCGGAAGGAGGCAGCCCCGTTCAGAGAGACACACCCGGAAGGCGGGAGCCCCGTTCAGAGACACACCCGGAAAGAGGCAGCCCTGTTCAGAGAGGCTCACCCGGAAGGAGGCAGCCCCGTTCAGAGACACACCCGGAAGGAGGGAGCCCCGTTCAGAGACACACCCGGAAGGAGGGAGCCCCGTTCAGAGAGGCTCACCCGGAAGGAGGCAGCCCCGTTCAGAGAGGCTCACCCGGAAGGAGGCAGCCCCGTTCAGAGAGACACACTCGGAAGGAGGCAGCCCCGTTCAGAGAGGCACACCCGGAAGGAGGCAGCCCCGTTCAGAGAGGCTCACCCGGAAGGAGGGAGCCCCGTTCAGAGAGGCTCAAGCAGAAGGAGGCAGCCCCGTTCAGAGAGGCTCACCCGGAAGGAGGGAGCCCCGTTCAGAGAGGCTCACGCAGAAGGAGGCAGCCCCGTTCAGAGAGGCTCACCCGGAAGGAGGCAGCCCCGTTCAGAGAGGCTCACCCGGAAGGAGGCAGCCCCGTTCAGAGAGACACACCCGGAAGGAGGCAGCCCCGTTCAGAGAGGCTCACCCGGAAGGAGGGAGCCCCGTTCAGAGAGGCTCACCCGGAAGGAGGCAGCCCCGTTCAGAGAGGCTCACCCGGAAGGAGGCAGCCCCGTTCAGAGAGACACACCCGGAAGGAGGCAGCCCCGTTCAGAGAGACACACCCGGAAGGAGGGAGCCCCGTTCAGAGGCTCACCCGGAAGGAGGGAGCCCCGTTCAGAGAGACACAGCCGGAAAGAGGGACCCTGTTCAGAGAGGCTCACCGGGAAGGAGGCAGCCCCGTTCAGAGAGGCTCACCCGGAAGGAGGGAGCCCCCGTTCAGTGAGACACACCCGGAAGGAGGCAGCCCTGTTCAGAGAGACACACCCGGAAGGAGGCAGCCCTTTTCAGAGAGGCTCACCCGGAAGGAGGGAGCCACACAGGCTGCCCCGACCCTCAGATCTATGCTCACTCTAGCAGCAGAGCCAGGGTTTGCCAGACCACACAGCCCCGTGGCTCGCGGGGTGAAGGACTTTTCAGTGCAGCTTACTTAAAGCTGCCAAACGTAGTTCCATTTGTAAAAGTCTGCCTGTTTTTGGAAAGCATGCTAAAGAGCCCCTGCACACTGCAATTGTTATGATACTTGCAGGCCACGGTGATCTCAGCAGTCAGGGAGGATGCTTACGAGCACGGGGGCCAGATTGTGTGGTTCCCATCCAAGCTCTGCCACTCGCTGGGCTGTGTGGCACTGGGCAAGTGCCTGAACCTCTCTGTATGTCAATTTTTTCTCCTGTAAGATTGTGATAAAATCAGCCTTCACAGTGATGTGAGGAGCACGTGTGGAGGATAACACGCGTGAAGCAGCTGGAACAATGCCTGGTACAGAAGTGCTGTGGAGTCAGCACTCATCATTGTCGTTTTGTAGAGATGGAGTCTTGCTATGTTTCCTAGGCTGATCTAGAACTCCTGGGCTCAGGCAATCTGCCCACCGTGGCCTCCCACAATGCTGGGATTGCAGACGTGAGCCACTGTGCCCAGCCCTCACCATTGTTAACACAGCTTAAAGACCCCCTTCCATAGGCTACAATTTGTTATTTAAAGAACAAAGATAAACTTAAGTGAAATTTCGACTTTGATTTTTAGTGAGTTGAAAAAAATCTGCTTGCTTTGGTTTCTAGAGGGGTAAGCTATAGGGACCAGCCCACAGGGTCGGTGGGTCTCTCCCTGTGTGCAGTGACGAGAGAGTGTAGAAATAAAGACACAAGACAAGAGATAAGAGAAAAGGCAGCTGGGCCCGGGGGACCACTACCACCAATGCACGGAGACCGGTAGTGGCCCCAAATGTCTGGCTGCGCTGTTATTTATTGGATACAAGGCAGAAGGGGCAGGGTAAAGAATGTGAGTCACCTCCAATGATAGGTAAGGTCATGTGGGTCACGTGTCCACTGGACAGGGAGCCCTGCCCTGCCTGGCAGCCGAGGCAGAGAGGGAGAGGAGACAAAGAGAAAGACAGCTTACGCCATTATTTCTGCATATCAGGGACTATTAGTATTTTCACTAATTTACTACTGCTATCTAGAAGGCAGAGCCAGGTGTACAGAATGGAACATGAAGGCGGACTAGGAGTGTGACCGCTGAAGCACAGCATCACAGGGAGACGGTTAGGCCTCCGGATAACTGCAGGCAGGCCTGACTAATGTCAGGCCCTCCACAAGAGGTGGAGGAGCAGAGTCTTCTCTAAACTCCCCCGGGGAAAGGGAGACTCCCCCCTCTTTCCCGGTCTGTTAAGTAGCGGATGTTGTTCCTTGCCACCTTTTGCTACCGCTGGACCATGATCCGCCTGGTAACGGGCATCTTCCCAGACGCTGGCGTCACCGCTAGACCAAGGAGCCCTCTGGTGGCCCTGTCCGGGCATAACAGAAGGCTCGCACTCTTGTCTTCTGGTCACACCTCACTATGTCCCCTCAGCTCCTATCTCTGCATGGCCTGGTTTTTCCTAGGCTGTGATTATAGAGCGAGGATTATCATAATACTGGAATAAAAAGTAATTGCTACAAACTAATGATTAATGATATTCATATATAATCATATCTAAGATCTATATCTGGTATAACTATTCTTGTTTTATATTTTATTATACTGGAACAGCTCGTGTCCTCTGTCTCTTGCCTCGGTGCCTGGGTGGCTTGCCGCCCACAGTAAGCAATTCCAGGGGTGATCTTGGATGCGTATTTTCTCATGACCCATAAACTAGACACTGCAGCAGCACAGTGAACCCTCCCTTCCAGTCCACAGCTGAGGACCCTGAGAGCTTAGAGCAAACTTACTTCCTCCTTAAGAATAGCGCCCCGTGGTGGCTCACGCCTGTCATCCCAGCACTTTGGGAAGCTGAGGTGGGTGGATCACTTCAGGTCAGGAGTTCGAGACCAGCCTGGACAACATGGTGAAACCCCGTCTCTACTAAAAATACAAAAATCAGCCGGGCGTGGTGGCGGGCACCTGTAGCCCCAGCTACTCAGGAGGCTGAGGCAGGAGAATCGCTTGAACCTGGGAGGTGGAGGTTGCAGTGAGCTGAGATCACGCCGCTGCACTCCAGCCTGGGCGATGGAGAAATACTCCGTCTCAAAAAACAAACAAAAAACAGAGCCCTAAACGTCCGTAACCCTTTTAACTGTGAATTTCGTGTCCTGTTGGGCCGATCTCCGTCGGTGTATTTTTGGAGTGTCCTGTGCCGCTGCCCTCCCTGTGGGCCTGGCAGGACCAGACCCACAGCCATGGACGCTGCCATTCACAAAACGCCCACCAAGTGCTACCAGAAATGGGACATGCAGAGCTGGTGTGAGCGCACACACGGCATCAGACGCCCAGAGGAAGCCAAACTCAAGAGTGAGCTCCAGCCGTCTACGGTGAAAACAAGCCGGAGCCTTGTCCCACAGGTGTCTGTGTGTGGGGTGCACCTGTTCTGGGCTGCGGGGCACAAGCATGGGGCTGCTGGTCCTAAGGGCACACGAGAGGCCGCCTGGAAAACCAGAAGCAGGAGCTCCTGGACGCCAAGGCTGTGAACAGTCGGACGCCTCCCCGTCTCCAGCAAGTCGGGAGCCTTATCTTATCGCCGGCGCTTCAGCTCTCCCGTTATTTAGGGACCGGCCACAGGCTCGGTGGCATTCCTCCGCTGTGAGCACAGAACTAAACTGGGCGCGTCCATGGCAGATGAACAGAATGGTGGAGTGAACGCATAAGTGAGATTTCATTGACTTAGCCGCAGCCCTCAGATTTTAATTCTGCCGTGATAAACAGCACCCACGGGGTTTTGAAGAGCAAATGCCTCGTAGGAAAGCTGGACTGCATGTCTGTGCACCTGCCATTTCCCTGAAATTCATGCAAAAGCTTGATCCTAAAATCAATTTGCTACTTAAAGGTATTTTAAGAAGCTTTGTCTCCAATCTCGTCCAATCAAGTTTATGTCATTTTCTTGCAACACATTTGTGTATGGGCAACTCTCCAAGCTGAACCATTTTGGGAGATGATATTCTAACTTTAATTCATTGGAATTTAGAACTAATCCCCAAACAATATTAATGGGTTCACATTTCAAACTGGGTTATTTTACATCCCTTTGTAATGAATTCAGAACAAGAAGGCTTAATCTCTGCAGCGAGAAGTGAGCCCTCACCCTACTCCCACCAGCACGGCCGACAGAGGCTTCACTGGCTTTAACTCTATTAGAAACAGAAGGTGCTAGGCCTAGTTAACGCTTTGCAAATACAAGTGAAAAGTCACGTTTAAAAATTGAATCTTAATAACTGCAAAGTAAAGTAATACTGTCACCCTCAGAGAAACCACAGGAGAAACATGATCTGCCGCATATCAAATTTGAGGGACACTCAGATTAAATTGCCACTTTTAGCAGCGGTATCAGGTAACACCATCGGCTGAAGGACCGCACTGCCTTCAAAGCTCTCGGAGGCTTACTGGGAGAACTCGAGCAGCCAGTGTTCCCTCCAGCCCGCACACCGGAGCGCGGTGGGCCCGGCCCTACCTGTGACCAGTGTTCCTTCCAGCCTGCACACCGGAGCTCCCTCCTGCCCGCACACCGGAGCTCCCTCCAGCCCGCACACCGGAGCTCCCTCCAGCCCACACACCGCTCCCTCCTGCCCGCACACCGGAGATCCCTCCAGCCCGCACACCGGAGCTCCCTCCAGCCCGCACACCGGAGCTCCCTCCAGCCCACACACCGCTCCCTCCTGCCCGCACACCGGAGCTCCCTCCAGCCCGCGCACCGGAGCGCGGTGGGCCCGGCCCTACCTGTGGCCACAGTGCTCCCTCCAGCCCGCACACCGGAGCTCCTTCCAGCCCACACACCGCTCCCTCCAGCCCGCACACCGGAGCTCCCTCCAGCCCGCACACCGGAGCTCCCTCCAGCCCGCACACCGGAGCTCCCTCCTGCCCGCACACCGGAGATCCCTCCAGCCCGCACACAGGAGCGCGGTGGGCCCAGCCTACCTGTGGTGAGGGCCTCGGCGGTTGCGATGTGCATGATGGTGTTGTCACTCACGGGCCATTCTCCTGGCGAGAGTACGAGGTGGTCCAGGCCCCCGGAACGTTGCAGCTCCTCCTGGATCTTCATGCCTACAGTGCTGTTCTCCTTGCAGACATTTCTGTAGCCAAGAGCGTCGCCGACGCTCCCCAGCAACATCGCAGCCTTAAATTTCTCCATCCCAGGAGGCAGCTCCTCTTACCCCACAGCTGCGGAGCGTCCTGGCCTTTGTCTCCTCCTCAGCCCGCCTGACTTTTATAGTGGTCATTGTGTCACTGTCAGGAGCGTCCTCTGACGGCCAGGCGCTCCTTGTCTATCTCTGCAGGTGGCACCAATGAGAGGACCTTTCTGTCCCCCACGTGGGAGGTGTCAGTTTTCTTCCGCGTCTGGACAGGCACCAGCTCCTCAGCAGCGGAGCCTGCTAGCTTCTGCCGGCAGCCAGAGCACCTTCAGAGCGTTGACAGAGCAGGAGCTCCTCTCGCTGTCCCTGGAAGGAGTGTGCACACTTCCCCGTGTGTGGTGCGGGGTGATGCGGGAGCAAATGTGTGCAGGCGTGCGTGTCACTGCCGCCCGCTGCCGGGCGTGCCCTCACCCCTCGGGCAACAACCCATCTGCTGTCTCTACAGTTCTGCCTTTCCTGGACATTTCAAATACAATGTGTGGCCTTCGGTGTCTGGCTTCCTTCACTCAACTTACTGTTGAGATTAATCTGTGACATGCGGTTTTATCGTTTAGAAAACTTTTCGATTATGAAATGTGTTTTTGATAGAACACTTTTAAAAAATGCAGTGTAGAGGGAACAAAGTCTATCTAGCTCCTGTGTGAACAATGACGGTGTCTTCTCAGCATGCGGTGTTTAACGGCTCCCAAATAACTGGACTGCACTGAGGGGGAAAGTCGTCAGCAAACCGCAGGCTTCACTGGAACCTCCCATCCGGCCCTCCGTCAGCTCAACGTATTTACATCATCCCTGCTAGCTCATGAAAAGAATATTAAAAAATATGGAGACGGGGGGTGAGGCAGAATGCACACAGCCAGGGTTCCTGGTTTGAAATAAATTAGGAAAACAGTCCATCTCCCGACCCCACCCCAGGACAGTTCTCCGCAGAGGCCGGGCGCCCAGCAGGGCTGTGTCTCTCCCGTCTCCTTCCTCGGGGCCTGGTTTCCATCAGACCCAGGGGAAGCAAAGAGTTACGCCTGGACTGAAGAAATGCGTCTGATAAAAACTCTTGTAGTGTACAGCGAGACAGTAGGAAGCATTTAACCGCCTGGCGTTATACCAGCACTTGTTAAAACGGAGGATCTCAAGCAGTGAGCTCACCTCACCCTCCACTGTCTGCCGGTGGAGGCAGCCATCAGCAGTCATGCCAGCTAGCATGATCCTGAGATACAGAAACAAACTTCAAAACCAGCATGCAGGCCAGGCGCGGTGGCTCATGCCTGTAATCCCAGCACTTTGGGAGGCCGAGGCGGGCAGATTACCTGAGGTCAGGATTTTGAGGCCAGCCTGACCAATATGATGAAACCCCGTCTCTACTAAAAATACAAAAATTAGCCGGGCATGGTGGTGGGCACCTGTAATCCCAGCTACTTGGGAGGCTGAGATAGGAGGATCACTTGAACCTAGGAGGCAGAGGTTGCAGTGAGCTGAGATCACGCCATTGCACTCCAGCCTGGGCAACAAGAGCAAAACTGTCTCAGAAACAAACAAACAAACAAAACTCCAAAACAAAAAACAGCATGCACGCAGGGTCCCTATCCAAACAAGACAGACAGGAGGGGCGGCCCTTCGTTCAAACTCCCACCTGTTTTAGGCACAACTGCACTGTGGGGCCGAAGCGTGTGCTGCTGAGGGGATTAACACAGCCTGCTCGCTGAGCGCTTCAGTTCTCAGGCGGCGGAAACCTTTGCCAAGAGCACTACCTGGCTCCCTCAGCAAACAGGACGGGATAAGGTTAGCTCGTTTATCCAATAAATATTTGCAGAGCCCCTACTTTGTACCTGAAACTGTGGACACAGCAACAAGGATCAGAAGAAAATTTATTCTTGGCCCCATGACGCCTGAGGTCTAAAATGGATATAAACTTAAAGCTAAAATAACACAATGACATGTACAATGTCACTGAGAGGAGCTGGCGATGTTGATTTCGGAACGCTGGCAGGTGCACCGTGAATCGGCAGGTAGCACATGATCCTTAGACCCCCGTGCTTGGCCGTTTGCCTCCGATAAGGGACGGTTTCCAGCAGTGTGTGCTGGCACACATGACCTCCTGCCCCCACACACTCCCGTAAACCCTGCCTATTGTGAGATCTCTAATTCCTCACGAGCCACCCCATCAGGCGCACGATGCACCGCTGAGAGGGAACGCAATGACAGAAGGTGCCTGAGGACCTGGTTACCTGGCCAGGGCTGGCGGGCCACACACGGGGGCAGGGGCTTGCCTGCTGGTTGCTAGCTGGGGGCTGTTCTCTCATCCTGGGACAAGGATGCGGATGCTGACACCTATAGGCAGACATCCCTGCAGCTGAGGAGAATCGAAAGGAAACCACGCCCGAGAAAAACCAATTTAATGCTTCCGTTCTCAGCATTTCACAGCATGCAGGACTCAAATGGCTACAACAGAAGAAAAAACCCACAGTTTTTGGAAAAGCCTTTGTCCAATGATTAATATTTTGATATCTATTGACAATCCCTTAGAACCTTAAATCTCAAAAACAAAAAAGTACTGTGGATCTCCATAGTTTATACAGAATTATCTGAATTCTGTAACTTTTTCTGAACAAAACAATTACATGTCAAGAATCCATGAAGCCTGGAAGATGCACTCACGTTTTTGAGGTTTGTATTAACGCCAGTTTTTATTGTATTAGACAAATGCTCTCTGAGAATCGAAGACTTCTAAAGGTAGACAGGCCCAGTTTCCCATTAGAGTTGTGGAAGCAGAGCCTGGGGAAGGTCTGTCACTTGCCCATCACTGGACCAGCCAGAAGCCAGCGGGGGCCAGGCGGGGTCTGCAGGCTGCAGGTCCCTTCCAGTCCTGTCCCTGCTGCCCTCTGTGACCATCTCTGCTGAGAAGCATCGACAGTTCGTCCTGCAGCCTCCAAGCACACGAACCTCAGCCATCAGATGTTGCTGAAGCCCAGGGTGAGTCCTGTTCTCAGAAGCCAACCCAACCCAGCTGCTTGTCTGGGCCATGCTCTCTCACACCGCAGCTAGGTCGTCTGCGGCGACTCTCCTCTCTGCTGGGGAGCAGCTCCAGCTGGTCCACGTCCTGCACAGCGCTGCAGGCGGGCAGCAAGGCACGCCTGTGACATGAGAGTCTCGGCACGTAAGGTAGCGTCAACGGTGATGTCCACAACTCAATACCAGCCCTCCACACCTCGGCAGCACTCGTGGGTCCTCAACCAGGCGGACACGAGAAACAGATGATAACATGGTGCAAGGACAGACTTCAGCTCACCAATCAGATGAAGGTTTTGGGGTTGGGTTTTTTCAGACAACGATGTACATTTTAGCTTCCAAATGTGCACAGGGGCACAAAGGTCTATGCTGGGCACTATGGGCACAAGAGGATGGAAAGAACCAACTCATTCGATTTTATTGGATGTACGTATGTATTTATTTAGAGACAGAATCTCACTCTGTCATCCAGGCTGGAGTGCAGTGGCGCGATCTCAACTCACTGTAACCTCCGCCTCCTGAGTTCAAGCAAATCTCCTGCCTCAGCCTCCTGAGTAGCTGGGATTACAGGCATGTGCCACCACGCCCGGCTAATTTTTGTTTTTTTAGTGGAGACGGGGTTTCACCATGTTGGCCAGGCTGGTCTCAAACTCCTGACCTCAGGTGATCCACCTGCCTCGGCCTCCCAAAATGCTGGGATTACAGGTGTGAGCCACCACGCCCGGCCTTGATTTTAAAATCTATAATTCATCACTCATAAAATAAATGTTTTTCATGGAAAAATGTCTTTTTAAATGTAATTAAAATATATTTTAAAAAGCATACTTTATGAAGCTTCTCAGGCAGGTCAAATAACATTTAAGTAAGAGAGGCCCACTGATATATAAATGGTGTGAGATAAACTCTGCTGGAATTGTGCCATGTGTGCCATTGCTATGCAAAGCTACATGGGGAATGAGAACCATAAAATGATTTTCAGATGAATGTCTAGAGAACATGAAAACAAAAATAGAGCTGGTAAATCTAGATATTCGGTAATTCAAAAAATATAAATCGTGAATTCCTGGCACCAATTTTATTTTATTTATTTATTTATTTTTTGAGACAGAGTCTTGCTCTGTCGCCCAGGCTGGAGTGCAGTGGCGCGATCTCGACTCACTGCAAGCTCCGCCTCCCAGGTTCACACCATTCTCCTGCCTCAGCCTCCCGAGTAGCTAGGACTACAGACACCTGCCACCACGCCCAGCTAATTTTTTTGTATTATTTTTTAGTGGAGACGGGGTTTCACCATGTTTTGCCAGGATGGTCTCGATCTCCTGACCTCGTGATCCACCCGCCTCAGCCTCCCAAAGTGCTGGGATTACAGGGGTTAGCCACCATGCCTGGCCTTGATTTTAAAATCTATAATTTCATCACTCATAAAAGAAATGTTTTTCATGGAAAAATGTCTTTTTAAATGTAATTAAAATATATTTTAAAAAAACATACTTTATGAAGCTTCTCAGGCAGGTCAAATATTTAAGTAAGAGAGGCCCAGTGATATATAAATGGTGTGAGATAAACTCTGCTGGAATCGTGCCACGTGTGCCGTTGCTATGCAAAGCTACATGGGGATTGAGAACCATAAAATGATTTTCAGATGAATGTCTAGAGAAAATGAAAACAAAAATAGAGCTGGTAAATCTAGATATTCGATACTTCAAAAAATATAAATCGTGAATTGCTGGCACCAATTTTAAAAAACATTAGACTCTACGACAAGATCCTCTCCCTTAGGGCACATTCTTAACAGCTTTGACGTGTATAAAAACGCAGCGCCCTGCAGAGGACACATGCCGTGTTTCCAGTGCCACCGCAACGTCATTCGGCGGGACGCTGCCGGACGCTGGTTCGCCTGACGCGCGAGCTACGCAGCATGCTCTGCGGTCCCACAGGCGGCGCTATGGCTCTACCTTAGTGTTTTGTAAATATTAAAAAATCATGCAGAAATTTCCTAACGCAAAAGCTATGATGACAAATCTCCAAACATCCCAAAGCAGCCGTGTCCCGAGGAACTTCCTGCGGTGTCCACAAAGCAGCCGCTGCTGTCCTCCGGCAGAATGGGATGGCGCCTCTGGTTTCATGGCTGGTCAAGAATGACTTCTGGAATCAGCGACAATGCACCCAGGAACTGACTGAAATCTCTTTGCAGGATACAAATCATTTCATCATCTTACTCCTGCTTAACTTGCTGCCTAGAAAAGGCTGCGTTTTCCACCTGTGACTACTGGCCGTGCATATTCTACAAAATCATCTATAAGAACAGGCCAAGCTCCTAAAGGAAAGCAAGCAAACAGAAAACCTGTTAGAGCACCGTTTTTATCTCCAAAGCCCTGAGTCACATATCAATCCAACATTTACATTTCAAGAACCCAAATGATTTGAGGTCCACACCATTTGTGTTTCACAGAATGAACCAGCCCAAGTTACCCAGTTCTTTCGCCCTAGCACGGCCAGGTCGGGAGCCCTGGTGTGTGTGTGCTGGTATGTCTAGGGGGCTGTGGGCTCACAGTGGCCCCGGATGCTCGGTGAGTGCCCCAGGCAGTCACACCAGCTGCTCAGGAAGGGAGCTAAATGGACCCCCGCGAAGCAGGAGGCATGTTCCTCAGGTCATTGGTATTCTTGCCAGCAGGGGGTGCTCCCTCCTGCGGCTCTTCCCAAGTGGGACCACCCCATTGCTCCCTTCCCCACCCCGGCAGCCTTGAGTGCCCTCTGAGCTCCTGCACTGCTGCCTCGATCCTGGAAGCTGCGCTTCTGTCAATGAGATTCAGTGATCCCTTCTTTCATTTGACAAGCATTTACTGGGTGCCTCTGATTGAGGGACGGTGCAAATTGTGGAGGACACAAAGAGAAACAGAAGCTAAAACAGGCAGACAGACATGTAAACCACCCGTTAAAGGCACGGCGCCAGTGCCCAGAACAGATCACTGTCCGCCGAGGGGGCAGGGAGGAAGCAAAGTGGGTGGGAGCCTAGAGGGGAGGCCTTCCACCCAGAGACCATCCCTCTCTAAGGTGGCAGCGTGCCCAGCACACAGCAGGCTCCAAAGGCCCTCCAACGCAGCGTCCTAAACACGGGGGGAGACAAATATGTGGAGATATATTTATGCAAGAAGACAGGAGCTGGAATCTCCGAGTCAGCCTGAAGAGTGCAGTGTGGAACTGACCTAAGGCATCATGCGGGACTGAGAATCTGGGAGTGGTGGTTTCCCAATACCTAACTCCATGGCTCCACCATGGGGGTCTCTTACTCTGCACATCCAATTCTGAAATGCTTTGGCTTAGAGGACTGTCTTCTTGATTTACACCAAATATAAAACCCTATTTTTCTTTTGTATGATTTACAGAAAATAATAAGGAAGGGGGAGTATTATGACCACGCCCATCTCAGTGACGGGGTCACCACTCTAGAGGCAGGAGAAGTTAACGTTCTCAGGTGTAAGCATTTCGGTCAATCATCTGAAGCACAACTTCCGGTACCTTCTTCATCGTAGTTAGACATATCATCCGCAATCATGTTTCCAAAGTCCAGCAGGAGGTTCCAGGTGTCCCTTGGAATTGATCTTTTGTGATGTTCCTAATATATAAGAGAAAAAAAAAAACCCACCAGGTTTAAAATACAGAGCTTAACTCTCATATATTCTAGTGGCCTAGCGATCTTCAATTAATGTTCATTAATTTGATTAGGAACAAGTACAATAAAATTGTTAAAAGTAATAGTGTTCTGTATAAATGTTAAGTGCTACAACAACGCCAATGTCCAAATATAGAAAGCAGATTTATTTAAGAACAAAACATTTTAAATATTACAATTATAAACTCCTATTTTGTCACATAGAAGGGAAGCATTTTAATCTCGTTACCTGCCCATTAGCTGCATGTATATATATATTCACGAACAGCTCATAAGCTTGTCTTACATTTTAAAACATTAACTGCTATCAAATTACACACAGTTTTCTGCAACTTGTTTTTCTCCCACTCAGCATAATGTCTGAAACGTATGCGGGCTGACGTGTGTGAATGTGCGTTCGTTTGCGTGGCTCCAAAGCTGTGCTCCATCGCACCAATATTCTGATTTTTTAGTCCGTTCTCCTGTGGATGGTCACTGGCTTTTCCAGTATTCTGCCGTTACAATGACACTGTGAGCGCCTTCATCCCCTTCTCCACGCACAAGAGCGTGAGGTTCTCTGGGAAACATCTGTGACTTAGGTTTGACCCCAGGTAAGGCGTAAGGGGGCTGTGGGCACAGCATTACTGACCTCTGGATATTTCGAGAGAAGTAATACAGCACATGATGTAATGAAACACATAGCTGCAAAGACGTCTCTCCATGGCAAACCCACAGGACTGAGTGACGTCACCTTCCACAGACAGCTCCGCCCTCCACCTGCCACACTCTCTGGGTGCCATTCCCAGACGAGGAAGCAGAGGCATGTGGAAGTGACGTGCCCAAGGCCACAGGACTCTAAGTGGCAAAGTCTGTGTCACCCGGTGTCAGGTGAAGGGAGGCAGTGCGGGTCCTGGCCCGGCCGTGGGTTGGGCGGTGGAAGACCACTTCTTTCACTTTCGTGGACAGAACAGCAAGAGGTCTGGGCATCTCTGCCATCACCAGGCTTGTGGCCACTCACTTCCAACAACCCACAGCTGCACCTGCTGCCAGCAAGACGGGCTGGCATGACGCAGCCTTGCCCCACACCAGCAAAGTGTCTCTCCAGAGGGCCCACAAAGGCCTCTTTTCCTCCTGAGCATGGTGAGACACACTTAGAAATGGCTTCAGACCACAGACGCACACAGAGGCTGGGCACCGCCACATACAATCCGCAGTTCCGGAGCCCAGACCAGTCTACAGAAGTGTGGCGCTGGCACCATGTCGAGGATTCGGAGTTCTCAGTGGAAAGACAGAATTACCGTCTAGGTCCTCAGAGGAGACAACACGGCAGCGGCTGCTGGGGTTGCAGAGTCTCCAGGAACCCCAGCCTGAGAGGAGCTTCCCGTGACTGCCAAGGAGCCACGTTCTCAGGAGGCCCCGGAGTGGCCCCAGCTCAGCCCTGCAGTCTCCGGCAAGGTGACAGAGCCAAGCGGCAACCTGTCTGGACCTGCGGATCTTTGTGTGGGATGTTCATCTGCTGAAAACCTCCACGTGTGAGACCTGAGGTGGATGATTACATGCAGCCTCATACCTACCAACTTCCCTCCACAGTGGGCACACAGCGAGATGCAGGAGGACACTTACCAGTAAGAATGTGTTCCAGAGATCTAAAAATTTAAACCTTCCAGATAACACTAATTTCCAATACGCAACAGCCATTTCTAAGTCTGGTAAAAAGAAAGAAAGAGCAGTTAGTAAATCTCACTCTCTTTTTCTACTGCACAAAAAACGACCACTTCTTAGCACGTCAATATTTACTTAATAAAATGTGGCAATCTCACCCAAGAGTCACGAGGCTTAATCTCTACGGAAGTGCTCCTGAGAACTGTACGTAGTCTAATTTTATAAATCTGGGGAAACTCTTTTTAAAAGGATTTGTATATTAAGTTATTTGGATATGCACACAATTCCCCCCTAATTAATCAGTTTTGGAGACTTGCCTTTTCACACATATTGGGTGTTCTTTAAACCTGACCTGATCTGGATACTATTAATGCATATCATTTGTTTTTAAAAATAGGCCACTGGCCTGAGTGTCGAACTGCAAATCAAAGGACCAGTTTAGGAAGGAAGGGACACAATGTTCTCCAAATAGACCTGCCTTGTTGCTATATGAACTAAGACAGAATCTGTTTCACAAGTAATTACAGCGGCCTTATGAGGGCTCCAATTTGTCCCTAAAGTGTCAAGTCAAATCGGCAGCTAGCAGGGAAAGCGTTCTCACTGACGCATCTACACAGGACACTGCGTATCAATCAAAGCCAACGCCCTCTTTTCCCACACGGGAAGGTGGTGATTATTTCACGACTTCTATATAAATCTCTGCTACTGAAGATGTCTAATAGAATATGAATGCCGAGTTTCAGGGCTGTCTCCAATCCATAGTTTGTGAAACACTGATTTATTCTCTGCTCACCAGAAGCTTGATAACGATTTCTTTTTATATGCTTGACACAGCAAGTATATAAAGGGGTTCAGAATTCTATTTTTTTAAAGTGACTGGCCGGGCGTGGTGGCTCACGCCTGTAATCTCAGCACTTTGGGAGGCCGAGGCGGGTGGATCACCTGAGGTCAGGAGTTTGAGACCAGCCTGACCAACATGGAGAAACCCCATCTCTACTAAAAATACAAAATTAGCTGGGCGTGGTGGCTCATGCCTGTAGTCCCAGCTACTGGGGAGGCTGAGGCAGGAGAATCACTTGAACCTGGGAGGCGGAGGTTGTGGTGAGCCGAGATCGCGCCACCGCACTCCAGCCTGGGCAACAAGAGCGAAACTCCGTCTCAAAAAAAAAAAAAAAAATTAAATAAATAAATAAAATAAAAAATAAATACATAAAGTGACCTCCTTTAATCATGTTGAATAGTGTTCAGCACTTTTAGGCAATAAAAGAAGAGTTATATTTATGTAAGATTAATGTGAAAAGCAGATTAATAAATGTTAGGTAATATGTTAGTTTAAATGCAAAGTACATAACTAAACACTTTTCAAAAGTTTTTTTCTAAATCTGGTTTCATCCCACTTAAACAGAAGTTATTAAAGTTGGAGCTCTAGCAAGATTTCCAGGGTCGATCATTATTAAAATGGGATAAGAAAGAGGCGTATGAGTAGCAAATCCCACTTTAAATAAAACGCCTCTAAATTCCCCGTGTGCAAAGGCTTCATGACCAACTTTATCAGTTTTGAATACCCTGGAGTCTGAATCAGAAAGAAAGAGAGAGTCAGAAAGTGCCAAGTAACTGAGATATGGAACAGCTCTCTAGACCTTACCGATGGGACCCGCAGTAAAATGCTAAGAAGATGATTAGTCTTGTCCTGCTTATAAGTCTACATCCTTATCACTTAGGAAGAACATTAATTGAAATCTATATTCAACTCATCTTAATGATGTAAAGCTCTCACATTGAGAAATGGAGGTGAACCTGGGGAGGAAAAAAAAATAAAGTTTTATGGCACACATTTAATCTAGTTACTTTGGGTTAGTTTTGGTCCTAAAAACTTTTCTTACAAAGGACCTGATTTTTATGTTTGTCAATCACATTATCAAAAGTAAATATATGCTTTTTCAATATTTATTATTATTTACAAAAAAATGTTTAATATTGTCCTAATGGACTTAGCCATTTGCAAAACAGTAACAACAACAACAAAAACAACAACTCAGAATGGCAGGACTCGAGAGTGGAAACAAGACCAACAGCTACTCTGGTGGCTACATCTTTATAGCAGCTATTTTCTTTCCCAGAACCTCTAAAAAGTCTCATCTCCTAAGTGAAAACATGTTAGAAGAAGGCATTACTACTTAAAATTCATGCTTGTGATGCTCCACTTAGGATTAGATAATGAAGATGTGTCCTCTATCAAAAAAGTACCTTAGGGCAGACATAAAAATTAGCTCTCATGAAACTTCACTTCCTCAAACATCAAGATTCTCAAAGCTGGCCGGGCACAGTGGCTCACACCTGTAATCACAGCACTTTAGGAGGCCGAGGCAGGAGGATCACTTGAAGTCAAGAGTTTGAGACCAGCCTGGGCAACAGAGCAAGACCCTCACCTCTTTAAAAACAAAAACAAAAACAAAAACACAAAAGATTCCCAAAGCCAACTGATTCAAGACTCTAGCCAGTATGAAACTATGTTGTTTCTTACATTAAAACAGAGCCAAGTAACTTTATCCTCTCTATTAGGTTAACTATTAGTTAAGAGTAAAGCATCATCTTACATAAAAACAATACAGTACAATCTTCACACACACAAATACACATAGACACACACAGATACCCACACGGAGACACAGACACAGACACACACAGAGACACACGGACATATATAAACAGACACAAACACACACACAGACACACACACAAAGGAAATAAAGGGTAAATCTGTGTCTTTTGGCTCCACGTTCCCACGGCAGTCCATGCTTTTTCTAGGAACAGTTGGACACTTGTCTCGACCTGTTCAACTTATACTTAATTCCTCACAAGACAGACCACGTAATCTTTGGAAATGGTAAACTGACGGCTCTATTTCTGGGCTATAGTCATAAAATTACTCTTCTTGCTTTATTTCTGTTTTTAAAAAGCCCTCAAAAAACTTTTCTAAAAATAGTGTATAATCTATTTGAAGTGTTCACACAATCTAATCTTTTCCCGAGGAGGCTATTGTTTTCTTTAATAAAATTTCATATTCTCTCAGCTATTGTCATAAAGCAAAGAAACAAAATCAGTAATGCTTCCCATCCGATAGTGAATGATTCTGACAAACATTTCATTTAAGTATCTACAGGAGTAAACAAGTCCTTGTTCTCAGTGAGGAATTCAAGGATAAACTATAAATCTGTTGCAGCTTTCAATGGCCTGTTCTGCCACTGAAAGCTTTGATGCTTAAGGAAATTTATAAAACGCAGGCTGAACATGGTAGGTCCTGAATCTTAAAAATGTTTCCAAACACTCTCTACCCATATACTGACCTTCCTTGAAACATTCATGCACAAAGAAAATAAATTTTGCAACTCTGAACTGGGCAATTAATTTAGACTCTAATTTATAACCTCCCGGAAATTACCATGGAATGAAGTGGTGGCACCGAGTGGAAGGGACGCTGCGCGTTTCCAGGACGGGGCAGCTGGACGTTGCTGCGGGGGACACGGCAGCCTCTGCGGGCCGAGTGCTTCTGCCCGAGCCACCACGCTGCCAGGAGGCCCATGCGGGGCAGCTGGAGGCAGGTGGGAGGCCATGGCGGAGAGCAGCACGGATGGAAGAGAAAGGCCGCTCAGCGGAATCTGCCCAAGTTCCTGACCCAATGGATCATGAGCTACCAAAACGACTGTCATTTGAAGCCACTGCGTTTTGAGGTGTTTGCTGCGCAGTCATTACTAACCCAGGCAGCTGGCCTGGCTGAAGCCCCAGGGCCTGTGTTTCCAGCAAATTCTGCAGTGATGCTGATCTTGCTGGCTTTGCCAAGGGCCTAGAAAAGCTCCATAATACTTTTCTGTATGTGTCAAGTTAACATGGCATTATAAGATAAAAATTCTTAAATACCTACATATGACAGTCAGATAAAATGCTAATCTTTTAAACATTTTTCCATGTCAACATTTAAAGTATCCCCTGCATTGCAGAGTATCAATAAATATAAATGATTATCTTTAATAGAAGCTGAGTTATCCTAAGATTATGCTGAAGATATTAAAGTAACAGTTCAAAATAGTCAGAAAAAAAGTTTTATCATTCACTGAAATTTCAGTGTCCTTCCTGATAAACATTTAACAATAAAAAGTAAATGCTATTATTTTAAAATTTGGATCAGACTAATCCTCACTTTGGAAAGGAAGCTAGATAGACCTCTGAGAATTAAACTGCTCAAAAGTAAAGCATGACCCAGACTTTCCTTGAAAAATCATGATCATTACACTCAGACCTGAAATGGCCAAATTTTAGAAAAGTGTGAGAAGCAGCATTTCCTGTTTGGGTGACTACTGCCAGAGAAAATTGGGGTGAGGGGATCAGGAAACAGAGAGAAGTAAAAAAAACAAACAAACAAAAAAACAAAAACCCTGCATGAGATGGAAGAACAGCCACAGCAGAAACCAGCACCTGTCAGGAGCACAGGTGGCCCTGTCCTTACCAAGTGACAGAGCCCAAGAACACCGAAGGAGCTCACCTCAAGTCTTCCTCCACATCATTATTCTCTCGTCTATTTGCTTTTTTTTTTTTTTTTTAAATATGGTCTGGCTCTGTCGCCCAGGCTGGAGTGCAGTGGTGCAATCTCAGCTCACTGCAGCCTCCACCTCCCAGGCTCAAGTAATCCTCTTGCCTCAGCCTCCTGAGTAGCAGGGACTACAGGTGCACACCACCACACCCAGATAATTCTTGTATGTATGTATGTGTGTGTATCTATCTATCTATCTATCTATCTATCTATCTATCTATCTATCTATCTATCTATGCACACATATAGATAGATAGATAGATCATTTTTTTTTTGAGATGGAGTCTTGCTCTGTCACCCAGGTTGGAGTGCAGTGATGTGATATCAGCTGACTGCAACCTCCGCCTCCTGGGTTCAAGCGATTCTTGTGCCTCAGCCTCCTGAGTAGCTGGGACTACAGGTGTGTGCCACCAGACTCAGCTAATTTTTTGTATTTTTAGTAGAGATGGGGATTTGCCATGTTGCCCAAGCTGTTCTCGAACTCCTGACCTCAAGTGATCCACCCAGAAGTGCTGGGATTACAGGTGTGAGCCACCACATTCGGCCTGCTTGTTAGTTTCTAGAAAAGAGTGGTAATGGTTTCTTGAGAATACTGATGATAGTTACTGAGTAATCAGGGTCTAAACTAAAATGAGCTTTAACTTTAATGACTATTTTGCCTTAGCCTCTTAGAAATAGAGTGGAATAGCACAGATAAAAAATAAAGAGTTTTATTGTAGAAAACCAAATGTTTTCATTTGTTAAAAGTAGACAGAATCTGACATCTGGTATGTAGCTCGTAAATCAAGAGTTATTTTACAAACAGAGTCATTCTGTAGATGCAAAAATACTTTTCAGTGTAGACTTTCCCCTTCTTTTGATACGCTAAGTCATTTCTCCACTCAGAGGCAAAATAATAAATCTTCAGTGCCTTTAGAATAAACATTTACTGCCCCGAGTGTGGAAACTAACTTAAATTTCAGCGTAGGTTTTCAGGGGGCAGGGTGAAGTCTGCAGACCAAGAGCTCAGTCTCCGTGGCTGGTACAGTAAATCTCTGGCCACATTTCCTGGAGGCCATGTTTAGTGGTGAAACGGGCTTTTCTCTAGCTGGTTAAGGCTGGAAGCTGAATCCAGGTGGATGGGATGGCATACTGTTAAAGAATCCCCATTGCTGTCACTGTCCTTTGGATTTTTTTTTTTTTTTTTTTTTTTTTGAGAGAGTCCTGCTCTGTCGCCCAGGCTGGAGTGCAGTGGCACGATCTCGGCTCACTGCAAGCTCCGCCTCCTGGGTTCACGCCATTCTCCTGCCTCAGCCTCCTGAGTAGCTGGGACTACAGGTGCCCGCCACCACGCCCGGCTAATTTTTTATATTTTTTTAGTAAAGACGGGGTTTCACCATGTTGGCCAGGATGGTCTCGATCTCCTGACCTCGTGATCCACCTGCCTCGGCCTCCCAAAGTGCTGGGATTACAGGCGTGAGCCACCACGCCTGGCCTGTCCTTTGGATGTTAAACCTCGTTTTTTCCCCCCACACAATATAAAAAAACTTAAAGCACCAGAACCAGTGATGGAGACCAGCCAGTTTAGACCGCAAGTAATATTGCTGGTGGTACACAGCAGAGGAGCCCGTTTACTGTATCTCTAGGTAGAAATATCTAGAGGACGTGACAGCCTCTGAGAAACATGATGTTACTATGTGCATTTTAAAAAATATAATACTTGCATGTAATTGCTATAATGTGCATATTGGAGGCAATTTTGAAACTGATCTGTGATCACCGGTGTAGTCTGTTGTAAATTCAAAGACAGCTTGTTGAACTTTATTTTTATTTTTTTACCTATTGTTTTCAGAGTGCCTATTTTGAATAAAAATTTGTGACACCACTGCAAAAAAAAAAAAAAAAAAAAAGGAGATTTTTAGTCCCCAAAGTAAAATGTCAGCTTATAAAGAGCAGTCTTGGGTACATCCATCAGGATGGCCACTATTCAGAAAACAGCGATTGTTGTCAGGATGTGCAGAGGTTGGATGCTCAGCTTCGTTGCTGACAGGAATGTAAAAAAAAATATGGTGGTTCCTCGTTCCTCAAGAAATTAAACAGAATTACCATACATTCCAGTAATTCCATTTCTGGGTATATACCCAAAAGAATTAAAAGCGGGCCGGGCGCGGTGGCTCACGCCTGTAATCCCAGCACTTTGGGAGGCCGAGGTGGGTGGATCACCTGAGGTCAGGAGTTCGAGACCAGCCTGACCAACATGGAGAAACCCCATCTCTACTAATAATACAAAAATTAGCCGGGCGTGGTGGTGCATGCCTGTAATCCCAGCTACTCAGGAGGCTGAGGCAGGAGAATCGCTTGAACCTGGGAGGCAGAGGTTGCAGTGAGCCAAGATCACACCACTGCACTCCAGCCTGGGCGACAGAGCGAGGCTCCATCTTAAAAAAAAAAAAAAGAAAAAAGCATTAAAAGCAGGGTCTAAAACAGATGCGTGCACACCACGTTCATAGCAGCGTTATTCACAATAGCCAAACGGTAAAAGCAACCCAAGTGTCCACTGGGATAAACAAAATGTGGTCTATGCACACAGGGAATATTATTCAACCTTGAAAAAGGAAGGAAATTCTGACATATACTACAACAAAACATTATATCAAGCGGAATGAGCTGGTCACAAAAAGATACATACTGTGTGATTCCACTTACGTGAGGTCCCAAGAGGAGTCAACTCCAGAGACCAGAAGTAGAATGGGGGCTGCCAGTGGCTGGGGGAGGGGGAGTGGGGAGTCAGTGTTTGATGGGGACAGCATTTCAGTTTGGGAAGATGAGAAAGTTCTGGGAATAAATACTAGTGATGTTTACACAACACTGTGAATCTACTTAGTGCTATTGAACCGTACACTTAAAAATTGTTAAAATGGTTAAAAGAAAAGACAAAAGAACAGTCCTGGGGAAATAAACCCCCAAGGACTCCTGACTTGACGGGTTTAAACGCAAGACGTGCCACGCTCCATCACCCTCTCCTTCAGACAAGCGGCCTATGAGGACGCAGCACTAAAGGGGGCGGGGGAGGGCCCTGGACAGGCGGGGCGGAGGCAGCACAGTGTGTAACCTTCCCTGAATCTGCGCATAAAAGCAGATGCAGCAATTAGAAAGCAAAGCCAAACACCCAGAGGCAACATTTACCATAAATTTAGGTGAGAAAGTATCACCACAAACCCAAGTTGTAAGCTAGGGGACGAGCCACTGCCAGCAATAGGCCCCGTGTGTTGCCGTCGTGCCGGGGACGTGGGGGGCACAGGGCCTCTGACAGATGTGAGAACAGGAGGGCCTCGGAGGTGCCTACACGCCGAGACCAGGTAAGGACAAGCCTGAAGTAGGCTGTGGCTGAGGGCAGAGGCCACCAACAGGGAAGCGCCTGGGAGCAGAACAGGCTGGGCAGGAAAGGGACAATGGAGATGGAAAAGACAGGAAAGCTGAGGAGGGGGGAGGAGCAGTGCCAGACAATCTCAGACAGCAAAGCCGACATTTCTGTCTACTACACGCCTGCACACACACACACACACACACACACACAGCCAAGAGGGAGCACCATGAAGTCGAAAAGCTGCCCCAAACCATCCTCCTTCTGAAAGACTAGGAAAACTGATTTCACATAAAAATGAGCAACAGAACAGCCCTGAGATCAAATCCCACACAATGCTATCCTGAGAAAAAAGATACTACAAACAGAAGTCACCCCTAGAAAATGAATGCATGCTGGGAAACACACCAACAGAACAGATCAAAAGTGCGACCTTCAGCTGAAACCGTGGCTCACGCCTGTAATCCCAGCACTTTGGGAGCCTGAGGTGAGAGGACTGTGTGAGACCAGCAGTTTGAGACCAGCCCGGGCAACACAGTAAAACTCCGTCTCTCCAAAAAAAGTTTAAAAATTAACCAGGCACAGTCTGCGTGCCTACAGTCCCAGTTAGCTGGGAGGCTGAGGTGGGAGGATCACTGAAACCCAGGAGCCTGAGGCTGCAGTCATGCCCACACCTCTGCACTTAAACCTGGGCAACGGAGGGAGACCTCAACTCTAAAACAAAATGTTAAGCCAGGTGTGGTGGCTCATGTCTGTAATCCCAGCACTGTGGGAAGCCGAGGTGGGAGGATCACTTAAGCCCAAGAATTCGAGGCTGCAGTGAGCTATGATCGTGCCACTCCACTCCAGCCTGGGCAAGAGAGCAAGACCCTGTCTCAAAATAAATTAAAAACTTTTTTTTTTTAAGTGTGATCATTGACTTCAAAATAGGCTAAAGGACATTAAGAAATGGAACAAAACATGAACCACCACAAATGAGAATTAGGAAAACTTAGTAATGAGGAAATCACACTCAAGAATTAGAAACAAAGGAAAATCATTCTGGAAATGACTTTACTAGAAGGCACATGAGGGAGATAAAGGCAGCCACACACGGCATAACATCTCAGCCAATGATAGTCCGCATAAGTGACAGCAGTCCCACAGGATTGCAAAAGTGCATTTTCACTGCCCCTTTTCTATGCTTCAGCGTGTTTGGATACACAAATCCTCACCACCGTGTTACGGTTGCCTACCGTCTTCAGTACAGTCACATGCTGTTCAGGTTTGTATCCCCAGAGCCACGGGCTGAGCCATAACGCTAGGCGTGCAATAGGCTACGCCACCCAGGTTTGCAAACATGCGCCCTGTGATGTCGCACAAGGATGAGACTGCCTAACAATGCATTTCTCAGAACCTATCGCTGCCATTATGTGACACATGATGGGTAACAACTTCAGAGGAGGAAATGGTGAAAAAGGAAGATCATTTTTCAAATAAAAAAGAAATGAAGTACAGATAAAAAGGACTGAGAGAAAGCAACGCACACTGCCCAAGACTTAACTCCACAGAAGACTCTACAGAGGACCCAACTCCACAGGGGACCCAACACCACAGGGGACCCAGCTCCACAGGGGACCCAACTCCACAGAAGACACAACTCCACAGAGGATCCAACTCCACAGAAGACCCAACTCCACAGAAGACACAACTCCACAGAAGACACAACTCCACAGGTGACCCAACTCCACAGAAGACCCAACTCCACAAGGGACCCAACTCCACAGGGGACCCAACTCCACAGAAGACACAACTCCACAGGGGACCCAACTCCACAGAAGACACAACTCCACTGAGGACCCAGCTCCACAGAGGACCCAACTCCACAGAAGACACAACTCCACAGAGGACCCAAATCCACAGAAGACACAACTCCACAGGGGACCCAACTCCACAGAAGACCCAACTTCACAAGGGACCCAACTCCACAGGGGACCCAACTCCACAGAAGACACAACTCCACAGGGGACCCAACTCCACAGAAGACCCAACTCCACAGGGGACCCAACTCCACAGGGGACCCAACTCCACAGAAGACCTAACTCCACAGGGGACCCAACTCCACAAGGGACCCAACTCCACAGAAGACCCAACTCCACAGAAGACACAACTCCACAGGGGACCCAACTCCACAGAAGACACAACTCCACAGAAGACACAACTCCACAGGTGACCCAACTCCACAGAAGACCCAACTCCACAGGGGACACAACTCCACAGAAGACCCAACTTCACAAGGGACCCAACTCCACAGGGGACCCAACTCCACAGAAGACCCAACTTCACAAGGGACCCAACTCCACAGGGGACCCAACTCCACAGAACACACAACTCCACAGGGGACCCAACTCCACAGAAGACCCAACTCCACAGGGGACCCAACTCCACAGGGGACCCAACTCCACAGGGGACCCAACTCCACAGAAGACCCAACTTCACAAGGGACCCAACTCCACAGGGGACCCAACTCCACAGAAGACACAACTCCACAGGGGACACAACTCCACAGAAGACACAACTTCACAAGGGACCCAACTCCACAGGGGACCCAACTCCACAGAAGACCCAACTTCACAAGGGACCCAACTCCACAGGGGACCCAACTCCACAGAAGACACAACTCCACAGGGGACCCAACTCCACAGAAGACCCAACTCCACAGGGGACCCAACTCCACAGGGGACCCAACTCCACAGAAGACCTAACTCCACAGGGGACCCAACTCCACAAGGGACCCAACTCCACAGAAGACCTAACTCCACAGAAGACCTAACTCCACAGGGGACCCAACTCCACAGAAGACACAACTCCACAGGGGACCCAACTCCACAGAAGACACAACTCCACAGAAGACACAACTCCACAGGTGACCCAACTCCACAGAAGACCCAACTCCACAGGGGACACAACTCCACAGAAGACCCAACTTCACAGGGGACCCAACTCCACAGGGGACCCAACTCCACAGAAAACCCAACTTCACAGGGGACCCAACTCCACAGGGGACCCAACTCCACAGAAGACACAACTCCACAGGGGACCCAACTCCACAGAAGACCCAACTCCACAGGGGACCCAACTCCACAGGGGACCCAACTCCACAGGGGACCCAACTCCACAGAAGACCCAACTTCACAAGGGACCCAACTCCACAGGGGACCCAACTCCACAGAAGACACAACTCCACAGGGGACACAACTCCACAGAAGACCCAACTTCACAAGAGACCCAACTCCACAGGGGACCCAACTCCACAGAAGACACAACTCCACAGGGGACACAACTCCACAGAAGACACAACTTCACAAGGGACCCAACTCCACAGGGGACCCAACTCCACAGAAGACCCAACTTCACAAGGGACCCAACTCCACAGGGGACCCAACTCCACAGAAGACACAACTCCACAGGGGACCCAACTCCACAGAAGACCCAACTCCACAGGGGACCCAACTCCACAGGGGACCCAACTCCACAGGGGACCCAACTCCACAGAAGACACAACTCCACAGGGGACCCAACTCCACAAGGGACCCAACTCCACAGAAGACACAACTCCACAGGGGACCCAACTCCACAGGGGACCCAACTCCACAGAAGACACAACTCCACAGGGGACCCAACTCCACAGAGGACCTAACTCCAATTATATGGGTAATAGGAGTTTGCATAGAGACCAAAACCAAATACAAGGAACAGAACAAATGCTTACAACTATAATTCAAGAACATTTTCCCTGAAATTAAAAAAAGATTAGAAAGTACTTACTGAAAACACTCAGCAGCATATATGAGAACACTGACCATGGACGACCCACAACACCCAGACACATTTTAGTAAAATTACTGGGCTTCAAAGCAAAAGAAAAAATGGCCTTTGTTTGGGTATTTAGGCAAAACAGTAAGCAACTTATAAGGCCAAGAAGATTGGCTTATCATCATTCTGTTTGACAATAACGATCTACGCCAGAAGAAAGTGGAGCGACACACTTAAGACATTCAAAGGATCAAAAAGGATTTTTTATACCCAGCACGCAAGGACTCAGGGAATACTGTCCCCAAAAGCACTTCCTGGGGATCCATTGGAGAATGAATTTCAAAACCTGTGAGCAGAGAGACGTCAACAGAAGCCCTGGCGATGAGCAGGGGCTGCTGGGGAACACAGAGCAAAGACCACCCACGACGACAGGGGAGGCCTGGCTGTGTGCCTGGAAAACAAAGGTAAGGCCCAACTATTGTTTTAAGTGGGGGGAGAGTGTATTACCCCCCAACCCCGCCCTTTTCTTTTCCGCTACTCACAGTAATTCTACTGGTGGAGACAGCATTCGTTTCGTCACTCTGAGCCTGTGGTGTGTGCCGTGTGGGATTGGGCTAACACGTCACCATGGATATTCTAACGCTATCCTCACCTGTGCCCTTGAGAACCAGAGCAGGAGAAGGGAAACACAGCTGCAGTACAGACAAGCTCAAGTAGGAAAAATAATCTGTAGTCCTGACTGTGGTTTAGAAGCATCCAAATGAACAAAAATTAAAAAAATAAAAAAATAAAAAGCCTGGAAACGACGACTCTGAATGAACACCAGCCGCGACCCCACCACAGCCTGAAACCAGTTTCCGCTAAAAGAAATCAGGGCTTCTTGGAGAAAAAGCGACTACAGGTCTGGGGCAGAAGGTGACTGGACGAGCCCAGGGCAGCCTGCTGTGCAGACAGGAAAGGAGCAGTCACCAACACCAGAGCACACCAACAGCACTCCATGAGTTCACGGGGACATGAACAATAAACTGACCCTCGGTCGAAAGAAGTAGGGAACACACTCGCCCCCAAGGTCATCCGGCCTTTCTAAGCAGCCTGCACCTCTGGCACCCAACACCAGGAGACAGAAAGACTTCCTTCTGGGATCATCCCAGCTCACAAACAGAAAGGGCAGGACAGGCTCTCATCAATTGGCAGCCCTGAGCAAGGCTGGGGGTCTCGCCACTGCTGGTGTCCCTAGGTGCCGCATGCGGCAGGCTCCTGAGCCAAGACGCAGCAGACACCGCTACTGTCACCCAAGAGGCAAAGCGAGGGCCCAACAGGCCCCAGGGCCTTGCACAGCAGGTACTGTAATTCAGTAACCAGTGTGGGGCCGAGACGCGTCTCAGCGCCTGTTCTCTCTCACCAGCCCTCTGTGTCTCTCTCCCGTGTCCCCCTGCGCCTCTGCTCCCGTACCTCTGTCCTTCTGTCCCCCTGTGCCTCTGTCTCCTGTGCCTCTGTCCCTCTGTCCCCCATCTCTCTATCCCTCTGTCCCATGTCTCTGCCCGTGTCCGCCCGTGCCTGTCTCCTGTGCCTCTGTCCCCCGTCTCTCTAACCCTGTCTCCTGTGCCTCTGTCCCTCTGTCCCCCGTCTCTCTATCCCTCTGTCTCCTGTGCCTCTGTCCCTCTGTCCCCCGTCTCTCTATCCCTCTGTCCCGTGTCTCTGCCCCTCTGTGCCTGCATTCCTTGTCCTTCTGCCCCGTGCCTCTGACCCTGTGCCTGTTCCTCTGTGCAACTGCCCTCTCAGGTGATCACTGCACACCTACCAGAGCCCAACCCAGCTCCACCTCCACCTTCACTGCAGTCCCTGAATCCCTGCTGCAGGGTTAGGAGTGACAGTTAAAGCGAATGCAGACTCCCCAAGTAAAAAAAAATTTATTATTGTCCATGCAAATGGGCCACATTAATGGTCCATACAAATGGAGTACAGTATTTTAAAATAAAACGCAAAAGTGGGCTGAATTGTTGGTATGCGGGCTGGGTCTATGTGGCACAGAGAGAACAATTATGAACTGATACAGGACATTTACAAATTAGTTTACATTTTAAAACTTAAATATGTAAACCCAGAAGTTGAGAGACGCTATCAACTGAGATTTTCAGGTACGCGGTATTATAAACTCATCTACCTACATACAGAGCAAAGTGTGGAGAAGAAAAGAAACCAAGAGGGCGGTAACGTTACAGCTGGGCCGGCCGCAGTGGCTCATGCCTGTCATCCCAACACTCTGAAGTGGGAAGAATGCCTGAGCTCAGGAGTTCGAGACCAGCATAGGCAACAAGGCAAGACCTTGTCTTTACTAAAAATTAAAACAAAAATGAAAATAGCCAGATGCGGTGGTGGACGCCTGTAGTCCCAGCTACTTGGGAGGCTGAGGTGGGAGGATTGCTTGAGCCCAGGAGATTGAGGCTGCAGTGAGCTGTGATTGCACCACTGCACTCCAGCCTAGGTGACAGAGCAAGACCGTATCTCCAAAAAACCAAACCAAAACCCAAAAACATTACAGTTGGCTGCACAGAAATCATGTTGCTCACGTCCACTGAAAACCTCATTATGATCTGGCATTTTACGTATTTGGATTTCATACTCACCTAAACCTTTCTGCCCTGGGTTCTTAGCGAAGGTGAAGGTAAACTGATAAAAATCTTTAAACTTGGCTGTGTCCTTCAGCTCCTGCTCCAGTCTTGGCAGAAGAGCCTTTAGCTTCTCCATGCTGTCACACCTGCGATGACAGAGAGTGGTTTGTCTTGCGGCAGATGCGCCTCCGTAGTCGACTCCCCCTGTGCCCTGTGCAGGAACTGTGACCAGGCACGCGGCTCCAGCTGGAGACCGTATTTCCCAACTTCCTTTCCCAGGCGCGGCCTAAGGCTCTAAGTGATGATGTAAGAGAAGATGGGGGGGCCACATCTCCCTTGCTAAAAGGAATTCAAAATGCTCTGAGACAGATACTGGTGGCAGCCGCCCAGCTCTGGGAATATACTAAAACCACTGAGTTGTAGACTTTAAATGAAAGAAAATGTGGTATGTGAATTCGATCTCAGTAAAATTATTAAAAGAAAAACCCAAAACCAACATCTTTTGCCCTCTTCTTGAGAATTGGAACAAGGGCGTGGTCTAACTTGGTAGCTTTGACCACGGAGAGAGGCCCCTGCCCTGCGGTGACAGGGCATGAGGTGACAAGATGGCAGAGACGAGGTAATGGAAAGATGGAAAGACCGCATTTCTCAGTGACTTGCAGAATGGCAGTCGCCCTGCCAGCCTGGGCCACTGTTACCTCTGTCCCATCACACAAGCGAAAAACAAACTCATATAAACTTAAGCTACCTTATTTAGGGATCTCTTCATTACAGCAAGTTAGATTTAAAATATCCAGGTATTGTAAAACACAGCTCTATGTTGTTTTAAAATTGAATTTTTCCATCAAAAAGTCAATAACCTTTAAAAACAGTCAACAGCCTCTAAGGCAGAAATCGACAACAGTAAAACAAAGTCTATCTTTGTAATTTCGACTGCACAGCAAAGCACAGAATAAAAGCAACACTTACTCAAGTAGAGCAGACGTAAGGAAATAACATTGAAGAAAGCTTTAGAGCAGCTAGAAAAGTCCTCGAAGACATACACAGAAAAGCACAAATGTATGACTCAGTCCTGCGCGCAGTCACTGTCAACAGCAGAAGGTGTATGTCACAGTGGTCCCATAAAATCATAATGGCACCTAGATTCCTGCCACCTCGAGGCGTCAGAGCCACTGCAACGTCTAGCACAATGCATGACCATTTCCACCTTCAGGTGTGTTTAGATACACAGACTTACCATTGTGTTACAGCTGCCTACAGAACTGAGGACAGTCACCTGCTGAACAGGTTCACAGCCTAGGAGCAACAGGATGTACCACAGACTAGGTGTGTAGTGGGCTGTACCATCTCGGTTTGTGTAAGTACACTCTGTGATATCTGCACAGTGAAATTTCCTAACGATGCACTTCTCAGAACGTGTCCCTGTCTCTGAGTGACGCATGGCTGTACTGCAGGTGAGGGTGAGCGTTAAGCACCATCCACATCAAGGGTGGCGGCTGGGCCAGGTACAGTGGCTCATTCCTGTAATCCCAGTGCTTTGAGAGGTGGAGGAGAGAGGATCGCTTGAGGCCAGGAGTTTGAGACCAGTCTGGGCAACATAGAGAGACCCAGTCTCCACAAAAAATAAAAACTAGCCAGGTGTGGTGGCATGTGCCTGAAGTCCCAGCAATGCACTGTACCCCAGGTTGGCACGACAGAGTGTGACCTTCTTAAAAAGGAGAGTGGGTGGCAGCTGAGGGCTCTTTGCCATTTCAGCCTCCTCTTCCCTCTGGTGAGGCATGGACAATCACACTTCTGGGCCAGGCCCACTGTGCCCCACCGCCTACTGGAGCAGTCCTTCACCGTGCCTCTAGCTGGATGTAATCAGGAACTCAGCGTGCACCACCTCACGTCTGGCTGTTTCTGCCTTTGTGATGTCCGAGAGGTTCGCTTCGTTCCTGTGGGTATGCACAGCTCCAGCTGCTCATTTTCTTGGCCATACAGAATTCTTGTTATATACATATTTTATGATTCATAAACGCTACTGTTGGTGAACATTCTGGCTGTTTCTAGTTTCCTGGTTTGGAGTAATGGTGTCAACACTTCTGCACACAGATCACAACATACCTGTGAATGTACCACGTCAGGCACATTCCAGAGTGGATGGCTGGGTCATGGCGTCTGTGCACCTTCCATTTAGTAACTGACATCAAAACAGTTCACTGGAGTCCCCCTCCATGCATTTGCACTCACATTTGCTATCGTGTCTTATTTTAGCACCCAAGAGGGTGGTTTCTTATGGGGTTCTATTTCCCTGTGGTTTTCACCTGCATTTCCCCAGTGAATTAGATTAAGCATCTTATACTTTAACTGGCCCTTGTGCATCCTCTTTTGTGAAGTGCTTGTCAAATCTTTTGGTTGTTTTTCAATGTCTTTTTCTTATTGTTTTGTAGAAATTCTTTATATATTAAAGATACAAGACTTTGCCAGGAATTTTTAAAGAACTTTCACACAGAACATGGATTGCCTTCCTACTACCTTGATGTTTCTTAACCAGAAGTTCTTATTTTTACTATAATACACTCTATCGGTATTTTTCTTTATGGTGATTTATTGTTTTTGTTGATGTTTTAAAAATTATCCTATTTTATAGTCATAAAAGACATTTTCCTACATTATTTTCTACAGACTTTTTGCTTTTGCCTTTCAAACTGAGATCTACGATCTATCTGAAACTGATTTTTACATATGGTATGCGGTAGAGGTCAGGATTTATTTTTCCCCAAAATACTAGCTAATCCTCCCAGTATCATTTATTGAAAAAACGTCTTTCTCCACTGAAGTCTAGCTCTGTCATAAACCAGAAGTCCCCCCATACACGGACTTCTTTCTGAGCCCTCCATTCTGCTCCACTGGTCTCTGGTCTATTTATCTGATCTGGCGCTTGATGCCATGTAGTCTTAATTACTGTAGCTTTAAAAGTTCCAATTATCTGGTACAGCAAATCTTCCCATCTTGTTCTTTTTCTTCAAGAACTGCTTTTTGACTGTGCATTTTCATAGAAATTTCAAATCAGCTTGTCAAATTACACATATACAAACCCACTATCTATTGGGATTTTTAAATTGAGATCACATTCAATATAAAAAGCTAAGGATAAAATACTGTATTCCAACCTATGAATGAAGTATATTTCTCCATTTATTCAGGTCTTCTTTCCTGTCTCTTGATGAATTACTATTTTCTCTATGGGAGTATCACACATCTTTAATCCGATTTATTCTAGGTATTTTCTATTTTTGAAGATACTGAAAAATGACATAGATTTTAAATTTTACCGTTTTGCTGGTTGTTGCACTTGGTGTCCTGAAATAGAACAGGTTTTTATTTGCAGACCTTGGATCCTGTAGTTTGGCTAACGTCACTACTGATTTGAATATTTTACCCATAGGTTGGACTAGCTATGATCTCCAGTTTAATACTGAATAGAAACAGTCATTTGGGTTTTGTTCTGTCTCAAAGAGAAGGTGGCTTACAATTCCAGTAAGTATAATGTTTGCCATAGGAATTTTTTCCTTTTGGCCAGATTAAGAACTGCCCCTCTTATTCTTAGTTTTCTATGAGTTTTTTTTTTTTTTAAATGAAGAAACATTGAATTTGATCAAACCCATCTTATGCACTGGGATGATCCTTTTTTTCCTGTTGTTAACCATGGTAAATTAATTACACCGATTGACTTTGTAACATTAAACGGATCTTGCATTCCTGGATATAACCAACTGTGTCATGATGTATCATCCTGGGCTTATCGTCTTGGGTTTTTTGCTAATGACTGGTCAGTTTCCTGATACTGTGTGTAGGATTTTTGCATCTTATAATCATCTTATGCATCTTCTGAGTCTTACAGCTGAGAGTGGCCTATAATTTTCCATTCTCAAATGTTCTTCCTTGGTTTTGTCATGCAGCTTTCGCTGGCCTTAAAAACAAATTGTGAAATCTTTCTTCCTTTACTATTCTCTGGAAGAGGATGTTTAAAACTGGGGATTTTCCTTTTCATTAGGAGTTTGGTAGGATGTGCCAATTAAGTCATCCCAAACAGGAGTTGTCTCTTTGAGAAGATTTTAAACTACAGGCTCAAATTCTTAAGAGTTACAGAACTATTAAGATGTTCTATTTCTTCATGTGTCAGTTTTAGTAAGTTATATTTTTCACATACGTTGTCAAATTTACTGGCATAAAGCTCTTCATAAATGACTTTTTTTTTTTAATGCTTCTGGCACCTATTATCTCGTCCCCCTTTTCATCTACGTACATTACTTGTGATTTACCACATTTACAAGTCTTTTCAAATAACAAGCTTCTAGCTTTATTGATCCTTCCTAATGATAACTTCTTTTCTATTTAATTATTCTTGTAAATTAGTGCTTCTTTAAAAATATTAATTCCTTCCTTCTATATTCTTTTTCTATTTCTTGAGATGGAAGGCTTTGCTCACTGATTTTCAGCCTTTCCTTCTTTCTAAAATATGCATTTAATAAGCTGAATTCCACAAGCTTACATATATTGTATTTTCATTATTCAAGATATTTTCTAATTTCCATTGTAACTTCTTTCTCATCCCAAGGGTTACTTAGAGGTATGCAATATCCACACATATCCTAGTTATCTTTTTGTTATATTCCTAGTTTAACTGTACTGTGGTCAGAAAACATATTCTGTATCATTTCAAACCTCTGGAAATTGTTGCAATTTACTTAATAGCCCAGTTTATTGTTAATTTTTATTAATGTTCTGTGCCTTTAATAAAGTTTTTTTTTTAAATTTTAAACACCAGGAGAGAACACGAACATAGCCCCCCACTACCACAAATTATGCAGTCCAGTTTCCCACATTTGGGAAAATCACAGGCGTCAGCACATCTGGAATGCAATGGATAAGCCCAGCCCTGGGAAAATCACCTTCATGATCATGGTATCTCTCCTGCCAGGCTGTTCTGTGTTTTCTTTTGAAAAGAATATGTATTCTTAAGCATCGAAGGCAACATTCTAAATGTTCTCCTAGGCCATTTGTTGTGCTGTCCAAATCTTCTATTTCCTCACTAATTTTTCATTGATTCATTCCATCAGTTACTACGATGTGTGTGAAAATTCCTCACTTTGATCATGGATTGGTATCTTTCTCTTTGTAGTTGCTTATTTTTGCTTTAAATACATTGGGACTCTTCAACAAATACATAAAAACATAAGTGCGACTGCCTTCTTGGTGAGATAAGCCCTTTATCATTATGAAATGGTCCTCCTTATCTGTAGAGTTCCTGTATGCCTCAAAGCTGTTTTAGTTGTATCTATTTTAAACAATATGAACAGGTGATATTTAAAAATCCATCTGGGCCAGGCACGGTGGCTCCCGCCTGTAATCCCAGCACTTTGGGAGGCTGAGGCAAGGTGGGTCGCCTGAAGTCAGGAGTTCAAAACCAGCCTGGCCAATATGGTGAAATCCCGTCTCTACTAAAAATACAAAAATTAGCTGGGCATGAGGCAGGAGAATCGCTTGAACCCAGGAGACGGAGTTTGCTGTGAGCCAAGATCGTGCCACTGCACTCCAGCCTGGGTGACAGAGTAAGACTCCATCTCAAAAAACAAACAAACAAACAAACAAACAAGTAGGAGTACACTCGAAAATAATAAAAAGTTGAGTAAATAAACTGGTAACATAAGCCTTTATATTATCAAGTATTATATACTGCACATAACTGGAGGCGCTACGCTTTTTATGCGACTGGCAGTGCAGTAGGTTTGTCTGTGCCAGCATCACCACACACAGGCAATGTATTGTGCTGTGACACTATGATGGCTGGGATGCAGGAATTTTTTAGCCCCATTCTAACCTTACAGGGCCACTGTTGTATAAGCGGTCCACTGTTGACCGCAACGTCATTATGTAGTGCATGACTGTAGTTCAGTAAGCTTAATGATTAAGAGACAGTTACATTAGGCCCTTTCATTTACTTTTATAACTTATCTGATGAGCGAGAAACACCTTAAGTTATTAATGAAGCCTTTATCCCAATCCTGTAGGTAGAATAGAAAAATGTTACAAGCAAAAACCAAAATGACATCTTAGTTTTTAACAGAGCAGCATAATAAATTCTACATTTAATATACAGTATTATGAAATAACACGAATGAACTGAACCTGGCATTTACTGTCAATTCAAAATTGGAAAGAAAAAAACTCAAAAAGAAGAAAATGAGTTACAAAACGGATTAATATGAAAAAAATAAAAATGTGAAATGAAATAAAGTGTTAAACTGAAAATTAAAAGGAAACCAAAGGCTTGATAGTGCAGAGTACAGATGCATAAGAAATTTTTAAGATACACAAAGAAAATAAGCAGATATGAAATTAGTATGTACAGGTTGCTGAAAAATAATGTTAGAAGTATTTCCATTTCTGAAAACATTTAAGCTAAGAATAGTTGACTTACCCAAGTTCTGTCATGCCATCTAGAAATTCCTTTCTGCTAAATTCACACTGAGTTGCTGCCCTGAACTTCCACGCTATGACCAATACACTGATACTGGCAGGATCCAGGCTCAGATCATCACAAAACTGTTGAATCCCATCGATTCCAATTTTGTTTTCATCTTGTGGATCTGTAGTTAATATCAGGGGAAAAGGAAGTTATACTATTTTGAAAAGTAATTCTAAAATAAGAGGTTTGAATCCTAGCATTCGATTATACTACATAGTTCTAGCAAGCGTGTTTCCAATACATCAATCAATAGGCTGCAGTTTTCTACTACACATGAAAGAAACAGTGAGCAACTAATAATTTATCCAGAAAACGGTCCTATCTTTAAAATCTAGGTTTCTGGGTTTTAGGGAAAAAAAAAATCACTGAATTTTTTTTTGAGAAGATCTGTTCACTAAGAAAAACTTAATTTCCCTAAAGTGAAATAAAAATTTAAGTTTACAGAAATTTAGCTCACCCAAAGGCAAACTGCTATAAAAGATACTGTACTGATAAAGTATTTACAATATCTTGAGTTTTTATCACAACTCTGCCAAAGTAAATGAATGATTGATGTTTTTCTTAAGTGATTTCATTTGCTAATTCTAAAGTACTGGACAATAACTATTTTTCAGAATCATTTAGCTTATGTATCCACATTTAATAGCTTAGAAATTCAGGTTCCCGACCCCCTATTTCTAGTTTAGAAATAAAATTAAAGAACTTAGCATTTGTTTATCAGAAAATCAAACAGTAAAATATATTTAAGGCATCCCAGCAAGACTTCACTAAAGCTAGTAATTTCAGACAAGATTATATCACATTATCATAATGTGTAGGTAAATTGTTGGTTTAGAAGGTAAAAGTAGAAAACCTGTAGCTTCTCTGCTCAAAGAAAGATTAGGTATGATAAACTTTTCTTCCCCTTCACACAAAATTTAACTTTGGTCATTTAAGTAGTATACTACCACATATATATAGTTACCAAAGAAAAATTGGTGGCCGGGCACGGTGGCTCACGCCTATAATCCCAGCACTTTGGGAGGCCGAGGCGGGTGGATCACCTGAGCTCAGGAGTTCAAGACCAGCCTGGCCAACATGGCGAAACCCCGTCTCTACTAAAAATACAAAAATTAACCGGGCATGGTGGCACACGCCTATAGTCCCAGCTACTAGGGGGGCTGAGGCAGGAGGATTGCTTGAACCCAGGAGGCGGAGGTTGCAGTGAGCCAAGATCATGCCATTGCACTCCAGCCTGGGTGACAAAAAAAAAAAAAAAAAAAAAAAAAAATTGGTAACAAAATGAAGAAAGCCATAAACATCCTTCTAACTCTATTCTCTTATATCAGGGAGAAAACAACCTCAGCATAGTTTATGGGACAGAGGTTCTGTAAAAAAAATCCCCACTTATCACCTTATTCAATTCCATCTCCTAATTCTATACTTCATGAATAGAAATATTGATCTACAATGCCCTGAGCTAATAAACCATCTCAGTAAATTTCATTACAACCGTGTTCAACATTTCAAGTAATTTTGCAAGTCCTTGTTCATTTGTATATGTTAATGTCATAACCAATGTTATACTTGTCAACAGTCTTAGAACTACGTTTATTTTTAGAGCCTAAAGTGATTGTACCACGTTTCTACTTTAACTGAGTATAATTGCATGAATAAAGTTAAATAATAATGAAGGGATGAAGCTTCAATAACACCCAAAGACACAATTTTCCACTTATACACAAGTATTTTTTCAAAGGCTGCTGTATATATTTAAACAACTTTTAAAAATCTGCATAAAAATCAGCATATGACTTGCAAAATTAGCTCAACAATTAACTTAGCCAAAAATTTTTAAAGTAGACTAAAGCTTAACTAAGAACAATTTTCATTCTTTGGGAACTACAATAAGTACAAACCTGGTTTGTTTTACCACTGACTATGTTTCTGAGCCAAGATTTTTTAAAGCAATTTTCAACCCACTTTTCAGACCTAAAAAGAAAGACTAAAGCACACACACAGTATTTTAAAAAGTAAAAAATGAAAGTAATAAATAAACAAGAACTTGGCTGGGTGCGGTGCCTCATGCCTGTAATCCCAGCACTTTGGGAGGCCAAGGCGGGTGGATCATGAGGTCAAGAGATCGAGACCATCCTGGCCAACACGGTGAAACCCCATCTCTACTAAAAATACAAAAATTAGCTGGGCGTGGTGGCATGCACCTGTAGTCCCAGCTACTTTGGAGGCTGAGGCAGGAGAATCGCTTGAATGTGGGAGGCAGAGGATGCAGTGAGCCGAGATCATACCACTGCACTCCAGCCTGGTGACAGAGCAAGACTCCGTCACACAAACACACACACACACGGACAACAATAAACAAACAAACAAACAAGAACTTAAAGCCAAGGAAATTATTGTATATTTGGGCTAACACTTGTTTAAATGAGAGTCAGGGCTTGGTTTTGTTTTAAAGTTTTAGAAAACTTAGCCTTAAAAACTGCTAGAAAGAAAAAGCAAAATAAGTCAGCTCTTAGACTGCTGCCTGTCCCTCTGCATTGGACATGAAATTTAAAGCCTGCAGAGGGGCGTGGATCTGCGTATGCTCATCACGGCAGTCTTAGTTCAAGGCACATTTTGACAAGAAGCATTTTGACAAGAAGCTCCGATCCAAGCACTGATGTCAATAAAAATCACAATCTGCAACAAAAAGTTTCTTTGCTGCGAGCTTTTCCCAAAGCCTCTCTAACCACTGAAGCTATTTCAGGGCTGACACGCCACTACCCGGGCAAGGAAAACACTAAGGTTTACCCCTCACTTCAGATCATCTTTATGATTTGGTGTTGTTCTTAACCTTCTCATCATCAATATTTCAGCCTAAATAGAAGTGCTTGAAAAAAATACTGTATTAACAGACACAGTCACGCCAAGACACCAAGCCTCCCAGCAGCAGCTTTTCCCTGACAGGCTGTGCAGCGTCAGACTCACCGCACAGAACAAGCGGGCACGGGCCTGGCCCTGCCCCATCGCTGACTCCACTCCTCTCGCCCTCCCCACCCCCACCAATCACAGTCCCAGCCCCATTTAAACAGAAGCAAGTGGATTCTGCAGCTGAGCGCTGAGCGTGGGGAGGAGAAGCAACGGCAGCCCGGAGACCTGCCGCGGCACCAGAACCCTGGAAGTGCAGCGCGCAGGCCGCTCGCGGAGGCCGACATCCGTCCGGCTTTGCTGCAGTCTCCTCTTACCTTTGTACCTGCCGTACAGCCGCTCCAGCTTCTTCTTGTCCACAGCGTTCCGCATGGACTCCCTGTGGAGCGAGTCTGGGTTTTGGAAGAAGCTGTCCGTGGCCTCGTCTAGTCTCCACTCATTCTGCGTTAAGCAGTAGATAGCAGTTCTCTCGCCAGCCTGAGTGCACGCCATAAACTGGCGGACCTTGTCCTTCTGAGACGATTTAAGCTTATGCTTTGGGATGCAAAAGAAGTAGGAAAGCCAATGAAGCCGCTCCAGGTTTGTCCCAGCTTTAGCCTAACGCCTGCACTTTAACTGGGCAGAATTAGAGACAAAGCCTTGCTCTTCATCAGTTACAAAGACTGCACAGTCTTCTGAAAATGGAAACAACAGCATCTATACTGTAACAAACAGGCAGTCTAAGCTTCAAAAATTATGAGAATTAACATTTTATACAAAATACATTCTGATCTCTATCCAGTTCACTCTGCATGAAGTGTGACTATCATTTTTCTAAAATTCTCAGTAACTGTAATGCACATCTAGCCTCTGAGGACACAGGGCAAGGACCTCACGGCACCAGCGGGGGTCGCAGCTGCAGTCTTCTTTGGTTTCAATAAAGTTCAGGCTTTAATGAATGGGAAGAGGCTGTGCGGTTTGGAGATTTTTTTTCCCACTTTAAATCACAGAATCACATTGATGAAAATGTACACAAATAACTAAGAATAGTGTTAAAAGTAATTTATAAAAGTTTCACAAGCAGGCACAAAAAAGCCTGTTATGATTAAATGGAAACAATAATACTAATAACAAGAATGCCTCTGTATACCAGACAGAAATAAAATGAAAAAATAGGACAGAGGCTCTGGGCAGGCAATAAATAACAAAACTGCCAAGTAGCTGTACTATATATAGTATATAATGAAACAAAGTAACATCTTGACACTTCCAGATATAGGAGGGCTGAGTTTCCACTTATCTAAAGTAACTTGATGATGTAATCCCAGCACTTTGGGAGGCTGAGGCGGATCACTTGAGGTCAGGAGTTCAAGACCATCCTGGCCAACATGGAGAAACCCCATCTCTACTAAAAATACAAAAATTAGCTGGGTGTGGTGGCATGCGCCTATAGTCCCAGCTACTTGGGAGGCTGAGGCAGGAGAATCACTTGAACCTGGGAGGTGGAGATTGCAGCGAGCTGAGATCGTGCCACTGCACTCCAGCCTGGGCGACAGGGTGAGACTCTATCTCAATAAATAAATAAATAAATAAAGTAACCTGATAAAAGCAACACTGGAAAAGAAAGTGATACACTAACTTCTCTAAATCCAAACAGACCCTAGAATCCACTGGATGCTAACGTTTTACAAAAATGCTTTACACAATAACATAAGCAGGAAATTTTTTACTCAAAAGGATTTATACTCAATCTTGTTCAAATAAAGATGAGACAACTTATAAAAACACATGGAATGATTTATGACGTAACTTAACAAAAGTATATAGAAGGATAACAAGGTGTGGATAAGGAAGGGGTGCCATTAGTACAAGGACGTGCCTGTTACACGTAAGAGCTGGAAATCAGGCTCCAAGCTTCCCCAGTGCCACAGCAAAGAAAACACGATTAGTTAGGAAAATCTGTTTTCATAAGATCTAAAACCTTACCAGCAGCTCAGAAGTGGTACAGATACAGACCCTTCTGGCCTAAAACCTGAGGGAAATGTCTTCTGCGGCTCCTCACAAAGTTCAATGTCCCCTCACACATACCAATTCCTCACCAAAATGCCAACCACGTACAGCAGAGCCAGCTTCCAGAAGTTGTTTTTTTTTTGAGACAGGCAATCAAAAAGCATGCTGATGCCAAAATACCAGAGGACGATTCTGCAGAGGCATTAAGATAACGCTGTCCAGATACGTACTCTCCTGTGCGCATCTGGGATCCTGGGTCCTGAGGCCTTTCAGGAGTCCCACAGAACTACCTTCCCGAGCTTCCTAAGCCGCCACCAGCCTTGCTCACTCTCATTCTCACAAAATGCACAGCAGAGGCCTCCGTGGGCTGCAAGGCCTGTGATATCACAGGAATGAACACGAGATTCGAGAGCCTATCTTTTATCAAGCCAGACATTAAGATATTTGCAAAAATGTAATGGGTTTATTATTGCTAATTAACTATAGAAATATTTTAATACTATTTTAATTTCTAATACGGTCAATATTGATGACTATTACCCACATAAACAAGAACTCTCATTTAAGAATGACTGGGGTTCCAATCATTCTTAAAAACATATAGGAAATGTGCTACATATATACCATGGCATACTACATAGCCATAAAAAGGACCCAGATTGTGTCCTTTGCAGCAACATGGATGGAGCTGGAGGCCATTTTCCTAAGTGAACTGGCGCAGGAACAGAAAACCAAATGCCACATGTTCTCACTTGTAAGTGGGAGCTGAACACTGAGCAGGCGTGGACACAAAAAAGGAACAACAGACACTAGGGCCTGCTTGAGGGTGGCAGGAGGGAGAGAATCCCAAAACTACCCACCGGCTACTGTGCTTAGTACCTGGTTGACGACATAATCTGTACACCAACTCCCATGACACACAGTTGACCTTTATAACAAACCTGCACATGTACCCCTGAACCTAAAAGTTAGAAAACAAAAAAGAAACCCAAAAACCACATCGAACTCCTGAGACTAAACACTTAGAGAGCGGCTAATTCAGGTGAGGCTAGGCAATTAACATTTCGGCTACTCAGAACAATGAGTGTTGAGCATTTGGGAGTCTTGGATCCCTTTTGGAATCTGAGGAGTCACAGGTCCGCCCTCCAGGAAAACATATACGGACCTCACACGTGCAGGCAGCTTTGCATAAACTTTCAGGGGTTTCACAGATGGCTTAAGCCCATCTGCAAAGTCCTCACAAGGGGAAGGTAGAACTCAGATTAAGAACGGATGAAGAAGTCAGAAGGCTTCACTCAGCTAACTTTCTCTTAATGTTCCAGACAGCAGCCATCTCTGCCATCTCAGGCCTGTGGGTCTGTTGCAAAAGCAGACAGCCGTAGGCTGTGTTCCCATAAAACTCAATTTACAAAAACAGACAGCTAGCCTGTGGGCTGTAGTTTGCCGACCCCGATCTAGATTCTAGAGGAATAAATGGAATACATATTCACTACATTATTTCCTGAAACTGAGCTTTTGAAAAGAACTAAACAAAAAATTCAGGGCTGTATTCTCTGGTAAGATCAAATTTAGCTAAATTAAGGCAGATCCCATAGTCTCTGACAGTAAGCTGACAAAAGATACAGCTAGAGTCTTTTTATGAAGTTGACAGCCTTCCCAAGGGAGGGTGAGCAAAGCCAAGAATTACCTCAAAAACCTTAGGATAAAGACAGAAGTGCAGCCCCCAAAATGGTCCACCACCAGGAACAGCCATGACACCCTTATTATGGAAGTGGTCATCATTGCTAGATTTAAAAATTCTGCCATGGTTATACAACAACATTTACTATATCCATATAACGGAACATAATTCCGCCACAAAAAGGAATGAAGTATTGATACATGCCACATGGATGAACTTTTGACACTGAGTAAAAGAAACCAGGCACAAGAAGCCACACAGTGTATGATTCCATCCACACAGCGCACGACTCCAGCCGCACAGTGTACGACTCCAGCCACAGTGCACGAGTCCAGCCGCACAGCGTACGACTCCAGCCGCACAGTGCGCAAGTCCAGCCGCAGAGTGTACAACTCCAGCCACAGTGCACGAGTCCAGCTGCACAGTGTGCGATTCCAGCCACACAGTGTACGATTCCACTTATATGAAATATCCAGAAAGGGCACATCTATATAGAGAGAAAGGTGAGTGGTAGCCAGGGGCTGGGGCAAGGGAGGAGTTGGGAGTGACTGCTAATGGGTACAGTTATCGTTCGGGGTGACAAAAATGTTTTAGGACTAGATAGAGGTGGTGGTTCCACAAATTCGTGAACGTACTAAACACCACTGAATTGTACACTTTAAAATAGTTAATTTTATGTTATATGAAATTCACCTAAAAAAATTCAACATTGTACCCTCAGACCCTCCAAGACCAATCAGCAGACTAATATACTCTTCGGCGACTGAATTATTTAACCAGCATTACACAACTGATGACTCCACACCAGGAAATCTGGAATGTGCAAATCTGGAAGATATGATGGTGTCTGATCTTGAGCTCCTGCCGATAACCCCTTGAAGCCTCCCCTAATGTGTGACAACACCATTACACCAGCAGCCTAATTTCTTGGAACTCTAGAAGAACAGATGCAGGAGCACATGGATCCAGGCCATTCAAAGTGGCTTTGAATCACTACTGTTAGCTACAGAGTGGACAGAAGTCGGTATCCAGAAACATGAAGAGCCCCCTGCAATCTACTCAAATTGTCTGATGTCACAAGATACTCCAGTAAACCCTGAACCACACGGTGGTGCCAAGGTACTGGTTCTGAAGGAGCAAGAGAAGCTTTGGGGTCTAGGCTTAGTCCATTAACAGGCCTCTGGTCAGTCAACAAAGCTGCAATCATTTGATGTCACCCCTTACAGGTTTCTCCATAAAATAACAGTGATTAAAGCAATGATCGATAGCTAAGTCTAAAGACTAGGTGCTTCATGTCCAAAAGTGACTGAGAGACCCAAGTTACCTCTTGTGAAAAAGGGAACTGGCATAAAGCTTCTTAGGAAACAAAAAGGCTCGTCAACTAAAAAACTACAGGGGAGAGAAGGAAGCCGAGTCCCTCTAGACAGGACTAAACCCAGGTCAAATTAACAAAGGCCCAGACACTGGCAGGAAGCTTTGAGTGCACCCAGAGAGGACTGAACCCAGGTCAAATTAACAAAGGCCCAGACGTTGGCAAGAAACTTCGAGTGCACCCAGACAGGACTGAACCCAGGTCAATCTAATCAAGGTGGATACACTGGAACTAGGGCCGCCCTTCAAGCTCACAACCTTCACTGAGGCTTACCACATCATGCAAATTAAATTATTAAGGCCAGCTTTTAAAGTGTGTACATGGGGTGGGGGGAAAGCATTTTCTAGGTTTCATTATTTCTGTTAAAATGTACACAATTCTTGAAATAAAAATCTGGACAATCCAGTGGAAACAGCAAAAATCTCTAAACTATAAAAAAGTCTCAAACACTTTGTGACCTTGTGAAATATGACTCATATAATCTGGCACCAAGGATACCCATATGTAAAATGGAAAGAAATTACTCTTAAAATGTCCTTAGGGTCAACTTACCCGGGGCTGGCGGGCCAATCATGTTGATCGAATAAACTACGTAAGTTTATGGATCACTTTCACTGTTTCGGTATACAGCATGCTAGAGGGAGGGGGAGTTAAATTCATCCCTGCTCTTGGATCTCCAACCTCGGCAGCAGTGGAACGCTCCTCTCCAGCATCCTGAACATGTTCAAGTTTTCCCCAAACTAAGTTCCTGTCCACTCTGCCTCTGTCCTCCTAAAAGCTGGAGCAAGCTATCTCTACCTGCCCAGGTGTGCATCCTAACTCAGGCTACCTCGCTCCAGCCCGGCCTCCGCAGTGACCCCTAAAGGTCACAAAAGCTCGGCTGCTGCGGTCAGTGGGATCTTTTCAGCTGCTCTTTTGTTCAGCACTGCTGATGGCTCCCTCCTCCTTTAAACTCCATCCTCTTGGTTTCGACACATTCTAGTCCCCTGGTTTCTCCTACCAGCCCCTCTCAGTCTCCTTTGTGGCTCTTCTCCCATCCTGAAGCTTGTCCTCACCCTCCACTCCCCTCTACACGTTACCGTGTCCCTTCTCCGGTGGCTCTCTGTGCCTTAGCCAGGACAATCTTTCAGCTCCTATACGTCATCATCGCCTACCACTAAGCGTCTGTGCATTCTGTTTCTTCTGCCTGGAGCCGCACACGGCCGGCTGCCCCGGAACCTCACTTTTTCTCTGGCTAATTTCCAGAAAAAGTCTCCACAGTTCAACTCACACCCTCAGCATCTGACACCACTCCCACACCCGCATCCTGCAGGTTCCTGGAACCCGTGCCTTAGCCCTTGTCCCAACTGTGGTCAAACAATTGTGCATCTGGTGCCTGTCTCCCCTGCTGGGGCATCAACTCCCTCAACGCCAAGATCATGCCTGGCCCAGCACCAGTCACACCCAGCAGCACCTTGCTGGCCTCTGAACCGATGTGGACTGAACAAATCCCATCCATCACCATTTCCACCACATTTCAAAGTAACTGATGTGAACCTCCAGCAGCCTCCCTCCTGCGCTGCAGAACTCTACCAGCTCCACAGATGCACACCTAGAGCCACGCTACAGCTCCCGGCTAGAGCCCGCGCTAGGGCCCCGCTGTGCCTCTCCCTCCCCTCCCGGCAGCAGGGCCTCCCCCGCGAATCTGAGCTTCTCGCGGATTCCTTCCTTGCGCTGTTTTGGTCAACAGCCTCAGCATCTGCATAGACGCCCGCAGGAGCAGCCGAGCCCTCGCCTGCCTCGACTGCCCGTTTCGGAGCCGCCCTGGGAAGCCCCCGGCCTGGGTTCCCGCTCGGCCCCGGCCCCTGCCCCAAGGCCCCTACAGTTCCTCCCGGCCCCCGCCCTCCGCTCACTCCCTGTCGTCCCTCGCGGCTCCGGGTCAAACCCGCGGTCCCGCGCCTCCGACGCCACCGCTCCGGCTCGCGGGCCCGCGGCGCGCTCCTCCCTCGGATCCACGCGGAACGCCCCGCGCAGCTTGCTGGGCTCGGCCTCCCACATCCAGCGCGCCGCCTGCGCCGACCTTGGGGCCCGACCCCGACCCCGACGGGCAGAGGCGACGCCGGGCCACCTACCATCTCCCCCGCGCCGCCCGCGTCTAGCCGGCCCCGGCCTTCTGCGCAGGCGCGGCGGCCGCTCCGCCCTCGTCCTCGGACGGCCGCGGCCCTCAGCTCCGGGGCAGTGCCGGGAGCCGGCCGCGGGGACTCCCACTCCCGGCATGCTCAGCGCCGCCCGGGGCCCCACGGGAGCTCGCGCCCCACGGCCCCTGCGCGTCCCGCCCTCTGCGAGGGCCTTGGCTCGCCCCTGCGGGGTCCAACGCCAACCTGCGGCAGCCAGGCCCCACGCCGGCCAGGAAGTGCTCTTGGAAGGAGGTGGGCGGCGGGTCGGTGCACGGAACTCCACCTCCCGACGTGCCCTTCGCCGCCCGCGGCCGACGGGACCCGCCCACGCCCCGCCTCTTAAAGGGGGCCGTGACTGCGGCTGGGCGGGAGTGCGGGTCGGCTTCGCTAAGCGGGGGCGGTGCTGGGCAGGGCGGCGGCCGCTCCCTCCCGGCCTCCCGGCCTCCCTGGTCCCGCCTGGGAAGGGGATGCAGGGAAGCCCTCGGGCGCTGCGCTCCGAGGCGGGAGACGGCGTCCCCCTCCGCCCCTCGGGTCCTGGCGCCTCAGAGCCCGGCCCAGGCCGCGGAACGGTGATGCTCGGGCCGGACGGGCGGGCGCGGACCCCTGCGTCCCGGTGAGCGCCGGGCCCGTCCATCCGGGGCTCTTTCCCGGGGTCCCCTTCCTTCCCTCCCTCCCTCCCTCCCTGGGGCTCCCCTCCCCTCTCTCCCTCCCAGGGGCTCACCTTCCCTTCTTCCCTTCCCAAGGGTCCCCTTCCTTCCTTTCCTCCCTCCCTGGGGCTCCCCTCTCTCTCTCCCCGGGGCTCCCATTCCCTTCTTCCCTTCCCAGGGGTCCCCTTCCTTTCTTCCCTCCCTCCCTGGGGCTCCCCTCCTCTCTCTCCCTCCCTGGGGCTCACCTCCCCTCTCTCTCTCCCCGGGGCTCCCCTTCTCTTGCAGGTACTGTCTCCCGAGGTCGGGTGGTCTGTGTGGCCTGGGGTCCCGCTCCTCCAGGCCTTGCCTAGGCGCTCTTCGCTGAGGCCCACGTTCTAACCTGGAATGGAACCTGCGTTCCCACCCTGGCCGCCCGGGTGGACTCGGGGCCTCCAGGGACGGCCGCAGAGATGCAGCCCTGTCCCTGGCGCCCCTCTTGTGACTCCTAACGGCTCCTCACGGTGTCCATGACCCAGGGTGTGGACGCCTGCGCGGGGGAAGCAAGACCGCTGCGTATCGGGTCCCTATTCACTGCCTGTTTTTCTGATTATTCTGTCTTCCAAATTTATCTTATTTACCGGCTTTTTCAAAAGGAGTGTCTTAATGATTGGATTACTTGTGAAATATTTGTGGTTTTTTTCTCCTACAGGCTTGACTTAAATATTCTTTTTTTTTTTTTTTTTTTTTTTGAGACGGAGTCTCACTCTTTCGCCCAGGCTGGACTGCAGTGGCACTATCCCGGCTCACTGCAAGCTCCGCCTCCTGGGTTCACGCCATTCTCCTGCCTCAGCCTCCCGAGTAGCTGGGACCACAGGCGCCCGCCACCACGCCTGGCTAATTTTTTTTATTTTTAGTAGAGACGGGGTTTCACCGTGTTAGCCAGGATGATCTCGATCTCCTGACCTCGTGATCCGCCCGCCTCGGCCTCCCAAAGTGCTGGGATTACAGGCGTGAGCCACCGCGCCCGGCCTTGACTTAAATATTCTGAAGCTTTTTTGTGGTTGTTGAGACAGAGTTTTGCTGTCGCCCAGGCTGGAGTGCAGTGGCTGGTCAAGGCTCAAGCGATACTCCCGCCTCAGCCTCCCCAGGAGCTGGGGCCACAGGGGGCATCACGCCGGGCTAATTATTTCATTTTTAATAGAGACAGGGTCTTGCTGTGTTGCCCAGGATGATCTCCAACTCCTGACCTCAAGCAGTTCGCCCACCTCAGCCTCCCAGAGCGCTGGGAATACAGATAATTGTGTCGTAATACAGCAGTGGCGTTAACCACCGCACCTGGCCTTAGGTAGAATTTGAAAACCTTTTTATTTTGAGATGGTTGTAGATCACATGAAGTTGTAAGGAGTAATACAGAGAAATCCTACAGAGTGCCTTTGCCCTGTTTTCTCCAATGGTAGCACCTTGCAAAACCATAGTATATGTGGGAAATTTTCTTTGATCAAATCCCCTGACCTGTTGAGATTGCACCAACTATACGTGCACTAGTGAGTGTGAATCTACACCTGTGTGTCTTCTCAATAAAACTGAGATTTTTTTTCACTCAGCCTTGAGATACATCCGCATTGTTATGTGTATCAATAGCTCAAGATGCAGAAATTCTAAGAATTCATTATTTAAAAAGTAATCCCAGCACTTTGGGAGGCTGAGGTGGGTGGATCACCTGAGGTCAGGAGTTCGAGACCAGCCTGGCCAACTTGGCAAAATACTGTCTCTACCAAAAATACAAAAATTAGCTGGGTGTGGTGGCGAGTGCCTGTAATTCCAGCTACTTGGGAGGCTGAGGCAGGAGAATTGCTTGAACCCGGGAGGCAAAGGTTGCAGTGAGCTGAGATCACAACACTGCACTCCAGCCTGGGTGACAAGAGCAAAACTCCGTCTCAAACAGCAACAACAGCAAAAAAAACACATTACAGGAATCCAAAGTGTCTTTTTAGTAATTAGAACAGCTAAAGATGTTTACTAATTTGCTCAAAAAACATACTACAATTTAGTAGTCTGTAGGATTTTGGAGGCAAGTTTGAAGGTAAAATGAAATGAGTTTGAATAAAGGTGATTTGTATTTTAAGGGTCCATAAATAATTTCACTTTCATGTTATGAGTATGTTTCAGTGGGAAATTTTAGTATAACTACAACTAAAATCCTCAAAGGTTTCTCATAAAAATTATAGCTCCCTTAGAGGGACAACTAATTTTAGGAACCTGATTGAGGAAGGAACCAGAAATGAACATAGAGGTGTCATTCACACATGAGCTGTGTTGAAACTTATTTTTCTGAAGCATAAAATCCATCAAAGAATCACTTTTTGGGATCTTTTGGGGAAACTGGGAAGTGTAAGCAAAGCATCTCAGATTTCTGTCTTGGTTCTGGAAAATACTAAAAGTTCACTTGTGAAGTAGCTGTTGATTTATTTAGCTCCATTGGACCAACCGAGAGAAGCTTAGCAGTTGAGTGAGTCATTAAAATAACAGCTCGGCTATATGGCTAGGCATGACTAAATGATTGCCTCATTGTTTGTTTTTAAGGTGGTAAATGTGTACTTAAAGTTGTACACGTGTACTTAAAGTTGTATTGAAACTAACATAAAATTGAGTGATTGGAACAGCACATTATCATTTGTCCTATCTTGTTAGGAAGTTACCTGTTCTAGGTAAGTGAATTCTCCGTGGAGTGTGCTTCTCCTTTTGGGAGTCAGTCTCCAAGAATGTTCTGAAATTGAACACTTTCTAACCAGAATATAGTCTTTTCTTGGTGACTTTTGCGTGTGATTCTGATCAGTACTGCTGTCTAACACAGTACTGTCTTCAGGACCTGCTGGGGTGCAGACAGTCGCTGAGCCCTCACCGAGTCATCTGGCCTCCAGGCTTTTTGAGTTCTCCTGTTTGTTTTGCATAAGGTTTGTCTCTTTCTGTGGCTGCCATTTCATGGTTTGGGCAGAATGGTGCCTCCAGAAATGCTGCCCTTACTTTTGCTGCATCTAACCTACTTTGCCTGGGAAACTGGATTAAACCAATTAGAATTTGGGTTAGCAGTGAAATGAAAGTATGGATATATAGATACATCTTTTAGTAACCAGGTTTCCAGGTCGGGGAATCTTTGTAATATGTGACGGTTGAGTAGGAATTCCTGAGTAACAGTCCATTGGATGCTGCTATGAAGAATGGTTAGGTTAATATTTTGTTGTTGTTTCCTTTAAACCGTAAATCTGCGTGAGTGGTAGGTGTTGGTTTTGTTGCCTTTTTTGGGATAGCTACTTGTGACTGGTGATCTCCTAGTGGCCAAATTCCACTGACTCTACGTTTGTTACTCCTTCCTTCCACGGTCTCGGTTTCCTGCCTCTCAGCTCGTTCTGCCTTAGTGACCTTTGCTGGCCGCTGTCTCAACCTGCTTTCTAAACAGTGCTCCTGTCTGGGTGCCTTGCCCTACCGCTGCTCATCACCACCTGGACACCACGGCTACAGCCGCACTGAAACCGTCCTCATTCCCCCAGCAGTAATGTTCAGAAAGCAGGTTCCTGTCTGTGCGGTGCCTTGCCAGGATAAATTAATATATATTGTTTTAGGTATTCCTAAAGAAAGGAAGAGAAGGAGACTGAATCGGGATGATAACAAAAAGTTCTAGAGATCTAGGTATTGTGGCATATATATATATATATATATATTTTCAATTCTTGACATCTTGGTAGCGCTTGACTGTAGACTGACTTTGGAAATGTGGCAAAATTTCAAATGATTTTAAGAAGCCCGCAGAGCTAACAGTAGCTCAGAAGATTTCGTTTCTGGAGTGACATTGAGCATGGTGTCCCCAAGCAACCCACTGACCTGTGAGGGGAAGTTGATGGTATTTTCTGGGCTTCGATAACATGGACTTTCTGGGTTTTTTTTTTGTTTTTTTTTGTTTGTTTGTTTGTTTGTTTGTTTGAGACAGAGTTTTGCTGTTGTTGCCCAAGCTGGAGTACAATGGCGTGATCTGGGCTCCCTGCAACGTCCGCCTCCCGGGTTCTAGCGATTAGTAGCTGGGATTACAGGCGTGCGCCACCAGGCCCGTATTTTTAGTAGAAACAGGGTTTCACCATGTTAACCAGGCTGGTCTTGAACTCCTGACCTCAGGTGATCTGCCTGCCTTGGTCTCCCAAAGTGCTGGGATTACAGGCATAAGCCACCGTGCACAACCAACATGGACTCTCTTAAATAGACTTGGTCAATGTCTTTTGCACATGGTAGAGTTGGTAGAGATACGAGGCTGCGTCCCCCCCAAAAAAATGACCTTTAATCCTTTCTGTAAAGACGTAGCTGACCTTTAATCATCTCAACCCTTCACAAAGCACCGTACAAGGTACATCAACATTCAGTATTTGGTTTTAATCTCAGTGAAATAAATAGTTCAGATGTTGATATTTATCTAGGAAAAATGAGAATTTCTTCAGAAAGGTGTCAGTTTTCCAGAGCTGATTATTTAATACTCTGATCAATAGTAGTGAATCATTGTTTAACTATGTGTGACAATAACTCTTTTTCAGCTGAAAATGTGTGTCTGACATGCAAGCTCAGTGGGGCAGAGACCCGTGGATTGCTGTGCCCTGCCCTCCGGACCCGGATCATGAAGGTGTTGGGAAGAAGCTTCTTCTGGGTGCTGTTTCCCGTCCTTCCCTGGGCGGTGCAGGCTGTGGAGCACGAGGAGGTGGCGCAGCGTGTGATCAAACTGCACCGCGGGCGAGGGGTGGCCACCATGCAGAGCCGGCAGTGGGTCCGGGACAGCTGCAGGAAGCTCTCAGGGCTTCTCCGTCAGAAGAATGCAGTTCTGAACAAACTGAAAAATGCAATTGGAGCAGTGGAGAAAGACGTGGGCCTGTCGGATGAAGAGAAACTGTTTCAGGTGCACACGTTTGAAATTTTCCAGAAAGAGCTGAATGAAAGTGAAAATTCCGTTTTCCAAGCTGTCTACGGACTGCAGAGAGCCCTGCAGGGGGATTACAAAGATGTCGTGAACATGAAGGAGAGCAGCCGGCAGCGCCTGGAGGCCCTGAGAGAGGCTGCAATAAAGGTCAGTCCTAGAGAGGGAGAGAGAGAGAGAGGGAGAGGGAGAGAGAGGTGAAGAGAGAGGGAGAGTGCGTGCCCACATCCTCATCCTATAGAGAGCCCACACGGAGCTGGGGAGCAGACAGGAAGGGAAGGCGTGAATGCTGCTGATGTCGCTCAGGTGTTGTCTTTCACAGGAAATCGCATCTAGAAAAATCTCTCATGTGAGGGAGAATCTTTTCCTTTTGCATAATAGTGTAGCTCTTACTTCTAGAAGGAGCCAGTCTCATACTTTTCTCTATAGAGAAATCCCCTGGTAATTCAAAAAGTTATTCAAGTTGTACTAGTAAACTGATGCAAAGATAAATATGACTTAAATCAACATTTGCTGAGTTTCTGACAGGAGTTCCTTTTAGTGTGAAGTTTGACTTTTCTTCAGTGTCATATATCGAAAATAAAAATACTAAAATTAGTTTTAAACTAATATATACATTTGAATTAAGGACTTTGACCAAGTATGCTTTTAAAATGATGAGAAGTTTCTGAAATTACTGTATCAGATGTTGTATTAGCTGTTTACATTTTTTAAAGCCATCATTTCTTGAGTACCTCTGCTATACCAAGCATCATGCCAAGCCCTTTAAATATATAAAGTATCACGTCATCTTCATAGAAAAACCTGTGATATTATTACACAGCATAAACGTTAGAGAAAATACAGACATTAAACTTTCTTTACCAAAATATATTTTGGGGGAGAGAAATATGATTATCAGGCAAATGTATAAATCAAGGTTTTCAATAACACTGATTGATTTGTCTTGCCTGTGTGATATGCGCATGAGCTGCTGTGACCCTGTGTACAGTGGAGACGTGAAGATACATTGGTAAGGTCCAGATTTGTGGTGGTTTTATTATAGAGAAAAAATACGAGTTTGAGTAACATTGGCTCCCGGTATGCACACTTCATAACGTATCAACAGTATTTTAACATACGCTAGTTATTATCTCCTATGCTGAGATCCTCCAGGTGCCGGTGACCTGCAGCTATACTAGCCCTCCAGTTGCGTGCTTGACCTGCAGCTGTGTGTCAGACCTGCAGCTGTGTGATAGACCTGCAGCTGTGTGTCAAGTCTGCAGTTGTGTGTCAGTCAAACCTGCAGCTCTGTGATAGGCCCCAGCTGTGTGCTAACACCTGTAGCTGTGTGTCAGGTCTGCTTTGGTGTGCTAGACTTGCAGCTGTGCATGAGACCTGCAGCTATGTGAGACCAGCTGTGTGCAAGACCTGCAGCTGTGTGTGAGATCTGCAGCTGTGTGAGACCTGCAGCTGTGTGTGAGACCAGCTGTGTGTGAGACCTGCAGCTGTGTGAGACCTGCAGCTCTGTGTGAGACCGGCTGTGTGTGAGACCTGCAGCTGTATGAGACCTGCAGCTGTGTGAGACCTGCAGCTGTGTGAGACCTGCAGCTGTGTGTGAGACCTCCAGCTGTGCGAGACCTGTAGCTGTGTGAGACCTGCAGCTGTGTGAGACCTGCAGCTGTGTGAGACCTGCAGCTGTGTGAGACCTACAGCTGTGTGAGACCTGCAGCTGTGTGAGACCTGCAGCTGTGTGAGACCTGCAGCTCTTTGTCAGTGGCATCAGATGATGTCTCGTGACTACTTAGTAATTGAGGCGATGATGTTCTTCTAGGCTCTGGTCCTCTCTGCTCTGGCCTTGTCCCACCCCTTTAGCTAAGAATGAATGTTTAAAAGTAAGATTATTGATTAAATATAATTGTGTAAAATACATTACTAAATTATATTGCCAGCATCACCCATCAGTTCTTCAAATGATTAATGCTGTTGGTTTCTACATGTGTTTTGGAACAGCTTTCCCTTGTAACTTGAATTTGACTGTGCATTGAATTTAGATAGTAGCTCCACATTCAGGTCTCACATCTGGTTTTAAAGTACCGCTGCACTTACACACATGATAGACCTGGAGCACAGTCACTGTTGAGTAAATGAGTTTTGTGTGAATGGATGACCTACAGAGATTACATTTACTTTTGTGTAACAAATGTCTCTTACATGTGTTGATGTACGTACACAAAAACCTTTCCCTAAACATTTGGCTAAGCTCAGTTATGTTTGAATAACTAGGACACGTGACTTCCCTAGCTGACCAGAATTAAGTTATTGACATATGAACAGGGACATTTGACAAAGCAGGAGGATTGATTAAGAAAGTCATGTCCTAGCTTATTTCTTTTTATATCTCACTCTTCTTTTCTTACAAATGAATAGGAAGAAACAGAGTATATGGAACTTCTGGCAGCAGAAAAACATCAAGCTGAAGCCCTTAAAAATATGCAACATCAAAACCAAAGTTTATCCATGCTTGACGAGATTCTTGAAGACGTAAGAAAGGCAGCGGATCGTCTGGAGGAAGAGATAGAGGAACATGCTTTTGACGACAATAAATCAGTAAGCGTTCCAGAACAGCTGCTTCTTCACCTCCTGAGCCACTCACTAATCAGAAGACATGTTGTTGAAATTGTTCACGTGTATGTTTTTAGTGTAGATTGAAAATGAAGACAAACTAAAATGCTTCTCTGTCGTAGAGAAAATAATTTGGTCTTGTAGAAGTAAGCTAATTATCTTTTATTTTCCTTTTATATTTTTAACACCGACAGTCAGTTCCCCTCCTCAGCAGCTTGTCTGCATTTTCCAGAGGCCAGATGGATTGGGACACTGGGACTCTGGGACTCTAGTCTCAGGATGGCCTGGACAGTTGGGTTTAATGCTGATCTACTGGGGTGTTACCAGAAACAGGTCCCAATCCAGACCCCAAGAGAGAGTTCTTGGATCAGGGCGAGTCCATAGAGTAAAGTGAAAGCAAGTTTATTAAGAAAGTAAAGAAACAAAACAGTGGCAACTCCATAGGCAGAGCAGCCCTGTGGGTTATTTTTATGATTATTTCTTGATTACATGCTAAGCAAGGGGTGGGTTATTCATGAATTTTCTGGGAAAGGGGTGGCGGTTGACTAGAACAGAGGGTTCCTCCCATTTTAGACCACATAGGGTAACTTCCAGATGTTGCCATGGCATTTGTAAGTTGTCATGGCGCTGGTGGGAGTGTCATTCCACATGCTAATGGATTATAATTAGTATATAGTGAGCAGTGAGGACGATCAGAGGTCACTCTCATTGCCATCTTGGTTTTGGTGGGTTTTGGCTGGCTTCTTTACTGCATCTTGTTTTGTCAGCGGGGTCTTTGTGGCCTGTATCTTGTGATATCAGTCTTGGCGACCTCCTGTCTCATCCTGTGACTAAGAATGCCTGTCCCGGAAATGCAGCCCAGTAGGTTTCATCCTCATTTTACCCTGCTCATATTCAAGATGGAGTCGCTCTGGTTTGAGCACCTGTAACAGGGGAACATTGAACTTCTTACAGAAAATGATCTTCATCTCTGAAGCAGGAATTCAGGCTGCTCATTTGTTGTAGTGTGTTTAAGATTCTAAGAAAAAAAGTGGGACTGATGACGAAAATTGACTGTGGGTCTTGAGGACTCACAAAAAGGTTGGGTAATAAAAACAAATCAGAATAAGATTAGAGAAGAAAGCAGAGAGAATAAAAATAGAGCAGAAGAAACAAGTTGTTTTAAAATCTACTAGTTATGGAATTAGAGGAGAACTCGTATTTTAAGGGCTATGAATTTCTTGAAAGAATGGTGAAGTAGATCTTGGAAAGTAGCAGAAATCCTAAACCTATCCATTCTTAAATTACTTCTTTAACTGAAAAAGAAGTCCTAATTCACTGCTAATGAACACTGATTGATATATTTTTAACATTCTTCTGTTTAGCGTTCATTCTCCAAAAATTGAAAGCATTTAATGGATTTTAATTGCATAATGTTATTATTCTTGCAGGTCAAGGGGGTCAATTTTGAGGCAGTTCTGAGGGTGGAGGAAGAAGAGGCCAATTCTAAGCAAAATATAACAAAACGAGAAGTGGAGGACGACTTGGGTCTTAGCATGCTGATTGACTCCCAGAACAACCAGTATATTTTGACCAAGCCCAGAGATTCAACCATCCCACGTGCAGATCACCACTTTATAAAGGTAGTGAGTCATGGGATGGATGCCTGCCTTCCCCCTATTTCCTGGTTCATGGTGTCAGTATGACCGAGCTTTATCTTCTGAACAAGGCACAGCCTTCCTTCTAACAGAGATTTTACTAGAATTCCGTACATTATCTGTGATTTGAGGCATCTTCCCTTAATTTCTTAATCTTTTTTTCTAAAGGAATAAGATACTTTAATATTTAAAATGAAAGTTAATTTTGTTTTGGAGAATTTGGAAGACTTTGCAACTAGGAGTTACTGTAATGGGATTAAAGCTTTAGTCATCTAAAAACCGTTTTCGCTAAAATTAAAAATCCTTAAAAGGCAGAGAGGTCTTGGCTAAGGAGTCATATATGGCTTCATTTAGCCCTGGGGTGCAGAGCATGAGAACCCATCCAGCAGTGCCTGGCGTTCCAGATGGAACTGGATTCAGACCTGTTTCCTCCCAGGAACTTGGTCTAGACAAAGGCTATGCAGGGAGGTACTTGAAGCTGAGAGCATCATGGTTCGGGTGGTCACTCAGGAGGGAGTGGCACGGCCATGACAGGTGCAGCCCCTCAGGGAAGCTTGGCAAGATCTGATATACTGTCAGGTCTCCAGCAGAGACTGGAGGTTTGTACAGGAGCAGAAACCAAGCCAGAGAATCTAGGCTCAAAGATGGTGCTGTCTCAGGCGAGAGGAAGAGGACCAGCCAGAGAGAGATGTGGTCACGATGGAGTGGGTCCGAGGAGGGCTGGGGCTGCCGAGTGACTCTGTCAGTGCCCTCCAAGAAGGGGTGGAGGTCTCTGTAAAGCTATTCTTTCTCCCTTTGTAATGAATAATCAATTTCCAGGGAGAGATTTTGAGACTGTAAGTATCCTGCTCCTCACTGACCTTCAGGGCTGCAGGTGCAGCAGTGCCAGCACCCACTAAAGATTCCTGCCTGTACCCGTCATGGCAGAGCCACATGAATTACAGTTTGAACACCAGCACTGAGAGTTTCCCAGATTAGAAAACTCAGTGGAATTCTAGGACTCAGAATTCTTAGAACACTCTTATGGGGCTTAAGCAAAACAAAAATTTTGCTGTATAGTCAGCCCTCTGTGTCCACGTGCTCTGCATCCTCAGATTCAACCAACTGTGGATGAAAATATTCAGAAAAAAGACCCAAGAATAACAATACAATAAAAATACAAATAAAATATGACAACAATTTCCATTGTGTAGGTATCATAAGTACTCTAGAGGTGCTTTAAAGTATACAGGAAGATGTGCTAGTTACATGCACATACCATCCCGTTTTGTATCAGAGACTTGAGCATCCGAGGATTCTGGTCTGGGGGGCGGGGGAGGATCGTGGAACTACTGCCCCAAAGATACCGAGGGGTGACTGTAATCTTCAGGCCATGAAAAACTAACTCCATCTATTCCCAGAATACACTCTTCATGTTTTCAGCTTCTCTGGGATCCTCAGCATGAGGAAAATCGGTGGTTTTGTCTTCACCCTTCATATTCCCATCAGATGAAATCGGGGAACTATGTCCTGTTCTGTGCCTCAGCCAGCCAGCCCTCTTCTTACCACTGTTATCTTATACTTCTGTTTCTTATTTATTGTATTCTTCAGGACATTGTTACCATAGGAATGCTGTCCTTGCCTTGTGGCTGGCTATGTACAGCCATAGGATTGCCTACAATGTTTGGTTATATTATTTGTGGTGTACTTCTGGGACCTTCAGGACTAAATAGTATTAAGGTAAGAACAAAATTTGATTGTTTTGGTATCTGTTTAACAGAATATAAAAAGAGAATTCATGAAGACTAAAAAGTATTGAATGTGATTAATGCAGATACCAGCTTTGTAGAAACCATTTCAAAGGAGATGTCCTTTCAGGTGTCATGGGAAGTCTCTGAACCCTCAGGAAGTCGCTGTGCCTGTTAGTGAAGGGGCGGTGTTACTGGAGACAATGCCCCTGCTCGTTTCCATTAGTTTTAAGGACTCCATTTCCAGTAACATGCTGGACCAGGTTATTCAGACCACCTTTCACGTGCTGAATGTAACCAAAGTGTTGCATTAACCGTTTTTTGTTGTTGTTGTTGTTTTTGAGACAGAGTCTTGCACTGTCACCCGGGCTGGAGTGCAATGGTGCAATCTTGGCTCACTGCAACCTCCGCCTCCCGGGTTCACATGATTCTCCTGCTTCAGCCTCCTGAGTAGCTGGGATTACAGGTGCACACCACCACACCTGGCTAATTTTTTGTATTTTTAGTAGAGATGGGGTTTCACTATGTTAGTCAGACTGGTCTTGAACTCCTGACCTCATAATCCGCCCGCCTCGGCCTCCAAAAGTGCTGAGATTACAGGCATGAGCCACCCTGCCTGGCCCATTAACTGTTTTTCAGCATCCGATTCACAACACATGGAAAAGCTGATTAGCCCCAGTCGAGGCAGTGGGCAGTGGGGCTATTTGCTGGGCCCCGTCACACTGATGGCACTTCTGACAGGGAGGAAAGGTTCCCGAGCTTCCAGCTGTCTCCCCACAACACTCAGGGTGCGAGCAGCGTGGAGAGCAGGTGCCATGAGTCCCACTGGAGGGAGGCGTGCCAGGGGGTGGGACGGGGAGGAGTGCAGCCTGCTCCCTCCAAGCCTGTTTCCCTCTGCTGCTGGTTGAGCCTGGGACTAGGCCCAGGAGCCCCAGGGCTTTCTCCAGATCGCAGGGCAACAGGAGGGGTCTGAGGAGCTTGAGCCGCAGCTGGTGAAGAGGAGCGCGTCCAGCACCCTGGGCCTGGGGAGCAGCTGGCCGGCAGAGGAGCCGCAAGCCCACATGTGGGGGCTCCCAGGACAGGGCTCGCCTTGGCAGAATGGCCTGTGGGAAGAACGGCTGTTTCAGTGTAGTTTTTGGAGTAGGTCTTTTTCACGTGATTCAAGTATAAAACACCAGAGGTGAAAAATCACTTCCTGCCCTTTGCAAATAAAAGCAAATACAAATTTCCTTCCTTCTTTTTCTTAATAGCAAAGGTGCTCATAAACCAAGAAATAAGGTGAAGTGGCTGGGTAACATATACAACTGGATGCTGTAAAAATTATAATTCTTAACAAATCAGCTAAACCATGGAAAATAATGTAATTCTAAATAGACCAAGATAAAAATCAAAGCACATACTAGCCAAAAGTGAGAAGTGGTTAATCGAAGTATACTGTGTGATTACTCTGTGTGTGTGTATGTGTGTGTGTGTGTGTGTGTGTTTTGGATACTTCCACCGGGCATAGTAGGGCATGATTGTTGAGTTAAGTATACTTAATATGTTAAACATGTACAATTATATGGTTTTTCTTTTGTGTTTTTCAGTCTATTGTGCAAGTGGAGACATTAGGAGAATTCGGGGTGTTTTTTACTCTTTTTCTTGTTGGCTTAGAATTTTCTCCAGAAAAGCTAAGAAAGGTAAGGACCTCATCAACCTGTTACTGCAGCTAAGGAGCTTCACATCATGTGGTTTTGGTTCATACACTTTTAACACTTGTTGATGAATTCACTATCAAATGTTTTTAGAATAGAATATGATATTTCGGTTTGATGTTATTTTTGGGACAAATTCAGAAAGATAAAAAATATCAGGTTTGAAAGCGTAGAAATTCAGTGAAGAATTGGAATTTGCCTTCACATGGCTAACTTCAGGAAGGGTCTGGAAAGTAATGTGTGTGAACTTTAATAGATGGCTCCCTCTAAGGTGCGAAACTGTTAGAGGGTCAGATGTCATAGAGCTTGCATATTCAGTGTGTTACCCTAGAAAAAACTTTGTCAATTGGAAGTGAGTTAATTAAAAGACACTTTGTTTTTCCAGACACCGCACAAAAGAGGAAAGTAGCTGATTAAAAGCCAGGGTGGGGAGAGGTAAAATGAACACTGTTCGTAACAAAAACACCCTGTGAATTAAGATCAGATACCACTTTGCCTGCAGTGCTAGCTGGAAAACTAGTATCGACTTAGCAAAAGTTTTTAAGTGACTGTCAGATGTAACAGGCATTCTTGAACCAGATTCGTGAGAATGACAACTGTACACCCTTTTTATATTTTTGGGTTTTTTTTTCCATGAAAGACTTGGTCATTTTAAACAAAGAGACTTAATTTACAGTGTCTGGTTTGCCTAATCACTCAGCCCTCTCATGTAGTATTCCTTCTTTTTTTAATTTAAAATTTTTTTATTTCAATAGGTTTTTGGGAACAGGTGGTGTTTGGTTACAAGAGTAAGTTCTTTCGTGGTGATTTGTGAGATTTTGGTGCACCTGTCACCAGAGCAGTGTACACTGCACCCAATGTGTAGTCTTTTATCCCTCGCCACCCACCACCCTTTGCCCCAAGTCCGCAAAGTCCAGTGTGTCATTCTTACACGTTTGTGCCTCATAGCCTAGCTCCCGCTTAGGAGTGAGATCATACGATGTTGGATTTTCCATTCCTGAGTTACTGCACTTAGAATAATGGTCTCCAATTCCACCCAGGTTGCTACAAATACCCCTTTTTTGTTCCTTTTTATGGCTGAGTAGTATTCCATGGTATATAAATACCACATTTTCTATTGATGGGCATTTGGGCTGGTTCCATATTTTTGCAACTGCAAATCGTGCTGCTCTAGACATGTGCATGCAAGTCTCTTTTTCCTATAATGACTTATTTTCCCCTAGCAGTGGGATTGCTGGATCAAATGGTAGAGCTGCTTTTAGTTCTCTGAGCAACCTCCACACTGTTTTCCTTAGTGGTTGTGCTAGTTTACGCTCCCACCAGCAGTGCAGAAGTGTTCCCTGTTCCCCACATCCCTGCCAACATCTATTCTTTTCATTTTTTGGTTATGGCCATTCTTGGAGGAGTAAGGTGGTATTGCATTGTGGTTTTGATTTGCATTTTCCTGATCATTAGTGATGTTCAGCATTTTTTTACGTCTGTTGGCCATTTGTATATCTTCTTTAGAGAATTGTCTATTTATATCCTTAGCCCACTTTTGGATGGGATTGTTTGTTTTTTTCTTGCTGACTTTTTTGAGTTCTTTGTAGATTCTGGATATTAGTCCTTTGTCCGATGTACAGATTGTGGAGATTTTCTCCAGCTCTTTGGATTTGTACACTCTTTTTGGAGAGCTGTCTAGCAATTTGACCTAAAAGCCTTAAAATGTACATATGCCTTGACCTGGTAGTTCTTCTAGGTCTCTCTCCAAAGGAAAGAATCAAACATAAGTTTTTAAAAAATTTACCCACAAAAGGTTTCACCTCCTCATTGTAAATTTTTAAGAAACAGTGGAACCAGTCCTGAGCGTCTAACGGTCAGTTCAACTGCGGCGTGACTACGATGGAGTGTTAGGTAGCCACTGCAAAGTTACAAGAGCATCAGCAGCAAAGCAAAATATCGGTTGGAAAGCTAAACTTGGGGAAAAAAGGAGCATGGAACATGACCGCGGCAACGTAGAAGAAGCACCAATACATGGGGGAAAAATGGGAAAGAAACGTTCCGGGTAGCCATGATGACTTCTGGTTTCTTCTCCATATTTTCCAATTTTTCTATAGTAAGCAGTCAATACTTTGTTATTAGGAGGAAAAATAAACTTTTCTTTTAAAGGCTTGTGTTTACTTTCAGAAGTCAACTCTGATCTCACTGGCATGTTTTTCTTTATACTCTCTTCCCATTTGCTTCCTCAGTTCATCCTCTTACCTAGAACTTTTTGTTTTCTTTACCTTTCTGTTTTTCCACTAAAAGCTCCGTTTTTCCATCTTCTCATTACTCTCCCTTTCCTCTGTACACTCCTGAAGACAGGCATCCTCATAAGGTGTTCTGAATTAACTTTAGGGTGTTCTCCAGGTACTTTGCATCTTTTTATATTTCTTGTAAATTGTTAATTTCTAAGCTCCATGATTAAAGAGAATTCACCACTCTCCTGGGTCCTAAGGAAAAGCGGTGTCATCCTTGCCGTTAATCCTGTGGAGGAGACTGTTGTGGGTGGGGAGGGTAAGGGGGCGTGGGCCGCGTGGCTGCCTGGCCTGTGGAGGAAGGAGCCTGTTATGGGTGGGGAGGGTAAGGGGGCGTGGGCGGCGTGGCTGCCCGGCCTGTGGAGGAAGAGCCTGTTATGGGTGGGGAGGGTAAGGGGGCGTGGGCGGCGTGGCTGCCTGGCCTGTGGAGGAAGAGCCTGTTATGGGTGGGGAGGGTAAGGGGGCGTGGGCAAGGGGGCGTGGGCGGCGTGGCTGCCTGGCCTGTGGAGGAAGAGCCTGTTATGGGTGGGGAGGGTAAGGGGGCGTGGGCCGCGTGGCTGCCTGGCCTGTGGAGGAAGAGCCTGTTATGGGTGGGGAGGGTAAGGGGGAGTGGGCCGTGTGGCTGCCCGGCCTGTGGAGGAGCCTGTTACAGGGGGGTTGGGGGTGTGGCTGTCCAGTGCCCTGTCTCACCAGTGTCCCACGAGGCTCCGTAAAAACACGAGGCCTCCATTCCATGGTGCAGCATGGGCGCGCGTGTGTGTGTGTAATTTAGAGAAGTTTACAGCAAAGGGCAATTTAGGGCCAACCCCTAGGGGAGGTGGGAGGGGATGAAGTTCTGGCTGTGCAGCAGAGCTTCAGCAAGGCACTGATCTGCCTGAACCTGTGTTTCCTCTCCTGTACAGTGAGGAATCTAGAAGGCTCCAGTGTCTTCTGGCTCTGCATTTTCATAGTTTGTATTTTTCTCCACTATAGTATTCACAGTTAAATAAAAAATAATGTTGTATAACGTAAGGTTGAGGTAATTGTGAGCAGCGTGAGCACGTGCTTCATCAGGCCTGCTGTCGTCTAATGGTGCTTCCGAGGGTTTGCACCCGGTTCTGAAGTGCCTGCTTGGTGGTGTAGACTCAGGGGCTCGGCAGGAGGCTGGCGTTCTCTGTTAGTAAGTTGTGCTCAGCTGCCCTGCGTGGTGACAGAGTCAGATGCGTGGAAGGACACTGGATTGGGACTCAGGAGACGTCTGTGAAACTCCTTGCTGACACCTGATTGAGTGGGGCTGGGCAGGGTTCCTTCTGTGTCTGAGATGTGCGGGTGTCTTGGCGCTGACGAGGGTCTCCCGGTCCCAACTCCTCTCACCCGTTGCTGAGCCTGTGCTGCTGTCCCTGGAGGGAGCCGTCGGAGTCTGGCCCCACCCTGGTTCATGGAGACGGCATCCCGCTGTTTTTCTAAGTCTGTGGACTCGGATTGCAGATCTGTATCCACCCAGAAAACGACATTATTAAGCAATGTGTTTATTTTCCCCTTTTTATTACTCAGGTATAAATATCTGGCCAAGCCTTAGAATAGCCTGAGATACCCGGAGTGACTTTTCTGAACTGGTGAGCCTCCTGCCACATGGGTTAGCTTGCACACCACACTTGTGGGTGGGAAAATAACTTCCTTGGGTTTTTGAAATGTTAATACTTGCCAGAAGGCCCCTCTTAGGACTTCTAAAGATATGATTAGAAACTACTTGGAACACTGAAGCCCCGAAACTACACCGTGCGTAGTGCTGAGGAAAGCTGCCCGCTCTGTTCTCGCCCTTGTAGCTGCTCGCTCCTCTAGCCTGACTTCAACTGTTCCTTAAACTTGATCTCTTAAGAGTCTGTCAGTTTCTGCCTCTCTCCAGATCGTTTCTCAAGTCATTGCGGTTGGGAGTTTCGTTTGCTTCTGTCTTGTATCTTCTCTGTTCTAACTACAAATACCTGTTGAGCACCTGTGGTGTTCCAGGCCCTTCAGGGGCTGCTGGGTGAGGCAGGTATAACGTACATGTGCGCCTACCCTGCGGCTTGTATTTTGGGATTTCAGGAGAATGTGTCTTGGCGCCGGGGGTGCCAAGGGGCCCTCCCATCAGCGCCTCCTGACCTTCAGCCCACAGGCAGCCATCTGGGGGGTTTGCTAACCCACAGATTCTGACCTGGGCGCGCCTGCAGATGGGGTTTCTGATGCATGCACGGGTCCCATGTTGAACAGGAAGCTTCTTACTCTCACCTGTGCCCCTGTGGCCTTTCCTGGTGCCGTTTCCCACTGTGGTGTCTGGACACCTTGCTCCCAGGGCCCTGCTGGCTGGAATGTGGGGTAACACAAGATAATAAGGTCAGACAAGGTTCACCCTGGTAATGACCTCAGAGATAACAGAGTCTCGCCTGTTCTCTATAGAAACTAAAGCTAGAGAGATTGCTACACACCCAGGGCGCACAGTGAGTTAGCGGCAGATCAGGCCTCAACTCCATGTGTCCCTTGAGGGTTAGGAAGACCCAGAATTAGAGCTGGCTAACACTGCTCGCAGGAGTAACCCCCAAGCCCGTGGCCTCCTCAGGCTGCAGCCAGCGTGGACGGCACGGGTGCTTCCATTGCTCTTCGGCTGTGATATTCGGAAGAGGAAGGGTGTGAGACGTGCTCTGTGATAACCATCACGATTGCCAAGCATAGGAAGTAGAGAAAAGAAATTCAGAGGCAGCCTTTGTGGGACCGACCCTTCCCCTCCTTGTGGAAGGAGAGAGGGGGCCAAGCAGAGTAGAGACTTACCTGAGTCTCCGCAGCCCAGAGCTGTTTAGTGGCATCTGCCGGCCTCCTGTCACATGACATCTCAGTGTTCAGATGAAGTGAGCCCGGGCCTCGTGGGGTTGGAAGGCACTGTGCTTCCCCTTTGGGGTCTGGAAGCTCCATGGTGGACAAGCAGGCCAGCTGGTCACAACTGTGGGAAGCTGGGGCGTGTCTGCTCATTTCCCTGATTCTCAAAAAAAAAGTTGTAATTTTGCAAGAAGTGTTATTTTTCACTAAGAACTAGGTGGGGAGGGAAAAGCTCACATGCTCCAAAGCACCCGAGGTACATTGGGGCTGGCGGGCTTGGCGGGTGGGTCCCTCCTGGAGCTGCCTGAGTACGTTGGGACTGGCAGGCTTGGTGGGTGGGTCCCCCCTGGAGCTGCCTGTGTATGTTGGGGCTGGTGGGCTTGGCGGGTGGGTCCCCCCTGGAGATGCCTGAGTATGTTGGGGCTGGCGGGCTTGGCAGGTGGGTCCCCTGGCGCTGCCTGTGTATGTTGGGACTGGCGGGCTTGGCAGGTGGGTCCCCCCTGGAGCTGCCTGTGTATGTTGGGGCTGGTGGGCTTGGTGGGTGGGTCCCCCCTGGAGCTGCCTGAGTATGTTGGGGCTGGCGGGCTTGGCAGGTGGGTCCCCTGGCGCTGCCTGTGTATGTTGGGACTGGCGGGCTTGGCAGGTGGGTCCCCCCTGGAGCTGCCTGTGTGTGTTGGGGCTGGTGGGCTTGGTGGGTGGGTCCCCCCTGGAGCTGCCTGAGTATGTTGGGGCTGGCGGGCTTGGCAGGTGGGTCCCCTGGCGCTGCCTGTGTATGTTGGGACTGGCGGGCTTGGCAGGTGGGTCCCCCCTGGAGCTGCCTGTGTGTGTTGGGACTGGCGGGCTTGGTGGGTGGGTCCCCTGGCGCTGCCTGTGTATGTTGGGGCTGGCGGGCTTGGCGGGTGGGTCCCCCCTGGCGCTGCCTGTGTATGTTGGGACTGGCGGGCTTGGTGGGTGGGTCCCCCCGGCGCTGCCTGTGTATGTTGGGACTGGCGGGCTTGGCGGGTGGGTCCCCTGGCGCTGCCTGTGCATGTTGGGGCTGGCGGGCTTGGTGGGTGGGTCCCCCCTGGAGCTGCCTGAGTATGTTGGGGCTGGCGGGCTTGGCAGGTGGGTCCCCTGGCGCTGCCTGTGTATGTTGGGACTGGCAGGCTTGGTGGGTGGGTCCCCTGGAGCTGCCTATGTTGGGACTGGTGGGCTTGGTGGGTGGGTCCCCCTTGGAGCTGCCTATGTTGGGGCTGGCGGGCTTGGTGGGTGGGTCCCCTGGAGCTGCCTGTCTATGTTGGGACTGGTGGGCTTAGTGGGTGGGTCCGCCCTGGAGCTGCCTATGTTGGGACTGGCGGGCTTGGTGGGTGGGTCCCCTTGGAGCTGCCTGTGTATGTTGGGACTGGCGGACTTGGTGGGTGGGTCCCCTGGAGCTGCCTGTGTATGTTGGGACTGGTGGGCTTGGTGGGTGGGTCCCCCCTGGAGCTGCCTGTTTTGGGACTGGCGGGCTTGGTGGGTGGGTCCCCCTGGCGCTGCCTGTGTACAGTTGGGACTGGTGGGCTCGGTGGGTGGGTCTCCTGGAGCTGCCTGTCTATGTTGGGACTGGTGGGCTTGGTGGGTGGGTCCCCCCTGGAGCTGCCTATGTTGGGATGGCGGGCTTGGTGGGTGGGTCCCCCCTGGAGCTGCCTGTGTTGGGGCTGGCGGGCTTGGTGGGTGGGTCCCCTGGAGCTGCCTGTCTATGTTGGGACTGGTGCGCTTGGTGGGTGGGGGTCCCCCCTGGAGCTGCCTATGTTGGGACTGGCGGGCTTGGCGGGTGGGCCCCCCTGGAGCTGCCTGTGTATGTTGGGACTGGCAGGCTCCTTGGGTGGGCTCTCCCGGAGCCGCATGTGCCCAGCTGCTCCATGACGCCTATGTTTAGCCGCACAGCCCCTGCACCCCTTCCTTCTAGGGCCCCCACCCCAATTTTCACTTTCCGTAGAGGGCCTGGAATCAGGGAATTGATGCTTATATTGATTGGGACGATGCAGTGAGGAGAAAAAAATATGAATGAGCACTTCACATGGAATAGGAGGAGTTCCAGGTTAATTTCTTTGGTTGATGTATCGTATTTATGTTTATATGTCGGTAGTTTTTATTATTTTACGATTGAAGCGTGCTTTCTTCCACCTTCCCGTCTGGTTTAACACAGTGCTGAGTGCACCCTGAGGCACTATAGAGCCGCTTCGAATGCCGAGCCACACTGCCTGGGTGCACTTCCTGGCTCCAGCATTTACTGGCCACGTGACCTTGGGCGAGTCACTTAACCTGTGTGTGCCTCGGTGTTTTCATCTGAAAGTGGGGAAAATGGTCATCGTGAGCTCAGGGTTTTCTGAGGATTAGGTTCTATTCACACACATGGGGAGAGAGTGCGTGTGCATGTATTGTGTGTGTGCAGCCCTGTGACAGTGCCTGGCACAGAGGAAGCCTTGTGTGAGGTTTCACTGTGTTCAGATGGTGACCACAGCATTGCTTCACAAAAGCTCAGCTCTGCCTCCTTTCCTGGATGCAGAAATGCATGAAGTCTGTGTGGTGTGGTCATTGCCTGTTGTCACTAAAAAGCGTGTGACTCACTGTGTTCTCTTTAAGGTGTGGAAGATTTCCTTACAAGGGCCGTGTTACATGACACTGTTAATGATTGCATTTGGCTTGCTGTGGGGGCATCTCTTGCGGATCAAACCCACGCAGAGCGTCTTCATTTCCACGTGTCTGTCCTTGTCAAGCACACCCCTCGTGTCCAGGTTCCTCATGGGCAGTGCTCGGGGTGACAAAGAAGGTAGGTGACGGCATGTTCTGAGTGCGTGTCTAATTTCATGCTCATGTGTAGGTGACTTTTGGATTCACAGTTAAGGGCCTGTGAGGAAAAATTGCAGTCTTACTTCCCCTCTTAGGACTTTCCTAACCATGCTGGATACCAGGGCTTACATTCTGTAAGGAAATGGTGTCCCTGTGAACTCAGCTCCTCCAAACCTCCACTTCTCCACTTGATTAAGAAAAATGCCCGTGAGGATTGATTGAGGGCCAGAGAGAAATTGGACCAAGATTTTGAAAAACCAGTCAGCACTGGAAAATGACCTGTGGAACTGGTGGATTTTAGGAAGTTGCGTATGTTTTGCTGCTTTAATTCTAGCAGGCACTGGGAATTGATACACTTTTGATACTTTCTTCTTGTGAAATCAAGGTGCTTTGGTAACTGAAGGTGTTCCCGACTCTTTGGGTCTGGCCTTAGTTTCATCGTATGTATGAAACATTGCCGCTTCTAAGTCGTGACTGTTTAGTGGAAGCTGACTCGCTCGGAGCCTAGGCAGGACCGTGTCCCTGTGCAGAGAGGACAGTGGAAGCCGACTTGCTCGGAGCCTAGGCAGGACCGTGTCCCTTTGTGGGGAGGACAGTGGAAGCTGACTTGCTCGGAGCCTAGGCAGGACCGTGTCCCTGTGCGGGGAGGAGAGTGGAAGCCGACTCACTCGGAAACCTAGGCAGGACCGTGTCCCTGTGCGGGGAGGACAGTGGAAGCCAACTTGCTTGGAGCCTAGGCAGGACCGTGTCCCTGTGCGGGGAGGAGAGTGGAAGCCGACTCACTCGGAAACCTAGGCAGGACCGTGTCCCTGTGCGGGGAGGAGAGTGGAAGCTGACTTGCTCGGAGCCTAGGCAGGACCGTGTCCCTGTGTGGGGAGGACAGTGGAAGCCGACTCACTCGGAAACCTAGGCAGGACCGTGTCCCTGTGCGGGGAGGAGAGTGGAAGCTGACTTGCTCGGAGCCTAGGCAGGACCGTGTCCCTGTGTGGGGAGGACAGTGGAAGCCGACTCACTCGGAAACCTAGGCAGGACCGTGTCCCTGTGCGGGGAGGAGAGTGGAAGCCGACTTGCTCGGAGCCTAGGCAGGACCGTGTCCCTCTGCGGGGAGGCTTGGCAGGTGGCTGTTTCTGACAGCCTGCCTACCCACTGGGTAAGCTGTCACTGTTTTGCTCTTATTTTGTAAAAGTCAGTAAAATACGGGGTCGAAATGTCACAGTCACTTCACTCTGACGTTCACCCTGCACAGAACACACAGGCATAGAAGAGAAAATACAGAAAGAGAAAACCAAAGAGGTATGTCTGACCTCTCCCATAAACCGACAGGCTCTGTGCCGGCAATTGAGAGGCTGAGCAGAGCTGGCCATGGGCCGCCAAGCAGGGTGCTGGAGCATGTGGGACCCACACGTGCCCTCACTGTGTGACAGGCAGTTGGGAAGCATCTGTCTGTGAAAGGAGGCAGGGAAAACTTTTTAAAAATCTGCGGCTTTCTGCGGGGCCTGAGGCGCCAGTAGGACACGGATGCAGCCTCCCTGCTAGACGCTGGACGGGTGGCCCCGGCCATGGGCCTCCTCCGTGCTGGTCCCAGCATCCCTGTGGGCTGGTCCTAGGGTCAGCCCCATCGTGAGACCGGACAGGGATGGAGGGTCGGGGGCTGAGTGAAATGAAAAAAGACCAAGTGGGGACCAGGAACGATGCATGAAAACAGCTCCTGGTTTAGTGGCCCGCACACGGGACACCCACACCTGTGAAGAAATCTGTGGCTGGAAAAGAGCTGACGGACTCAGCAGTCACAGCGAGAACTGCCCTTATGGACAGAGAAGCTTCACAAAGACTTCAAAATCAGTGCACGGTGTATATACACTCGGAGGTGTGCAGTATATATACACTCAGAGTCATGGGGGCCGGGACTGGAGAGGGAGAGGGCCGGAGTGTAGATGGAGAGCGTCAGTATATATACACTCGGAGTCGCAGGGGCTGGGACTGGAGAGGGAGAGGGTCAGTATATATAGACTCGGAGCCCCAGGGGCCGAGACTGGAAAGAGGACCTGGTAGGTTTTCAGAACTTGAGACAGGAGCCCATCTCCAACACTGATGGGATAAGGGGAAATAAGTCCACCCAGGCATGTCATGTTCTGCAGCTGAGCGTGAAGTAGAAGGGAACGTCTGAACACTTGGCAGAAAAGACAGGTGGTTTAAAAAGGAACAGCAAATAGTTGGGCTGATAGGACACGTCTCCTCGGCAATGTCAGATGGTGGGAGATAGCGGATAGGTAACCCACACCCTGGGGAGACAAGTCATGTGTGCCCAGTGAAAGTACCATCCAAGAGTAGGGGGTAAAATGCAGGCATTTCTGATGTGCAAAGACCCCAGAGCACCGCCCACTCCGCAGTCCCCACAGGGCCCGGACCCAGGCCCTGCAGAGGCAGAGCTGGACGTGGAAGTGGCAGGGAGACAGAGGGGGCTAGAAGGTGATAAATTTAGTCAGTTATGACTGTTAGAAAAGGAGGTGTTTGAGTTTGTTTTCTTAAAGGCCAGGCTAAAACTCCAGATAGTAAGAAGATAGGAGGGTTGCATGTTTGGGAGGTAGTTAGAGTCAGGGACTTGGACACTGAAAGGAAATTTACACTTAGACGTGTTAAATGTGTAATATACCCGCAGCACAGTTAGAAATTGTAATCTGAAAAAAAAGCTTTGGGAATAAACTTATCAAAAGAGAGCTGTGACCTTTGAGGATAAAGTCACAAATGGAGTGAATTCATGCTCACGGAGTTCATAAAAAGACTCCATTCATAAAGATGTCATTTCTCCCCAAATTTATAAACTCATAGCTGTTCCAATAAAAAAAATCTGGCAGGATTTTTCATGAAACTGAAGAAACTGATCCTAAAATTCAGTGGGTACCAAAAGGCTAAGAATAGGCAACATTAATTTGAGGTGAGGAGTCCCCCGCCAGCTCTCAAGACTGAGGATGTCCCGGTGGATAGCAGCACCACAGGCTGAGATGGAGCGGGGGGGGGCGGGGCCCACAGCCCAGACGCTGCAGAGAAGCCAGGGAGATCGACTTACCAGGAGTGGGAATTAGCTATCCAACGTAAGAAAATGAAATTAGCTTGACTTTAGAACTACGAGAAGGAAATAGAAAATATCCTTATAACCTTAGGGTAGAATTCCTTAAAATATAAAATGCAGAATTCAAAAGAGAAAATACTGATACATATGACACATTTGACTTTGTAACTTTCTTTTTCATGCTAACCTCACTATGGGGACAACTGTAACTTTTATTGAAAGGCATTTTTTTTTTAATAAGCCACAGGCCAGAGGAACACATTTCCTATAGTTGTTTATTGTTTGTTTGTTTAGAGCAAAGGATTAATATTCAGAATGTATCAAGAACGTCTGTAAATCCAAACCAAAAAGTAACCTAATGGGAAAATAGGCAGAATATCTGAGCAAGTAACTTACGGGAGAAGAAACCTAAATGATGAACAAACAGGAAGACATGAGCCTCGCTAGTATTCGGGGTGCAGGCTGATGGGACTGAGATCGACGCCATCCACACAAGCCTGCTGCCAAGCTTTGTTTTAGACCGAGTCTTGCTGTCGCCCAGGCTGGAGTGCAGTGGCTTGATCTTGGCTCACTGCAGCCCCAACCTCCTGGGCTCAAGTGATCCTCCCATCTCAGCATCCTGAGTAGCTGGGATGACAGGCGTGTGCCACCATGCCTGGCTAAGTTTTTAGTCTTTTTGTAGAGATGGAGGTCTTGCTATGTTACCCAGGCTGGTTTTGAACCCTGGCCTCGAGCAGTCCTCCTGCCTCGGCCTCCCAAAGCGTTGGGATTGCAGGCATGAGCCACCGCACCTGGCCCTGGCAGACATTTTTAACCTGATCTACCATTGGCAAGAATGTGGAGTTGCAAGATCTAAGCATTCTCCATGGGAATGTAAATTGGTTCAGCCACTTTGGAGAACAATATTGCAATCAGAAAATTCCATTTCTGTATACATATCCTAGAAAATTCTTGCAAATTATTATAATTCAAAACAGCATTATTTTTAATAGCAAAAAATTAATCAACTGAATATTCAGTAACATGCTGGACAGTTAAGATGTATTCATACATTGGAATGCTGCAGAAGCAAATGTGAATTACTTCTGTAGCATGGAGGGAAAGATAGAAGATGTGGAATGCAACATGTTTATGTGTTTAAAGTCTGAACTTTACATACATGCAAACTTTTACACTAAAAGCAAGAAGAAGTGTTTGAGAATGACAGATGTGGCCGGGTGGCTGTGCCAGAGATGGGGAGGCATGCCATCAGAGAGAGACGCAGGGCAGTCGGCTGCTTGTGACATTTCTTCCAGAAGCTCAGTGATGGCTCTGGTTGTTCATGACATGCTTTGTACCTTTTTTCTTGATCCAAAGTATTTTATAATAATTGTTTTTAAAAACAAGGTAAGTGGCTGGGCGCGGTGGCTCACGCCGGTAATCCCAGCACTTTGGGAGGCCGAGGCGGGCGGATCACGAGGTCAGGAGATCGAGACCATCCTGGCTAACATGGTGAAACCCCGTCTCTACTAAAAATACAAAAAATTAGCCGGGCATGGTGGCGGGCGCCTGTAGTCCCAGCCACTCAAGAGGCTGAGGCAGAAGAATGGCGTGAACCCGGGAGACGGAGTTTGCAGTGAGCCGAGATCGTGCCACTGCACTCCAGCCTGGTTGACAGAGCGAGACTCCGTCCCAAAAAAAAAAAAAAAAAAAAAGAAATGCAGCCGACTTTTGTGTGTTTATTTTGTGCCCTGCAACTTTGTGAACTGGTTTATTCTAATAGATTTTTGTGTGTGAAATCTTTAGGATTTTCTACATATGAGATAATCTCATCTGCTTACAGGATCATTAAATTCATTCTTCCCAATTTGGACACCAGCCTTGTGTCTTAGAGATGCACATTGGAAGGTATGGTTAAGAGGATGACTGGGGTTTCCCTTAGGAGGGTAGAGTGGAAGTTAGTGTATGAAACAAGGTTAGTCTACCTGATCATGGAAACTGGATTATTTGTTCCTTGAGATGCACTGTATTTTTCTTTCTACTTTTGCATATGCTTGAAATTTTATTAGAAATTCCTATATATGTCCAGGCATGGTGGCTCATGCCTGTAATCCCAGCACTTTGGGAGGCCAAGGCAGGTGGATCACATCAGGTCAGGAGTTCAAGGCCATCCTGGCCAACATGGCGAAACCCCATCTCTACTGAAAATACAAAAATTAGCCGGGCGTGGTGGCACACGCCTGTAATCCCAGCTACTCGGGAGGCTGAGGCACAAGAATTGCTTGAACCCTGGAGGCGGAGCTTCCAGTGAGCCAAGTTCACACCACCGCACTCCAGCCTGGGCCACAGAGTGAGACTCCATCTCAAAAAAAAAAAAAAAAAAAGAAAAGAAAAGAAAAGAAAAGAAATTCGTATATAGCCCAAATTTAAGACTGTCTCACCAGAGCTTAAAGGTGTCAGCTCTGGCCACACCGGCGGCCTCAGTCACTCTTCTTACATGGATTTTGGTCCAAATTCTGCTCCTTTTCTATTTTTCAAGATTTCTAACCCCTTTGAGGGGCCCAACCCTCGAAGGAGTCCAGTAAATGTATAACTCCACTCTGCCTTGCCTGTGCTGAAAACGCATAGAAAGAGGAACAGAGGAGGCAGGCACCTGGAGGTCAGAATGGCAGCTGGATTGTGAAGAAGGTGTGGTTTCCGTGCCTGGCAGTGATGAGCTTCTTAGGCTTCATTCTTAACCTCGTAGCAAGACTCACCGTCCAGCCACATGCAGCGTTGGCCTCCAGAGGCCTCCGTGGGCAGGGCCTGCCCTGTGAAACTCAGGTCTGCAAGAGAACCTTGAGACCAGGTGCCGTGGGCTGGCTGGTTCACAAAGGAAGACGGGCTCTATCCATTCCCAGGAAGAGCGCCCTTGTCTCTCTGGGAGTAATGTAGGTGGGACCAGGCAAGAGGCCAGGAGTGGTGAGGAAACATTCCCTTCTTGTGAAAATGCAAGCGAGGGGAAAGGAGGTTTCCCCGACAATGTGCTAGAATATTCATGCAGCCTTTGTTGTTGTTGTTGTTGTTGAGACAGAGTCTGGCTCTGTCGCCCAGGCTGGAGTGCAACGGCGCAATTTCGGCTCACTGCAAGTTCCACCTCCCGGGTTCATGCCATTCTCCTGCCTCAGCCTCCCGAGTAGCTGGGACTACAGGCGCCCACCACCACACCCGGCTAATTCTATTTTTAGTAGAGACGGGGTTTCACTGTGTTAGCCAGGATGGTCTCGATCTCCTGACCTCGTGATCCGCCCGCCTTGGCCTCCCAAAGTGCTGGGATTTCATGCAGCCATTTTTGTATCAGTGAATAAATGGAATTCCTGAACGTCCACCAAGAGATGAATGGATAAACTGTGGTCTGTTCTACAACAGTTTTAAAAATGAATCAGAGCTTTGTGCATCAACATGGATAATTTTCAGATATAGTGGTGGTCAAAAACGGCAAGTCGCAGAAATGTTGATTCTGTGAAGTTTAATATTACGAAATAATAAACTCCTTGTTGCTTCCAAATCTATAGGGTTAACATTAAGTAGAAATGCATTCAAGGGGATGATGAACTTTCAGAATAAGGTCAAGTGGGGACTGTGGGTGGAGGGAAGAGGGGCCCCAAGCAAGGGGTTTACAGACCTCCTTGGCAGCACCCTTAGGACTTTATTTCTTTAAAAATCTGAAGCAAATATGTTACAGGTTTAAAATTTAGCAAATTCCTTAGTGGGTATGTGAGCATTTGATATACTCCTTGTTCTCTGTATATTTAAACTGTTTAATAAAAGGAATGGAAAACAGGAAGAAATCAAAATGCTTATAGTAGTGATAAGCACAAAAAGGTAGTGCAGATTTCAGAAAGATGACAATAGTGAAAGTGTTGAGAAATTAGAGAAATTGTAATATTTCAGTGTAGTAATATTTTCATCTTGTCTGGTTGCACTGCTGAAGTTTTGTGCCCCTCACTACTCCGAGCACTTGTCTTCCTCCTGCAGCCCCGTGAAGTCCCTCGTGAGCAGTGTTTCCTGCGCAGGCCCTGTGGGTGTGGACTCGGGGTCCTGCACCAGGGACCTTGGTGAAGACCTGGTCTCTGCTCTGTGGTGCCCATGGTCTAGCGGGCAACAGTTGAGTGTCTGTTGATTTCAGCCAGTTCACTATGATCGGCGCAAAGGAAGAGAACAAAATATTTAAAACATTTACAAAATGCTGGCAGTAATATCATCAAAGGCTATCTCTAAAAAGTGAGATGTAGTGAGAGATTTTGTTTCTTTTCAATAGAAGGGGCGCAGATGTGAGCGTGTTATCTGCGGAAGATGTGGGGTGGCTGCGGCTCCTTTGCATCCCACAGACTCATCTCACAGCCTCCCTCCTGTCTTGCGAAGGCTGCGAGATGAAGAGAGGTGCGGTGACCACAAGCCCATGGGAGCCTTAGGATGAAAATCGCTGATATGTGAAGCCTCCGCGTGGACAATATTAGTTGGAAGGCAATTTTTATCATCTCCTGAATCGTGTAACCTTAAAAGGCACAAAGCTGTAGCCACAACAGCTTAACGTCATCGTCTGTTCAGACTGTTTTAAAATTCTAAGCCAAGATATTTTGTTCACCAAAAATTTAATTTTGTACAATAAGTAAATCAAGCCTTCTAAAACGATTACCTGAATCTCTATCCAGAAAGAGATTTTTGCTGGCATCAAGGGGTTTTGTGTGGTTCTGCTGTTTTTTTAAAATAAGCCTTTTCTATCAGATTGGTCTTTTAAAATCTGTTGATAGCAGTAGCTTTTTTTTTTTTTTTTTTGAGACAGAGTCTCGCTCCAGCCCCCAGGCTGGAGTGCAGTGGCGTGATCTCAGCTCACTGTAACCTCCGCCTCCTGGGTTCAAGTGATTCTTCTGCCTCAGCCTCCCAAGTAGCTGGGACTGCAGGTGCCCGCCACCATGCCCAGCTAATTTTTTGTATTTTTAGAACAGATGGGGTTTCACCATGTTGGTGAGGCTGGTCTCGAACTCCTGACCTCAGGTGATCTACCCGCCTCAGCCTCCCAAAATGCTGGGATTACAGGCGTGAGCCACCGCGCCCAGCCGCTTTTTTTTTTTTTTGTAAGAAAAAATACCTTGTTGGGGGTGGGGTTGGGGGAATGACAATTTAATTTTTAGAAGCATATTTACAGAGTTCATAGCTGGAAGCGTACGTTGAAAATGGAGACCTTTGGAGGCTTGTGCAAGTTACTGAATTTGTGAAGAAGGTCTCATTTTCCTTTCTTCTTTCCAGAGTTGTTCCTTAGTCTCTTCAGCTAGTCATGGCTACTACTGTTCCGCCCTCGTGAGCCGGTGTTTGTCTACCGGGCCCGCCTTGGTCTCACAGCGAAGGCTCATTCTGTGCAGTGGCTTGGGTGCGTCTGCACCATTTGGACACCAAGTCTGTCTTGGTCGCACAGCGAAGGCTCATTCTGTGTGGTGGCTTGGGTGGGTCTGCACCATTTGGACACCAAGTCTGTGTTGGTCTCACAGCGAAGGCTCATTCTGTGCAGTGGCTTGGGTGGGTCTGCACACGTGGAACACACCACGTGACCAGAGGGGCCTGAGTCAGGCCTACCTGGAGTAGCTCAGGGAAGCTGTAAAGGTGAGAAGCGAAGGCTTCTCTGTGTGTTTCTGGGACACAGTGAAATTGGTGTGATTATCCAAGCCTGTCATCTTGTTTGCCATGTCACCTTTTTGTCATGAGATTTTTCAATGATTATATAAATAACAAGTAAGTCATGGAAGTTAAAGGTGTTCTGATGATTTGCTCTACGACATTTTTAATCTTAAAATGCTTCAGTATTCTCAAAGAGATTTTAAAGTCTATTCTTAAAAATGTAAAGTGCTGGCCGGGAGTAGTGGCCCATGCCTGTAATCCCAGCACTTTGGGAGGCCAAGGCAGGCGGATCACAAGGTCAGGAGTTTGAGACCAGCCTGACCAACATGGTGAAACCCCGTCTCTACTAAAGATATAAAAATTAGCCAGGCGTGATGGCAGGCGCCTATAATTCCAGCTACTCAGGAGGCTAAGGCAGGAGAATCACTTGAACCTGGGAGGTGGAGGTTGCAGTGAGCCAAGATCGTGCCACTGCGCTCCAGCCTGGGCGACAGAGCAAAACTCCATCTCAAAAAAAAAAAAAAAAAAAAGTAAAGTGCCAAAATAATTTGAGTTATTTTGGAAGTATGTACAATGGCAATATTTTGACTTTGGATACTTTTGAGTTGCCGTAGACCTGTCTTCAATGCCTTTCCCCCCACAGGCGACATTGACTACAGCACCGTGCTCCTCGGCATGCTGGTGACACAGGACGTGCAGCTCGGGCTCTTCATGGCCGTCATGCCGACTCTCATACAGGCGGGCGCCAGTGCATCTTCTAGGTAAACGCTTTGTGTATGCAATTTGTTTTTCTAGTTTAAAATCACTTGTGCATAAAAATACTACTTAATACCTTTTCCAAAGAGATGTTCTGAGCTCAGATGGCTCAGGATTCCATGCACAGTCCCTGGAGCAACACTGCCTTGCTCACGCCCTGGCTCTGTGCTTAGCAGCTCCTCACCATGGGCAGGTGACTTATCCTCACAGTTCCTCAGTCCTGTCTTCCATCAAGTAGGGGTGGTAGTAGTACCCACTGATGGAGTAGTCAGGAGGAATGAATGAGTTCCGATAGAAACATGCTTAGAACAATGCCCAGAACGTAATAAGTGATGTGGAGGGGGGGGTGTCTGTATGCATGTGTATGTGTGCATGGGGAGGGAGTATCTGTGTGTGTGTGTGTGTAGGTAGGGTATATCTGTGTGCTTACGTGGTATGTGTGTGCATGTATTCATGTGTATCTGCATGTATGTGTGGCACGCCTGTGGTGGGGGGGGCATGTGTCTGCATGTGTGGTGTGTGTGTTTGTTCTGTGGTATGTCTGGGGGGTATCCACGTGTGCATATGTGGGGTATATCTGTGTGTTTGCATGTGTCTGCATGCATGTGCGTCTGCATGTATATCTGCATGCATGTGTGGCGTGTGTGTGTGTATGAGAGCTATCATTGTGTGGTTGTATATCTGCATGCATGTGTGGTGTGTGTGTTTGTTCTGTGGTATGTCTGTAGGGGGGTATCCACGTGTGCGTATGTGGGGTATATCTGTGTGTTGCATGTGTCTGCGTGCATGTGTGTCTGCATGTACATCTGCATGTGTGTGTGGTGTGTGTGTAGGAGAGCTATCATTGTGTGGTTGTCATTGTCACTGTCATCATCATTACCACTTCCCCGATCCTTCTTTTCATTCTCCCAATATCGTATTGCCAAATATAAACTGCACCTGCTTGGGTTCGTATGGAGAGAGAAGCCAAATGGGAAGAATTAATTTATCCAGAAAGTTGTAGGTTGTGCCGCATATACAAATACATTCCAAGAATATCAGCCAGAAAATAAGGACAGTTGCAAAGTCTAGGGTGCCCTATGAAACTTAAAGTGGGATAGGACTGTAAGCTTGAGTTTGTTTTAAGCCAATATACTATACTTTATGTATGTAAATATTGTGCTTTAGATCTAATCTCCAGAGGCTACCTTTATTGCATTTCTTACAGCAATGAGTACAACTGATCAAAAATTAGGAGACCTTTTTGAAACTTCTTTTGGAACCAGATTGAGGTGCTAGGACCTGTCTCGTGTGCTTTATTTCTTCCTTTGGGTTTCTTCTTGCCTTATTGCACTGGCTGGAATGTCCAGTACTTTGTTGAAAAAGATTGTGTAAGAGGACATCTTTGCCTTGCTCTTGGGAAGCATTCAGTCTCTCACCATTAGGTATGATGTTAGCTGTAGGTTTATTGTAGACTCTCTTTGTCAAGCTGAGGAAATTCCCATCTATTCCTAGTTTGCTGAGAGTTTTTATGATGAATGTGTGGTGGATTCTGTCAATTGCTTTTTCTAAACCAATTGATATGATTATGTAATTTTTCGTTGTTGTTGTAGTTTGAGACGGAGTCTCGCTCTGTCGCCCAGCCTGGAGTGCAGTGGCACGATCTGGGCTCACTGCAAGCTCCGCCTCCCGGCTTCACGCCATTCTCCTGCCTCAGCCTCTGGAGTAGCTGGGACCACAGGCGCCTGCCACCAAGCCCGGCAAATTTTGTGTATTTTTAGTAGAGACGGGGTTCCACTGTGTTAGCCAGGATGGTCTCGATCTCCTGACCTCGTGATCCACCCACCTCGGCCTCCCAAAGTGCTGGGATTATAGGCGTGAGCAACCGCGCCCGGCCGTTGCTGTTATTGAGATGGAGTCTCACTCTGTTGCTCAGGCTGGATGCAGTGTCGTGATCTCGGCTCACTGAAACCTCCACCTCCTGGGTTCAAGCAGTTCTCCTGCCCAGCCTTCCGAGCAGCTGGGACTACAGGCATGCACCACCACGCCCAGCTAATTTTCATATTTTTAGTAGAGACAGGGTTTCACCTTATTGGCCAGGCTGGTCTTGAACTCCTGACATCGTGATCTGCCCGCCTCAGCATCCCAAAGTGCTGGGATTACAGGCATGAGCCACCGTGCCTGGTCTTCTTTTTTAGCTAGTTGACATGGTGGATAACATTGATTTTTGGAAGTTGAACCAGCCTTGCATACCTGGGATAATTCCCCGTTGGTTTAGGTATATAATTATTTTTATACATTGCTGCCTTCAATTTGCTAATTTATTGAGGATTTTGGGGTCTAACTTCATGAGAGATATCGGTGTGTAGTTCTCTCTCTCTCTTTTTTTTTTTTTGATACTCTTTGGGTTTTGGTAATAAAAGTCATACTACGTTCACAAAATGTTTTGGGAAGTGTTCCTTTCTTTTTATTTTCTGGAAAACATTGTATAAAATTGATGTCAGTTCTTCCTTAATATTTGGTAGAATTCTGCAGTAAAACCCTCTGGGTCATGAGATTTCCTTCTGGGGAGTTTTCTTACAAATCTAATTTGCTTAATAGTCACAGTAGATATTCAGAATATCTACTTCATATTGTTGAGTTGTGGTAGCTTAGCTTTTTGAGGAATTGTTCCATTCTGTCTCAGTTGTCAGATTTATATATACAGAGTTTTTGTGTTGTATTCGTTTATCATTCTTTTGATGTCCACAGGGTCTGTAGTGATATCCCCTGTTTCATTGCTTATATTGACAACTTGCATCGTCTTTGTCTAGGGATTTGGCAATTGTATTAATCTTTCCAAAGAATTCGTTCCTTGTTTTATTGATTTTCTTTATTTTGTTGTTGTTTTCAATTTCATTAGTTTCTACCCTCACCTTCCTTCTCGCTTTGGGTTTATTTTACTTTTCTTTTTCTAGGTTCTTATGGTTTAACTTAGATTATTGATTTTAAACTTCTCATCTTTTCTACTGTGAGCATTTACTGCTATAAATTTCCCTCTCAGCACTGTTTGAGCCGCATCTCATATGTTGTATTTTTATTTTCATTTTGTTCAATGAGTTTTAAAAATTTCCTTTGATACTTCTTTGACTCATGGATTATTTAGAAGTGTTGCTTAATTTCCAAACATCTGGAGATTTTCCTGATGTCTTTCTGTTACTGATTTGTAGTTTGAGTCCACTGTGGCGCGAGAACATTTTGTATGATTTCAGTTCTTTTACATTTGTCGAGGTTTGTTTTATGGCCAGTGATACTGTCTGTGGTAAATGCTCCAAAGTCACTTGGGAGGAAAAAAAAGTGTATTCTGTTATTGTTGAGTGGAGTTTTTTTTAATATATGTCAGTTAATTGCGCTATTTCATGTTCTTGCTGTAGTTGTACCAGTTGTTGAGGGAGATGGTATTCAAGTCCCCCGTTAGAATTGGATATTTGTCTGTTTCTCCTTTGAGTTCAATCAGCTTTTGCTGTATGTATTTTGGGGCTCTTTTGTTTGGTACATACACATTTAGGATCATTTTGTCTTCCTGGTGAATTGATCTTGTTATCATTATGTAATATTTCTTTTTTTGTTGTTTTTTGAGACATAGTCTTGCTCTGTTGCCCAGGCTGGAATGCAGTGACGTGATCTCGGCTCCTGCCTCCTGGGTTCTAGTGATTCTCGTGCCTCAGCCTCCTGAGTAGCTGGGATTACAGGCGTGTGCCACCACACCTGGCTAATTTTTGTATTTTTTAGTAGAGACAAGGTTTCGCCATGTTGGCCGGGCCAGTCTCAAACTCCTGGCCTCAAGTGATCTTCCAGCCTCGGCCTCCCAAAGTGCTGGGATTACAGGTGTGAGCCACTGTGCCTGGCCATATTTCTTTTGTTTCTAGTAATTTTCCTTGCCGTGTAATTCACTTTATCTGATATTAAAATAATATTAATATTTTTTTTTTGGTCAATGTCTGCAATGGTGTATCCTTTTCATACTTTTCCTTTCGACTTATGCCCTTGTATTTGAAGTGAGTTTCTTGTGGAGAACATATTGTTGGATGATTTTTTTGAATCCACTCAGCCAGTCTCTGTATTTTAATTGGTGTGTTTAGACCATTTACATATCAGGTAAATATTGATATGTTGCAACTTAAGTCTGCATTTTATTTGTTTTTTGTCTCGTTACTCTTTTTCTTTTACATCTCTGTGGGTTGACTGCGTGTTTTCAGGGATTCCGTTTAGGCTCATTTATAATGTTTTGAGTGTATTGCTCTGTGTGGTTTTCCTGGTTGCTCTGGGTATCACAGTGGACACATGTAACTTATCACTGTTTGCTGGAATCCACGTTTTACCACTTCATGTGAAATGTAGAAGCCTTATTTCCACTTAGCTCCCTCCCCCTGCCCACATGTTAAATAGTCACGCGCTGCATAATGACATTTTGGTCAGTGATGGCCACCTGTACAGCAGTGGTCGGGTGGGATTCTCTGGACCTGAACAATTCCTGTTGCCTAGTGAGGTTGCAGCCCTTGTAACGTCGCAGGGCAGTGTAATGCCCCCGTGCTTGTGGTGATGCTGGCACGAACAAACCTGCTGCACTGCCAATCATATAAAAGGCTCACACACCCAATTAGGCATGGTACGGAATACTTGATAACGACAATAAATCACTGTTACTGGTTTATGTATTTACTATACTTTTTATCGTTAGAGTGTACTCCTTCTACTTATAAAGAAAAGTAGAACTGTCAAAACAGCCTCAGGCAGGTTCTTCAGGAGCTATTCTAGAACAAGCCATCGTCATGATAGGAGACGACAGTTCTGTGCCTGTTATTCTAGAACAAGCCATCATCGTCGTCGGAGACGACAGTTCTGTGCCGGTTATTCTAGAACAAGCCATCGTCGTCGTAGGAGACGACAGCTCTGTGCCGGTTATTCTAGAACAAGCCATCGTCGTCGTAGGAGACGACAGCTCTGTGCCGGTTATTCTAGAACAAGCCATGGTCGTCGTAGGAGACGACAGCTCTGTGCCGGTTATTCCACCTGAAGACCTTGCAGTGGGACAGGATGTGGACGTGGAAGACAGCGACATTGATGGTCCTGACCCTGTGCAGGTTTAGGCTAATGTGTGTTTGTGTTTTAGTTTTTAACCAAAAAGTTTAAAAAGTTAAAAAAAATTAAAATAGAAAAAAACTTATACAATAAATAAAAAGAAAGAAAATATTTTTTGTACAGCCATACAGTTTCTGTTTTGTCATTACAAAAGAGTCAAAAAGTTTTTAAAAACCTTAAAGTTTATAAAGTTAAAAAGTTACAGTAAGTTAAGGTTAATACTGAAGAAAGAAAAATATTTTTAATAAACTCAGCACAGTTGGCCAGGTGTGGTGGCTCACACCTGTAATCCTAGCCTTTGGGAGGCCAAGGCGGGAGGATCGCTTGAGTTTAGGAGTTCAAGACCAGCCTGGGCAACATAGCAAGACCTCATCTCTACCAAAAAAAAAAAAAATTAGCCAGGCGTGGTGGCGCACACCCATATAGTCCCAGCTACTCTGGAGGCGAAGGCTGTAGGATTGCTTGAGCCTGGGAGATAAAGGCTGCAGTGAGCTGTGATCATACCGCTGCTCTCCAGCCTGGACAACACAGTAAGACACTGTCTCAGTTTAGTGTAGCCTGAGTGTACAGCGCCTGTGGTGTCTGCCGTGGTTTACAGTAGTGTCCGAGGCTCTCACATTCACTCACCCTCACTCCCTGACCCACTCAGAGCAACCTCCAGTCCTGCAAGCGCCCTGTACGGGTGTGCCATTTTTACCTTTGATGCTATACTTTCAGTGTGTATTTTCTGTGTTTAGATATGCAAATACTTATCATTGTGTTACAGTTGGCTGCAGTATTCAGTGCAGTCAAGTGCTGTGCAGGTGTGTGGTCCAGGAGCAGGAGGCTGTGCCAGGCGGCCTGGGTGGGTCTGGGTTTGTGTAAATGCACTCTGGAATGTCTGCACAATGATGAAATTGCCTCATGATGCTTCTCAGAATGTGTCCCCATTGTGAAGTGACACATGACTGTATAATTGTTGTCTTTTCTCTTCTGTTATTGAATACCACAGCAGATGGTGTTGTAATTTTTACTGCAGACATCAAATACGGTTTTGAAAACTCAGGAGGAAAAGGATAATCTGTTCTTCTCATACCTATTTTTACCCATTCTGATGTTCTTCTTTTCCTTCTGATGTTCCAGTCTATCTTCTGTAATCATTTCCTCTCTGTGTAGAGAACTTTCTTTGGTCATTCTTTCATGGTTAATCTGCTGGCCACAAATTCTCTAAGTTTTTCTTCGTCTGGGAATGGCCTTTGTCCCCGTGTCACTCCGAGGGTATCTCACGGGATGTGGATTTCCAGGTGGTGGCTCTCCTCATCCAGTGCCTGGGAAGCGCATGTCCCTGCCCCCGGCTTCTGTGTTCCAGCTATGAAACCTGCTGCTGTTTAGACTTGTGCTTCTCTCGAAGGAATGAGGGGTTTCTCTCTGGCAGCTTTCAAGGTTTTTTTCTCTGTCTTTAGTTTTCAGAAATTGTATTACCATACATCCTGGAGCAGACTTCTCTGGGTTTGTTCTGTTTGGATTCAGTTGGCTTCTCGCGTCTGTGGGTTTATGTCTCTTGGCTAACAGGAAGTTTTCAGCCATTATTTCCTCACATCCTTTTTCGGTCCACTTGCTCTCTCCTTCTGCGATTGCAGAAACTTAGAAATCTGCTCTTTCGTCAGGGTCCTGCGGGTCTCTGAGGCCTTGACCGTCCTCGTCCGTTTCTGTGTGTTCAGGCAGATGAATTCTGTCTGTCCTCGGGGTCACCGGTTCTGCCCTCTCTCGTCTCCACTCTGCCACTTAGCCCATCCCCAGAGATTTTTATTATGACTGTATTTTTTTAGTTGTATAATTTCCACTTACTTCTTTTATGTAGCCTTTATTTCTTGGCTGAGATTTTCTATTTTTTATTTGTTTACAGAGAGTGTTTGTGGCCTTTTGAAGCGTTTTAATCATGGCTGCTTTAACACCCTCATCAGATAACTCCAGTATCCATTCGTCTCGATGTGAAGTCTGGCGCTTGTCTTTTCTCCTTCAAGTTGTGATTTTCCCGATTCTTAATATGATGAGCGACTTTTTGTTGTATCCTGGGTGGTTCGTGTGTTTATTAGGAGGCTTTAAACCAGTGACTCCCCTGGGGAGGGTGGTGTGAGGCCTGGCCAGGGGGTTCTGCTTCCTGCCAGGCCCCCAGCCCCACCCCGGCCCGAACGGCTGACAAGCGCTTCCTCATGGCAGGCGGTGGGGTGGAAGAATTTTTTAGTATTTGCCTTTTGCCAGATCTTCTGTTACATCTTCCCTGCTGTCGGTAGCTCAGCCAGGCAGGCAGGAAAGTAGAAGGAATGAATGGCTGTTTACCTGGGTTTTCCAGAGGTTCAGCCCAGGCTAGAGCCCCAGCTTGGCCATGCTCTGGCCGTGCAAGCCCTGGCAGCTTTCTGTGAATTGGGGAAGACGTGGAATAGTGCCTACCTGGTGGACCGTGGAAAGACTGAAAGAGAAAACCAGGCAGGGCGCTTAGTGCAGCCGCTGGTGGAGGCAGTGGTTAGAGTTCATTCGCTAAGAGGGTCCTTATGGCCATTTTCCTTTGATCCAGATGTCTTTAAATATCAGAAAAATAATGCTTTTAGTCCCAACCGCCAAATCGGAATCAGTTCTTATTCCTTCTGGCTACAATGTCCAACATAAGTTGAACAACTTAGTTTGGACAACAGAAGGAAGGGTTGTCATGCTAGCCGGAGATGACTTCTAGTTAAGAGGTCTGAGCGTTTCCCACGCACAACCAGTTATTCTCAATGGAGGGCGGACTCTCCATACGAAACAAGCAGAGCCCTGGCAGAGACTGAAGGGCATTTGTAAAACTCAAACACCACGTTGATCTCACTGCCACGTTCTTTCCAGTTACACGCAGGTCTAACATGCTGGCATAAGACATTGTCTTAATCAGAACACTTTTAAAGCTTTTTTTTTCCTTTTTCCAATTCAAAAAATTAATGCAGTACAGGTATTGATCCCACCGAAATTGTTCTAATTCAGTCATGACACTTCATGTTTACAAAGAGTTGATGACTTGGAAAAATACTCTGTAATATGCTGTTAAACTTAAGAAACAGAATTAGGCCGGGTGCGGTGGCTCACGCTGTCATCCCAGCACTTTGGGAGGCTGAGGCAGGAAGATGGCTTGAGAGCCAGGCGCGGCGGCTCACGCCTGTAATCCCAGCACTTTGGGAGGCTGAGGGGGGCGGACCACGAAGTCAGGAGATCAAGATCATCCTGGCTAACACGGTGAAACCCCATCTCTACTAAAAATACAAAAAAATTAGCCAGGCATGGTGGCACGTGCCTGTAGTCCCAGCTACTCGGGAGGCTGAGGCAGGAGAATCACTTGAACCCAGGAGGCAGAGCTTACAGTGAGCTGAGATCACGACACTGCACTCCAGCTTGGGCGACAGAGCAAGACTCTATCTCAAAAAAAAAAAAAAGAAACAGAAACAGAGTCAGAATTGTAGACCACGTTCCTCCTGACGCTAACACAGAGCTCCCATTTGACCCAGCTGTTCACTCCTCGGTATTTACCCGCAAGAAACAAAAACACACATCTACATTCAGACTGATACACGGTGGTGATGGGGGTACAACAGTGTGAATCCACGTGATACCACAGAGTTACACACTCAGAAATGGTTAACATGGTACATTTTATGGTATGAGAGTTTCACCACAATGAAAAACTTGTACCTGAATGTTCAAGCAGCATTATTCGTATAGTTAAAAAGTATTAAGAACTCAAATGTCAATTAGATAACAGGTAGATATACAAAACATACTATATCCAAGCAAAGGAATATTATTCAGCCATAATATAGAATGAACATTGATTCATCCTATAGCAAAGATGAAGCACGATGCTTCTGAAAGAACCGGACAAAAAGTCCACACGCTGTGTGATTCCATTCATACCAACATCCAGACTAGGCCAGTCCATACAGACAGGATGAATTACTGGTTGCCGGAGGGTGGGGAGGTTAGGGGAGATGGGGAGGAAGTGCTGATGGGTACAGGGTTTCTTTTTGGGATGATGAAAGTATTCTAACATGGATTGTGGTAATAGTTGTGTAATTTTGTGAATATGCTGGAAACCATTGAATTGTATACTTTAAATGGGTAAGTTGTATGGTAAGTGAATTATATATCATGGCTGTTAAAATATATACAATATTTTAATTAGACATAGAAGAACATGAATAGAGACTAGAAATATATATATATGTATATATAACAAGATGTTAATGATTTTTTACTAGTAGACTGGTAGATTTGTAGTAAGTTTTTTCTACTATATATACTTTTCTGTAATTTAAGAAAATCTCCCTTTCAATTTTAATAACCAGGGAAAATTTATATTTAAAATATCAAAGAAATAAAATTAGTTGCAACATAATAGACTCTGCTTTCTTACTAAGCTTTATTCAGAATTAACCTTGATCATTCCTAGAGGAAAGAACTCTTTCCCTCAAAATATTTCACAGGTAAAGAACAGAACACAGAAGGCTGTAATAAAGCAAAACAGATGTTTATGCCCATATTAAAGACAGAGGCTTATGTTTCTTATTTTATAAAGGTCTCCTATACCTTAATAAGAAAAATATGAATAACTGAGTTTGAAAACAGGTCAGCAGCAAAGCAGCTATTAGACTTGAGTAAAGTAGGAAACACCCACCCTCACACCAAAGAAGGGTGATGGCACCGCCCGCCCATCAGACTGGGCACCATTAGAAGCTGGGTGGTGCCCAGGTTGGGAAGTGGGGTGCCTTGGGCATCATTGTTGGGATGGGAATTGGAGCAACCTCCTGGCGGCCCACCAGACAGCACCTGTCATAGTGGGAGGCGCCCGGCTCCCTTAGTGAGCACCCACTGCTGCCATCAGTGGACCCACAGGCTCCTTGGTCACCGCAGCGCCCAAGAACCAGGATGGCCGTGGAGTCAGTGTGAGAACCGGGACAGCCCTTGCATCTGGCTGAGCAAATGATGGTGCGTCCCGCCAGGGAGCCCTTCCTCACCTGTCCGCGGGCCAGATGTGCTGATGGGAAGCTTGTCCAAACACGCTGAGACAGTCAGAACAGCCGTGGACACGGCGCCCCGTACGTGCAGATCAAGAGCAGCACGCGTGTGGACCTGCAGGTGGCACGGCGCCCCGTACGTGCAGATCAAGAGCAGCACGCGTGTGGACCTGCAGGTGACACGGCGCCCCGTACGTGCAGATCAAGAGCAGCACACGCGTGGACCTGCAGGTGGCACGGCGCCCCGTACGTACAGATCAACAGCAGCACACGCGTGGACCTGCAGGTGGCACGGCGCCCCGTACGTGCAGATCAAGAGCAGCACGCGCGTGGACCTGCAGGTGGCACGGCCGCAAGCCGGAATCCTGAGAAACTTGTCACGGTGATTGTCTTTCGAAGAGGTCAGAGTTGAGCGCACTGTGGCTTCTGATTGGCATCTTTCTGAGCCCTCATCACTGTGCATTTACTGGACACTGTGGGAGTCTTCTGGGAATTAGACCTAAATCCAAACCCTGGGGATGGTGGCTGTGGAGAGCTTGTGTAGCTGTTAGGGGCTTGGTCCTGGAGCCAGATACCTGAGTCGTCCCCAGCTCTCTGCACTGGGCGTGTGGCCTGGAGCAGATCACCTGGTCTCTGCCCCTGTTCTCATCTGTGACGTAGCAGTGGGGATTGTACAGTTCTTACCAGGCTGCCGTAATAGGTGGCACACAGTGCTCTAGGGGCTCAGGATGCAAGGGTGAGCTCAGCAGAGGACGTTCCCCATGTGGGGAGCTGCTGTTGTGTTTTGGAGAGGCAATGAATGAATGATGAACAAATGAGTGGTAGACAAGACGTCCGCAGCAGGGAACCGCCCTGCAAATAATTCAAACGGAGAGGAGCTGGTGAGCAGCAGTGAGCCCCCAGACGCACAGGCTCTACCTTTGGAGATGTGGCTGGAATTTGAGGAACACAGCTAAGCCTGTTGGGAGAAGAGTCTAGGGTAGGGACCTCCCAGGCAAGGGGCTCTGTGGCCTGTGTGGGTGGGCTGGGGCAGTGGAAGGGCATGGCAGGGCAGAGAAGCCTGGGTTCCATCCCAGCGTCCGGGAGCTGATTGAGGGTCCTGATGAGCTGTCTGGGCCTCTGTGTGGAGAGCAGATGGATCAGGAGGAGGCCACTGGAGCTGTGGGGGAAGGGGTGGCAGCCCAGGCAGGGACCACGGTGCTGGGCCCAGGGCCAGACGTGGGCCTGGCAGTGTGGCAAAGCTGTCAGGAGTGCGGCAGGCCTGGTCTGCTTGGCCGTGAGTCTGTCTCCGTTCCTGCCAGGGCTGCAGAAAGGGGCCTCTCTCTGAGTCGCAGAGGTGGGCCCTGCAGCGAGCTCTGAAGGACGCTGCCTCCCTCCTTCTAAGTCGCAGACGTGGGGCCCTGCAGCGAGCTCTGAAGGACGCTGCCTCCCTCCTGAAGTTGCAGACATGGGCCCTGCAGTGAGCTCTGAATGATGCTCCTTCACAGTTGCTTCTGTGGCCGCTGTTGATCCCTTCATTCCATCCCTCTCTGCTTCAAGCCCAGCTCTGCTGTGGTTCCCCGAAG